>NC_138769.1:178271534-178871534 GCF_965119305.1 Pelophylax lessonae | reverse complement strand
ACCACAGGACATGGTTCCAGATATCCATGTCCTCCTTAGTCTGCTTGTCTTCAGCAAACTGTTTGCGGGCTTTCTTGTGCATCATCTTTAAAAGAGGCTTCCTTCTGGGACGATAGCCATGCAGACCAATTTGATGCAGTGTGTGGCATATGGTCTGAGCACTGACAGGCTTCACCCCTTCAACCTCTACAGCAATGCTGGCAGCACTCATAAGTCTGTTTCCTAAAGACAACCTCTGGATATGACACTGAGCACATGCATTCAACTTCTTTGGTCGAGCATGATGAGGCCTTTTCTGAGTGGAACCTGTCGTGTTAAACTGCTGAATGGTCTTGGCCATCATGCTGCAGCTCAGTTCCAGGGTCCTGGCAATCTTCTTATAGCCTAGACCATCTTTATGTAGAGCAACAATTCTTTTTTAGATCCTCAGAGTGTTCTTTGCCATGAGGTGCCATGTTGAACTTCCAGTGACCAGTATGAGAGAGTGAGAGCGATAACACCAAATTTAACACACCTGCTTCCCATTCCACCTGAGACCTTGTAACACAAGCGAGTCACATGACAACGGGGAGGGAAAACGGCTAATTGGGACAAATTTGGACATTTTCACTTAGGGGTGAACTCGCTTTTGTTGCCAGCGGTTTAGACATTATTGGCTGTGTGTTGAGTTATTTTGAGGGGACAGCAAATTGACACTGTTATACACGCTGTACACTCACTACTCTTCATTGTAGCAAAGCGTCATTTCTTCAGTGTTGTCACATGAAAAGATATAATAAAATATTTACAAAAATGTGAGGGGTGTACTTACTTTTGTGAGATACTGTACATTTTATTACATGAAAAAATACATATAAAAATAGAGCATGAGAAAATCTTAGGATTCTTAATGATATTTATCAATGAAAAATAGAATATTTGTACATACAAAATATAACTTCAACTATTTCTGACATTCTGATACTCTCTAATTGTCAATCTGTGTTGTGTTGATCTCAACACGTTTCGCAAAATCAGTAGTTCGATTCAGGAGAAACACAGATAGGAGTCTAAAAGCAGAAAAGGCACACATAAAGCAAAGACCAAAAAAAAAGGGAAGGGGTAGAAAAGAACACCATATAAATCAACAACTTACAGTTGATGCCATAATTAGAATCTTCCCATATATCACTATATCACAAGATCCTTCCTCCTCTAGGGAGTGTGTCTCTTAAAGTGATATTAACCGCTTCTGGATCGCTTCTGGATTGTCCACCGCACATTTACTGTTGCAGGGCGGCCCGGCTGCGTGAACCGACATACTTGTACGTCGCATCTTCTTCCCGGCCTGAGACGCGTGCCGCAGGCGACCCACTCCCACTGTGATTGGACACAGTGGGAGCCAATCAGAGGGTCCACGATGTCCACCTGGACCCACCAATCTTTCCAGAGAGCGGCAGAACAGTGGTCTGCCTATGTAAACAAAGCAGATCGCCATTCTCTCAGGGGAGAAGATAGAGATCTTGTGTTCCTGCTAAACAGGAACAGGGATCTCTGTCTTCCCCCAGTCAGACAAACTCTGAAGCCACAGTTATGAATTAAAGCATTGCAGCCATGGCATGTATACAGTCTTGTCTGACAATATGACAGCCGGCTTATGTCAAAGGGGCATGACCAAAAAAGGTCTGCCGACTATCTCCTAATCAGTGCTCTCAGGCAATGGCCCGAGAGCTCTAACCAGTGTGTTTTGGTGGGGGGGGGGGTCCCTTGTCAGAACACAATTGAACAGCAGGGGAGATTGCTGTACTAACATTGGGTCGTTAGTACAGCGGTTCTGACCTGAGGTGTCAGGTTTTTTTTGTTCAGCCGGCGGGGTTGAACGAACAAAACAAAAAACTAGCAGTACTTACTAGGCATTAGGCCGCATTCACACTTGATGTTTCCTGCTACGTGAAGGTGGTATATAGAGAGAGGGCAGAGCAGAGATGTCTGTCAGCTGTGTCCACTGGCTCTTAGCTCCAGCACATGCAGTTCTAGGCTGGTTCCATATTTACCCCTCTCCAAAATCCTAAAGTTTCTGTCCCTTCACTCCAGCAGGAACCCCCCTACACCCCCTTCAGCAAAAGCATTGATGCATCCAAACCCTGGAGGTCAAAGTGAAAACAGAGCAGTGAGAGTATGATCTGGAGGGAGGGGGAGCAAGTTTCCTGCTCATTCATCACACTGACTGGAGGTAACACTGCCGACTACTGGCCAGGAGGAGACGGAGGGGAGTTTCAGGACCCAGCAGAGAAACAGACAGAGGGACTCTGCAGTTGTCCCTTTCTGCTTCCAATCGAGACACTTTGCCAGTATGTAGAACCATTACCCCTGCCGAGCTGCTGGAGGAAGAAAGCTGGCAGCGTTGTTAGTGGATCCACAGGTGTCACAAGGCAGTACAGCTGGCTCTCCTGCTCTGCAGGTGCCCGGGCCCCTCTTCTGAAGTGACAGAGCTTGGGCCCGGGACAGGAGGGCTGGCTGTACTGCCCTATCAGCAGCCCTGCCTAAGGGCATAGGATGTAATTATTCTTTATTCTTGATTGATTGATTGGATGTAATTAATTCTTGATTAACTCTTGATTCTTGTGCAGTGGTTTTGCACATAGCAGCCCCAATCCTCCACTTCTTGGGTCCCTCACCAAGGAAGGCTTCTTTTCCCATTCCAAATATATTATACCATATTTTTGCTACAATGCCACTGCTGTGATGCTAAAACCGCTGGCAGGCCTGGCAGAAGTTATATTCCCATTGAACAAGACCTATTCAATTTAATAGCACTACTCTGCAAGCTCCCCCCTCCCCGCCCATCAAATGCTCTCTGAAGAGTGATCCAATGCTTTATTTTGGTTTTATATTTTTTTTCCTGCCGTTTTGCCTTTGGTAAAATATAAGGGATCTAAACAGACCCCTGATGTCTCACATTGAAAGGAACTGAGAACATAGATTCATCAGTCCCTTTCTCTGCAGCCTCAGCTGCACTGGATAGTGAATGAATGGTGAGTGCTCCGAGGCTCCCTGCTCATTTACAAACTGAAGCATAGTAAACTCAGTTATGGATGAACACAGTTTACTATGCTTCACTGATGAATGGACACGATTGGTACAGATTGCATTCAGGAAAGAAGGGGCCAGTAAATGTGACATATTTGCCAGATCCTTCTCTGCTATCCATCCCAAAACTGCCCCCCCCCCCGTGTGCCTGCAGCAGCTGCCAGTAGGAAAGGAAAGCCATCAGTGCTACGGGGGTGGGGGCACACAGGGGGGCTTGACAACCGGTGGAAGGGGGTGCAGAACCCCCTGCACCCCAGCCAGAGGGAGAAAGAAGAGTAGAAGCCAGCAGTGCTGCAGAGGGATCCACAAAATTAACAAGTGTCAGCAATAAGGCAGTACAGCCATCTCTCCAGGTACAGGAGGGGTTGGCTGTACTGCCTTATCAGCAGCCCTGATTACAATATGACTTAACCACTTTACGACCGGCGCACGACGATCTACGTCGGCACTCAGCCCCGGCCAGGCAAACTGACTTAGGCCTACGTCAGCACAATTTGCCGGCCCTGTGCGCGCTCCCGCGCGTCCCCACCGCCGATGATGACTCGATTGGGTTCAGAACCGATCAGTCATCAGGTGCAGGCCAATCATTTTTGGTCTGGACCTGTTGATCGGTCCTGCCCAATCAGATCATCCTCTAAGCCTGTGAAATGTAAACACAGGCTTAGAGGAGATGTGCCCTCCCCCCACAACGGTCTTTTTGGATCCAGCGTGAGAGGAGAGCACATCTTACTGTGAGTACTGCACCAAGCACACCCACACACAGTTAGATAGGCACATTTCACCCCCGATCGCCCCCCCCAATTAACCCCTACAGCACCTGACACAACACACACTATATACAGCATATAGCATATACCTATATACCTGTATAAGTGTGATTTGTGAACAGGTGTAGCACTTGCGACCCCCCCTTTTCCACTCAAATTACCCCCCACCCCCCCTAATAAAGATTTAACCCACTGATCTCCCCTGACCCCCCCCCTGATCACCGCCGTTAACCCCTACACCCTCTGTCACATCAGCACTAATACAAACGCAATATACGGTGTTATTGTATTTTTGTATTAGTGTCATTGTGATCAGAATTAGCGCAGGCGACTAAGTTTCTGTCCCAAGAAGGTTTAGGGTCCCCGCCACCCGCCCAATAAAGATTTAAGCCCCTGACCCCCCCCCTGATCACCCCTACACCCCCTGCCATAACACACACCGTATACAGTATATAGCATTTTGTTTTATACCCGTATAAGTGTGATTTGTGGTCAGGTCTAGCGCTTGCGACCCCCCTTTTTCCACTTGAATTACCCGCCACCCCCCCCAATAAAGATTTAAGCCCCTGATTCCACCTGATCCCCCCCTGATCACCGCTAGTTAACCCCTACACCCTCTGTCACATCAGCACTAATACAAACGTAATATACTGTGTTTTTGTATTTTTGTATTAGTGTCATTGTGATCAGAATTAGCGCAGACGACTAAGTTTGTGTCCCAAGGAGGTTTAGGGTCCCCGCCACCCACCCAATAAAGATTTAATCCCCTGATCCCCTCCTGATCACCCCTACACCCCCTGCCACAACGCACACTGTATACAGTATATAGCATTTTCTATATACCCGTATAAGTGTGACTTGTGACCAGGTTTAGCGCTTGCCACCGTTCCTTTTATCCTTAGGATACCCGCCAGTCCCTTCCAATAAAGATTTAAACCCCTGATCCCCCCCTGATCACATCCCGTTAACCCCTACACCCTCTGTCACATTAGCACTAATACACACATAATATACTGTTTTTACTGTATTTTGTATTGGTGTCATTGTGACTTGAGGTTGCGCTAGCTAGCTAGTTTCTTTCCCAAAGGAGGTTTAGGGTCCCCGCCGCCCCCCCCCAGATCCCCAGCGCATAGTTTAGAAGTAACCCGTTGATTGCCACACACGCACGCACGCACGCACCTACACTTCCATTTCTAGTATAGTGTTTGAACAGATCAATATCTGATCTGATCAGAACTATACTAGGGCCCCCATAGTTTAGGGTTCCCAAAACGCGGTGTTTGCACGATCAGTACTGATTCCGGCCAGCACCTGCGTTTAACCCTTTCACCCAGGCAAGTGTAGTAATCAATAGATTACTGTCACTTGCAAAAAAACACAAGACACAAAACCGCTGTGTTAGCAGAGTCAGGCCTGATCCCTGCTAGCATTAGCAGTTTTTTTTTGTAGCGCTTGAAATAATCTTCGACAACCAGGTGCTTTTATTACCTGTGAGTCGCATCACTGTACGAGTAAATTTAGTTACCAAAATGACCAAACGTTCGTACAGGGATGAAGAGCTTATCAGTTTTATGCTGACCGAGTCATCTGATAGCGAAGGGGAAGCTACAATGACCGAATTAGTGTCAGTATATGAACCTGATGACGGCAGCGGCTCCCTGACAGATAGCTCCGACGACAGATGGGTCCCTGTTAGACCCAGGCGTACCCGACCCCATTCTGAAGTTGTTGTGATGCAGGAATCGCAGGGTGCTCGTATGGAGCAGAGTGTGGGTACTAGTGCCGCTCATCCTTCTGGCGACCTGGCAAGCGCCAGCGGCCTAGTACAACCTGGACCTAGTACAACCAGCACTGCAGTAAGACCTGGTGACGTGGCGAGTCCCCTAAGTGCAGTTGAAGCTGGTGCGGTGGCTAGCACAAGTAGTGGCCCGCAGCCACCGCGTATTCGAAGACAGGCCCGTAGAGCCCATAGTGCCCTCCCTGATGCGCTGGCATTTCCTAATTGGCAACCCACTGATACTACAGCGCCAGTACTTCCCCCATTCACCGCCCAACCTGGAATCCACGTGGAGACAGCTGGTTTTACGCCCCTGAACTTTTTTGAGCTGTTCTTCACGGAAGATCTTTACAGATCTATTGTGGATCAATCAAATTTATATGCACAACAGTTCATCGCCGCCAACCCAAATTCACACCTTGCCAGACAATTCGGCTGGAAACCTATAACGGTTTCCGAATTTAAGATCTTTCTGGGCCTTTCCCTCCACATGGGCATAACTAAACAGAGTGAATTGCGGCTATATTGGTCCACTAGCCCAGTTCACCATATGCGCATGTACTCTGCCTCTATGTCCAGGACGAGATACGAGCAAATTCTGCGATTTATGCATTTCAGCGACAATGAACTCTGTCGTCCTCGGGGAGACCCTGCATACGATCGGCTCCACAAAATTCGGCCCCTCATAGACCACTTCAATCAGCGGTTTGCAGCCTTGTTTACCCCCGAACAAGTTGTCTGCGTTGACGAGTCCCTGATTAAATTTACTGGCCGCCTTGCTATGAAACAGTACCTCCCCAGCAAGCGTGCCAAGTACGGGGTCAAACTGTATAAATTGTGTGACAGGGCCACAGGCTATACAGTTAGTTTCCGGGTCTATGAGGGAAAAGATAGCTGTGTGTAGCCCCCCAACTGCCCAGACTACATAGGGAGCAGCGGTAAGATCGTTTGGGACTTGGTGTCACCCTTATCCGGAAAGGGGTACCATTTGTACGTGGACAACTTTTATACAAGCGTGCCACTATTTAGTCACCTTCTCGATTTACAAATTGGCGCATGTGGCACCGTGCGACCTAATCGCCGGGGCTTCCCCCAACGGCTTGTAGATTCCCGTCTTAGTCGGGGGGCGAGAGCCTGCTTGAAAACGGACAAATTACTTGCGGTGAAGTGGAAGGATACACGGGATGTTTATGTTCTGTCCTCCCTTCACCCAGACACGACGATCCAAATTCCTACGGCAACTGGCGTTATGGAGAAACCCCTCTGTGTCCACGAATATAACCTTAACATGGGAGGGGTGGACCTTAACAACCAGCTTTTGGCGCCGTATTTAGTTGCCCGTAAAGCCAGACGCTGGTACAAAAAAGTGTCTGTTTACCTATACCAATTGGCTATGCTGAACGCCTTTGTCCTATACAGGGCGTCAGGACGAACTGGATCTTTCCGGGAATTCCAGGAAGAGATCATCCTTGCCTACCTGTACCCAGGAGGCATGCCTGCCCAACTTCCCCTTCCAGATGCAGTGAGCCGGCTGCATGAGAGGCATTTTTCACATGTCCTCCCGAGTACCCCTACCCAAAGATGGCCCCAAAGAAGATGTCGTGTCTGTAGCAAGCGCGGATTTAGGCGTGACACCCGTTATTATTGTCCCAAATGTCCTGACCAACCTGGTCTCTGCATCGGGGAATGTTTCGAGCGCTACCATACACTAGTGGATTATTAGCGTAGGGTACAGCACGACACAGTGTAGGGCACATAAACACAGGGTCTCGAAGGATGTTGGATGTCCATCGACATTTTGAGAGACCCAAGCTGGAAGAGAAGATCGCAGATGATCGCAGTCCCTCCCAAATCAAGAAGTAAACGAACAGTTAGAAAGAAAAATAAAAGGATCCAAAAACTGTTGTGGTGTCAGTAATTTTATATGTCCTTCTACTCCTTCCTACTGTACTTTTTTCAATGTCCTTTGTTTGTTTTTTCATTCTTTTGTGACCTGTTTCTCTTGCAGGTACTTGTCGGCTACCACGCATTGATTTTATATATTCTGACACAAACAGTGTTTGCGCTCAGCATATATGGATACCTTTGCTGATAGCAGCTGTGGTGATTTTCTGATTTCAGCACTGCAGTTAAAATCCTATTTTGGTATACGTGGATAGCGCCGTGTATACCCATCATTAAATTCAGTGGGTGGTTGTTTGGGCGGTTAATGATGAAGATCCAAAAACTGTTGTTGTCAGTCATTTTATATGTCCTTCTACTCCTTCCTACTATACTTTTTTTCAATGTCCTTTGTTTGTTTTTTCATTCTTTTGTGACCTGTTTCTCTTGCAGGTCCCTCGTCGGCTACCACGCATTGATTTTATATATTCTGACACAAACAGCGTTTGCGCTCAGCATATATGGATACCTTTGCTGATAGCAGCTGTGGTGATTTTCTGATTTCAGCACTGCAGTTAAAATCCTATTTTGGTATACGTGGATAGCGCCGTGTATACCCATCATTAAATTCAGTGGGTGGTTGTTTGGGCGGTTAATGATGAAGATCCAAAAACTGTTGTTGTCAGTCATTTTATATGTCCTTCTACTCCTTCCTACTATACTTTTTTTCAATGTCCTTTGTTTGTTTTTTCATTCTTTTGTGACCTGTTTCTCTTGCAGGTCCCTCGTCGGCTACCACGAATTGATTTTATATATTCTGACACAAACAGCGTTTGCGCTCAGCATATATGGATACCTTTGCTGATAGCAGCTGTGGTGATTTTCTGATTTCAGCACTGCAGTTAAAATCCTATTTTGGTATATGTGGATAGTGTTGTGTATACCCATCATTAAATTCAGTGGGTGGTTGTTTGGGCGGTTAATGATGAGTAATACTACGCATTATTCCTGTGCTGATTTCTGATAGGTTCTCTTTTTTTCCGTTCAGCCCACAGGCTGCATGAAAAAAAAAAAAACCTATATGCCAAACAAGGACCAGCAATGTACTGGTACGTTGCTGGACTTTGAGTGGTTATACCAGGATGATGCCTGCAGATTTAGGCATCATCTTGGTATCGTTTTTTACAGCCAGCGGTCGGCTTACATGTAAAAGCAATTCTAGCAGGTAATTGGCCGCTAGACTGCTTTTACATGCAGTGGGAGGGGCCTCACCCCCCCCCCCACCGCCGCCTTCCGAAGCCTTCCATGGTTTTTCTCTGGCTCTCCTGTCCCACCGGTTAACCCAAGAGTGCAGCCGGTGGTTCAATTATCTAACCATAGAGCTAATTGGAGATGAGAATGGCTCCAATCATCTCTATGGCCTAAGATGCCGGAGGCTACGAGCATTTTATGACTTCTGTTTCGCCAGAAATAAACAGGGCCATTGGGAAATTGGGAAAGTATTTTATCACACCAATTTTGGTGTGGTCAGATGCGTTAAGGTCAGAGGAGAGATCTAGAGTCTAAAAGACCCCAATTTTTTTAAAAAAGAGTACCTGTCACCACAGATTGCTATCATAGGGGATATTTAAATTCACTATGATAACAATAAAAATGATTTAAAAAAAAAAAATTAAAGGAAAGGTGTCAAAATAACATAAAAAAGCAAAAGAAAAAAGAAAAAAAAAAATTGAGCCCCCCCCCTTACCCCCGGTGCTTGCGCGCAATGGCGCACGCAAGCGGTGGTCTAGTGTCATATGTAAACCACAATTGCAGCATGCATGTGAGGTATCGCCGCGATCGCCAGATCGAGTGCAGTAATTCTTGCAGTAGACCTCCTCTGTAAGTCTAAAGTGGTAACCTGTAGAGACTTTTAAAGGTTTTCAAAAATGTACATACGTTTTTGTCGCTGCGCAGGCATGCGCAATTTTTAAAGCATGTCATGTTAGGTGTCTATGAACTCGGCATAAGATCATCTTTTAAATTTTACCAAAAAAATTGGAATTATATAGTGTATTTGTGCAATAAATTAAAAAAAATGTATTTTTTTCGCAAAAATTGCGTTTGGAAAATCTGTGCGCAAATACCGTGTGACAAAAAAATTTGCAACATCCACCATTTTATTCTATAGGGCCTCTGCTTTAAAAAAATATATAATGTTTGGGGGTTCAAAGTAATTTTCTAGTAAAAAAAAAATATTTTTTCATGTAAACAAAAAGGCACAGAAAAGGCTTGGTTTTCAAGTGGTTAGAAGAGTGGGTGATGTGTGGATAAGATTGAGTATAAAATGCCGGAACTGTTCAAACACCCCCCTAATGACCCCTTTTTGAAAAGTAGACACCCAAAGCTTTTTCTGAGAGGCATGGTGAGTCCATGGAGTATTTTATATTTTGCCACAAGTTTCGGTAAAATTATTATTTATTTTTTTTTTTGTTGTTTTTTTACAGAAAGTTGTCACTAAATGATATATTGCTCATGCATGCCATGGGAATATGTGAAATGACACCCCAAAATACATTCTTTTGCTTCTCCTGAGTACAGGGATACCACATGTGTGAGACTTTTTGGGAGCCTAGCTGTGTACGCGCCCCCGAAAACCAATCCACATCTTCAGGTTTTCTAATGGCGTAAATTGCTGATTTTACCCCTGACTACCTGTCACAGTTTCAGAGGCCCTGAAATTTCAAGATGGCACAAAACCCCCCCAAATGACCCCATTTTGCAAAGTAGACACTCCAAGCTACTGGCTGAGAAGTATGGTGAGTCCATGGAATAGTTTATATTTTGCCACAAGTTTCGAGGAAAATTTTTTTTTATTTTTTTTTATTTTTTTACACAAAGTTGTCAGTAAATGATATATTGCTCACACAGGCCATGGGTATATGTGAAATGACACCCCAAAATACATTCTGCTGCTTCTCCTGAGTACAATGATACCCCATGTGTGAGACATTTTGCCAGTCTAGCCGCGTACAGGACCCGGAAAACCAATGCGCACCTTTAGGCTTTCTAAGGGCGTAAATTGTTGATCTCACTCCTTACTACCTATCACAATTTTGAAGTCCATAAAAAGCCAAGATTGCACAAACCCCCCCCCCCCCCCAAATGACCCCATTTTGCAAAGTAGACACTCCAATCTATTTGCTGAGAGGCATGGTGAGTATTTTGCAGCTCTAATTTTTTTTGGAAAATGAAGAAAAAACAGGAAAATGCATTTTTTTTCCTCTTTTTTCAATTTCCAAAACTTTGTGACAAAAAGTGAGATCTGCAAAACACTCAACATGCCTCTCTGCAAATAGCTCAGGGTGTCTACTTTCCGAAAAGGGGTCATTTGGGGGGGGGGGGGGTTGTGCTGTCTTGGCATTTCATGGCCTCCAAAACTGTGATAGGTAGTCAGGAGTGAAATCAACAATTTACGCCCTTGGAAAGCCTGAAGGCGATGATTGGTTTTCGGGGTCCTGTACTCGGCTAGACTGCAAAAAAGTCTCACACATGGGGTATCCCTATACTCAGGAGAAGCAGCAGAATGTATTTTGGGGTGTCAGTTCACATATACCCATGGCATGTGTGAGCAATATATCATTTACTGACAACTTTGTGTAAAAAAAAAAAAATATATATATATATATATATATTTCCCGGAACTTGTGGCAAAATATAAAATATTCCATGGACTCACCATGCCTCTCAGCAAATAGCTTGGGGTGTCTACTTTCCAAAATGGGGTCATTTGGGGGGGTTTTGTGCTATCTTGGAATTTTAGGGCCTCCGAAACTGTGATAGGTAGTCAGGAGTGAAATCAACAATTTACGCCCTTGGAAAGCCTGAAAGTGGGGACTGGTTTTCGGGACCTGTACTCGGCTAGACTGCAAAAAAGTCTCACACATGGGGTATCCCTGTATTTAGGAGAAGCAGCAGAATGTATTTTGGGGTGTCATTTCACATATACCCATGGCATGTGTGAGCAATATTTCATTTACTGACAACTTTGTGAAAAAAAAAAAAAATATATATATATATATATATTTCCCGGAACTTGTGGCAAAATATAAAATATTCCATGGACTCACCATGCCTCTCAGCAAATAGCTTGGGGTGTCTACTTTCCAAAATGGGGTCATTTGGGGGGGGTTTGTGCTATCTTGGAATTTTAGGGCCTCCGAAACTGTGACAGGTAGTGCAGAGGTGACATGCACAATTTACGCCATTAGAAAACCTGGGAGTGTTGATTGGTTTTCGCGGTCCTGTACACAGCTAGGCTCCCAAAAAGTCTCACACATGGGGCATCCCCATACTCAGGAGAAGTGGCAGAATGTATTTTGGGGTGTAATTCCACATATACCCATGTCATGTGTGAGAATTTTATCTTTTAGTGACAACGTTGTGTAAAAAAAAAAAATAAAAAAAAAAAATAGTAATATTCCCAAAACTTGTGGTAAAATATAAAATATTCCATGGACTCACTATGCCTCTTAGCAAACAGCTTGGGGTGTCTACTTTCCAAAATGGGGTCATTTGGGGGGGTTTTGTGGTATCTTGACATTTCAGGGCCTCCTAAACCGTTAGAGGTAGTGAGAAAATGCAATGAAAAATGTACGCCCTTTGAAATTCTGATGGTGGGGATTTGTTTTTGTGGTCCCGTACACAGCTAGGCTCCCAAAAAGTCCCACATATGTGGTATCCCTGTACTCAGGAGAAGCAGCAGAATATATTTTGGGGTGTAATTACACATATACCCATGGCATGTGTGAGCAATATATCATTTCAATGACAACTTTGTGTAAAAAAAAAAAAAAAAAATTTTTAGTCATTTTTCAAACACCTGTGACAAAAAAATGAAATATTCAATGAGCTCAACATGCCTCTCAGAACATTCCTTAGGATGTCTACTTTCCAAAAAGTGGTAGTTTGGGGGGGTTTTGTACTGCCCTGCCATTTTAGCACTTCATGAAATGAGATAGGCAGTCAAAAATTAAAGCTGCGTAAATTTCTGTATTTACACCATAGTTTGTAGACGCTATAACTTTTGCGCAAACCAATAAAAATACGCTCATTGAATTTTTTTTGTCAAAGACATGTAGCTAAATATATTTTGGCCAAAAAAAAATACATAAATTGAGTATATTGGATATTTTTTAAAAGACAAAGTTGAAAATGTCATTTTTTTGCAAAATTTTCGCTCTTTTTTTATTAATATCGCAAAAAATAAAAAGCGCAGAGGTGATCAAATACCACCAAAAGAAAGCTCTGTTTGTGGGAAAAAAAGGACGTAAATTTCGTTTGGGTACCACATTGCATGACCTCACAATTGTCAGTTAAAGTCACGCAGTGCCGAGTCATAAAATACCCCCTGATCGGAATGGGGGTAAAATCTTCCGGGGCTTAAGTG
The DNA here is from genome assembly GCF_965119305.1 of Pelophylax lessonae. NCBI lineage: Eukaryota > Metazoa > Chordata > Amphibia > Anura > Ranidae > Pelophylax > Pelophylax lessonae. The sequence goes on along the minus strand of NC_138769.1, from coordinate 178,858,612 downwards.
GTTAAGTCGCAATTTTATATGCTATATGCTTGGTGTTTAGGCACTGCATTGTTTTTAGTTTCACTGAATTGAACTGTATAGTTGTTATTTGTTGTTTTTATTGTTATTTAAAGGGATATTTGTCATTGCTACACTTTTTTATTTTTCAGGTGATTCACACTTACTCTGGTTTTAAGTGCTGTAGTGTTTTTACTTTTACTTCAATTTATCACCTTTATTTCTTTTACATATGATACAATTAAATGATATACTGATGAATTGAACTGCATATTTGGTATTTAAAGGTAAATGTGTTATTGCTACACTTTCTTATTTGGTTGGTTTATATTTAGCTCAGTTTTTGAGCTCTGCATTGTTTTTACTTTTACTGAACTGAACTGAACTGCATAGTTTCTGTTTGTTGTTTCATGTTATTTAAAGGGACATTTTTTTCCTTTTTCAGCTGATTCAAAGCGCTGCACTGCTTTTCCTTTACTTTTTTTTTTTTTTTTTTTTAAAGTTTGGTGTATTGATCTTTTTGTGGTAGCTGCTGCCCTTCTTGTTTTGTGCTGACTTTATACTTTTTAATTTTTTTAATATAGCAAACAAAGGAGGAAAGACAACAATGCAAAGGGTATCAAATAGAGACCTTGATCTGACATGAGATGTCAGCATGACAAAAGCTGCTGCAAGCTACTGTATGTGAAGTAGACATGTGCAGTTCTTTTCGTTCTGAATAAACATTCTGAAAATGTGTTTGTTTTTTGGAGATTTGGATATGTGCGAATATCCAAACTATAGTATAAACAAAGTATACCCAATACTCTGAATAATGAAACGAAATTTGTCTGAATTTCCGAAATTTGTCTGAATTTCCGAAATTTGTCTGAATTTCCGAAATTTGTCTGAATTTCCGAAATTTGTCTGAAATTTTCCATTGAATTCCATTTCAATTCGAACTGTAAACATATTTGTGAAATCAAAGACTGTGTGTGTTACTAGAGTACCATGTGGAAATAATGCTGTTTTTGTTAAGCCAAAGATAATTTAAAGAGTCATTGTAATCATTTAACCCCTTCTGGACTGGAACGATTTGCCCCCTTAATGACCAGGCCATTTTTTGTGATTCAGCACTGCTTTACTTTAACAGACAATTGCACAGTCGTGCGATGCTGTACCCAAATAAAATTGATGTCCTTTTTTTCCTACACATAGAGCTTTCTTTTGGTGGTATTTGATCACCTGTGCGATTTTATTTTTTTGTGCTATAAACAAAAAAAGAGCGACCATTCTGAAAAAGAACAATATTTTTTACTTTCTGCTATATAACATTCCCAAAAAAAAAAAATGTTTAAAATCAACATTTTTTAACATTTTAGGCCAATTTGTTTTCTGCTACATATTTTTGTTAAAAAAAATTGCAATAAGCGTATTTTGATTGGTTTGTGCAAAAGTTATCGCGTCTACTAACTACAGGAAAGATTTATGTAATTTTTTTGTTTTTTTTTTACCAGTAATAGCGGCGATTTGCAATTTTTAGCGGGACTGCGACACTGCGGCGGATAGATTGGACCCTTAACTGACATTTTTGATACTTTTGGGGGGACTAGTGACATTACTACAGTAATCAGTGCTAAAAATATGCACGGTTACTGTAATAATTACACTGGCAGGGAAGGGGTTAATACTGTGGGTGATCAAGGGGTTAAATGTGAGCCAAGGTGAGTGATTCTAACTGTGTGGGGGCGAGGCTTGTGAAATGATCGCAGATATCTGTGATCCTAAATAGAAGGATCACAGGAACTCTGTGATCATTCCAGAGAGAAGAACGGTCAGCTGTGTTTACAACAGCTTACCGTTCTTCTCTCTCAGCGGGGAACGATCCTGGGTGTCAGGCGGAAATCAGAGTCACCTGCCCCGTGTATCGGAGTCCCCACTGCTGAGTGGGGACACGCGCTCGCCCTCTAGCTGCGGGCGTGTGACTGACATATACCTGTGTCAGTTCGCGCAGGAGGGGCTGCCTGCCACAGTATAACTGGGGCGGGCGGTCCTTAAGTGGTTAATAAAGATTTTTCTTTGTTTGTTCACTTTGCCAAATTAAAATTTTCGATTTAACTGATTCAAAATTTATTGATTCAAACGTTTCAAATCGAAAAAAATGGCAAATTCAAAGGAAATTCAAAAAAGACATAAAACGAATTCCGAATATGAATTCCGATTAGGAATCCCGAATATGAATTGAATGACTCATCAGAATTTAACTAAACAAAATAACTTGTGTAGCACCCTACAGGTAGGTGCTAGGTAAAATTATAGCGGGCCTTGGCTGCCTAACAGCAGGGCCATGATTTCAGCTGGTTGTCATGTCTCCCAGGTGTGTCTGCTGAGAGGGGAGTCTCCCCACTGGCTCAAGACGGTTCCCATTGGGCAGTGGAGGAAACCCATTTAGAGACACACTCGGGCCTGTATCTACCCCAGAAGGCAGATTCTGGGAGTGGGTATAAGTTCTGAGGGAATGAATGACACAGCGTCTTTGGCGGGAAGCAGAGTCCCAGGAGGGAGATGTGACGGTACTAACCGTCATAATGAGTAAAAACAGATAATTAATGGTTTAAATTGCTTCAGATGGGACGGTCATATTTGCCAGCAATATCTCCATATAGGAATAAGAAGATTTATTCCCATTTGCCATGAAATCTGTTCTTCCTAAATGCTGTGTATATTACATATCTTTCAAGGTCAGACAGGTTTTCCTTTTGTTGTGTATTGGGAGGGAATGTGGATTTCCCTTTCGCATTGTTAAGTGTTAATGACCTCCCATTGTTCTGTCTGTCTGCCTTAAGAGAAACGTATTATGGGATATATATAGGTATGTGGATTGGATGCTAAGGGGGAGGGGGAATTGTCCCACATTGTATATTTTTGTGTACACTGTATGAGAGTGTAAAGCTCTGTTCCTATTGGATGGTGACTGTTACCTCCAGTTTTCAACAAGGTCCACCTCGGTGGTAACCTTGTGGGTGAAATCTGTATATAAGTCTGTTCAATAAAGTTGTTCTACAGTTAGTTCACCCTCAATCTAGAGTGCTGTCTCTTATTGGGGAATCTGCTGCAAGGGATTGCTATGTTCTTCCATACTCCCTTAGAGAATCACTAAGCTCTTGTAAGAGCTTGTTTAAGAGCTTGTTCTGCTGCACTCTCTGGGGAAAGAGAGGTTCACCCACAGGAACCTGGAGCCTTGTCGTAGGTCCAGGGTGGGTAGGAGATTGTGAGACCCTAACCAAGCTGCGGCGGTTCGTGGGGTCTGAAGTGGTTACGGTGTCTGGTGGAGTGCTTGGAGCTCTTTGGGAAGCACTAGGAGCATCTGTCAACGGAGGTACCCGGTCAGGGGTGTCCTGTTCTGTTACATTGGTGGCAAGCGGTGGGATGGCGTCCTAGTGTGAGGAGAAGCAGCTTGGAGACACCAGTAACGTTATGGAGCGAGATAACACCCGTGCAGCATCCCCATGAGGAGGAGTTTCTCTGGAGGTTGCAGCAACACTTGGTCCAACAGTATGGGCCTGTATCAGAGGAAGCCATACTGGACTGGAGAGATGCCACTCAAAAGGAAATGTGGTATGAGGCCTTAGAGGATGTGCAGTGGAGGCGGAGAGAGAACCTTCCCAGCTAAGAACAGCGGTTCCAGGTATAAGTTGCCCTGCGGTTACCTTTCCTAGGAGAACAACCCCTGGATGAGTGGGTGATGGAGCTTTGGAACCTGATTTGGAAGGCTTACCGGGCACTAAAGTGGTAAGCCACCCGGCACTGGATGGCTGATTACAATATGCCGGAAGGTGAGGACTATAGTGGCCCGGGCTTGCTGTGGGAGGCCTTTGAGGAGAGGGACTTTGGATGTCCAGCAGAGTTTCGGCGCTGGGAAATCCAGGACACCAGGGAAGCCCTACTGGGTCTCCCCAAAGCGAATGACCTGGGGTCAGACCTGATTCATCTGGTCACAATGGAGTGGGAACTGGAGCAGGACTACCAACGCCTGCTCTGCTCCGTTCCACCCCAATCTACCCTGCAAGCAGTGTCCTGGGTGGCAGATCCAGACCCACAACCCTTCAGTTGGAGAGACAGTACAGACTGGGGGTACTGTGAAGACCCACCGATGGCAGGTGGAGATGGGACCGAGGTCTCTCTACCGGCCATACAGGGAGGCTGGGCAGCCAGCCCAGGTCCCCAGCTACAGCAGGAGTTACAGGGAGCCGAAGGTGTCGTCCTTCCTTCCAAGAAGCAGTGTACCTTCCAGGGAGAGGAGACAACTAATCCTTCTCCCCAACCACAGGGAGACAACAGCCCTGACCCCAGTGGTACAGATGGGACCGCGGTCTCAGCACCAAAACTTACAGGGATGCTGGATGGCCGGTCCAGATCCCCAACCTGCCCCGCAGGAATACCAGGAGGAGGAGGTAAGCGATCCCTCCTCTCTACAGCAGACCCCCAACCAGGTTCTGGGGGTAGTATTCACCAATCCCAACCCAGCAGAAGAGGTGGCAACAGGGCAGAGTGCTACCAACCTCTGCCAAGCATCTGCAAAAACTACAGTCTTCATTTGTACACCCCAGGGATGCTGGACAGTCAGCCCAGATCCCCAACAGCCTGACGAAGTGAGCCCCACCACCCTGTCTTCTCTCCAGTGGCTGAAAGGACTCCCAGGAGAAGGGCCAGTCCACACTTATCCCCAGCAGCGGGTATGTTCTGCGAGAGAGGCAGAGGTTGGCTGGGTGAGTAACACTGTTTTCCCGACAATTTGTTTGGGGTACTGGGTGGGTGCAGACATTGGGAGGGCCCGTGGAACACCGCCTACCTTAGAGAGGTTGGAAAGTTCTTCTCTCAGCCCACTAGGCTCCTCTTATATCGAGCCAGACTCGATTCCCCGACAATCGGGGAAGAGCGGCAGGTTATCAACGCCGCTCCTCCCCTGGCCCGACTCCCGCTGTGACTGAAACGGTGGGAGCGACCCTCCGGCGGCGCGTGCGGGCCACCGAGAAGGGGGAGTGTCTGGCGACGTAGGTCTACGTCGCCAGACGATAACGAACCACTTTGCTCCAGTAGAGCTCTAGTGAGCAGCGGTAGAGTGGTTAAGCATAGTTAGTGTTAGGAAGGAATTCTACTTTCGCATAGACAAGGAGCACAAGAATTAGGATACTGCAGAGGAAATAGCAGCCTAAAATTAGGAAGCAGCAGAATAGATCGAACCAACAATAATAAGCTAAAATGTAATAGGGATAAAGAGTACAGGCATGTGTTTTATTACATAAATTAGAGACCTTAGATGATACAGCAGTGGAAAACTGAACAGGAAAAAGTAAATTTTTAGCGAGCAAGGCTAGGCCCAAATTAACTAAAAACAAAAAGTACAAGCTGGGGTTTTACTACAATAATAAAGAAACTGCAGGGAAAAAAAGCAAAATTGGTTAGCAGTAGGACAGCATTAATCAGGGATAACATGCTGAACCTGTGATCTGTCCCTGTGTCCCTCAGTCACCTCCCCCCACACACATCAGTAAGCACCAGGCATACATTAACCCCTCCCTCTCCAATAAAATTAACCCCTTCCCTGCCAGTGTCATTTTTACAGTAACAGTGCATATTTATAGCACTGATTACTGTAGTAATGTCACTGGTAACCCCAAAAGTGTCAAAAATGTCAGTCAAGGGTCCGATCTGTCCGCCACAATGTCGCAGTCCCGCAAAAAAAATCGCAGATCGCCGCCATTACTCGTTAAAAAAAAAAAACACCAAAAACAACAGAAATCTTTCCCTTAGTTAGTAAATGCAATAACTTTTGCGCAAACCAATCAAAATACGCTTATTGCGATTTTTTTTACCAAAAATATGTAGAAGAAAACAAATTGACCTAAAATGATAAAAAATTTAGATTTTTACTTTTTTTGGGGGGGAATTTCATATAAAAAAAATGTGAAAAATATTGTTATTTTTTCGAAATTGTCGCTCTTTTTTTGTTTATAGCACAAAAACTAAAAATCGCACAGGTGATCAAATACCACCAAAAGAAAGCTCTGTTTGTGGAAAAAAAAGGACGTAAATTTCATTTGGGTACGGCGTTGCATGACCGCGCAATTGTCAGTTAAAGTCACACAGTGCCGAATCGCAAAAAGTGGCCCAGACGTAAGACAGCAAAATCCTCCGGTGGTAAAGTGGTTAAAAATGTTCCCTCCATCTCCTGCTACCTATCCTGCCTAACCTGTGTAAAAAAAAGATATGTATATTTAACTCTTTTTAGTGAGTGTCATCTTCAGGAGATAAGGGAGCACCAACAATGGCTGGAACATGGAAACCTATGAGTGAGGTCATAGTTCCCCGAATTCCCAGCTGTTGTCAAGGAATCCCTCCTCTCCCCTGCAGCAGCTGCTCACTGACACAGGGGATCACATGAGAAAACTAAAAATAGGTAAATATGCACATTTTTTTTACAGAGTTTAGGCAGGATAGGTAGCAGTAGGGGGGAGGAGACATTGTTAAATTTACCCTGCTGCTGGCTAATTTTGCACTGCTGTTTTATTTGCAGTCACTTAAATCATGTAGTAAAATGAAAAACATGCAAGCAGTGCTGTTAAACATGCAAGCAGTGCTGTTAAAATAAAATAGAAACAAAAGGGGTTAATTAACCCCTTTTATTTATGGGGTAGTGACAGGTACAGTTAGCATAGCACAGTTATTATAAGGACCATAGATGTTACTAGGGAAATTTAGGCCTGTTATCTCATCCATGAGGTGATTGGCTACTGTTCCCTGTTACTAGCTACCCCAGTATCCAGGTAGATTAAGGATCTTACCTGCTCCATCCCACTTTTCCCGCCTAATTTACCTCAACCAGGATTGGTCCAGAGCCCTTCTTCAGCCTCATTTAAGGGGTCTCTCACTGACTGGATTTCAGATCGCCTCAGCTGAGCGGTTTCCCCCCCCCTCCCTTATTTGTCGCGGTCAGTTTATTATTTTAGGGTCACCTTTGCATGCTACAAAGAGGGCCATTTATTATTCTTGTGATTGAATGTTTTAAGTTTGGTTGGATAATTATTTTGAAGTGTTAATTTGTTTATTGCAACCTGGGTCCTGGTGACCAGGTTGTTCTAATGTTTTGTATTAATGTTTAAAGTTATTGGTTAATAAATAAATAACAAACGGCCGCGGCTTCTTTAATTTCCAACCTTAAAATAGTGTGGTGTCATTTATTTATTTTAGTTTAAGCTATTTAGTTATCTAAGAAATCCTGTCTACTACCCCATAAATAGTCTTTAATTCAGCATGGAAAAAACACAGTCCAATAATGAAAGGGATTCTCCACCCAGGTGTTAGAAGCATGCAATGGTGAGCCCAATCCTCCACCCTCACCACACACTGACTCTTACCAAAAACTTTGGACCACTGTTTCCACAATGGCCAGACAGTGCAGTGGGTGATTCAAAGGATCACTAAACTTTAGACATCCTGGCCGATCTGATGATGGAAATCCTTCCAGGACCAAAAGTACCTCCTGGTTGCGGCGTCCCCTTTTGTTGGTCTTGTCCGGCCAATTGTTGGCTGTGGAATGTGTGGACAGACAGCTGAGCACAGAACTGACTCCTCGGAGCTGCTGGCAGCTGTTACACAGATTTGGGAGCACAGAGTTTGATATATCATGTGGTAAAATACAGAGGCGTAACTAGAACCTTCAGGGCCCCGATGCAAGAAACCATGAAGGGCCCCCCCGGACCCCTGGCTGGGGCCCTTCCCTTCAAGCCCGGGGCTCTTCCCACTAATCCTGGGGCTTTTTACTCTCATTGCATGGCCTTTTATTATGGTCCGGCAGCAGGATCCTTTCACAAGTTCTGCAGTGGGCCCCCTTCCTGCAATCTTGGGGCCCCCCCACAGTGGTGCAATGCCAGGGCCCGGTCGCAAGTGTGATCTTTGAGATCCTGGAAGTTCACCCACTGGTTTGCTACTGGGCCCCCTGGAGCATGGGGCCCGGTAGCAATTGCAACCCCTGCAACCCCTGTAGTTACGCCCCTGGTAAAATACCTGCCTGTACTAGCTAAGAGTAGTTAGTCACATTTAACAGCACTTGTTTTATAATGTTAAAGACGTTTTTGTAAGGTCTTCAACATTAGAGAACATTTCCAGTTAAAGGTGACTAAGTTCAATGAGTACTTACAGCCTTTTTATAACTGAAATTAATTATATTAAGGATTTTATATTGCTGTAAGTCAAGATAATTTTACAGAAAAGAAGTGAATTCCACAGCCAAATACACTATGTTAGAAAAGTATTGGGACACCTGCCTTTACACGCACATAAACTTAAATGGCATCCCAGTCTTAGTCCGTAGGGTTCAATAATTATTTGGCTCACTCTTTGCAGCTAAAACAGCTTCAACTCTATTGGAAAGGCTGTCCACAAGGTTTAGGAGTGTGTCTATGGGAATGTTTGACCATTCTTCTAGAAGCGCAATTGTGAGGTCAGGCACTGATGTTAGAGAGCCTTGCTCGCAGTCTGCGCTCTAATTCATCCCAAAGGTGTTCTATTGGAATAAGGTCAGGACTCTGTGCAAGCCAGTCAAGTTTCTCCATCCCAAACTCGCTCATCCATGTCTTTATGGACCTTGCTTTGTGCACTGGTCCAAATCATTTGGTGGAGGAGGTATTATGATGCAGGGGATCTTTTTCAGGGGTTGGGCTTGGCCCCTTAGTTCCAGTGAAGGGAACTCTTAAGGTGGCAGCATACCAAGAAATTTTGGACATTTTCATGCTCCCAACTTTGTGGTAACAGTTTGGGGATGGCCCTTTCCTGTTCCTACATGACTGCTCACCAGTGCACAAATCAAGGTCCATAAAGACATTGATGAGCAAGTTTGGGGTGGAGAAAGTTGACTGGCCTGCACAGAGTCCTGACCTCAACCCCATAGAACACCTTTGGGATGAATTAGAGCACAGACTGCTAGGCAAGGCCTATTAGCCCATTTACTAACAGGATTTATCCCAATAGATTTTAATGTAATTCACCGCTAAGTCAGCCAAATTTCAAACCTTCTGTGAATCAAACCCTGGAAGATTCAATCCTCCCTATTGTGCAACACTTAAGAAGCAGAAAAAATATAAAAATTGGTTTGCAACAAAAGAAAAAATATCTTGATTAGCACAGTCAGTTTCACTGAAGTTGTCTTAGGCCCCTTACACATGGGTGGTTCATGTATCTGTTTTTCCTCCATCTGTTGATGGATGAAAAATGGACAGCAGTAAATTCCTGTGGATCAACAGATGTGAACAGATGACCATCCATTTACATCCATGCTTATTCTTTTTTAAATGGAAAAGGCTCTGTCCAGATCCATTAAAACAGAGCGGAACAGGCGTAAACGGATGCCATCCGTTTATGTCTGATTTTTTTATGTGCATTTTTAGGCAAGAAACAATTTTTGTTTATAATTTTGTCTCTTCTGATTGGTCACTGCAACAACTAAGAAACATCAGATGCAAAAACAGATGTAGACTGATGTTAACTAAACTCATATAAACTGATGTAAATTGAACTCAACTAAATTGAAGTGCAAACTTATGTAAACTAAACTGTACCAAAGATGGATGTGCAAACTGATGTAAACTAACGTAATGTGAATCTGTTTTTTCTTTGAAAAAAAGTGCCTGAACAGATGACGCCCGTGTGAAGGGGGCTGAATTCAAATTTCTGTGGTTCCAAAAAAATCAGCAAATTTTTTGAAACGCCAACACAATGAGGCCCTGTAAAATAAAACTTTCAACTTTGTGTGGAGTGAGAAAATTATAATATGTAGCAGGTTTTCCAGGCCTGTGGCCTGATGTGGGTCTGCCATTGTTACCGGTTACCTCTCCAGCCCATGTGAGCTGCGACCCTGGGTGTGAGAACTGAGACATGGACGACTCCGGCATCTTGGTTTTGCAGTTTTTATTGTAGAAAAGGCAGATGGGAGAAGGGAATGAGTGGGATACTCCTTTAGGCTTAACTAATTACACTTTGGACTTAATCCTTGAAAAATATCCTTGATGCCAGCTGATGCCAGCCAACGCTCACTAACACTGAGAACACACTGTAGCTTGATAGAAGTGCTGGATCCTCGACAATAAGTCCAGAAGACCCAAGAATGTAAATTGTAGCATTACTGACACTGCTGTACTGCAAAGTCACTGAATACTCCCCTCCTGCCTTGCACTGGCTTGAGGTAGTACATTGAAGGGTTCTGTAAAGCTGCAAATGTCTACTGACACACTCTGTACAATTCAGGGCCCAACTGCAGATGCCCCCTTTAACCTTGAATTCTTCGGGGTTCACTGACTATGTACCCCCCTCTGTACCTTCAGGGTCCTCAACCTAGGTACCCCCCTTTCAGCTAGCTGGCACTGGATTCCAGAACCTTTTCTGGAGTGGTCCCCTCTGACTCAGGCAGACCCCCAGGGGCAATCCGCAGTACTCACAACCTGTGTAGGCTTTCCTGGGACTGGACCCCTCTCGCTCTCCGCTGGCTCTCGGCACACTGGATCCCCTCAGCTCAGTGCTCTAGATTCTCAGGCAACACCCCAAGACATCCACTTCCTCAGACAGGAGGAGAGACAGCCATACTCTCCCTCCTGGGACTCTGCTTCCGCCAAAGACATCCTGTCACGAACTTCCCCCAAACTTATATCTACTCCCAGAATCCTTTGCAGCATAATCTGCCTTCTGGGGTAGTTACAAGCTTGGATGTGTCCCCTGATTGGGCTTCCCACACTGCCCTATGAGAAGCCTCTCACAGGAGCCAGTGGGGATACTTCTCCCCTCAGCAGGCACATCTGGAAGCCCTGACACCCTAACTAAATAAATCACAGCCCTGCTTTTAGGCAGACAAGGCCCACTATACATTTCCCTAGCACCTACCTGTAGGGTGCTACAAATATATTACATATAAGTTCAGCTTGCAACAAGTGTTGAATCATATTTTACAATGGATAACTTTTAACACATTTTAAAATGAAGCTTTCAAATTTGTGTGAAGTCAGAAAATTATTTAGCTGTTTAGAACAATTCTGAAACACTAAAATGCAGCTTATGACAAGTGACAGTTCATATTTTACACTGAACAAATTATTTAATGTGAAGCTTTCAAAGTTGTGTGATGTTGAAAAAATTATTTGTGTCTACTAGGCAATTTTATTGAAAAAATCCAACTGCCAGTGAGTTAAATTGTGTGCATTAAAAACTATTTCGTTTTTTTTTAAACACGTTTATGCACCAAAAAGCAGGCTGGAACAAGTGTAAATTGTTATTTTAGAATAGAACATGAAACTTTCAAACTTGTGTGGAGCCAAACACTTTGTAAAGCACTTTTAAAGAAAAAGAAAAACAATTTGCAACATGTGACATGTAATGAAATTGAAAATTGGAAAACTGGAATTGGAAATTGAAATTGACGTGTAATTGAAAAAGAGATATATAGACACTTTTTTTTACCAGTGAAAGGATCCTTCAGTAGCTAAGTAGAGCTGCATCATTTGGTCGTTTTAATCTACACCTTCCATGAATTGATTGTAGTTGTGTATGCAATCTGGTTTTTAAACTGGACCATCCCTTCTTTGGATTTCCACTAAGGTGTTGACAGGATCTGGCTCTGAACCCATGACCTGTGAAGCAGTACCTCTTCTTGCTGAGGTGCCTGAGCTGATGGACAGCTCCCTTCATGATCCCTAATAATTAGAATTTCTTTTAATCCAACCCTGCTAGGGTTAATGCTTCTTTTTAAAGGAGAAGTTCAGCCAAAGCTCGTTTGGCTTTACTTCTATGAATCACAGGAGTGCAATTAGTTTTGCACTCCTGTGACCTGTTTTCAGCAGGGAGCGGGCTGAAGTCAGCTCTCTGCTGATGTCACAGAAGTCGGTTCAGGCTCTGCATCAACATGACCACAGAGTTAGGATCCGCCAGATCCCTGCAATTTTTAGAGGCCAGTAGAAGGAGCTGTGAGCTCCGAGCACGTAGCCTCTTTGTGTGATAGCTCTTGGTCCAGACTTCCGCCCTGCACCGGTGACGTAATTTCCGCTTCCGCATTCCATGCTTGTTAGCATGGTGCTTTCTCGACACTAACAACCAGCCATTCCATCTGGCTCTCTTCCTTTGTAATTTGGACAGTGTGTGGAGTCTGCAGGACGGCCATAACCATTGGAACTACACAGTATTATGACGGGCATGAATTTCCTCTACCTCTTGCAAATCTATTTAATCTTGTGCATTAAATGATTATCCTTTAATACTATACTTAGTGGCTCCTCCCCCTCTTTGCTTTCCACAGATCCCTGGACTGACACCCGGCTCAGCCTCTTAGCAACCTTCCACCCCCTACACAGCCCAGCGCTTCAGTGAGCGAGGAGGGGGCAGAAGAGAGAGCTGTGACTAACAGTCAGCAGCTTTCTGCTCACGGAGCTATACGAGCCGAGCGATCAGCAGTGTTCGATCACTCGGTTCTCAGTGTAGAGGTGCTGGAGGACAGATGCAGAATCAGACTAATTAGATAGAAAAAGTTCCGCGCTAGGATGTAGACCCGAAATAAACAAATAAAGGATAAGACAGCTGCCTGCCTCCTAACTAAAATCCCAAAAGGATATAGTAAAAATGGATAAATTGTCGGGGAGGTAAATGGCGCTATCAATAGGTGTCCAATATAGTAGAGGGGAAGGGCCCAATAGGTAATCTATCCATTTATTCACAGGGACACTATACCTATTGGGCCCTTCCCCTCTACTATATTGGACACCTATTGATAGCGCCATTTACCTCCCCCACCATTTATCCAGACTCAGACCAATGCTGCATCCACCTAAGTATAAATCGACAAAAAAAAACTGAAACCCATACTTCTCTTTTAAGTTTGACTTGGGAGTTATAGTTTCTTCTCAATATTTACAAAGGAAGTTCCACTTTGCAAGGGAATTTTTCCACAAGCTTTATGAATGTGGCAACATTTCACTTTGCAAGAATACCCAATCACATGCAAGCAAAGAAAAAAAAATGCATTTATGCTTGCACGTGATTGGATGATGGATGTCAACAGAGCTTCAACTCATTCACTAAGGTCTGGGGATAATTCCCTTGCAAAAATTGCAAACAGTCAAACTGTCTTTAGTAAATCAACCACATATTTTGTGGAATATGGAACCACTTCTTGTTACATTTGAGGCTGAAAAAGTAAACCGTGATGTAAAAACTTACAATAGCAGCTCTGTGAAAACTTCAATGAAGCCTGATTTAAAAATGTATTGTAGTGTAGTTTTGTAGAGTAGAATTTTTATTCAATCAGAAAGCTAGTAAATGAAGGAGTACTGTGTTATTTTTACTTTCTTTGTTATGCACCTGTGTATTCCATTCTCCTCAAAAAATATTGTATTAGCTAACTGAAGAGCACAGGTAAGCCCACTTAATAATTCCCTTAAGCAGCATAGATTTGCCTCTTATCAGTCACAAAGATGTGTTAAACGTACCAATAGATTCTTCAAACATTTGAATATTTTAGAATTTCAAACATATTCGGCAAATTTCATAGAGTTTAGTAGATACTCATAGGAAATCTGCTTCTCAGTAGTGGTACAAATGGCACAATTTGTGACAGATTCATTTACCTGTCAATAAATTGTATATGACTCCCTTACCTTAGTAGAATTTTGGCACAGAATCGTACCAAAGATGCAATACAAACCTACTTGTGCAACACAATTTGCTCCAACATGTAAGAGGTCTTTTTTACCTCCACCTGCCTTATTACCCATTTAGCGATGTTTCTTTATGACTTTGTCTCAAGAATAGCAACAGAGAGTAAAAATATCCTAAATAAGAACTACTTGTCGTTGATTGCATTGGTACTAGCAATTCAATTTTCATAAATTAAGTTAAATTAAATAAAAAATGTAATAAAAAGATTTTATGAATTTGGCTCAAGCCTTCAAACTACATCCGTGCTGCCAGAAATGTGTTGCAAATTGCCCATTGAATTGCCCCTATTGTCTTGTATAAAGCAATGGCTTTTTCAGTCCTTGTTAGTATGTTTAAAGATTTAAATGTTAAATTTTATGTAGCACAATTCCCAGCCATTTTGCTGGATATGGGTCCCCCTGGTTTACCGCTAACAACAACAGCACACTTAAGCATGTTTCTACAATTGTGAGCACTGAGACAATGACCAGTCAAGTATCTTTGGGTTTTTGATTTATTTAGGAACTTGGATGGGAGAAGGGATGAGTGGGATACTCCTTTAACTCAACTATGCACAATTTGGTGGAGACACTTAAGAAGTACTGTTTGACGCTGGCTTGACGCTGGCTGAATGCCCGCCAATGCTGACTAGACGCTGGTTAACGATGGCCGGATGCCGGTTACGCTGAGCTATTCTTGTAACTGAGCTTCAACTAAAGAAATCATCTCTTAGCTGCCTTAGGTACTCCTTCCTGAGGTATCTACTTGTACACTTTTGCTGCACTGCTGAACACTTTAGAGCCCACACTGATGCCCCCTTTCACTCCCTTACCTTCAGGGCTTAACACTTGGCACCCTCTTTCTATGCCACAACTACCGGTTAGCTGGCTCCTGGATCCCTTTGAACTTCTTGAGTGGCGCCTTCTCTTAGGACACCTTTGCTCGCTCTGACAGGAGGAGAGACAGCCGTCAGCCTCCCCCTGGGACTCTGCTTCCCGCCAAACACCCTCTGTCAAATGTTTCCGCCAGGTTTAAACCCAATCCCAGGGTGCATTGCGGTGAACTCCGCCCATTCTGACAGCTATAAACCCTGGTGCGCTATTGGCCATGTTTCCTCCACTGTCCAAAAAAAGCCTTCATTGGATACAGTGGGGATACTCCCCAGACTCAACAGACTACACCTGGAAACACATAACAGCCTAACTAACTAATCAGGCCCCCCTGATAAGCAGACAGGGCCACACATATACTTTTTCTAGCACCTACCTAGGAGGGTGCTACATCTATATTTTTTAACCACTTCCAGACCGCCTACCGTCGATTTACTGCGGCAGGGCGGCCCTCCTGCACAAAATGATGTAGGTCTACGTCGGTCGCGCGCCTGCAGCTAGGGGGCGAGTGCGCACTGCCCGCACTTGGCAGCGGGGACACCGGGGCAGGTGGCTCCGATTGCCGCCTGACACCCGCGATCATTCCCCGCTGAGAGAGAAGGATGGGCAGCTGTTGTAGGCACAGCTGACTGTTCTTCTCTCTGAAATGATCACAGAGCGCCTGTGATCCTTCTATATAGGAACACAGGTCTCTGTGATCATTTCACAAGCCCAACCCCCATACAGTTAGAAACACGCCCCTAGGTACACATTTAACCCCTTGATCACCCACAGTGTTAAACCCTTCCCTGCCAGTGTCATTATTACAGTATTCAAAGTAATTTCAGTATTATTACAGTAACAGTGCATATTTTAAGCACTGATTACTGTAGTAATGTCACTGGTCCCCCCAAAAGTGTCAAAAATGTCAGTTAGGGGTCCGATCTGTCCGCCGCAATGTCATAGTCCTGCCAAAAATTTGCAGATTGCCGCCATTACTAGTAAAAAACAATAAAAATTACATAAATCTTTCCCGTAGTTAGTAGACGCGATAACTTTTGCGCAAACCAATCAAAATACGCTTATTGCTAATTTTTTTTACCAAAAATATGTAGCAGAAAACAAATTGGCCTACAATGTTAAAAAATGTTGATTTTTATTTTATTTATTTTTTTGGAAATGTTATATAGCAGAAAGTGAAAAATCATGTTTTTTTTTCAGAATTGTCACTATTTCTTTGTTTATAGCGCAAAAAATAAAAATTTGCAGAGGTAATCAAATATCACCAAAAGAAAGCTCTATTTATGGGGAAAAAAAGGACATCAATTTTATTGGGGTACAGCGTCACACGACCGTGCAATTGTCTGTTAAAGTAACGCAGTGCCGAATCACAAAATATGGCCATTAAGGGGGAAAATTTCCGGTCCAGAAATGGTTAAAAGATTTTTAAAATGTGTTTTTAACTGTTGTTTATTTTTTCATTATGAAAATCTACAACATATATCATGTAGTGATAGCTATACTGTATAATGGTAGATTATAATAAAACATAATAAATGTAGCTAGCAATGAAAAATGGTCTTAAAGCGGAGTTCCGGGCACAGATGTCATTTTTTAATGAACATACCCCCGGGACAGTCAGGGCTAGCACATTCCACAATGGCTAGCCTCTGATCTGTCCCGGTTCGCACTTACCTTTTAGAAGAAATACTTACTTATAAAATTTCTTCCACAGCGTTTCCATCTCTCTTGTGGGCAGCTGAAGCCGGCGCGGTCCTCTTCTGCGTCTTCTTCTCCCAGAGCGCGCCCTGGCCCCTCTCGTCACTTCCGGTGCGGCGTCGCCCGGAAGTGACGAGCGGGGCCGGTGCCGTCGCATTGATTCCTGGGAGCGATGACATTTAGCTCCCAGGAATCATCGCAGCGCAGGAAGTGACAGCGGAGCCGCGGCGCTGAGGGAGGAAGTACCCTGAGGTGAGTATTTACAATCGTCAATTACAAGGTGAATTTTTAAAAAAAAAAATCTAACTATCCAATTCCTTTTCAGGTTAGGCTGAACTAGCGGACGGGCACAAAAAAAAAATATCGTTTTTGTGCCCGGAACTCCGCTTTAACCAGGTCTCTTTAATACTTTTGAAGGAAAGGGAAGCATAAGGATTGAAAACATAAGGAGAGGAATCTTGGCAAGTTTGTATTGGTTTGGCCAATTATAGAAGTCTAAAATACACTGCCTGGCCCAAAAAAAAGTCACCACAAAAAAAAAAGGTCACACAGTAATATTTCGCTGGCTTCGATTATGGAACACATTCACTGTGGCAATTTTTCTATAAGCTTCTGCAGTCACAAGATTTATTTTCGTCCAGTGTTGCATTCATTTTTCACCAAGATCTTGTATTGATGATGGAAGAGTCGGACCACTGTGCAAAGCCTTGTTCAGCACATCCCAAAGATTCTCAATGGGGTTAAGTTCTGGACTCTGGCCAATCCATGTTTGAAAATTATGTCTCATGCTCCCTGAACCACTCTTTCACAATTTGAGTCCGATGAATCCCGGCATTGTCATCTTGGAATATGCCCGTGCCATCAGGGAAGAAAAAATCCATTGATGGAATAACCTGGTCATTTAGTATATTCAGGTAGTCATCTGACCTCATTCTTTGGGCACATGCAGTAACTATCCAATAGCATAGTTACCGCATGGTTAGTTTAGTTGCTTCGTTAATTCCAGGTGGCAACTTTTTTTTTAGCCAGTGTATATACACAATATTACCAAAAATATTGTGACGTCTGCCTTTACACGATCATGAACTTTAATGACATCCCAGTCTTAGTCTCTAAGGTTTAATATTGAGTTGGCCACCCTTTGCAACTATAAAAGCTTCAACTCTTCTGGGAGGACTATCAACAAGGTTTAGGAGTGTGTCTATGGGAATCTTTGACCATTCATTCTTCTAGAAGCGCATTTGTGAGATCAGGCACTGATGTGGAGGAGGCCTGGCTCGCAGTCTTCACTCTAGTTCATTCTAAAGGTGTTTTATCAGGTTGAGGTCAGGACTCTGTGCAGGCCAATCAAGTTCCTCTACCCCAAACTCGCTCATCCATGTTTTTATTGACCTTGATTTGTGCACTGGTGCGCAGTCATGTTGGAACAGGAAGGGGCCATCTCCAAACTGTTCCCACAAAGTTGGGAGCATGAAATTGTCCAACATGTTTTGGAATGCTGACACGTTAAGAGTTCCCTTCGCTGCAACTAAGGGGCCAAGCCCAACCCCTGTAAAACAACCCCACACCATAATCCCTTCTTCACCAAATGATTTGGACCAGTGCACAAAGTAAGGTCCATAAAGAAATGGATGAGCGAGTTTGGGGTGAAGGAACGTGACTGGCATGCACAGAGTCCAGACCTCAATCCGATAGTACACCTTTGGGATGAATTTGAGCGCAGACTGTAAACATCAGTTTCTGACTTCACACATGCGCTTCTGGAAGAATGGGCAAACATTTACATAGACACACTCCTAAACCTTGTGAACAGCCATCGCAGAAGATTTGAAGCTGTTTTAGCTGAAAAGGGTGGGTCAACTCAATATATATAATATATTGAATATTGGGGGGGAGGGGGTGGCGAGCGAGCTCCGAGATGGCCGCACTAGCCTGAAGCTCTGCTCGTTTGCCGGGGTGATCCGCCTGCATCTGAGTCATCCTCGTCCCTCTAACGCAGATGATCACATCACCAGAAAGAAGATGCCCTGGGGAATGCCGCGCCACCGAAAGACTCCGCCGCAACTCTGCAAACTTACCAGCTTCTTTGATAAGGTAGGCCGCGAGCTCCAACTAGATGGCGGCAGCCGAGAGCCACGTTCTCAGTGCCTAGAGGGTCCCAACTCACCATCTGGGCATAACATCAGCCCCCCTAGACCCCAGAGCAGCGGAGGTTCCTCCTCTCCATCCACACCTACCACCCACAGCCCAGTAAAATCAAAGCCGCGCTGGGAATCTCCCCAGAGTCCAATATGGAGGTGGGCACATTGCAACCCCTCCCTTGTGGATGGGGCTTCCCATCCACAAGCTGACCCCATTTCATCATTTCCCACCCAGGGTCAACCAGTATCGGACACTGTCGTTAAGCAAATGCTCCTTTCATTACGGTCCTCGTTACACACAGACATGGTAACGTACTTTCCAGAAATTTAAAGGGGAACTGCAGGACCTGGGATAAAAAGTGGACAAGATGGAAACATCTATGGGTGAATATGCCTCTTCATATAACAATATGGTTGATGCCCATATCACTCATTCTGAAGAAATTGCATGGCTCAGAGATAAGGTAGCTGACCTGGAGGATAGGTCCAGACGGAACAATATTAAACTCAGAGGTGTTCTGGAGACTGTCCATGACTCACAGCTGCGACAATTGGCCCAAGAATTCTTTTTATTCTCTGAAACCCTCTCTAACAAGCATTGACCTGGCTATTAACAGGATTCATAGACTGCCGAAACCGCCATTTTTACCAGATATTGTACCACGTGATGTGCTCTTCAGGGTACACTTCTTTCAGGCAAAGGAGATGATCCTTTCTGCATTTCGTCAAACACTGAACCTTCCAGAGCAGGTTTTGGGGATCTAACTACTACCAGGCTTATCGCAACATACATTACGTAGACACAGAAATCTGGCCACCATAACTAAAGTGCTGCGCAATCATAAGATTCTCCATAAATGGAGGTACCCAGTCACTCTTTCCATCACCCACAATAGAACAATGGTAAAAATATCAACCCTGGAGGAGGGCCTCCATGCACTTCAGCTATGGGGAATCCTTCCTGATCCATCCCCCACAGCTATCCCCCACCATCACCCTGAAAACGTACCCACTGAATGGAAAGTGGTCTCTCACAAAAAATCCAACAAGAGGAAACCAGTGAATGACTCCTAATCAAATCTAAACAATTTACACCAGAATACCCAGGAGGGGGGAACATCTGTTTGTTCCCTAGGACCCCCCCCCCCATGGTCACAGCAGCAGATTTTTGCTCCCTATCTCTCTGCGAGGGATATCTTTTTAATATATTCCAATGTTTTTTTTCCTTATCCTTTTTTGTAACCTTTCTTCTAGCAAGTCCTACCAGTTATGCAGTCCTTTCTTCCATCTTCACTCCAACCAATGCAAAGATGCAAAGAGAACCTTCCAGATGTACCGATCAGCATTACTATAGAATGTCCTGTCTGAAGGGTATGTAAACACCTCCATTGAGCACTCATACACACTTTTGACCCTCAAATTCCTTTCCTTTAATGTTAAGGGCCTCAACCATCCAGCCAAACGGTTTCCCTTTGGAGAGAGGCAAAAAAACTAAAGCAGACGTCATTGGTATACAAGAGACTAATTTCAAAGATACAGCCTCATCACAGTGTTCAGATAAAGACTACCCACATATGTTCATGGCTAGCGCCTCGGAGAAAAAAAGAGGGGTACTATTAGCCATCAACAAATTGATATCCTTCCACCTTAAACAATCTCATATTGATCCAAATGGTAGATTTATCATTGTGACAGGTGACTTAAACTCCAAGCCATATACCCTGGTCAACGTCTATCCCCCAAACTCACACCAACTTAGGTTCCTAAAGAAGGTGTTCAAGCACATTGCCGCATATACTGTAGATATGGACAACTACTGCTTTTCGGTGACTTCAATATGACAATGGACCCAACCCTGGACTCTAGCACCTCATCCAAGAAGGGTTCTCCCTTGTTGAGAGATCTATTTCACAGAGAGGGGGTGTACGATGTCTGTAGGTGTCAGCATGCCAATGAGAGAGACTACACATTCTTTTCCTCCAGTCATCGTACGTACTCTTATAGACATGTTTGTGGCAGATAAGTGGCTTCTCCAAAGGATTTCCTCCTCGTCCATCTTGGACATAACATGGTCAGATCATGCGGCCGTGCTGGTCTCGGTGGAGGAGGGGGAACCTAATCATAGGTCTTGGATATGGCGATGTAACGTCAAAATCTTACAGGAGGAGGAATCCTCCACAGTTATTCTTCAGCATCTCAGGGAGTTTTTCCCCAACAATGCAAACTCTGTCTCAGATCCTATTATTTTGTGGGAGGCACACAAAGCCTTTATAAGGGGTATTTGTATACAACAAAGCTCGAGGGCTAAAAAACAATATAATGCCACACTTACAAAACCGTTGGATGAAATCCATGAACTAGTAGTCCGCAATAAATGATCCCCATCACAAGGCACTTCCACATCATTGACTAAATTACAAGAAACACTACGCTCCCACATTACCCAACAATACGATAGACACCTTAGACACCTTAAACTTATCTCATATGCTAATGCAAACAAAGCAGGGAAATTCCTACCAAATAAGCTAAAAGCTGCACAGACCAGATTCCGCATCTCACATCGAATTCAACCGACACTCCGACGTAAAATCACGAACCACCAAGACATTTCGGATGAATTTGCAAACTATTACACCAGGCTATATAACCTAAAAGAGGACTCTAATACTCTACAACCCACTACTTCTGACATCCAACGGTTCCTAGTTAAATTAAATCTCCCTCAGATTTTGGAGAAAGACCTCCAACAACTCAACGCCCCAATAACCAAGACAGAAGTTGCGGCAATTATTAAATCTCTACCCAATGGTAAAGCCCCTGACCCAGATGGTCTACCTAATGAATACTACAAGCTCTTTAGCCAAATTTTGTCCCCTTACCTAAGAGACAACTTTTCAGCGATTCATTTATCCTCCTTTCCCTCTGAGATGCTGAAGGTGCAAGTTGTGACATTGCCTAAGTGTCAGGATCAGTGTCATTACGTGGGTCACCTGCTGGTGGCACTGTTGTTCCTGGAACTGAGGGGCGCAGTTCCAGGGCCCACCAGCGGGTGTCTCCCAGCAGCTGGACTGTTCTTTTAATTAAGCTGCACCTGAGGACTGCTGAGGGAATATAAGCCCACCCTTCACTGAGGCTCAGTGCTTCAGTATTTTCTCTGCTAGCCGTGTCCCTGTCTGAGCCTGATCCTGAAACCTGTATCCTGTATCCTGAAACCTGTATTCTAATCCTGAGTCCTGTTCCCTGCATCCTGCTTCCTGTACCTGGCTCCCTGCTTTCCTTGTCTCCTGTCCCTGTCCTGTCCTGCTATTGTTTGCTCCATCCCTTTGTATATAGTTTGTTAGGTTCTATTGGGGTTTTGTACTGTTATTATTTATATTTTGTTTACTTGTTTATGGTCACTGGTGTTGGTATTGGAGTGTGTCATTTTGCTTAATAAACTTATTTACACCTTTATCCATCTGGGTCCTGATTCCTTGGTGCAGCCAACTGATCTGATCACCCTTGCTGGATGCCTGCATGTGGTATCCCTGACAGAATACTGAAGCCACTAACGATCAGATCGGTTGCACCTGGGAATTAGGAATTTTCTGGTTGTTGCAAGATGCAGTCAGAGGAGGTCTTTTATTTTTCTTTGCTTGTAACAGAAGACAGGGAATATTGTCGCCAAATTTTGAAAACTTACACTAGCGAGCAGTTGTTGGAATGCATCCGTCTGGCCCACTCGTTTGTTGACCAAGGCAGAGTTTTGTTCAAAGAGATTCAGCCACTTATTCAGCTCTGTGCAGAGTTGGCTTTATCTAATACCCCTAAGGGTGGTGATGATTATTCTCCTCCTTTTAGTGTCTCTCAGGTGGTATTTCTTGTGTGGCTCTTGGAAGATGATAAACCCTATTTTATTGAACATTATTCAGTGTATTCTCCAGAGGCCCTGTTGGATTGCATGAATGCTGTATATTCTCTAATCAGACAAGGGGGTTGTAAATTGAGTTTTGTTCAGGCCTTACTGCAAACCTGGTCAGATCTTTCCAATTTAGCATCAGCTAACTCACACCAATCCACTTCTGCCTCTGGACACCAGTTTTCTCAAAGTTTCTCCTCTCCGTTACCCGTAGCAACCACAGCTGCAGTTAGGTATGGTTTGCTTTCCACTGCTTGTTCATATCCTGGCTTAACGAGTTGCACTTTTCCTGCATTTAACCCTGTGAAAACTTCCTCTACTACTCTGTTACCCCTAGCAACCTCTCAGAAATTCTCCTCTGTAACTGTCTCTCCTTTTCCACCATCTCCCAATACTGCCATTTCGTTTCCATCTACTTCACAATCTATTCATAGCCCTGCAACCACTAGCAAGATTCCTGTATCCAAACCTAAAAAGAAAAGGAGATTTTTCCCAAAACATAAAATTATACCTGTTACCCAGCCTGCTGATCCGGTGCCTGTTTCTCAGCCTGCTGTCCCAGTGCCCGCTGTTCTGATGCCCGCTGTTCTGATGCCCGCTGTTCCAGTGCCCACTGATCTGGTGCCTCCTACGGAGCCTGCTGATCCAGTACCCCCTGAGCTGGTGCCTCCTACTGAGCCTGCTGATCCAGTGCCCACTGATCCGGTGCCTCCTACTGAGCCTGCTGATCCAGTGCTCGCTGTTCTGATGCCTGTTGTTCCAGTGCCTGCTGATCCAGTGCCCACTGATCCGGTGCCTTCTACTGAGCCTGCTGATCCAGTGCCCGTTGTTCTGATGCCTGTTGTTCCAGTGCCCACTGATCAGGTGCCTCCTACTGAGCCTGCTGATCCAGTGCCCACTGTTCTGATGCCTGCTGTTCCAGTGCCCACTGATCTGGTGCCTCCTACTGAGCCCGCTAATCCAGTGCCTGCTGTTCCGGTGTCCGCTGATCCAGTGCCTCCTACTTAGCCTGCTGATCCAGTGCCCACTGATCCGGTGCCTTCTACTGAGCCTGTTGATCCAGTGCCCGCTGTTACAGTGCCCGCTGATCCAGTGCCCACTGATCCGGTGCCTCCTACTGAGCCTGCTGATCCAGTGCCCACTGTTCTGATGCCTGCTGTTCCAGTGCCCGCTGATCTGGTGCCTCCTACTGAGCCCACTAATCCAGTGCCTGCTGTTCCGGTGTCCGCTGATCCAGTGCCTCCTACTGAGCCTGCTGATCCAGTGCCCACTGATTCGGTGCCTTCTACTGAGCCTGCTGATCCAGTGCCCGCTGTTCTGATGCCTGTTGTTCCAGTGCCCGCTGATCCAGTGCCCACTGATCCGGTGCCTCCTACTGAGCCTGCTGATCCAGTGCCTGCTGTTACAGTGCCTGCTGATCCGGTGCCTCCTACTGAGCCTGCTGATCCAGTGCCTGCTGTTCTGATGCCTGCTGTTCCAGTGCCCGCTGATCTGGTGCCTCCTACTGAGCCCGCTGGTCCAGTGCCCACTGATCCGGTGCCTCCTACTGAGCCTGCTGATCCAGTGCCTGCTGTTCTGGTGCCTGCAGATCCGGTGTCTCTTACTCAGCCCGCTGATCCAGTGCCAGCTGATCCCGTGCCCGCTGTTCTGGTGACCACTACCCAGTCTGCTGACCCAGTGCTTGCTGTTCCAGTGCCCGCTGACCCAGTGCCTGCTACTGAGCCTGCTGATCCAGTGCCTGCTGTTACAGTGCCCACTGATCCGGTGCCTCCTACTGAGCCTGCTGATCCAGTGCCTGCTGTTCTGATGCCTGCTGTTCCAGTGCCTGCTGATCTGGTGCCTCCTACTGAGCCTGCTGGTCCAGTGCCCGCTGATCCGGTGCCTTCTTCTGAGCCTGCTGATCCAGTGCCCGCTGTTCTGGTGCCCGCAGATCCGGTGTCTCTTACTCAGCCCGCTGATCCAGTGCCAGCTGATCCCGTGCCCGCTGTTCTGGTGACCACTACCCAGTCTGCTGACCCAGTGCTTGCTGTTCCAGTGCCCGCTGACCCAGTGCCTGCTGTTCCGGTGCCTGCTGAACCGGTGTCTCTTACTCAGCCCGCTGATCCGGTGCCAGCTGATCCCATGCCCGCTGTTCCAGTGACCACTACCGTGCCTGCTGATCCTGTGCCTGCTGACCCAGTGCTTGCTGTTCCAGTGCCCGCTGACCCAGTGCTTGCTGTTCCGGTGCCTGCTGACCCAGTGTTTGCTGATCCAGTGCCTGCTGAGCCACGGTCTGCCGCCCTGTTTGATGTGCCACTGTCTGTTGCCCAGCCTCGTGTGCCACTGCCGGATATCCTGCATGCCGCTGGCGCTCCCCTGCTTGATGTCCAGCTTGCCTTCAGTCCCAGTGTTGGGACATGTGTTGCAATGAGGGCAGGTGTATCCCTAATGTTACGCCTCTTCAGGAACTTGACCTGTGGGGTGCCTAGACGGCTTCCAGACCCTGGTGGTGGGGCGCATGATCAATTGCTGGACTCTGGTGGCACGCCTTCCAGCAAGTTAAAGGACTTTGGCCTAGAGAGTGCTAGAAGACCCACAGACATGGAAGGGAGACCTTTTTGGACTTTCGGGGTAGAAGCACAATGGAGCGTCCGGAGGCGGCTCCTTAAAGGGGGGGAACTGTCAGGATCAGTGTCATTACGTGGGTCACCTGCTGGTGGCACTGTTGTTCCTGGAACTGAGGGGCGCAGTTCCAGGGCCCACCAGCGGGTGTCTCCCAGCAGCTGGACTGTTCTTTTAATTAAGCTGCACCTGAGGACTGCTGAGGGAATATAAGCCCGCCCTTCACTGAGGCTCAGTGCTTCAGTATTTTCTCTGCTAGCCGTGTCCCTGTCTGAGCCTGATCCTGAAACCTGTATCCTGAAACCTGTATTCTGATCCTGAGTCCTGTTCCCTGCATCCTGCTTCCTGTACCTGGCTCCCTGCTTTCCTTGTCTCCTGTCCCTGTCCTGTCCTGCTATTGTTTGCTCCATCCCTTTGTATATAGTTTGTTAGGTTCTATTGGGGTTTTGTACTGTTATCATTTATATTTTGTTTACTTGTTTATGGTCACTGGTGTTGGTATTGGAGTGTGTCATTTTGCTTAATAAACCTATTTACACCTTTATCCATCTGGGTCCTGATTCCTTGGTGCAGCCAACTGATCTGATCACCCTTGCTGGATGCCTGCATGTGGTATCCCTGACACTAAGCCAGGGAAAGATCCCACCACTCCAGCCAACTTCCACCCGATATCGTTACTAAACACAGATGTTAAGATTTATGCTAAGCTGTTAGCTAAACGTCCGATGCTTGTCTTACCTTCCCTGATTTGTTGCAGGAAGACAGACCTCAGATGCAACTAGGCAAATATAGAACATTGTACTTTGCGCACAGGTCAGTCGGACGCCTTCTCTGCTGCTTTCCCTAGACGCGGAGAAGGCCTTTGACAGGGTGCATTGGACATATATGTCCATGGTGTTGGCCACATTCTGATTGTCGGATTCTCCCCTACCCCTTATGCTGGTGAGGATGGGGTCAAACGGGCACTATCCCACACATTTTGTGGACCTGCCCAAACCTTACCAGCTTTTGGAAGCAAACCTTCCAACTAATCGCCAAGTGCACAGGGATTCTCAAAAGTCCCAACCAAGCTTTAGCCCTGCTCAATATAGGGATACAATCTTTTCCACACAAATTCCACTTGGTGGTCACAGACATTCTACTTGCAGCCCGTACCATGGTACTAAGAAATTGGAAATCAAATCTAACTCCTAATATCTCTGACGTGATTAGGTTAGTAGACCTCAATTATTCTTATGAACGCCTCTTGGCAATAAATACCCTAAAATGCAAGGACTTCACCAGATCATGGAAATTCTGGAAAACGAATATTGGTACAACATAAGAATAACTGGTACAACATAACTCTTCTCTCTTTCTTCTTAGTTCTCTATGGTTTGCTATACACGTATGGTCTAATTGGACTTATGGGTATGGTAGTTGTCTTAACCCTAAGACACAGTATGTTCCCAAATGGGGTGTCAGCGGGTGATACACAATGTTCTGACTTTTACCTTTGCTTACCAAGAAGGCATGTAAGGCTATGAATGTTCATAACTATTAACCTTGGTTACTACACCATGCTGTATGTTGTTAAGACTTTAGTAATACTGGAAATTATTACCGTGCTTTGTATTTTTTGTTATTCTCTGTTAACATTGTAAAACTCAATAAAAAATTATTAAAAGTAATCTATTGAATATTGAACTCTATGGACTAAGACTGGATTGCCATTAAAGGTAATGTGCGTGTAAAGGCAGGCATCCCAATACTTTTGGTAATATAGTGTGTGTGTGTATATATATATATATATGCCTATCCTGTAAATGACAAACTCCAAAAGGTTTCTTAACTTGATAATAAATGGTGAAAAAAGGATGCGCTAGTCCAACAACAGGTAGGCAGCACCTAGAAGTCCCTGAACAATAGGAGAAAGAATAAGTACGTGGAAATAGACTAGTGAGCTCAAATGAAATGTAAATCAAAAAACATAATAAATTATGACAATGAAAATCATTGAAATTGGTAAAGAAATTATGTAAAAAATGTGTCCATAGCACAAGATAAAACATATGCTACAAAAGTGCATAAACCACCACCGTTAGTGCCATACATGGAAATTGTGCACAAATTACGTAAAAACAAATTAATAAGCAAAATAATGTTCAAAAATTATAATCAAAGTGTAGTCCAGCTGGTGTTTCTTGAGTGAAGAGTGAATAAGCACAACTTGCAATATCAAGTGCTGCATGCAACCCCACAATGATCAAACAAATGGCTGGCTGCTTACCAGAAGCAAGTAATTAAAGTGATTGTATTTACCTATACTCTGGGATTGACTGAGCCCCGGCAGATAATGAAATCACCTTCAACAGATCCATGAATCTAGACATCCCAAGTGTAAAACAGGACTTTCCAGGATTCTCATGCAAATGAATGGAAAGGCTAATAGTGCATTATCTTTAAAACCTCTTTAATCAGATAGATGCAATCCGGGCACAATGGAGGGGTTAAAGCCTAACTCCATGTTTAAAGTGACTTTAAATAGTTAATTTGGGTCAAGCTGGTCCAAACAAACTATTTCCTTTACTAATAGATGCACTCACTATCAGTGCTATAAAAACTGTATGTAGCATCAGCAGCGTACAGTACAATATACAGCACTATGTTCTGGAAGCCGGAATGTTCTATTACTGGAACAAAATTGAGTTTGGTTGAGCACTGCCGAACCATTCACAGGAAGCCTTGTATTTTATCAGTGAATACAGAGCTTCCTCTGATTGGCTGAGGTGAAGATTGTGATGTTGTCTGCCATTGACATCTGCCACTCACATTCAGCGTTTGCTTGCTCAGGCACACATCAATCACAATGAAAAAAGCAGTGTTTCATATTGAATGAGTGTTTACTCATAACCCATCCATAGCCCATTGTTAAGCACTGGTTCAGTGTGAAACACATCAACAGTTTTTCCCCCTACTTTCACTATGATTGCTGTTTTTTTTAGCCCCAGTTCACACTTGAATGTGGAGCTCAAAACCCTTGATCTGTGTGCATTTCCTACGCAGTGGTCATAACCCACTGCCCTTGTGATCTGCAGCAGGTGTCAGTGCAATGTTAAAGTGATTGTAAAGGTATATAATAAAATAAAAATATCATTGATGTTATACTTACCTGCTCTGTGTAATTGTAAAGCCCCAATTCTCCTCTTTTGAGGTCCCTCCTCAGGGCTCTAGACCCTTTCCCCTTTGGGAAGTGCTCCCATAGCAAGCTGATTGCTATGGGGGCACTCGTGCATGCTCGCTCCTGAGCCGGCTTTATGTGTCCATAAGACACAGAGATCATGGTGGTTCAACCCCATCCTCCACTCTTGTCTCACTGGCTGGGATTGACAGCAGTGGGAGCCAATGGCTCCTGCTGCTGCATCTCAGCCTATCAGCCAATCAGGAGGGAGGGACCTGGGACAGCTTCGGCTCTCATGCACGTTGCTGGATCGAGATTGGGCTTAGGTAAGTATTAGGGGGGCTGAGGGGGGAGCTGCATACTGAAAGTTTTTTAAAAAGGTAAAAAAAAAACCTTCATTCTTTAAAACCACTTTAACAACACCCCAAACGCAGGTCGCCAATGCAGTGCATTTGCCTGCACTAGATTGCATGGTACAAACGGATTACGTTATCCAGTTGCAGTGTATTTCCAAAAAAAGCGCATACAGTACTTTGGTACGATGCAATGCAATTTGAGCCCATTCAAAATGCTGTGTGAGGAATGCAGTGAGAATTCCTGTGCAATTCATAGGCAATTTACAGTGTGAATGCTTAGGAATTTTTGTAAAATAAAGGTGGCTACAGGAGTGCAGCTGTCAAGCCCAATAACACAGTTTATTGCCACCCATATTCCTGTCTTTTTATTATGGTGCCAGTAGGCGGACAACTATGCTACACAGGTATCAGGTTGCTGTCACCATGTTAAAAGGACAGGAATAGGGGTGACATTACACTGAGTGTTATTAAATTGGGGGGCACAGGCTATCTTAGCACAGGCACTTCCAGCAGCTCCATTTCATTTCAATTGGGGTACAGTTCAGCAACTTAAATGCAGTTTTCTACCTGCATAAGAGCTGCTTTATGCCGCACGGCACTAAGACAGGAAGCCTGTGGGATGAAGATTTGCACATCTCACTTTCTGTAACCATTGGATAAGTAGGCAGTGAGTGGCAACGTCTACTGGTGCCTTCCCAACCAGTGGGTATCTCCCTCAAAAGTCTCTCTATCCTGAAAACACCCAGAATCTCCCAAGTCCCAGCTGGTTTGTTTACTATATGGGCAGGCCAGGCGCATGTGTGTTATAATATGGAAGGATCCTGTTATAAAGGAGGAGGGTAGCATCCTTCATGTACTGCCTGTCCGCGGGGCCATCTTGCCTATCAGCAGTGGCAAGCCTAAACTAGCCTTGCCGCTGTGATGTTGATAGATGTTCTGGGGGTGCCTTATCTACACCCCTGCTTTTAAACGTATACTTTTGTAGCTTACTTGTTCTCACTAACCCTTAAACTTAAAATGTTTATCCATTTTCTGATCTTTGTTAGAGCTTCCTAAATAATTATCTGTAATCAGACAAATATATGCACTTTAAAAGACAGTGTCATAAACAGCAACCAGTCAATGGTCTTGAGAACAAAGGCATTAATGCACTGTACTGTGATAATATACAATACTTGCACTAGTAGTTAAACTTGTACTTTCTCTTATATTTTCTTTAAGAGTTTAAAATTATTACAAAAGTTCCAAGGCCACAAAGTGATAAGTTTGAGAATAATCATAGAATAATGTTAATTTATATGTTGCATGATTAAATTTGAAATTTCCTGCAAACCCTCTTGAGAGCTGCTGTACCTGATTCCCACCAGCTGAGAGATTGATTGGCGATTAGGTCACTGACTGTACAACATCTTAAGTATTAGTAGAACCAGAGTTGATGCAAAATGAGTAGTTAAAGAACTTTTACAACATGAATACATTAATCCTATCTCTTTGAAATTGGCCCAGTGATTATATATTTTATAAACTCATACTCAAAATCTATCAAATAGCTTTGCTTCAATAAAAGTAATTTAATGGAAATTCTCCTGTAAAGGATATGTACTCCTTTAATGTTACTTACAATGTCCTTGTTTATAATGAGCCATTCAGTTGCAATCAGCTTTAGAATTTCCACAGCAGGTGACTCAATACTGCTCTTTCTTTCTTCATGATTTCATATTTTATTCTGAATATGAGCAATAACAATTCTTTTCTCTTTGCCCAATTTACACCATATTATACAGTATCTCCTTGCTAACCTAGCAGATTGCATTATTTCAGTGTTCTTAATTTTAAACTTGGTGACCTTATGACTATTAATAATGGATCTTTCATTCAAAGCTACCCAACCATGAGTCAAATTAACCTAGTCTATCATTAAAGCCACTAGTGTAAACACATTTAAATGGCTCATAAAGACTAATTTACAACTTTTCCCTCACATTGTCCTTCATAAAGATTCATATTCTTTATCCACATTCAGGTTTTTACCCATTCCTCTAGTATCATTGGAGTTACCATAATGTTTGCAATGAATGCAATGCACACTGTCCCCTAGAAAGAGGAGGTCCACTGTGTACTCACTATAGACATTGGGAATTGAATTAATGGTTGCATTATTCAGGATTTGGATTAGTGGTTGCAGCCTTGGGCTATTTTTCCAGCAGGTGTGGTCAGAGTTTTATTAGACCTAGCTTTAGTGTACATGTATGGGGTCCAAGATTGCACCAAAGTGATGTCACATGCTGCTGAATGTGACTCAACTGGTGAAGATTATAATGGAAGACAGCTCTCCCCCAACCTGCACCATAGGGAGTCTATCTCCCCTTTTTTGATGAAGAAATGTCTTTCTTTAGTGGTAAGTCAGTGATTCTTGATATACTGAATAATATACATTAATTGCATCATTTAGGATACAATTTTAACACTAAGGGGATTTTTGTGTCTTTTCTATTTTTGTAATTATCTGACAAATTCCTGCATAGGTGGCTGCTATGCACTTATAAAGAGAGCACCAAATCTGCAGAAAATGATAAGGTAATAAGCTGAGATTAGATTGTTTTGAAGTTTTAATGTTATAGTGTGAAAAATGTATACTTATAAGGAATTAATTATTTTGTTGTTTTCTCTGTGTGCTTTTAGGTGTCTGTTTATAAAGCAGCAGAAAATAACCGCTGTTGAGTTCTCCGGCATTCTCAGAGGAGATCGCTCTCCTCTGAGTGCCTGTTTATGAAGTGGGGTAGATCGTCCTTTTGAGGAGTGAAGCGATCTACAAACCCTCGGAACTGTGGAGACCGCCTCCTGGTTCTGTAATCTCATGAGACATTGCAAGATTACAGTTCCAGAAAATCAGTGAAACACAGAGGTGTCCATTTACTGCTGAGTACACGGGCATTCTTACAGGAGACCTCTCTCCTCATATACTCACACAAACTTAAATTCTTCATATATATATATATATATATATATATATATATATACATATACACGCACACACACACACACACACACACACACACTGTACATTATCTAGTTGGGGGGAGTACAGCGCTTTAAAGTGCTTAATGTAACATAAATTAAATCATATAAATATGTGAAAAAGTGCCTTAGTGCTTTTCAATATAATATTCACAATATGTGTATCTCAATATACAAAGTAAATACAATCTAATATAAATCCTTCAATTAATAAATAGGTGGTAAAAAAATGAATTATTAAAATTCATCTTACTTAAATCCACAATATAAATACAATATAAAGTGACAAAGATAGTATATAAATTATTAAGTCCGTGATCCTTTAAAATAAATTATGTGCTCTTAATTAGGTGGTTTCAAAAATAAAGTGCTGAAGTGTCCTTTAAATAAATATATAAATATGTAGTGATCAACCAAATCTTCTTGTCCAAATTTGACATGCAGGTGCTCTTTTGTGCGGTGCCCACTAGGTGTCCTAAGCGCTCACCTCAATGCTCTTTAAAAAAGCCCTTAAGTTGTATGCCTCAATGTGCTCCTCCTTCCTCCTTATTGGCATATAGGTACCGTTATGACTCCTCGGTTTTTTCTCCCTTATATAAACCTCTATACTCCAGGGGATATATGCGGTCCTTTTGTATCTCCAAAAAAAAATGAAATCGGGGCAAACATAGTGAAGTACGTTCCGTATATTTTATTATATAGATAAGAGTAACACTCACATTACATTCCGTCTTGTTCAGAGCAAAACAAACATTCCTTCGCCGATACGTCACGCAGCTTCTTCCAGGGATCCCTGGAAGAAGCTGGTTGGTTACGCAGCGTAACGCGTAGGAAAACCAAACCGGAAGTGACGTATCGGCGAAGGAATAAAAAAAAGGGCTTTTTTTAATGCCTTGAGGGGGTCTGTTTGAGTAAAAAGTAAGTCAATAATCTTCCTCCTTCCTCCTTGATTCTCCAGGGATTCTCTCTTCTCTCCCTGATTCTCCACCTTTGGGCTGTAGAATCTGGTACGAATAATTCTGACAGAGATTGCCAGTGAGATGTCGAGATCGCACCTTCATAAACTGGCCATTTCTGTTTCTGTCAATGACAGATTCTCTGTGTGCATGTTTTCCGCTAATTATCTAGTTTTCATAAACCGCTAATGATCTGAGATGAGCTGCGATCATCAGGATCCCAGCTCATAACGGTTCATAAATGGACACCTAACTCTTTGATTATGCAGCATAGAATCATCAACTGTATTGAGTTCTTCAGATGACCCTCAACCTTGTTGAGGTGGGTATACAAATAAACAAGAATAAAAAATGCCACCGCAGAGTTGCCTACGTTGTAGGTGAATTAGAGGTGGCAATAAAAATAGAAATAGAACACCCCTACACAACCATTTTTACTGTCGCCTATGGGTGATTTCTCATGAGCCTCTAGACTACAAAGGCATCAACAGGTATTAGAACTTTCACAGGTTTATTGATCAATCCAAATTCAAAAATATATAAATACCTTCACAATTTCAAAAAGTTAAAATGACAACGTTGTCATCAATGACCTGGCAGCTGCTCCAGTCATGCCTCCATTCATATTCACACACCTAATCAAGGGAATTTATCTCATGTAAATTTGCAATGGTCAAAGTTATCTCCACAGGTCCATATGTTGCAGGCCTGCATGCAGTAATGGATCAATCTGGAACTCTATGTGCAAGTGACTCAATCACCAGTTCCTGGCCTTGACTAGGTAAGGTGTATAGTGAGTAGGAAGTCCCACCTTATTAGGTATAGCTAGGTGCTCACTGGCTGCTGCACTCCAGGAAGTAGCTGACCCATGAGATAAATTTGTGTTGGGGAGGGAGCTCAGCACGCAGCGTGTGTATTCAAGACCGCTCCCACTTCCGATCTGACCGCCAAGTTGATCGGAAGCAGATGTTCTCATTTCCCCCTCCCTCCCAAAGTCTTCTGGGACACATGACAGGTCCCATTTACCGCATGCAGCGTCACTCGCGCATGCACACTTGTCACCCAGCTTTGAAGCCACAAGCTATTACAGTCGGGTGCCCATAATAAAAATGCCAGCACTGGTGAGATAGGACACAGGGAAAAAATGGCTCGGGTAAGCACACCGCTGGATCCTGGGACAGGTGAGTGGCTGTTTATTAAAAGACAGCAGCTACAGTTTTTGTAGCTGCTGACTATTGATTTTCACTTAAGAGACTGGAGCTCCTCTTTAATGAAATGTCCCTGTGTAACATTTCAGTAAAGTTTTTTTTTTTTTTTAAAAGTGAACACTGTGATGTGCCACAATTGGCATATTGGCACTGCTGTCATTCCACTACACATAGGCCGCTGCATCCTAATGCAGTCCCTATTGTGAATGTACCCTAAAGGTCATAGTTATTTTATGCCTATGTTTATAGAATTCCTTTATTTGTTAGTTTTTTTACATTTATGAGTGGATTTGTGTTTGTAAGCAAATCCATTCATAGTTCTGATCTTTGAAAAGCATACAATGGTCAGTCACCACTGTCCTCACTTCAGCTTTCTATATTAATTTGAATGGCTTTGTTTACCTTCAAACCTATTCATACATTAACAAGAGGTCCGAAGGTTTTCAAAGCCATTTATACTTTTGATCCCCAGGGAATAGTGCTACCGGCTTGTTAACACAGCTACACTGACAGATTGGGACTTTGCTGGGTTTGCTTACCCACCCCTACTCGCAGTTTCTGCTGCTAGAGTGAGGAAGAGGTCACTGGTGGGTATAAGATGACAGAAGAAAGATGCAGGTAGCGGGTGGGTAAACGATCCCTGTACTGTCCTGATCTCCCAGTGTTCCTGTATTAACAAGCTGTCAGCTTGATATAGGAGCACTGCATTGACAGGAAGGAGGAACCGGAGGGGGGGGGGGGTAGAACTCTGTCCCTGCCTCCTTTCGACTCTCTCCTCCTCTTCTTCTACTCCTACTTTCAAAGTTACATTTTGGCATAATCATATCATATATATATATATATATATTTTATTTTTTTTTTCTTATAAACTTTATAAGAAGTGTTGGTTTAAACAGGTATAGCACATAACCAAAAGAAGTGTAATTGGGAAAAATAGTATTGAAGAAATGTAAAGCACATCCAAAAACCTAACTCAAAGACATTTAGTTTGGTAGCTCCCTGTGTATCGGAATCATTTTCCCTTTTTTCATAAAATACTCTTTTCACCTTTTTTTGTATCTGTTTATATCACCATAAACATGATTTCCTGACAGAATCTATAGCAGCATACGTATGGGTAAACCCCGCCTCCACTCCTCCCCTATAGGACCCGACTCCCATAAATCTTTGCTCTGAGCCAGAGGCCACGTTTCTTTTTTGTCCTCCCCCTAAGAACCAGAATGGTTGAAGTCTTACCTTGGATGAAGTGTCCACGATCGAGGCCTGGTTGTTCGTCAAGCTGTGCCCCGGAAGACGTGTGGAGTCTCCAGCAGTCCCCAGCTATTAGCAGGGCGGAGAAGGGCAATGGATTTGGTGTCACGTGGAGTCTCCAGCTATTAGCGGGGTGAAGTAGGGCGAAAGATTCGGTGCCATGTGGTGTCTCCAGCAATTGCCAGTTATTAGCAGGGTGGAGAATGGCAATAGATGTGGTGCCATGAAGAGCTTAAAGTTAGCCATTGGCAGGCAAATTGGCAGTACGGCCTAAAAGCCTTGCTATTAGCAGGTGGCCATAAACACCCTGGGCCCATGCAGCAGCATCTTCTTGATCCAGGCATGGTCGTGGGAGATGCCATGTGCATTGATGTATACTTTTATTTTGCATATTCCATGACAGCAGTTGTGTGTGTTTTTCTATTTTTCTTCCCTGGCTCTAGTGTCTTCCAGCCATAGGAAGACATTTTCGGGGTGTTTAATCCTTTCCTTTCCAAGCTTGCCTGTGCATTCCTTTTGAGTTTTTAATCATTTCCTTTCTCCCCTATTTAGTTTCCTTTTTAGGTTTTTAAGTCCATGTAGGTCAGATTGACAATACACGGCACAAGATGATAAAGAACTCATTAGGTCCCTACATTCTTCTTACAGATTTAGTCATCAGTGGTCACTGTCAAGGTCCAGCCTTCAGAATCTTCCTTTAGGCACCACATCAACTGCCATGTCAGCAGCTCCAAGGAAGGAACCTGCTGGGGATGCGGGACTTAGGTCCCAGAGGGCAAGTCTCTGTGTGAGCCATACTAAGCCCAGGCGGTTGGAAAAGGGGATGGTGATTTCCAGCAAATGGAATCTCTGGTGAGGCGTGTAGCTCAGAAAACCCTTAAAGAGTGGGGTACAAACCACACGCAAAGTCCAAGAACCGTTGCGGCGTGTGTTCTCCCACTAGGGATGGTCAGGAAGAACTGGAACTGTCCTAACCAAGCCATCCATCTATGAAGACCTCAGATAGTGAGGCAGAATGAGAGGAGTCCCTTTGCCTTTGTGAAACCCTTGTTCAAGACAATGAAGGGGGCATTTACATTTTACATGAGTAAGAACCTGTAGAGTCTCCCTCCTGCAAAGTAAGAGGAAGTTCTTTAAGCACCTCTAATTTCCCATTCCTAATGGAAATAAGGGACATCATTTTGGATGAGTGGAGCAAGGTTGCGAGATATACCTCCCTTCTGAGCAAGATGGCCAAGCTCTATCCATTTAGAGATAAGGATGTGAAGCAACTAAAGGATGCCTCTCTAGTTGTCGAGGCTTGGAAGATGCACTGAATGGCCTGAAAGTTGGCTCTGGTGGCCATGTGTAAAGTGATGGAAACACGGAAGGAGAATGCAGACACAGTATTCAAGAGTGCTTTCAGAAACTCGGTAGTTCAGGAGTCAGAGCTGGTGTCGGTTTCAATGGTGAGGCTCCAATTGACATCATCCACATAGTGGCATGGGTTTTGCTTCTGTCGGGTTACGGCAAAGTGAGTGCTATGGCTGGGGCCTGGGTTTGCTGATCCAGCCTCTAACAAGCCTAGTGTAAGATCCCCTTGAGGGAGCTTCATATTTTTGGCAAGCTGGTCAGCACCGTAACCCAGGCTGCAGTTGGCAAGTTCGGTCATGCCTCAAGACCGGCGCCTGCTAGGCCAGAAGACGACACAGTCTAGAGGACAATGTTCAGAGCGTGCGAGGGTCACACTTTTTTTACAGACCAGGTCTGGATTTTAGGAAGAGCCGGTGAAGAGGCCAGATATCCCCTCAGAAGTATGCTAAAAGTTTGACCTCGGGTAGAAGCTACTGAGTTTAAAACTCAGACTATTGGAACATCAAAGCGGTCTTTTCAGCATGGTCCATCAGAAGTCCTCCCCATCTCGGATTCGTTTCCACAGATTTTCTCTCACTCGGAGGTAAAATGAAGCATATACTCTCATTACTCTTGTATTACGTCACTGTCACATTTGTAGATGGGTGTACTAAATTGTTTAGTACAAACTAAATGATACGTGCATGTGCTCTAAAAAAGGATTTTAAATAGCCAAAGACACAAAATTATATTTAATTAATTATATATAAATAATTATTTAAAATCAATTTTTAGAGCACATGCACATATCATTTAGTTTGTACTAAGCAATTTAGTACACACATCTACAAATCTATCATTTCATTATTGTGTACCCCTTTTATGTATTGGGGGCACAACTATGGTATATATAATTTTTTCACCATCCACTGGTTAATAGTACACATTTTACCACAATTTTTGGTTTTAGGAGTCTATTAGGTTTATATATTGTTTAATTTCAGCAAGGGCAGACCTGCGGGGAAGGTGTTTGCAACCTCTCCCCCCTTTTTTTACATCCAGGTAATTTCCATAGCAGGAGGGGGCCTAGCAGCTGCTCACTATATATTTAATTTCTGATTTCTGTTATTATTTCCAATAATATTGTATTATCACAAATAATTCACTTATAGAGGTGGTTCTTGCCACGGGTGATTTGTTCTGTTTTTCGTTAAATACCAGTGTTATGGCAACAGCTAGCTGCCATAACCCCAGTATCATTTTATATTGTGGGCGGTTCAGCGTCTGATAAAAGTGATCCCGTGGGCGCATTTCCAGTGGGATCACTTTTAGAGGTGGCCCGGAGAGGTGCCCCCCCCCCCCTTCCACTGCTTCCTGGTCGTTTTCAGATGTAAAAAGTAATTCGATGTGACCGATGGTTAAGCAGGAAGTCGAGCAAGGCCAAGATGACCCCCACGCAGCTCTATGACCTTTTTGCTTTTAAAGGTAAATGAGAGATCTGGGATCTTTTTGACTACAGATCTCTCAATAAAATGGTCCTGCCATCCGTATGTTTACATTCCTTGTAATAGGATTAAAAGTGATCTAAAAAATAAAAAATAAAGGGACAGTGTAAAAAATAAAAGTAAAAAAAAAATAGTAAATAAAAAAATTAAAGCGCCCCAATCCCTCGTGCTCATGAGCAGAAGCGAAAGCATATGTAATTTGTGCCCGCATATGTAAACAGTGTTCAAACCACACATGTGAGGTATTGCCGTGATCGTTAGAGTGAGAGCAATATTTCTAGCTTTAGACTTCCTCTGTAACTCTAAATAGGTAAGCTGTAAAAAAAATGTAAGCGTTGCCTATGGAGATTTTTAAGAACCTTAGTTTATCGCCATTTCACGAGCGTGCTGAAATGTTAAGTATCTTTTTACTTGACATAACGTCATTTTTCACATTATACAAAAAGATTGGGGTAACTGTTGTATTTTTTTTTTAATTCATTAAAGTGTATTTTTTTCAAAACCTATGTGTTTAAAAGAACGCTGCGCGAATATAGTGTGACATAAAATGTTGAAATGATTGCCATTTTATTCTTTGGGGTCTCTGCTAAAAAAAATATATATATATATATATAAATATATATATATATATATATATATATATATATATATATATATATATTTATATATATTATGTAAATGGAAATATGTTTTGCTTCTCAAAACAATATAGCACAGAGGAAGAAAAAAAATTCACTTAGTGCAAGTTGAAATTTTTACCTAGGGACACACTGAGTCTGATTTGCATCTGATTTTTTTTTTTTTATATTTAAATGTTATTAATTTTCCAATGTACAATAGACAGATAAAATCATAAAGCAGTGAAAAAAAAAAGACAACTACTCCCTCCACCCTCCCTCCCCTCCGACCTCCTTCCCAACCCCTACCCACCTACTGCTGCTTTATAGTTCCTTATTTAATTTGATGTCTCTTCCTATAATTTCCTCGTTTCCTCACTATTATATATCTTCAATGAATCTGGAATATTACTTTCCTTGTATATACTAGATTTTTTAAACTCTTCCCACTTTTTCCATTTTTTTTTTTATCCGACATGTTAAATAATCCTCCTGTCGACTACCAATATATTCCATATTATATATGTGGTTATTTCTACTGCACCATTCTTTTAAAGTTGGGCTCTCTACTTCCTGCCATTTTTTAGGGATTGCTCCTTTTGTGGCGTTTAACAATATGGGGGAACCAATGTAGTGTTATACTGCTTAAGTGACGGTTTAGTATTATGAAATGTACACACCCAAGGATCATCGGAAATAGGTATCTCAGTAACCTAACCTCAGCAATGATTTGCCGGACCATTGTCCAGTAATCCTTGATCTTGGGACAATTCCACCATATATAAAACATCGTCCCAAGTCCCCCACATCCTCTCCAACGTTGATCTGATTTTTCTGATTGATATTTATGTATTACTTGAGGTGTTATATACCATCTTAATAAACACTTGTAATTTAATTCAATGGTGCCCACATTGATCGCAGCGCAGTGTGCGGCCCTCAATATAACATCAATCTACTGATTTGACAGTTGTGACCCTATCTCCTTTTCCCATTTTATCATGAATGGAGGTCTTTCCAACCCTATCCCTTCTGTCAACATTCTATATATTAGGGATATTACATGTTTTAATTTTTTAGTCGTGTTACATCATTTCTCAATAACATTTAGATCTTTTTCAGATCTTATGGGCTGCGGTAAAGACCTTACAATTTTGTTTTGATTTGCATTTGATTGATACCCCTGACTACCTTGATATTTATGGATGTGAAGAAAGCCTGTCACAAACCTGACTCATTCAAATTGAGAGTATGCTGGATTTTTAAACAAGCAGAGGGACCATTCAGTGAAAACATCATATCAAAAATGATCAGTAGCTCCAGAGACTCAAGTTACTAAAATGATATGCACATCCTGAAATTTCTTTTCAAGTTAAGTTTCCCCTCCACCTCCACCCTACCTAATGAATCAGTGACATTTTCTATCAGAATAAATTACCAATATTGAATTGGGAGGTAGGAGTGGGTGGACAGAACTAGACTTCTATAAGAAAATTTGAGATTTAAATTTAACTTTATCTGCCTACATCTCTGAATCTTTTGGTAATTTTTGCATATGTTTTTTTATTGAAGGTAATCTCTGCTTATGTACTTTTATCTTTATATGAGTGTTATAGTACAATAATCCACCTCCATCTGCAAAATGCACCCATCAATTGTATTAAAAACCTAATAAACAAATAATAAAACAATAGACTTTATGGCACCCCAGTAGTTCTCCTGAACACACAGTTCCATGTGGGACAATTTAGCTCCAGCACCACCGCAACATGCAAAAACCAATACTTTTAATAACGCTGCAGTTAGACTAGAAAGTTCTTTCAGATGTTCCTAAACTATTGTAACCTGTACATCTGAGCTAGGACTTTTGGTACATGTATGTAGTATCCTCCTAGGTAGGTGCTAGGTAAGTGAAGCCTAGTGTTTCCATCTGCTCATCAGGGGAGCCTGATTGTTAGTTAGGCCTGTTGCATGTGTCCATGTGTGATTCATCTGGCCTGAGGGAGTGTCCCCACTGTATCCAATATGGGAGCATTTTGGACAGTGGGGGAAACCCAGCCAGTGACACACAGGCGTTTGTAACTATCCCAGTGGGTTGGCACAAACAGTGGTGCATCCTGGAATACGTTATAAAAGCCAAGGGCACATGTGACAGGGTGTCTTAGGGCGGGAAGCCAGGTCCCAGAAGGAGGGTGACATTTGTCTCTCCTTCTGCTGCAGTGGATGGTGGTCACACAGGCGGTGGGCTTTGTGAGCTAGGAGTGTGGAGCTGAGCCAGGAGGTCCAGTGTATGCTGACTAGTGGAGTTTGAGGCAGAGCAACCTTGGGAAAAACAGTGTCTGTGAGTACCAGGAAGCTTGCCGGGGGCCTGCCCAGGAAGGGGACCACTCCATTGGAGAGTCAGTGGACAGGTGTCAGTGCACTCAGCAAGTGAGAACGAGGGTGCCAAGTTAGAACCCTGAAGAGTAATTCAAACAGGAACATATTATCTATCTTCACTTCAGTGGCAAGTTGAAGCAGCGGCCTCTTGCTGCACACTACATATAATTGCCCTCAAGATTCTGCATAGTTCATAGTTGGAGTATCCCACTCATCCCTTCTCCTATCCCAGTTCCAAATAAAAACACAAAAACCAACACCCTACTGGATTGATTATTGACTGAGCCAAGGACTGTCAATGCTATTTGTCTGCTATCAGTTGCTAATGCCCCGTACACACGTGCAGATTGTCGGCCGAAAATGTTCGGCCGATTTTCGGCCTGTTAGTATGATGCTTCCGACAGCCGACAGCGCACTTTCGGCCGAAAAGAATCTGTTGTGCAAGCATTAAAATTTTTGTATGCCGACACCAGAGCGGCCGATTGTTCGCCAGTCAATACAGAATTCGGCCGACAGACAGCAGATTTGCAAGACTGGGCATGCTCAGAAAAGAAAAAACACAGGGAAAGTTAACCATCACATGACATTAGAGATGTCCCGAACTGTTCGCCGGCGAACAGTTCCCGGCGAACTTCGCATGTTCGCGTTCGCCGCTGCGGGCAAACATATGCAATGTTCGGTCCGCCTCCTATACATCATCATTGAGGCAAACTTTGACCCTGAATCTCACAGTCAGCAGACACATTCCAGGCCAATCAGCATACCTCCCTCCCACACCCTCCCACCTCCTATAAATAAGCAAGGGCAGCATCCATCTTAGATCATTTCTGTGTTACTGAGAGCAGGGAAAGTGCTGCTGCTGCTGCTGTTATAGCTAGGGACAGTTAGTCAGTGTTCCCGGTCTTGTTAGCCAGTGTTCTTGGTACACTCCTGCTGTAAGGACAGCACCCCAAAAAGCCCTTCCTAGGGCTGGTATTTGAGGTTTTTTTTGGATATATATATATATCTATTGTCCCCAAAAAGCCCTTTTGAGGGCTGGTATTTGTGTAATTTTTTTTGTTCTGTGATATATATATATATATATATATATATATATATATATATATATATATATATTGTCCCCAAAAGTCCTTTTCAGGGCTGGTATTTGTGTAATTTTTTTTGTTCTGTGATATATATATATATCTATTGTCCCCAAAATCCCTTTTGAGGGCTGGTATTTGAGAATTTATTATATATATATATATATATATATATATATATATATATATATATATATATATATATCTATTGTGCACTGCAGTTACCTGCCCGCTGTGTGTGAGAGGCCCACAGACCCACCACAGACTGTACTGTGTGCACACCACACTCATTTCGGGTGGCACAGGCACAGTACCTTGCATTTTAAAAAATATTTTTTCTTTTCCTCTGTCATAATTGCAGTGAGTGCTGTGTCAGGTCCACAGAGTGTACTGTACCCACTGCAGTGCACTGCCCACCACTGATATATATACGGTGGCACAGCATCTTGTTGCAAATTGAAAAAAAAAAATATTTTTTATTATTGCAGTTGCCTGGGCTGCCAGTGACTGTCAGGTCCACAGAGTGTACTGTGCCCACTGCAGTGCCACTGCCCACCCACCACTGATATATACGGTGGCAGGCATGACTTTTTTTGGATTAGTGTCTGGGGGGGTCTAAAAAAGCATACCTGTGAAATTTCAGCTCTGTAGCATGTCCAGAACCAGAATAAAAAGATCATATAGGTGTAAAAGGGGTTCCCACCATCCCTGCTCTACTGAAAAATGATCTTTTTTTCTGATTCTGGACATGCTACAGAGCTGAAACTTCACAGGTACACTTTTTAGACCCCCTAGACACTAAATCACAAAAAAGTTCTTAAAAATTGTCATTTTTGATAGAGAGCCAATTATTGAAAAAAAAAAAAAAAAAAAAAACTTAAAAAAAAAAAATTCTTTGGATTTATTGTCTGGGGGGTCTAAAAAGTGTACCTGTGAAGTTTCAGCTCTGTAGCATGTCCAGAACCAGAAAAAAAAATAGAATTAGGGTTAGGGCTAGGGTTAGGGTCAGGGCTAAGGTTAGGGTTATTTTTAGTGCTTAGGGTTAGAGGGTTAGAGTTAGAGGGGTAGGGGTAGGGCTACTAACTCTAACCCTAAGTATCTCACCGTAACCCTAGCCCCTAACACTAAACCTAACCCTAACCCTCTAACCATAACCCTAACCCTCTAACCTTAACCCTAACCCTCTAAGCCTAGCCATAAAAATAACCCTAACCCTAAACCTAAACCTAACCCTAGCCCTAACCCTAGCCCTAGCCCTAACCCTAACCCTAGCCCTAACCCTAATTCGTAATTTTTTCTGGTTCCGGACATGCTACAGAGCTGAAACTTCACAGGTACACTTTTTAGACCCCCCCCCCCCCCCAGACGCTAAATCCAAAGAAATTTTTATTTTTTTTTTTTAATTTATTTTTTTAGGGTTAGGGCTAGGGTTAGGGTTATTTTTAGTGCTTAGGGTTAGACGGTTAGGGTTAGAGGCGTAGGGGTAGGGTTACTAACTCTAACCCTAAGTATCTCACCGTAACCCTAACCCTAGCCCCTAACACTAAACCTAACCCTAAACCTTAAAGCCCAGTTCCTGTCCCATTTTGGTCGGTTCTGGTCTGTTTGCGGTTGTTTGCGGTGCGTTAAACGGGGAGTTTGGTCTGTCACTGTGAAGCGGGCGTAACCCTTACACTACCTGATCGATACAACATCATTCCTGATCGTATACACACACTGGATGTTTTAAAGCACGTTATTCCAAACAATTTAGGAATGTTAGGTGATTTATGCCCTTT
The DNA here is from genome assembly GCF_965119305.1 of Pelophylax lessonae. Taxonomy (NCBI): domain Eukaryota; kingdom Metazoa; phylum Chordata; class Amphibia; order Anura; family Ranidae; genus Pelophylax; species Pelophylax lessonae. Next base: position 178,815,032 of record NC_138769.1, on the reverse strand, counting down.
ATGGAATAAAACCCGACTCTGCGTCAACTACGTAATTTTCCATGGGAGTTTTGCCATGGATCCCCCTCCGGCATGCCACAGTCCAGGTGTTTGTCCCCTTGAAACAACTTTTCCATTACTATTGTGGCCAGAAAGAGTCCCTGTGGGTTTTAAAATTCGCCTGCCTATTAAAGTCTATGGCGGTTCGCAATGTTCGCCGGTTTGCGAACATTCGCCGATGTTCGCGTTCGCCGTTCGCGAACGGCGAATTTTATGTTCGCGACATCACTACATGACATCACTTCTGCAGTCGGCTGTAGTCGGCGGACAAAATTCTTGTGCAGTCTTTTGCACTTTTCAACAGACACGACAGCCCGGGGACAAAAGACGGCGATCGTTCGGCCGACGATCTGCACGTGTGTACGAGGCATAAGGGTAACCCAGGGGAATCCAGAAAGTGTAATACTCAGCAGTCCTCTAGGGGGCAGTGCTACATGTATTTTTCAGCTGAAAGTAGATTAGCACAGTGTTATAATTAATTTATATTTTTTGTGAAAAAGAAGGCTAAGCTTCAATAAACTGAGGCACCCTTCTCTTTGCTCTCTTATTTAAATTCCTAAGAGTTGTGACAAATTAACCGTGTAAATGTAATAGTATGGCTGCTGTACTCATAGAGCCTTCTTTGATCAGTTCTAAGCTAAAATGATTATATTATGGGACTGGAGCTTATATTTGCTGTCCTGATGGCCATACTAACATATTATCTGTGTGTTAGGCAGCCTTCCAGCTCCTCCTGTCATCCTTGTCAGCTGTGGGGTAAGTCTGGCTACATGTCCCCACGATTTTGGGCTTTTAGGTAGTTTCTTCAGCTTCTCCCAGCACATACTCTCTGCCACCTTGTACCAGTCTTCCTTGTCAGCAGTAGGGCAACAAATCTGACAACATGTCCTCCAGGTCCTGGATTGGTCCTTGGTAAAGGAAGCATCTTATTTAAACATCAACAAACTGTGCTTCTGTGCTTGTGATAGTATTTTCTAGTGGTAGACTAGTGATGATTCTGAACTCACTGTTCGATCTGAACACTGGCTGTTTGAACGTTTGTCCAAATGCTGAACATTTGGGGTGTTTGGCGTGTACAAACGAGACAGCTTCTGACTGTCAATGGTTGCTAAGGAACCAGTGAATGCTTACACCCACCATATCCTAATATAACCTATTCACTTACATAGCCGGGAATCCCCAGCCACATAGGCAAATGTTCAGGGATCTGTGGGATTACATCATTGCCTAAATGTTACTGGACTATATTCGGGCAATGGTTTCACTGCTATCCCCACCCCTTCCCTTACATAGCTAATAGCAGGTATGGGTATCATCAGGATCAGTCATAAATGCTGATTTGTTTTTTTCCGGGGAGTCAGATGGCGGCGGGCAACGATTGGGTGTCTTTATTTCTAGGTGAAACTCTTTTTTTTTTTTCTAAATGGGTAGGGGGGGGGTGGTATTTGGGGACACCCTTATTTCTTAAGGGGGCTTCCAGATTTCATAAATCCCCCTACCCACAGACCCCAACAACTAACAACCAAGTTTGGGAGGAAGAGGCCCTTGTCCTCATCAACATGGGAACATGATGTTGAGGGCATTTGTTCTTGTATGATTTAGGAAGGGGGCTAAACACCCCATTCCCCTTTTCCCTTTTCCTTGCTTGTGTACATTAAAGGTCTAGTATAGATTTTTAGGGGGACAGCACATTTTTTTTTGTTTTGCATTGAGTTTCCCCTACAATATATACCAGACTCAAATTGGTTTATTTACCTAAACTGGAGAGTGCAAAATTTGATGCAGCTCTGCACAGAAACCAATCAGTTTCCAGGTCCAAAGCGAGTTTGAACAAGCTGAAGTTAGAAGCTGATTGGCTACCATACACAGCTGCCCCAGGTTTTGCACTCTCTAGTATTAGTAAATCAACTTCAAAGGGTCTGGTATATATTTTGTGAAGGGGAGCTTTTTATTTTTGTTTATACAGCACGTAGAGCCCTCCAAAGGTCCCCCAAAATACATAGCAGACACTTGGAGGCTCCTGTGTGCTGTTTTTTTTTTTTTCTAGATAAAAATGAAATGTAATTTACCGGCATTTTTTAACACTTTTTTTTCCTTTGTAAATGTTCCCCTTCACAAGATTAGGGAACCCCTCTGGCATGTTATTTATTGTTTCACTTTAAGCATTTAACTACTTGCCGACCGCCGGCCGCAGATATACTACGGCAGGCTGGCTAGGCTGTGCGAACCACCATACCGCTCCCATTAGCAAGTGGAGAAGCTGACTCACGGGGCCGCGATTGCCACCGGGGACTCGCGATCACTCCCCGTGGAGTGAGAACGATGGTCTACTGTTGTAAACACAGCAGACCGTTGTTCTCTCAGAAATCAGCACAGAGCACCTGTGATCCTGCTATTTAGGACCACAGGTCTCTGTGTTGATTCCACAAGCCCATCCCCTTCAAAGTTAGAAAACACCCCCTAGGCATACACTTAACCCTTTGATCTTCCCTGCCAGTGTCATTATTACAGTAACAGTTTTTTTAGCACTGATTACTGTAGTAATGTCACTGGTCCCCCAAAAATGCCACTTAGGGGTCCGATCTGTCCGCTGCAATGTCGAAGTCCCGCTAAAAATCGCTGTTCGCCACCATTACTAGTAAAAAAAAAATAAATAAAATAAAAATATTTTCCCTAGTTTGTAGATGTGATAACTTTTGGGCAAACCAATCAAAATACTCTTATTGGGATTTTCTTTACCAAAAATATGTAGCAGAACACAAATTGGCCTAAAAAAAAATGAATAAAATTAGATTTTTACTTTTTTTTGTTTGGGAATGTTATATAGCAGAATGTGAAAAATATAGTTTTTTTTTTTCAGAATTGTCGCTTTTTTTTATTTATAGAGCAAAAAATAAAAATCGCACTGGTGATCAAATACCACCCAAAGAAAGCTCTTTTTGTAGGAAAAAAAGGACATCAATTTTATTTGGGTACAGCATCACAAAACCGCGCAATAGTCCATTAAGGTAACACAGTGCCGAATCGCAAAAAAGGGTCTGGTCATTAAGGGGGTAAAACCTTCTGGGGCTGAAGTGGTTAAAAAAAATCACTGCTCCTGGGTGAATGGACTTAATAAAAGAAATATTTTTTGCATTGCTACTGTACATGTTCCCTAGGGCAGTGCTTGCCTCCCGTGGTATTTTTTTTTTATACGCTGTTGCCTATTAGCTCAGAAATTGGCATTTTTAATTTGACAGACTCAGCTCCCATTGATTGAAAAGGGTTGAGTTTGGAATCCAAACTTCTTTTAAGGTCGGGGAATTGTGCTCAAACCAACAGTTTGGCTCATACCTGTTGCTAACCTTTGCTACATTTAATAGATACTTCCACTGTCTGCTGCCTGCCCTGGCCTTTTCTACATTTAACTCATACCTCTACTGTCCATTGCCTGCCTTAACCTTTGCTACATAAACAGATTGTACCCGCTGTTAGCCACCAGTCCTGTCTTTTTTAACCACTTCCCGTCCGCCCACCGTCAACTGGTGGTGGAGAGGTGCGGCTTTTGTTCTGAGACGATGTTATATGACGATGCCCCAGTACGGCCGCTCTTGTGCACAGCACGCCGATTGTGGCCGCACCATGTTCCTAGGACATGGGGCGACACCGATCGTGGTAAAGAGCCAATGACGCGGCTCTTTTTACCCATGTGATCAGTTGTGTCCAATCACAGCAGGTCACATGTGAGTGCGGAAGTGCCGTTTATCAGCTCTCCTTGCCTCACACTGTCAGAGTGTGTGGGGAGGAGAGCCAATCAGCGGCTCCTCCTCAAAGGTCAGTGCCTGATTACAGTAAAGCTCAAGCAGTGCCCATAAGTGACACCAATCAGTGCACATCAAAGACAACAATCAATGTCCATCAGTGACCCCAATCAGTGACCCCAATCAGTGCCCATTAGTGACCCCAATCAGTGCCCAATAGTGAATCCAGGCAGTGCCCATCAATGTCTACTCAATTGTGCTGCCCATCAGTGCTGCTCATCAGTGCCTTCCACCAGTGACCATCAGTGCCCATCATTGTTGCATATCAGTGCCCATCAGTGCCACCTATCAGTGCCCATCAGTGCCATCTATCAGTGTCCACCAGTGCTCCCTATTAGTGCCCATCAGTGCCGCCTATCAGTGCTCATCAGTGCCTCCTCATCAGTGCCACCTAATCAGTGCCCTTCAATGTCACCTCATCAGTGCCACCTAATCAGTTCCCTTCAGTGCCGCCTCATCAGTGCCCATAAGTACCACCTCATCACTGCCCATCAGTGCAGCCTATTATTGCCCATCAGTGCTGCCTCATCAACGCACATCAGTGAAGGAGAAAAATTACTTATTTACAAAATGTACTGACAGAAACTAAGAAAAACTTTTTTTCAATTTTTTTTCCTTTTTTTTAGTAAAAAATAAAAAAAACAGCATTAATAAATACCACCAAAAGAAAGCTTTATTTGTGTGAAAAAAAATATAAAAATGTATTTGGGTACAGCATTGCATGACTACGCAATTGTCATTGAAAGTGTGATAGTGCTGAAAGATGGTGCTGAACGATTGGCCTAGGCAGGAAGGGGGTGAAAGTGCACAGTAGGCAAGTGGTTAACAAGGCTTCCATCTTGTCTCTCCCATCAATGTATAGAACACTTTCTCTCTTCTAGCTTGGGTCTGCAAGTGAAATTCAACAGTCAGAGTATATACTGTAGTTTGGTGAATTAGGTCCTGCTGGCAACCTAGTGCTAATAGGTCTGCTTGCCTTGGTGGAAGGGGGGCTGCTAGTTACACTTACTCTAACTGGAGTGTCTTGTTCCAGACCCTAAACTGTGCTTGAGTATACATCTTCTATGTTTGTGATGTACATTTGATGTCTATTTGGCACCATTACATACAGCTGTGGAATTAGAGCACAACCATATTGTTATACTCAAAATAATAAAACGGTAACTCCTGCACTACCAGTGAATTTGGTGAATACATAACAATGGGAAAACAATAAAAATGATATAAAAATGTAAATTATACACATTTGTGAGCTCCAGCTGCCACTAACACTATTGTGTTACCACACCAACTTAAAAATATAAAAAATGTGTTGCACTGCTGATTGAGTGGTATGTCAATAAATCCATGCTCCCAAATTATTTATAATGAACAAATGCATACATGTCCATAAACATAACATCATAACCATATTTCATACACTTAAAAAACATAATATATTGTGGAAATAAACAGGCTCTCTTTAAACTCTCAATTTTGTTGAAATCAAAGACTTCAGTGTTGATAAATCCCCACACCGTGCGTAACTTCTAAACTTGTGCACCTATATGTACAATCCATGTCACCTCCTTGCTCACAGAACTCTCACCTTCTGAGCGACAGTAAATCGCATGTGTATACATAACCAAAGATATTTCAACTTCTTAGATCAGACACCTCTAGGCCTCCTGACCACCAGGGTTCCCCCTTGGTGAGAAAAATAATGGCTCCAGGTAGTAAAGGGAGAGGTTCCTTAAAATCTCATACATATTCGTGATGCCCATTGCCTTGCTGCAGTTACAAGAAAACATAGTGCAGTAATTAAAGTAAAGGGTGAATTTATTAAATAAGAAATGCACTTAAAAACAAGACACTTTTAAAATCACATTAAAACATGACAGAATGCCAATGTGAACTTCCTTACAAGTCGCTTCCAGTCCCCATCTACATCCGCTCTGCCCTACGCATTATGACATGGTCATGACCGTAGTATACTATTATTCCGCTCCATGCTTCTAATTCCTTATAAAAACATTGGTACAGTAAAGTACTGAACAGGTAAAGAAAGACAAAAGTGTTGACTAAGTAATACTTTTTACTGGCTATCTGAAATATTTAAATATTCAATCTTTCGAAGCTCTAAAGCCCCTGTTTTATGTGTTATGACAGATAAAAGGCCAAAATGGCAACATATTCAAGTAAAAGATGACTAATAAAGAGGTAAACAGCAAACTGGCAAGCTTCTGAGGCACACTAATTTGCAAGTTTATCTTTGAAAAAAATCATAGAATTGTTGGCACAAAGGGCACTGAAGAGTAGAATATGTGAGATCTTTGTTCAAATACAAACCATATAATAATGAAAGTATGGTGGAGCGAAGTGATAAAACAGGTGCCCTTCAAACACTGGTACCCAGCAGCAGGGGCTCTGCACTAACATGGAACTTGTAACATTAAAACACTTGAAAGAAAATAACAGCTGATTAACATGACTAAAATCTGTCTTCTAAATGCCATAAATTCATTACGTTGACTTTAAATTACCCATGTTGGCAATTCCAGTCAATGCACAGTAGATGTCATCGCATTAGTCTTCTTTCATGTGAATTGCGTTCGTAGTTTTATTTCAAAAGACCTTTATATGAGCTTGTTTTTGAACTTGCTTTGTAATGAAATTGCACAATTTTACCGAAAGTAATTATATTTAATAGGCACGCATTTAATTAGCAGAATTGATTTATGCACATAAAAATGTATTACTTAGGGCTATTTGAACACAGCCTTAACTAAAATGCCACAGCAGTAATGTGACCCTGAGAGATTGAGTTAGACAAAGTCATATCACACATGAACGCGTTTATTAAAATATAATTATCTTAAAATAACAAATAGGAAAATAAACCCTCTTAATGTCAATATACTAATTTATATTAGTAAATAAAGAGCAGTTTTTACAGGCACTAGTTTAATGTGTTTCTTTTTTTCCAGCTAGCATACCAATACTTGCATAAATTGTTAGCTTAGCAAGCATTTTTACATTTGAAATTCGAAAGAGAAAAAAAAAAAAACATCAAACTGAATTGAGTTTTATTGGCAAAACCTGCATAATGAAGTGTATGTATGCAAATTGGTATTAAGCGGTTCAGGTTAAAATAGCAAAGGTGTCAGATGCCATGCTTTTATTTCTGGCAGCCGAATTAGTAAAATATCCTGTAATAGGAATCTCTGTACAGTGTACGTACTACATATAACTATTGAATCATTTGTTTAAATCTCTAGTTAAATTATATTGTATTTGTAAATAATACACTAATTCTTTGAACTGTCATTTGTCTTACAATTGCAAAGAAATTAATTGAATAACTTAATATTTAATAATTCTTTGAATTGTTTTGAAAAGCTTGAAAACTTAATTTTTTTTTAATATTTTAATCTTTATTTAATTTCCAACATAACATCCATATTCAATATATAAAACGCCTTTAAAGTGGTTGTAAACCCTACTTTGTTGACATTTACCTATAGGTGCTATAAATATATCCTAAACATGCACCGTTTAGGAGATATTTACAGTGCATGCAGCCGATGATGTCATCAGCACATGCGCTCTAAAGGAACGGCCACCCGTGCCGTTCCTTCAGAGCCCAGTGCTGTGATCGGCGGCTCCCGCAGAAGCACTGCGGGGGCTTCATTTTTAGGTAAGTACTCCATAATGAGCTAGTATGCGATGCATACTAGCTCATTATGCCTTTGTCTTTACAGGTAGAGATGGCCTTGCCGTTCGCCCAGCGGTCGGTTCGCGGTGAGCTTTGCTCGTTCGCAGTTCGCCGATCTTGCGAAAATATGGCGTTGTTTGCGGCGGCCATATTAGTTTACATTGGGGAGAACTTTGACCCATGACACATCTATCAGGTGGAACACGACAGCCAATTGAGACATTTCAACACATGGACATACCCCCTACCTTATAAATAGACCTGAGCTGGCGGCCATTTTACATTCTGCTTTTTGTCAGTGTAGGGAGAGGTTTGCTGTTTGCAGCAGGGACAGATTGTCAGTGACACAGATCGCTCTGTTATAGGTCCACAAAAGTCCTTTTAAGGACTGGTATTTGGTATAGGTGTACTATCTATATTGTCTCTTTTGTCAATGTAAGGAGAGGTTTGCTGTGGGGAGAAGGGACAGATTGTCAGTGACACAGATCGCTCTGTTACAGGTCCACAAAAGTCATTTTTATTTGGTATAGGTGTACCATTCTTTGGTGTGCACTATATAGGGGTGTAATACACTTATAATATACTTTCTAATATAGAAAGCATATTATAGTGGATTGTTATTGTGCACTCTGCAGCATTGTGACTGGTGTGGTGAGCGTTTCTGCAGCAATACTACAATTACAAAGAGTGACAAAAGCACTTTTAAAAAAGTATTACAACTGGTGTGATAGACCAGTGCCCCCCCTAAACGACAGATTGAAGTGAGGTGTTATCTAACAATACACTTTTATAACAGTGTATTTGGGTACTGCAAAAATGTTGCCTCTTATGCTGCATTAACTCTGCTACACACAGTGCCAAACTTACTGGCCAATTTTTTGTATAACTGGTGTGATAGAACAGTGGCCCCCCAATACCACAAATTGAAGCGGGGTGTTATCTAACAGTATACTTTTATAAGTGTATGTGTGTCCTGCAAAAATATTGCCTCTTTTGCTGCGTTAACTCTGCTACACACAGTGCCAAACTTACTGGCCAATTTTTTGTATAACTGCTGTGATAAACCAGTGGCCCCCAAAAACCACAGATTGAAGCGGGGTGTTATATACCTTCTTGCACATATACTGCACTTCTCTAGAGACTTTTGTCACAGGGTAATTTAAAAAATGACAGGCAGAGGAAGAGGCAGGCCCTTACGCAGGGGTGGTAGGAGTAGGGCAGGAGCAGTAGGCCAGAGCCAAAATGTGAAGTTTCAGAAGGTGCGTTCAATTACATCAAAGGACGCAGCAGACCTGGTTGAGTGGCTCACTCAGCCTACCTCTTCTGCCCCCTCCTCATCCTCTCTATCTGCACCCTCTTCGCTCTCTGCTGTGTGCACCCCCAAAGACACCACCACCAACACCACCACCACCATATACCCTCCGCTTGAGTCACTGGAATTATTTTCCGATCCATCACAAGACATTTGCGATGCGCAGCCATTCCTGGCATTGGATCAGGAAGAGGAGGTAGCAACAGCTGCCACCCAGCAGTCTGACGACAGTACCCAGATCAGACAAAGGAGGTTGGTCCCCGCTGTTGCTGCCTACTCTGAGATCTTGAATGTTAGTGGTGGGGAAGGTGACGTTGATGATGACGTGTCTATGGACGTCACGTGGACGCCCACAAGAGAGGAAGAGAAGGGGAGTTCAGAAGGAGAGATGGACCAGCAGATAGGGAGGAGAAGCAGGCGGAACTTACATTGCACAGAAGGGACAAAGTAGCAGACTGCTAATATATCAGGAGCGAGCCATCAACCATGTACAGTCACATCTGGCGCTCCCAGGACGCACATGGCTTCGCAGTGTGGGATTTTCTTAATGTGTCCGCTGCTGACAATAGTGTTGCCATCTGCAGCCTTTGCAGTCAACGCATAAGTCGCAGTAAGCACAACACTCACCTAGGGACGACCGCCTTAAGAAGGCACCTGGACTCCCATCACCGAGCCCAGTGGGAGCAACGGCGTCAGAACCCACAAAGCCACACTCCAGGCTCTCACCGCCCAGCCTCTTCTCCTTCTCCTTCTCCTCTCTCCTTACAATTGTCCTCCACTCCACCTTCCATCATGCCATCCACACGTTGTTCTGGAAAAAGGCAGGCTTCCGTGGCCCAAATGTTGGATCGTAAAAAAATGATGATGCTGGATAACCCTCTTGCCCAATGGTTAACTGCTGGCTTGTCGAACTGATAGCCCGCCAACTACTGCCATATCAACTGGTGGATTCGGAGGCCTTTTGGAAATTTGTGGCCATTGGAACACCACAATAGAAGGTCCCCGGAAGGAAATATTTCTCGCAGAAGGGCATTCCAGAGCTATATGGCCATGTTACCGCCAAGTGAATATATCTCTGGCACAGTGTTTCTCAACTCCGGTCCCCAGGGCACACTAACAGGCCAGGTTTGCAAGAAATCTGAAATACATCACAGGTGATATAATTTGCTGCTCAGTGATTGCTGTATTCTAGTCTGCATCTCCCCAAGATAATACTTAAAATCTGGCCTGTTAGTGTGCCCTGAGGACCAAAGTTGAGAAACACTGCTCTGGCACACAGTGTCGGTGCCAAGATACATCTGACCACAGACACGTGGTCAAGCAAACACGGGCAGGGAAGGTAAATAACTTTTACTGCCCACTGGGTGAACCTTCTAATGGCTGTCAAGCATGTAACCTTGGCACCCGTGTAGATTTGGTTTTACCACCACGGATTGCATGCAGGCCTGCCTCTTCTTTTCCTCCTACTCCATCCTCCCTCTCCTCCTCGGCTGACTCCTCCTTTTCCGCTGCTACCGTCTCTTCCGCTGCACTGCCCAAGATCCCCAGAACCTATTCCACATGCCAGGTTAGACGTTGCCATGCTGTGCTGCGTCTGTTGTGCCTGGAAGCCAAGAGCCACACTGGTCCGGCACTCCTTTCAGCTTTGCGTTCACAGGCAGATCAATGGCTGACAACGTTACCAATCTGCTGAGCGCGCTAAAACAGGGCAAAATTACACACACGCCGTGCATGGCACGCATCCTGAACTTGGTCATGCAGCAATTCGTTGCCAAATACCCTGGGGTCCAGGACATCTTGCGGCAGGCCAGGAAAATCTCGGGCCATTTCAGAAGATCTTATACAGTCATGGCTCGCCTTGCTGACATTCAGCGGCGACACAACCTGCCCATCAGGCGTCTTATATTTGACTGCCCGACACGATGGAACTCAACCTTGTATATGCTTGATAGGCTGCTCCAGCAGAAATGTGCAGTTAACGACTACCTGAACGAACTCTGCGGCAGGACAGGTTCTGGGGAGCTTGGGTTTTTTCACAGCGCCAGTGGCTGCTCATGCGCGATGCATGCAGACATCTGCGGCCATTTTATGAGATCACCAGGGCGCCATCAGTGACATCGTACCTTACGCCTTCTTTCTGGAGCGTGCATTGCGTTGTGTCATTGATGAAGCCGTCGAGGGGCAGGAGCAGGAAGATGAGGAAGTCGCAATATTGGATGAATTCCCAGGGGGTGCTACTCCATCTGAGGCAAGTCAACAACAGGAGTCTGAAGAGGAGTAAGAGGAGGATGGTGCCGGGGCGGATGAGGAGGATCAAGAAGAGCATGCTTTAAACCTTTCTGGGATCCCTGGTGTTGTCCGTGGATGGGGGAAGGAGAAAGTGGACGACATTATCCTGGATGATGAGCAGGAGCCAGGCCACTACACTGCTTCCAGTTTAGTGCAAATGATGGTCTTCATGCTCCAGTGTTTTAAGGGGGACCCCCTTATAAAAAGTATAAAGGGCAAGGACCAGTACTGGGTGGCAATGTACTTAGACCCCCCGTACTAACAAAAATAGAGGAAATGTTACCACCATCACAGAGGGCGGTCAGAATGCAGCACTTCCAGGCCTTGCTTGGAGAAATGCTGCATTCTGCTTTTGCGTGCACTGGCAGAGGAATTTCCACTCACAGAGAAACAGTTGCGGGTACCAATCCAACAGCGCCTGCAAGAAGAGGGCGTTTTGAAGATGTGTTAGTCACTTCTGATATGAGATCATTCTTTCAACCAACCCATCCACGCCTAGACCGCCAGGTGTCCGACTACATCGGGTTAACGGCCAATGTGGACGCTCTGAGGAGTGATGAACCCCTGGACTACTGGGTGGGCAGGCTTGACCTCTGGCCAGAGCTTGCACAATTTGCAATAAATTTGTTGGCTTGCCCCCCCGTCCAGTGTCCTGTTCAAAAGGACATTCAACGCAGCAGGGGGGATCATGACCGGTAAGCACACTCGCCTAGCTCATGACAGTGTTGACTACCTAACATTTATAAAAATGAATGAGGCATGGATCTCAGAGGAATTCAACACATGTGACCAGTATACCATGTTTGATTAAAATTCCTCATGACAGGCCACAAATATCCGCCAGACCGCCATCCACCCATAACAATTCATGGTCCTTGTCTTTGGTCTATACAGCTGCTTAAAAGGCATTTTATGTCCATTCAATGCCTAATTTTTGGGGCCTTTCATGGCCGACAATTATTTATCCATGCCAAACTTGGTGTTTTGAATGCTTTTCAGTGCCAAGGAGGGGTTTGGGGTCTTTTAGACCCCCAGCTCCCTCTACAAGGAGTACCTTTGTAAAAAAAAATATATATTTTTTTACATATCCGAAAATATTGGGCAATATTGGCCGATACCGATATCCGATGACCAAAATATCGGTATCGGCATTAAAAAAAACGATATCGGTCGATCACTAGTAACCACTAACGGAATGACATTTAGTTTACTAAAGTGTTGCACGCTATAAAGAATTGCCATTGTAAATGTTATATATATATATATATACAGTATATATATATATATATATATATATATATATATATATATATATATATATATATATATATATACTATATGTAACTATATGTACAAAAGTATTGGAACACCTGCCTTTACATGCACATGAACTTTAATGGCATCCCAGTCATAGTCTGTAGGGTTCAATATTGAGTTGGCCCACCCTTTGCAGCTATAACATCTTCAACTCTTGTGGTAAGGCTGTCCACAAGGATTAGGAGTGTGTCTAAGGGAATGTTTGACCATTCTTCCAGAAGCGCATTTGTGAGGTCAGGCACTGATGTTGGACGAGAAGGCATGGGTTGCAGTCTCCACTCAAATTTATCCCAAAGGTGTTCTATCGGGTTGAGGTCAGGGCTCTGTGCAGGCCAGTCAAATTCTTCCACTCCAAACTCGTTTATTTATCTATGCATCCATCAGGCATCTATAAATGTACTAAAAGATACTACTTTGAGCCAGAATAGAATCTGTCTCAAAGAGTATTATCTCTCCAACCCCACCAATTCCATCTTGACTCCTTACCTCCTCTCCCCAAACTTCACCTACTCTACTATCCCCTCACCCCCCACCTACTTACCCCACTAACCTTTCTTTCACCCTCTTCTTTTTCTTTTCTCTCACACAAAACCTCTCTTTTTTTTCTTCCTCCAATCCTTCCTGCCTTAGCCCACCCCTACCCTCTGGCATCCCCCACTTCCTTTCTTAACCATAGCTACCCAAAAAAAAATCCCCTTGGAACTTGGGCCTCAACAAACTGTTCAAGAGGGCCCAAATTCTGTATACCATAAACAAAAGTCCAAGTGATTCCATGAGACTCACTTTCGTACTGGGCACACACCCACTCACTATAACAGATACTATATTGGATAGTATCACAGTACAACCCCAAGATAAACAGCCAAAGCAGTGTTTATAGCCATTCATAAACATCTTCCCATTCATCTTTTGGAGCAAAAAACAGAGGGGTATAGCTGCCTTAAATTTACTCCATTGAACAAAATCTTCACTATTTCTAACCTCTACATGCCAAACCAACATCAGGCAACTATGGCCAAAGAATATTCTCAACTCTTCTATAAATTTTCAGAGAGCACAATCTTGCTATGTGGCGATTTCAATCTTGCTCTTGAAGCTCACCTTGACGCTTCCTCAAAGAGAACCAATATATAGTACTGTTAACTGAATGCTCCTGAAAAAAAATGACTCTTCCATAACAACTATGTCAAGGACGTGCTGGCTATAGCACAACCGAAGCTCCGGGAAAAAGGCAAATGCACATGCGCAGACATGGCGCTGCAGGTGCACGTCCTGCTGGGCACAGGCGCATGAATATGCACATGCGCATTAATATGCGCACGCAGATGTGGATGCCTATGTACATGCAAGCGTGTGATTGCTATTAACACTTGTGCTAGCACAGTAGCACAGTAGCTGCACTAGTCAATTGCTGTCTGATCTGCAGCTTTACCTGTGTTCCTGTTTTTGATTCCTGTGTTTGACCCAGCCTGATATCCTGTTGCCAATTAATGCTTATACTTGATCGTCCATTGCAAACCTGTCTTGCCTGACCCTGCATCCAGTTATCAATCTGTCCTGCTCTGCATTGTGACTGGTTACGCTGGTCCTCTATCTGCTGTGTGCTGCCAGTCTTACTGCATCTGCTACCAGCTGCTGCTTACCCAGCCTGGGGTCTGATGTTCCTGCTGCCATCCACTGCTTCAGCTATCCAGCCCAACTCTGCCCAACTCTGCCACACACCTCTGCGAACAATGAAAGATCTTACAGGCACTCTTACCCCACTGCACTTTCGCGGCCACTCTCGCAACATCAGTGGTCCATGACCTAGGGCTGTATGAGAGGTCTCCCTCTTCACGTCAAATAAATTACTGACGTCATGTAATTTATTCACTGCACCTGAGCATTGTGGGGCGCTCTTGAAGTCAGATCCCTATAAAAGAGCTGTCAAACTCAAAACAGCTCGTAGCGCGGGAAGCGTCCGAAGAAGCAGAAGCTTCTTTTTTTTTTTTCTATTTTTCGGGCGGACAGGCGGGGCGACTGATCATCTGAGGACACTATCTTTTTATTTTTTAATAAAGGACTTGTCCAAAACTGGCTTTTGTCTTTATTTTTTTGTACACTTTTTTGTGAATGAGTAGGGGTACGATGTACCCGATATCCATTCACATAGGGGAGACCGGGATCTTGTTAAAGGGGGCTTCAAGAAGATTCTGATAAGCCCTCCCCCCTTGCAGACCCCCACAACCACAGCCCAGGGTTGTCAGGAAGAGAACCCTGTTCCCATCAGCATGGGGGCAAGGTGCTTTGGGGTGGGGGAGCAGAGCCCCCCTGCCCCAAAGCACCCACCATCCCATGTTGAGGGCATATGGCCTGCTATTATTCAGGAGGGGGGCGCTCGCTCGTCCCCACCCCCTTCATGGCCAGCCAGGCTATGTGCTCGGATAAGGGTCTGGTATGGATTTTAGGGGGAAACCCACGCCATTTTTTTGTTTTGGTGCCGGGAACCCCACGCCACTTTTTTCCAGCAATACTGACATAAACTGATATAAACTGAAGTGCCTATATATATATGTACATTATCTCACAAAAGTGAGTACACCCCTCACATTTTTTGTAAATATTTTATTTAATCTTTTAATGTGACAGCACTGAAGAAATGACACTTTGCTAAAATGTAAAGTAGTGAGTGTACAGTTTGTTTAACAGTGTAAATTTGCTGTCCCCTCAAATTACCACCGGCTTTTGTGTTATCAAAACACACAGCCATTTATGTCTAAACTGCTGGCAACAAAAGTGAGTACACCCCTAAGTGAAAATGCCCAAATTGGGCCCAATCAGCCATTTTACCTCCACGGTGTCATGTGACTTGTTAGTTTTACAAAGTGTGAATGGGGAGCAGGTGTGTTAAATTTGGTGTTATTTCTCTCACTCTCTCATACTGGTCACTGGAAGTTCAGCATGGCACCTCATGGCAAAGAACTCTCTGAGGATCTGAAAAAAAGTATTCTTGCACTACCTAAAGATGGCCTAGGTTATAAGAAGATTGCCAAGACACTGAAACTGAGCTACAGCACGGTGGCCAAGACCATACAGCGGTTTAACAGGACAAGTTCCAATCAGAACAGACCTTGCCATGGTCTACTAAAGAAGTTGAGTGCATGTTCTCAGCGTCATATCCAGAGGTTGTCTTTGGGAAATAGACATATAAGTGCTGCCAGGGGGTTGGGGGGTCAGCCTGTCAGTGCTCAGACCATACGCTGCACACTGCATCAAATTGGTCTGCATGGCTGTCACCCCCAAAGGAAGCCTATTCTAAAGATGATGCACAAGAAAGCCCGCAAATAGTTTGCTGAAGACTAGCAGACTAAGGACATGGATTACTGGAATCATGTCCTGTGGTCTGATGAAACCAAGATAAACTTATTTGGTTCAGATGGTGTCAAGCATGTGTGGCAGCAACCAGGTGAGGAATAAAAAGTGTGTCTTTCCTACAGTCAAGCATGGTGGTGGGAGTGTCATAGTCTGCGGCTGCATGAGTGCTGCTGGCACTAGGGAGCTACAGTTCGTTGAGGGAACCATAAATGCCAACATGTACTGTGAGAGAGCATGATCCCCTCCCTTTGGAAACTGGGTCACAGTGCAGTATTCCAACATAACAGCCCCAAACACATCTCCAAGATGACCACTGCCTTGCTAAAGAAGATGAGGGTAAAGCTGATGGACTGGCCAAGCATGTCTCCAGACCAAAACCTTATTAAGCAACATCCACCAGCTCCATGATGTCGTCATGGAGGAGTGGAAGAGAACTCCAGAGGCAACCTGTGAAGCTCTGGTGAACTCCATGCTAAAGAGGGTTAAGGCAGTGTTGGAAAATAATGGTGGTCACACAAAATATTAAAACTTTGGGCCCAATTTGGAGATTTTTACTTAGGGGTGTACTCACTTTTGTTGCCAGCAGTTCAGACATTAATGGCTGTGTGTTGAGTTATTTTGAGGGGACAGGAAATTTACACTGTTATATAAGCTGTACACTCACTACTTTACATTGTAGCAAAGTGTCATTTCATTAGTGTTGTCACATGAAAAGATATAAAAAATATTTACAAAAAATTGAGGGGTGTACTCACTTTTGTGAGAAACTGTATATATATATATATATATATATATATATAACTTTGTGGTATACACTGCACTATCTGATCTCAACAAACTGTAAAAATCAAAAATCTCTCTCTCTGCCAGTAGTGTATTATTAACTATAGAATTCCACTTATAAATCACCCGCTGACCAAGGGGTTGGAACCCACAAGCTTGCAATTGCAAGCCTGGTATTCTACCACCTACACCACCATCAAGCAGGCTTAGGCTGGACACACTAACTAACTTCTCTCTCACCCTACGCACAGTGGATGAGATAGAAGTTAGGGAGAGTGTGTTTAGCCTAAGCAGGCTTGACGGTGGCGTAGGTGGTAGAATACCAGGCTTGCAATTGAGATGCTTGTGGGTTTAAATTACCTGGCCAGCAGGTGATTTATTGGAATCAGAATCCCAGGAAGAAGCCCATTCGTTCGACAAACAAGCGAACAGGCAATGTTCGAGTCGAACTTACGTTCGACTCAAACTCAAAGCTCATCCCTGATCTCGGTAAAGAGCCTATGATGTAGGCTTTTTACCATGTGAGCAGCTGTGCCCAATCACAGCTGGTCACATCATAACCATGAAGTGCTGTTTATCTGCTTTTCCTCTATTTGTGCTGACAAAGTGCGGGTAGAGGAAAGCTGATCATCCGCGCTCCTGACAGGGGGGGGTCTGCGCTGATAACCATCGGATCTATTATCAGTGCAGACACATCAAGGATACCCACAAGTGCCCACCAGGGATTTTAATCAGTGCCCACCAGGGATGCCAATCAGTGCCTGTTAGAGATGCCCATCAGTGATGCCTGTCAGTGCATATCAGTGCTGTCTCATCAGTGCCCGTCAGTGCAGCCTCATCAGTGCCCATCAGTTAAAGAGGAAACTTACTTATTTACAAAATTCGAACAGTTTTAAAACAGAAAGAAAAAGGTATTTTTTTCAAACTTTTTGTTTAGCAAAAAATAAAAAACCCAGTGGTGATCAAATAGAAAGCTCTATTTGTGGGGGGGGGGGGAAATAAAAGTTTCATATGGGTACAGTGTTCTATGACCGCACAATTGTCATTCAAAATGCGACAGTTGTTAAAAATAGAGGGCAGGCATGTTTGAGCCCCTGGCCAAAGCAAAAAGAAGCAGGAATAAAGGGAACCCCTGTCAAGTTCTTCTGCCTAGGTCAAAAACCTCCAAGATTCTATTTTTTTTTCTTATAGCCAACTCAATGAACAAACTTCATCTCACCTGAGTTTTGTTCAACTGTCAAGGGTCTTATCTCACTTCAGAAAATTCCCTACAGTCTCACTCCCTTTTATTTTTTATATACAAATTTCAGGGGCTATTGAGACTGTAGGAAAAATTCTGAAATGAGATAAGACTCTTGACAGTGAACAGAACTAAGGACAGACAAAATATATTTCTTGCCGGTCCTTTACTTCAACATCGCCTATTTCAAGTGCAAGGATAACTTCTACGTACACACATTTCACTTTGCCATTGGATCCTCAGTATCCATTATTGCAGCTAACATGCAGAGGAGCAGAAGAGAGCTCTGAACTCTGTCTGAGGAATAATACTGAGTCATCCGTTTTGGTATGTGTATGATACATCTAATAAATATGTGCAGCGCTTAAAGAACAATCAATAATATGTGCATTTCAAGACACAACTAAAAAGTTCATAAACATGCTTTTAGTGTGATCAATGCTGGGACACCATGGACTTTCCAAGGAACCTTCCATATGCATAAAACTCAAAAAATGTGTCCACTTGCATAAATGAGTAGAAAAAAACTCTCATGGAATAGTAAGTATGTATACCAATTTATATAAATGGGTTAAAAATACTCACAGAATAATGAAGAAAAACCAGCATATTGTAATGTGCATCTCAGTATAAACATCCTAACCCTTCCTCATGCTGCACTACAGCCCATTTCTGGGTCCCAGCCTGCGTGTTCACTTCACCTACGTTGGCTCTTCGCCACGTGTTTCATCACAACGGACGTCATCAGGGAGAGTGGCCACTATCAAACTTAAGGCATAGAATACAAAATTGCTCTTTTTGTGCTGTTAGCTCTACAGGAAACTCGCCACACAGAGCAGTATCTGCTTTTTGACTCCCACCACCCACTGGAACACAAACTATGGGTTATTATCAGTGTAACATTAAATCCAGAGTCTAAAAACAAAGAACACAGACAACTCAGAAGTGATTTAAATAATGGTGGCTACTCAATACCCTTACCACAATTTGTTATATTAGATCTCACCTCCTCCATCTTTATAACCAAGTGCACAGAAACTATTGGGAAAGCATTACCACAAGATTGTACAAATATAGCAATACATGCAGCAAATACCTTGTGAGAATTCTTCATCCCACTTCTACCCAGGTTTATATCTGTAACTTTTATTTTTTTTTTAAAACTGCAAAATTAGTTTATCTGTTTCCCACACTTAAGGCATAATTCAACTTTTGTTAAAAAAAAAAACATTCCCCTCTGGGTTATCTATGTACGTACATTGCAAGGATTTCAACAAACTTTGTTGCAGATTCCTGCCTTTTGTTTTTCTGAATAAATCCTTGTGTGTTTCTCTGTGTCTATGAGACTAAGGAGAAGGGTTTAATGGGAGTGGTTTCATAATTATCAATCATCTGTGCACCCAGAGGACACTAATGAGGAAAGCTGCTGGGCCTGTATCCCTTTCGATGTGTTTCTTTTGAGAGTATCTCACCAAAAAAATCATATTTTTGTTCTAGGGGATGCCTGAAATCTGACTTGCATCTAAGTGCAGACTTCTGGGAAAATACCCAATGCCAATTACGCAAGCAGGCAATTATGTTTCTGGGGTGTGGTCCGTACTCATTCTGTGTACAGAATACCTCCAGGTAGCCATATCGCATTGCATTTTCAGAAAATTACAGCGGCTGCAGATTGAAAAGGAAAGGTAATTTTGAATAACATTCAATTACTATATGACTTGTGTCGCAATTGTATAAGCTATATTATTTTTTTCTTTTTCTGCTGGTATGTTAACTACTTCACCAAAACAATCTGTCATCTAAGTTGACCCCTTTGAAAACCTTCTTCTCCAAGACTCACCTTCAACACATGTCATTCAATTTACACTATATCACTATTACACATTCACTCCTCTCTTTGCAAATACATGAAACATCTGTCAACAGAGCTATGCATCTCCCTTTGACTATAGATTGGTAAAAGATCTTTAAGATGCTCAGCCACTGGTATAGATGCCCTAGCACACTGCACCAAATGTATCCCTCCCTGGCCAGTATTGGAGATCCTGTTTTCCCATACAAAAATGTATAAGACCCTTGAAGATGAACTAAAGAATGTCAACTAGCACCACATCCCATAAAAAATAACAAGCAATAAAAAATGACATATTGGGACTTTTACCATACATATCCTCAACAATAACATAACTTTAATTTAAAAATAGAAAACTTTACCCATCCTTTTTATTGTTTAGTACACAATTGGTAATCATCTGTTGAAAAACACGCTTAAAAATACCCATTAATGTTACATGTTGTACATCATAATTATAGTTGAGCGAACACCTGGATGTCCGGGGTTGGCGGGTCCGGCTGAACTTGAAAAAAATGTCCGGATTCGTGACCCGGACTTAACCCGAGCTTTACCCCGATCCCGAACCCCATTGAAGTCAATGGAGACCCGAACTTTTGAGCACTAAAATGGATCTAAAACAAAAATCGAAAGGGCTAGAGGGCTGCAAATGGCAGCAAAATCTTATTAAGAGCATGACAAGTGCTCTGCAAACAAATGTGGATAGGGAAATAACTTAAAATAACATAAAAAACAGAAAAATAAAAAAGAATAATCTTGAATGATGTAGGAGGAGGACGAGGCCCATATGGAGTAGGAGGTTGAGGTGGCGGTGGATGTGGCGGTGTAGGTGGAAGCGGGGGTGGAGGAGGACGAGGTAGCCAACACTGGTTTTTGTTTTTCATTTTATTTCTTTTTAAATTAGGGTACACCCCAAAAGAGTGAGAAAGATCAAAAATACAACAACGGCTGGGTAAAACCATTATACATGTCTATTCTGCACAAGGTACGGACAAGTCCTGTGGCATCCATGCCTGGTTCATTTTAATGAACGTGAGCTTGTCCACATTGGCTATGGACAGGCGGCTGCGCTTGTCTGTGATAACGCCCCCAGCCTTGCTAAATACACATTCAGGTAATACACTGGCTGCAGGGCAGGCCAGCACTTCCAAGGCGTAAAGGGCAAGCTCAGGCCATGTGCCCAATTTGGAGACCCAGAAGTTGAAGGGGGCAGACCCGTCATTCAGTACGTGTATAGTACGTAAGGAACTGTATATGGTATATGGTAAGGAATGGTGATGGCGGTGGGGGGGCTTTTTTCCCCCTTCTGGGTTGAGTCTGGCCTTAAAAAAGTTATGTGTCCCTGGTTGTGGGATGGGCTCTCCAAAAGCTGTCTAAGTTCTTAGGCCTTCTGGTAGGGACGGGGCTGCACTGGTCTTGCCAGGGACTGGGATTCAGAAAAGCCTGTGGTGTATGTGCCCCTGGAGTGGCAATCCAAGGGTGCCATAATTCACGGTGGATGGCAACACTATGAGTATGGCACCAAGGACACTGCACTTCCTACACACGTTTTTCACACCTGCCTCTAGGGCCGGGCCTTTTGGTCAGGAGTCAGGACCAGAGGAATTTTTTTCTCCTGGCCTGCCATAGTATCGCAACGTGGCACTAACCTTGCACTTCTCCACTATCCCTTTCCCCACGTTTATGTGTTGTGTGTCTCACGTTTTGTGTTTTTTATTGTGGCGGTACATTTTATTTTGCACAGCGTGATTAGTAGGGTGTAGGTCCTTGGCCTGTCCCTGAAAGTCTTGGGAGGGGGTGGATATGGCCTTCTGGCTTGGTTCGCCCTCTCTCATGGGTTCTCTTTTCGGAAGAGCCCCACCTAGTACTTGGGGTGGTCTGTTTCAGCAGACCTCCTAAACAACGGGGCTGCCTGGTTTCGGCCAGGTTAGCCAGTGTAAGTACCCCAGTCCCTGTCAGGAGCCTTGCGCCTCCGGGGGATCAGGGTCAAGGACCATGTGTACACCCTGTGCACTTTTTGTGTTTCACTTTTTTGGTGTGCACTTTTTTATGCACCCACCGGGTGATAGTCTAAATGTGTTCACACACCACGGGCTTAAATAAAAAAAAAAACAGCTGGTGGTCCTGGTTGTTGTGGCGTGCCGACAAAGCTTTTCCACATTTCATACATGCTAACCCTGCCTTATGAGGTGCTGGCGGTGCCCTGGCTGCGTTGGCGACCTCCTCCTCTGCTTTCGGCTTGTGCTTCCACGGTGCCCCCGCTGTCAGGTGGGAATGCCACCAGCATTACTTCTCGACCTTTTGGCTAAGATCAAGTGTAGTATCTGTTCTTATCAGTTATCTGTGTGCCACCCTGATGTGAACATGGTTCCTCCTCCTCCATCTCCTCCTCCTCCTCATCTTCCACCTCGACATCCTCCAGAACTGTGCCCTTGCTGGATAATTGTGTACCTGGCATTTGTGGGTGCAGGAACCCACCTTCTGAGCCACTTGTGAATGACTGCACTGAAAGCCTTGGAAATGATGACTGCTCCGGATGCGGAGGCGGTAGAGGATGAGGAAGCGGAGAAGGAGGAGTTAGCAACAGGAGGCAAACTGAAGCGCCCTGCAATCCTCGGTGGTGGAAGGAGATATGCCAAACAAATTTAAAGGGTGTATCTCATCATAACATAATCAACAAACGCTGCAAAATTATTAATTTTCTCCTAAATGGGTGTTTATTGAATATCAGAATAGAACAACAGTATCCAAAGGGTATATCTCACACGTACAGATACAGACTAAGCTGCAATTTAATATCTTTCTGTTACCTAAATGGGTGTTTATTGAATAGCAGAATAGAACAACAGTATCCAAAGGGTGTATCTCACACGTACAGATACAGACTAAGCCGCAATTTAATATCTTTCTGTCCCCTAAATGGGTGTTTATTGAATAGCAGAATAGAACAACAGTATCCAAAGGGTGTATCTCACACGTACAGATACAAACTAAGCCACAATTTAATACCTTTCTGTCCCCTAAATGGGTGTTTATTGATTAGCAGAATAGAACAACGGTATCCAAAGGGTGTATCTCACAGTAACATATGCAGACTAGGCCGCAATTTAATATTTTTTCCCTATATGGGTGTTTATTGAATAGCGGAATAGAACAACAGTATACAAAGGGTGTATCTCACACATACAGATACAGACTAAGCCACAATTTATTATCTTTCTTTCCCCTACATGGGTGTTTATTGAATAGCAGAATAGAACAACAGTATCTAAAAGGGTGTATCTCACACGTACAGATACAGACTAGGCCGCAATTTAATATTTTTTCCCTAAATGGGTGTTTATTGAATAGCGGAATAGAACAACAGTATACAACGGGTGTATCTCACACGTACAGATACAGACTAGGCTGCAATTTAATATTTTTTCCCTAAATGGGTTTTTATTGAATAGCGGAAAAGAACAACAGTATGCAACGGGTGTATCTCACACGTACAGATACAGACTAGGCCGCAATTTAATATTTTTTCCCTAAATGGGTTTTTATTGCAAAGCGGAATACAACAGTATGCAATGGGTGTATCTCACTGTACCATATGCAGACTATGCCGCAATTAACTTTTTTTCCCCCTAAATGGGTTTTTATTGCAAAGCGGAACACAACAGTATGCAATGGGTGTATCTCACTGTAACATATGCAGACTAGGCCGCAATTAACTTTTTATCCCCTAAATGGGTTTTTATTGCAAAGCGGAATACAACAGTATGCAATGGGTGTATCTCACTGTACCATATGCAGACTAGGCCGCAATTAACTTTTTTTTCCCCTAAATGGGTTTTTATTGCAAAGTGGAATACAACAGTATACAATCGGTGTATCTCACTGTACCATATGCAGACTAGGCTGAAATTTATTTTTTTTCCCCTGAATGGGTTTTTATTGCAAAGCGGAATACAACAACAGTATGCAATGGGAGTATCGCACTGTAACGTATGAATGAAAATCTGAAAAATAAGTGTCCTCTTAATTGGTGTTTGTTGAATAGCAGATT
The DNA here is from genome assembly GCF_965119305.1 of Pelophylax lessonae. Classification (NCBI taxonomy): domain Eukaryota; kingdom Metazoa; phylum Chordata; class Amphibia; order Anura; family Ranidae; genus Pelophylax; species Pelophylax lessonae. The sequence goes on along the minus strand of NC_138769.1, from coordinate 178,791,301 downwards.
TGAAATGCAGTGTCTAAACGCTGTAAGTCACAGTAAAATATGAAGGAAAAAAGTTTTTTTCTTTTTTAAATGCAGATTAAGCAGACACATATGCACTCAGCTTGCATGAAATGGCCGTTACACACCGCACTCCTTACAGGTTGGATACTGTTGTTGTTCTATTCCACTATTGAATAAAAAAAACCCATTTGAATGAAAAACTGAAAAATATTTTTTCTTCCCTAAATTCTGAAAAATAATTATTTTCCTCTTACATTGGTGCTTTTTGAAGAGCAGGTTAGAAAAGCAGTGTCTGTTTAAACAATGTATGTCAAAGTAAAATATGAAGGAAAAAGTTTTTTTCTTTTTTAAATGCAGATTAGGCAGACACATATGCACTCAGCTTGCATGAAATGGCGGCTACACACCGCAGCCTAACAGGTTGGATACTGTTGTTGTTCTATTCCACTATTGAATAAAAAAAACCCATTTGAATGAAAAACCGAAAAATATATTTTTTTCCCTAAATACTGAAAAATAATTATTTTCCCCTTACATTGGTGCTTTTTGAACAGCAAGTTAGAAAAGCAGTGTCTGTCTAAACAATGTATGTCAAAGTAAAATATGAAGGAAAAAAGTTTTTTTCTTTTTTAAATGCAGATTAGGCAAACACATAAGCACTCAGCTTGCATGAAATGGCCGTTACACACCGCACGCCTAACAGGTTGGATACTGTTGTTCTATTCCACTATTGAATAAAAAAAATCCCATTTGAATGAAAAACTGAAAAATTATTTTTTTCCCTAAATACTGAAAAATAATTATTTTCCCCTTATATTGGTGCTTTTTGAAGAGCAGGTTAGAAAAGCAGTGTTTGTCTAAACAATGTATGTCAAAGTAAAATATGATAGAAAAAAGTTTTTTTCTTTTTTAAATGCAGATTAAGCAGACACATATGCACTTAGCTTCCATTAAATGTGCAGCACCGCACACCGCCCACCGCCCACCTAACAGACTGATAAACGTTTTTTATTTCTCCTCCTCACTGGGCTCATGTCAGGGCATAAAGATCATGCACTGCACCCCCACACAATACAATCAATGTAGATCACTGCCTGATTAAAGAAGATTCTTCCTATTCTTTCCCTCAAAGCAATCTCCAGCCTGCCCCTACAATAATCTCCTATCTCTCCCTCCGGGCTAGAAGATCATGCACTGCTGCCCCACACAATCAAATCAATGTAGATCGCTGTCTGATTACAGAAGATTCTTCCAATGCTTTCCCTCAAAGCAATCTCCAGCCTGGCCCTACAATAATCTCCCTATCTCTCCCTCAGCAGCATCAGGAACCTCTCCCTTGTGTAGTTTGAGCAGAGTGACGCACGGCGCTATGTGACTCCAGCTTATATAGACTCTGGGTCACATGCTGCACTGGCCAATCACAGCCATGCCATTAGTAGGCATGGCTGTGATGGCTTCTAAGGGCACACTAGTTAAACCCTTGCTGATTGGCTGCCTTGCACCTGTTGAAACCGCGCCATTAAAACCGCGCCAAAACATCAAATAACATTACCGAACAACAGACAGTACCCGAACATACAGTGAAATGTTTGGGTCCGTGTCCCGAATACCCAAAAGTCCGGCACGATCCCGAACAATACAGTCCGGGTTCGCTCAACCCTAATCATAATACATCAGGACTCTGTGTACCAATTCTCCCAAGTTTCACTCCTTTCCTTTATATGGCAATGCCATCTTATGTAGAGATCATATAGTATACTGAGAGTGTTGCAGTTCAACACATTTCACAGTTGTTCTTCTTCTTAAGAGACTCAGAGATATTCTGGAAATAGGTAAAAACAATTATTACCAACATGAATAGTGATAGAACAGTTAAAAAACACAAACAGTTTTAAGAGTTCTCACATCTGGCAAATGGATGACTTACCCCACAAAAAGTGTGTGAATCAATCCTCTTGAGTAGTGTTGAGCGAACACGGACTGTATTATTCGTGTTCGTACCGAATAATTGGATTTTTGTTACCCGAACACGGACCCGAAAACTTTACTGTATGTTCGGGTTTAAAATCCGTGTTCGGTCATTTTATTTCTGGGTTTGTATGTAATGGCGCGCTTTTAATGGCGGGCTTTCAACAGCCAATCAACAAGCGCTTAACTGGTGTGCCTTAAGCCATCCCAGCCATGCCTACAAATGTATTAGTAGCTGTGATTGGCCATCTGAAGCATGTGACCAAGTCTTTATAAGTTCGAGACCGAGCGCCGCTGCGTCATTCTGCTGTAGTACAGGGACAGAGCTCACATCATACGTGCTGGCTGCTGATTAGGGACAGACAGTCAAAAATTATATTGTGTCCGAAAAGAATTCAGGGACAGGTCGGAGTGCTGCAGGCAGGGCGAGTTGTTAGGGCATTTTAGGGCGAGGCTGGACATAGGCAGGGTCAGAGTTCTACATCGATTTTGCTGTGTGTGGGGTTTGCAGTGGCGGCAGTGACCGATCTTATCGATCATTTTAGGGCGAGGCTGGAGATAGGCAGGGTCAGTGTTCTACATTGATTTTGCTGTGTGGGGGGTTTGCAGTGCCGGCAGTGACCGATCTTATCGATCATTTTAGGGCGAGGCTGGAGAATAGTCAGTGTTCTACATTGATTTTGCTGTGTGTGGGGTGGTGTGAACACAATCTTTTTGCCCGCTGAGGAGGAGGGAGAAAAAAATATTTTTTATCAGTCAGTTGTGTGCAGCGTTTTTCCTTCAGCGCTGCTGACTGTGATAATACACTGCTGTGTTCACATGTGCTATTATTGAGTGATTTTAAAATTTATACACTTTTTTCTATTCCACTATTCAATATACACCCTTTTGGGTTAAAAAAATTAAATTGTGGCATAGTCTGTACTAATCTATTTAAAAATTACAAACTTAAAAGGGGAATTTTCTTTTTTTTCCCCTTCATAGCCTGCAGCAGAGCTGACTGATATAAGACACTGCTGTGTTCACATGTGCTATTGAAAAATCACCAATTTTATATCATATTTTCTATTCCGCTATTCAATCTACACCCTTGGGGTAAAAACAATTAAATTGCGGGATAGCCTGTATTGGTACGTGTGAGATACACCTTTCCAATTTTCGGGGCGCATCTCATACCGCTGAGGATTGCAGGGTGCTTCAGTGTGCCTCCTGCCTGTTCCGAACTCCTCCTACTCCTCATCCTGCCTTTGGGGGTACAAAAAATAGTAATCGGGGCCTAGTCTGGTTCTGTACGTGTGAGATACATACACCTTTTGATATCATATTTTCTATTCCGCTATTCAATCTACACCTTTGGGGTAAAAGCAATTAAATTGCGGGATAGTCTGTATCGGTACGTGTGAGATACACCTTTCCAATTTTTGGGGCGCATCTCATACCGCCGAGGATTGCAGGGTGCTTCAGTGTGCCTCCTGCCTGTTCTGAACGCCTCCTACTCATCATCCTGCCTTTGGGGGTACAAAAAAATAGTAATCGGGGCCTAGTCTGGGTCTGTATGTGTGAGATACATACACCTTTTGATATCATATTTTCTATTCCGCTATTCAATCTACACCCTTGGGGTAAAAACAATTAAATTGCGGGATAGTCTGTATCGGTACTTGTGAGATACACCTTTCCAATTTTTGGGTGCATCTCATACCGCCGAGGATTGCAGGGTGCTTCAGTGTGCCTCCTGCCTGTTCTGAACGTCTCCTACTCCTCATCCTGCCTTTGGGGGTACAAAAAAATAGTAATCGGGGCCTAGTCTGGTTCTGTACGTGTGAGATACATACACCTTTTGATATCATATTTTCTATTCCGCTATTCAATCTACACCTTTGGGGTAAAAACAATTAAATTGCGGGATAGTCTGTATCGGTACGTGTGAGATACACCTTTCCAATTTTTGGGGTGCATCTCATACCGCCGAGGATTGCAGGGTGCTTCAGTGTGCCTCCTGCCTGTTCCGAACTCCTCCTACTCCTCATCCTGCCTTTGGGTGTACAAAAAATAGTAATTGGGGCCTAGTCTGGTTCTGTACGTGTGAGATACATACACCTTTTGATATCATATTTTCTATTTCGCTATTCCATCTACACCTTTGAGGTAAAAACAATTAAATTGCGGGATAGTCTGTATCGGTACGTGTGAGATACACCTTTCCAATTTTTGGGGCGCATCTCATACCGCCGAGGATTGCAGGGTGCTTCAGTGTGCCTCCTGCCTGTTCCGAACTCCTCCTACTCCTCATCCTGCCTTTGGGGGTACAAAAAATAGTAATTGGGGCCTAGTCTGGTTCTGTACGTGTGAGATACATACACCTTTTGATATCGTATTTTCTATTCCGCTATTCAATCTACACCTTTGGGGTAAAAACAATTAAATTGCGGGATAGTCTGTATCGTTACGTGTGAGATACACCTTTCCAATTTTTGGCGCGCATCTCATACCGCCGAGGATTGCAGGGTGCTTCAGTGTGCCTCCTGCCTGTTCCGAACTCCTCCTACTCCTCATTATGCCTTTGGGGGTACAAAAAATAGTAATCGGGGCCTAGTCTGGTTCTGTACGTGTGAGATACATACACCTTTTGATATCATATTTTCTATTCCGCTATTCAATCTACACCTTTGGGGTAAAAGCAATTAAATTGCGGGATAGTCTGTATCGGTACGTGTGAGATACACCTTTCCAATTTTTGGGGCGCATCTCATACCGCCGAGGATTGCAGGGTGCTTCAGTGTGCCTCCTGCCTGTTCCAAACTCCTCCTACTCCTCATCCTGCCTTTGGGGGTACAAAAAATAGTAATCGGGGCCTAGTCTGGGTCTGTATGTGTGAGATACATACACCTTTTGATATCATATTTTCTATTCCGCTATTCAATCTACACCCTTGGGGTAAAAACAATTAATTTGCGGGATAGTCTGTGTCGGTACTTGTGAGATACACCTTTCCAATTTTTGGGGCGCATCTCATACCGCCGAGGATTGCAGGGTGCTTCAGTGTGCGTCCTGCCTGTTCTGAACGCCTCCTACTCCTCATCCTGCCTTTGGAGGTACAAAAAAATAGTAATCGGGGCCTAGTCTGGTTCTGTACGTGTGAGATACATACACCTTTTGATATCATATTTTCTATTCCGCTATTCAATCTACACCTTTGGGGTAAAAACAATTAAATTGCGGGATAGTCTGTATCGGTACGTGTGAGATACACCTTTCCAATTTTTGGGGTGCATCTCATACCGCCGAGGATTGCAGGGTGCTTCAGTGTGCCTCCTGCCTGTTCCGAACTCCTCCTACTCCTCATCCTGCCTTTGGGGGTACAAAAAATAGTAATTGGGGCCTAGTCTGGTTCTGTACGTGTGAGATACATACACCTTTTGATATCATATTTTCTATTCCGCTATTCAATCTACACCTTTGGGGTAAAAACAATTAAATTGCGGGATAGTCTGTATCGGTAAGTGTGAGATACACCTTTCCAATTTTTGGGGCGCATCTCATACCGCCGAGGATTGCAGGGTGCTTCAGTGTGCCTCCTGCCTGTTCTGAACTCCTCCTATTTCTCATCCTGCCTTTGGGGGTACAAAAAATAGTAATTGGGGCCTAGTCTGGTTCTGTACGTGTGAGATACATACACCTTTTGATATCGTATTTTCTATTCCGCTATTCAATCTACACCTTTGGGGTAAAAACAATTAAATTGCGGGATAGTCTGTATCGGTACGTGTGAGATACACCTTTCCAATTTTTGGCGCGCATCTCAATTTATGCCGCAATTTAATTGTTTTTACCCCAAGGGTGTAGATTGAATAGCGGAATAGAAAATATGATATCAAAAGGTGTACGTATCTCACACGTCGTGTATATTGAATAGCGGAATAGGAAAAATTTTATAAAATGGTGTAAACTTTTGGAGCGTTAAAAATTAAATTACGACATAGTCTGTATCTGTACGTGTGAGATACACCTTCTAAATTTGTTTGGCGCATCTCCTTCCACCGCCAAGGATTGCAGGGCGCTTCAGTTTGCCTCCTGTTCTGAACTCCTCCTACTCCTCTTCCTCATCCTCCCTTTAGGGTACAAAAAATTGTAATCGGGGCCTAGTCTGTGTTTGTACGTATGAGATACACCGTTTTTTATCCTTTTTTCTATTCCGCTATTCAATATACACCCTTTTGGGGTAAAAAAATTAAATTGCGGCATAGTTTGCATATTTGACTGTGAGATACACCCTTGCGATACTGTTGTTGTTTTGTTCCGCTACTCAATAAACACCTTTCTAGGGCAAGATCATAAATTACAGAAATATGAGGAGACCGTCAAATAGGGGCCGTGGCCTGGGTCGTGGTGCTGCTGGTAGAGCTCCTGTTGCAAGGAGAGGACGTGGTCAATCTGTGCCAGCTACACGCACAAGTGAAACACCTTCCTCAAGTGTGAGTAGGCGACAGAACCTGCAGCAGTATTTGGTAGGGCATCATGCGCCTCTAGAAGTGATGAGGCCAGAAGAAGTACAGGCAATAGTAGATTGGGTTGCTGACAGTGCCTCCAGTTCCTTCACATTGTCTCCCACCCAGTCTACTGCAGAAAGGTCAGAGTTGGCACCTGCAGCCAATGTCCAACCGTCTTTCACCTCACCCCCTTGCAAATCAGGCAAGCAGTCTGAGCCCTAAGTCATGCAGCAGTCTCTTTTTCTTTTTGATGACTCTGTCAGCAGGGTTTCCCAGGGCCATCCACCTAGCCCTGCCCCAGAAGTGGAAGAGATTGAGTGCAGCGATGCCCAACCACTTATTTCTCAAGATGAGTACATGGAAGGACCATCGCAGCACGTCTCCGATGATGACGAAACGCAGGTGCCAACTGCTGCGGCACTCAGAATTGTGGAGACCGACAAGGAGGGCAGGGGTGAAGACTGGGTGGAAGATGATGTGGAGGACGATGAGGTCCTCGACCCCACATGGAATGAAGGTCATGCAGGTGACCTGAGTAGTTTGGAGGAAGAGGCGGTGGTCGCACAGAGCCACCAGCACAGCAGAAGAGGGAGAAGGGTGCAGAAGAGGAGCGGCCGTGCCCTAGACACTATGCCTGCTACTGCCCAACGCAGCAAGGGAACGAGCACACCAAAGCCAGCTCAAAGGAGTTCTCTAGCGTGGAAGTTCTTCAGAAAATGTGCTGATGACAGGACACGAGTGGTTGGCACCCTGTGCAATCAGAGCCTGAAGCGAGGCATAAACCTTCTCAACCTGAGCACAACCTGCATGATCAGGCATCTAAGTGCAAAGCACGAGCTGCAGTGGAGTAGACACCTTCAAAACCAAGAAAGGTCTCTGGCTCCTCCTGCTTCCTCTTCTGCTGCAGTCTCGGCCTCTCCATCCACCTCTGTAGTGATACCGGCACCTGCCACCCCGCAAACAGACGATCTGTCAGCAACACCACCACCTGGGTCACCAACCATCTCCACAATGTCCCGTGGAAGCGTTCAGCTTTCCATCTCCCAAACACTTGAGAGGAAGAGGAAGTACCCCCCTACCCACCCGTGATCCCTGGCCCTGAATGCCAGCATTTCAAAATTCTTGGCCTTTGAAATGCTGTCATTCCGTCTGGTGGAGACGCACAGTTTTAAAAGCCTTATGTCGGTGGCTGTCCCACAGTACTTCGTGCCCAGCAGCCACTACTTTTCCAGGCAAGCCATCCATTCCCTGCACAACCAAGTGGGGGAAAAAATCAGGTGTGCATTTCGCAATGCCATCTGTGCCAAGGTCCACCTAACTACTGATACGTGGACCAGTAAGCACGGTCAGGGGCGTTATATCTCCCTAACGGCACACTGGGTAAATGCAGTGGTGGATGGGCCTGAGGCGGATAGCAATTTGGCGCACGTCCTTCCACCACCGAGGATTGCAGGGCGCTTCAGTTTGCCTCCTGTTCCTAACTCCTCCTACTCCGCTTCCTCATCCTCTACCGCCTCCTCATCCGGTCAGCGTAACACCTTCACCACCAACTTCAGCACAGCCAGGGGTAAACGACAGCAGGCAGTTTTAAAACTTGCCTGTTTGGGGGAAAAACCACACACAGCGCAGGAGTTGTGGAGGAACATGGAACAGCAGACAAATGAGTGGTTGCTGCCAGCGAGCCTCAAGCCCGGCCTAGTGGTGTGCGATAACGGGCGAAATCTCATAGCAGCTCTGGGCCTAGCCGGTTTGACGCACATCCCTTGCCTGGCGCATGTGCTGAATTTGGTGGTGCAGAGGTTCCTTAAAAATTACCACGATATGTCAGAGCTGTTGCAGAACGTGCGGGCCGTCTGTGCGCACTTTCGGCGTTCTCACCCTGCTGCTGCTCGCCTGTCAGCGCTGCAGCGTAACTTCGGCCTTCCCGCTCATCGCCTCATATGTGACGTGCCCACAAGGTGGAACTCCACCTTGCACATGCTGGAAAGACTGTGCGAGCAGCAGCAGGCCATAGTGGAGTTTCAGCTGCAGCACGCAGGCGTGAGTCGCTCTGCGGAACAGCACCACTTCACCACCAATAACTGGGCCTCCATGCGAGACCTGTGTGCATTGTTGCGCTGTTTTGAGTACTCCACCAACATGGCCAGTGCCGATGACGCCGTTGTCAGCTTAACTATCCCACTTCTATGCCTCCTTTCGTTGCCTCTGGGCAGCCTGGCACACATGAGCGATTACATCCCACATTCTAACTTGTACTGATTACTGGGTGGCCACGCTGCTGGATCCCTGTTACAAGGACAACGTACCGTCCTTAATTCACTCACTGGAGCGCGATCGCAAGATGCGCGAGTACAAGCGCACGCTGGTAGACGCGATGCTGCTGGCATTCCCACCTGACAGTGGGCCACAGTGGAAGCACGAGGCCAAGGCAGAGGAGGAGGAGGAAGATGTCGCCAATGCAACCAGGGCACCGCCAGCACCTCAGAAGGCAGGGTTAGCATGGCCGAAATGTGGAAAAGCTTTGTCAGCACGCCACAACAAACAGCAGCACCAGCAGCTCATATGGAACGTCTTAGCAGGAGGCAGCATTTCACCAACATGGTGGAGCAGTATGTGTGCACACGCCTACATGTAGTGAATGACGGGTCTGCCCCCTTCAACTTCTGGGTCTCCAAATTGGGCACATGGCCTGAGCTTGTCCTTTACGCCTTGGAGGTGCTGGCGTGCCCTGCAGCCAGTGTATTATCTGAACGTGTATTTAGCACGGCTGGGGGCGTTATCACAGACAAGTGCAGCCGCCTGTCCAGAGACAATGTGGACAAGCTCACGTTCATTAAAATGAACCAGGCATGGATGCCACAGGACTTTTCCGTACCTTGTGCAGAATAGAGATGGATACCGACCTTACCCAGCCATTGTTCTATTTTTGCTCTTTCTCACTCTTTTGGGGTGTACCCTCATTTAAAATGACTGAAAAAAGCAGTGTTGGCTACCTCGTCCTCCTCCACCGCCGCTTCCACCTACACCGCCAATAGGTGTGCGCAGCCTATTGCATTAGGGTGTGCACCCCAAAGTTTAAATACACATGCATGTGTTTGCCTACATGTATATGGCTCTGGTACATTACTCTCCCTGCTGGAAAAGTGAAATAGAAGTGTGTGGCACTTCTCTTATGGCAGAGCAGGTCCGAGGGAGATCTTTCCCATCTCCTCACTGGCAAACAGAGCGATAATGCTAATGTGCCCTAGGTGATTAGGGTGTACCCAGGCACACCCAGCACACCCTGTGCGCACGCCTATGACACCTCCACATCCACCCCACCTCAACCTCCCTCCTACTCCATATGGGCCTCGTCCTTCACAGAGGAAGAACATTGTTTTATTTTTCTGTTTTTTTTTGTTGTTTTTTAAGTTATTTCCCTATCCACATTTGTTTGCAGAGCACTTGCCATGCTCTTAACTACGTTTTGCTGCCATTTGCAGCACTCTAGCCCTTTCCATTGGTGTTTTAGAGCCATTTTAGTGCCTGAAAGTGCAGGTCCCCATTGACTTCAATGGGGTTCGGTGTCCGGGTAAAGTTCGGAAAAAGTCCGGGACACGGACCCGGACTTTTTTTTCAAGTTCGGCCGAACCCGCCGAACATGGACATCCAGGTGTCCGCTCAACTCTACTCTTGAGTCTTGATATATGCCAAAACCACTGAAACTACTGTTCTTAACACCCCTCAAATAACAATGCTTTCCATGCTCCCAAAGATGTCAAGAAATGAGTTCTCTGACACTTTCTCATTGCAGTTAGAACTGTGACACCCATGCCACTGGCACTCCCTACATGCATCCACCCTTGTGGAGTGGGTCACTAAACTAGAGCACATTATCAGAATGGAACTTCTTCTAGCCCAAGAAGACAATAAAAAAAACCTTTATTTAAACCTCCTTCATTTGGATGTTTAAGGACTCTCAAGAGACTTTCAAGTTCCAGAACCAGATGACACACAGGAAGGTATTGTTGGGCCATTCTCTCCCATTTCCCAGCATTTTTCCACTCCGTCAAATTTAATAAAACCACACTATATGTTTGTTATGTGTTTCACACAGCAAACCTAAACGTTTTGTCACAAAAGTGTCGTGAGCAGGTCTAAAGCCAACCGAGATGGCTTTGAATCTTGTGTGGTTCAGCAGATTCAAACCATTTATGGGCAGGCTGAATGTACCCAAGTTTAACGCCTATCGTATTTTACATGCCATTATTGCTAGTGGCTGTTACATCCACTAGCAATAATCACTGTGTTTTCCTGGTGGGGATGGCTTCCCTGACACACAATGACTCCACAGGAGGGATTACCCTATAAACATTTACAGTGCTGATGGGAGAACCAATCAATTTTCTTTCCTGCACCTGTGTTTGCAAGAAAGAAAATTGCTCCATCTATGGTCAGCCTAAGAAATGCTGAACAGTCTTAAGTGTTTTTGTCTCCACAGAATTCCTCATTACCATACACTGCACTATATTGAAATATAGCCACACCTCTGAAATCTTTACCCATGCCCTTATAACCAGACTCAGTTGCTTTGAAAGAGACTTATACCACTTATATTATTACTCGTGTTACACTCAACAGAACCTTGTAACCTACTTACATAGTGATATACAGTGTAGCACTGTCCCCGTAGGGCTTGCTGTATGATGACTTGTTGGGCCTTCTCTGATTTCCAGCAAACAGTCACTTAGGGTATAGTTCCCACATTCATCCTTACTCCCAATGCCTCATTGCTCAGCAAACAGTCCAGGGGTGTTGGTTTTTAGTATTTATTGTGGAACTTGGACGGGAGAAGGGAATAGTGGGATACTCCAACTGGAACTATGTACATTGGATAAAGACAACTCTCACTTGGCCTCACCAGGTTGCTTGTGGAAGCAGTCACACTGCTTAAACCATACTGCCACATGTATGGAAAGGGTTAAACTTTAGTTAAGCAAACCTCACTAGCAGATCCTGCTCTCTGGTAGGCAGAGAACAATATAGATTTACCTGCAATCTCTCTGGTAAGCAGACAGGATTCAAAAACTATACTCTCTCTCTAGCACCTACCTAGGAGGGTGCTACAACAGTAAACAAATAGTGATCGATTAAACAATACCATGCTCATTCCCTTGCCTTTTTCCCTTCTCTTATATGTACTAAAATGTAGATATTTCTTTCTGTTATTTTCCCTTTGTTTTGTGTTTTACCCTATGCATTAAAATCGATAAAATCAGATTGAACAAAAAGAAAAAATAGTTTTTATCTTTTTTGATCCTTTGTTACACATCAGTGTTTTTGATCTCTTGCAGGCAATTACTGACCACATGCATGCACTTCAATAATAGATGCATGACATTTCTCAGGGCAGTTTTGGTAATGGTGACAAGAGTGAACCATACCTGCACAATTTATGTTTACAGGGTCATCTGTAGCCTCCATTGGTGACTCATATTGTATGGGGGCAACACAGGAAACCAAGGCCGGCATGTAAGATGCAAATTTCTTTCCTGCAACCACGGGTTACAGGAAAGAAATGTACACAATTCCCCTCATCAATACAGACAGTGCTGACAGGGAAATCAGCAATTGTCTTCTCCTGGTGGGAAGGTGAGGGCGGGTAGGGGAAGCTGTCCCTGCCAGGAGAAGACAGTGATTATCGCTAGCACCTATAGCAGCCACTAGCAATAATCACAAGAGACTCCGGCAGGCTAGTTGTACCCATGTTGATCGATTGATCAACTTGGTACATTCAGCCTGCCCATTTGAACTGTGTATGTCCGGTCTAAGGCCCCTTTCGCACAGGCGTACCGTTCAAATCCGCCTGTCCGTTTTTTTGGCGGATTTGAACGGATGCCCCATGCATCTCTATAGGGCATCGGATGTCAGCGGAGACATGTCTGCTGACATCTGATCTGATCCTGTCCGTCAAATCTGGACGGATGGAAACCCTATTTTCCATCCGTCCAGCGGATGCGATCGAATGGGATCGGATGAGACCGGACAGACAGTCCGTTCTCATCCGATTCCCCCATAGAGAACAGCCATCCGCCTGCTCAGTGGGGGATCGGCGGATTGATCCCCCACTGAGATAAACTAACCGACGGACTCTTATGTGTGAAAGGGGCCTAAGAGTCAGGAATAGAACATTGTTACTCTATAGCAGTAAGCGTATAAAAAGGACCTTCATGGCAGAAATGCCTGGCATTATTTAATAAAAGCAACAAAACATTTAAAATGATATGACCTTTGACCTTGTTAAAACTTATATGAGATTAAAGTTATTGAATTTACATACTGTATTACAAATACACTTTATTTGTGTTCCCCACATTATAAATTCTTCACACAAAGTGTTTTTTTTTTCTATTTACTCAGTGAATGTGTAAAGCTTGTCACACATATTAACCACTTGAAGACCAGGCTTATTTCTGCAGGATATACTGTAGAGCAGGGGTGGGGAACCTTTTTTCAGCCAAGGGCCATTTGGATTTTTGCAACATCATTCGGGGGCCGTACAAAATGTATGCATGAATGAAATAGGCATTGTTTTGCGGCAAAAAACACTGTAAAAAATTGCGTGACTTTGAGATCACAAAAGTGTGAAAGGGGCCTTCAGTAATCAAGGTATAGTGTGCCCCCTTCAATGCAGAGTGACCAGCGTGCCCCCTTTCAATGCAGACTGACCACTGCATGCCCCATTTCAATGCAGACTTACCACAGCGTGCCCTTTTTCAAGGCTGACTGACCACAGCGGGCCCCCTTTCAATGCATCCTGACCACAACATGCCCCCTTTCAATGCAGACTGACCACAGCGTGCCCCCATTCAATGCAGACTGACCACAGCGTGCCCCCTTTCAATGCAGAGAGACCACAGCGTGCCCCCTTTCAATGCAGACTGACTACAGCGTGCACCCTTTCAATGCAGACTGACCACAGCGTGCCCCCTATCAATGCAGACTGACCACAGCGTGCACCCTTTCAATGCAGACTGTCCACAGCATGCCCCCTTTCAATGCAGACTGACCACTGCATGCCCTCTTTCAATGCACACTGACCACTGCTTGCCCCCTTTCAATGCAGACTGACCACAGCATGCCCCCTTTCAATGCAGACTGACCACAGTGTGCCCCCATTCAATGCAGACTGACCACAGCGTGCCCCCTTTCAATGCAGAGAGACCACAGCGTGCCCCATTTCAATGCACAGAGACCACATCGTGCCTCCTTTCAATGCAGAGAGACCACAGCATGCCCCCTTTCAATGCAGAAAGACCACAGCATGTCCCCTTTCAATGCAGACTGACCACTGCCTGCCCCCTTTCAATGCAGACTGACCACAGCATGCCCCCTTTCAATGCAGAGTGACCACTGCATGCCCCTTTTCAATGCAGACTGACCACAGCGTGACCCTTTTCAATGCAGACTGACCAACGCGTGCCCCCTTTCAATGCAGAGTGACCACAGTGTGCCCCCTTTCAATGCAGACTGACCACAGCGTGCCCCCTTTTAATGCAGACTGACCACAGCGTGCCCCCTTTTTATGCAGACTGACCTCAGCGTGCCCCCTTTTAATGCAGAAAGCCAGTGCACTTACCTGCAGCGGCAGCTTCTTCTCGAATCCTCCCGCCTCCTCCTCGACCAATGGCATGAGATCGCCTTTCGGCCAATCAGGAGGAGGATCCATGTGACAATAGCGAATTCTCATTCATTATTGTCACACAAATGGGTGAACCTAGGGCGCATTGCTCTGCGCCCCGGGTCCACCCTTTTTGAAGCTTTTCTGTGACACACACTGTCAGGACGGAGCCATCGGCTCCTTCTGACAGCTACACAGGCTCAACGGCACGGGGGGGGACAGGGGGACGCAACGATTGTGTGGGCGGCAGGTTCCCCACCCCTGCTGTAGAGAGGGTTATATTGTTGCTGGTTGCTGGGAGATCTGTTGTTTCTGGTGGACAAATACTCTAGGGTATATGTTTAATGTGGTGGATCTATTGTTGCTTGGTTGTTTTTTGTTTGCGAGGAATCTGATTTTGGTGGGGGGGGTGTCTATTGTTTCTGGGGGGTATTTTGTTGAGAGTAGTCTTTTGTTGGTGGGGATCTATTGTAGCTGGGGGGTATGTTTTTGGTGGGGATCTGTTGTTGCTGGGGGTAATTTGTTACGAGTGGTCTTTTGTTGGTGTGGATCTATTGTTGCTGGGGAGTATTTTGTTGCAAGTGGTCTTTTGTTGGTGGGGATCTATTGTTGCTGGGGGGTATTTTGTTGATGGGGATCTTTTGTTGTTGGGGTATTTTGTTGAGAGTGGTCTTTTGTTGGTGGGGATCTATTGTTGATCGCGGAGGGAGAAATTTTTTGGTGAGCATCTATTGTTGCTTGGGGTATTTTGTTGCGAGTGGTCTTTTGTTGGTGGGGATCTTTTGTTGCTGGGTTGGTGGGGTGGGGTCTATTGTTGCTGGATGGGCGGGGCAATATATTTTACTGCTTTTCTTCTTATTATTATTATTAAATGCCATACAAGTTACTTAGCACCACAAAATTATACTTGGCTCCGTATTCTCTAAAAGGGGCGGTATTGGGAGGTGGGTTAGAGGAGGAACCAAGGAACGGTGCTCAGAGGTGGGTAGGGGGCGGAGACAAGGGGTGACCCAGAAGGAGGGAGTTCCTGCACCTATTCTGGGAGAAAAAAAGCCCTGGGAAGTGCTGTACACTCTAAGCAGAGTGCAGAGCAGTAGATATTTTATTCAGACTTTCTCTCTCAGAGCTGTACAGAGTATGAATACTAGATGAACAGAGATGGAATGAATGCCTTCTCATTGTTATTTGTTATGCATAACTTGAGCTTGAGCAATTGAGCTCCATAAACTTTTTTTTTTTTTTTTATTTAGGAAAGCATTTAAGATTAGCCTAGTAAACATGTGAAAAGAAGACCTACTGGCTGAAAAAATAGATATGAACGTATCATATGCAGTATTTCATATTCACTTGCCTATTTTTTTTTTTTTATATTTTTTCTTTGTCCTTAACATAGTATATTAAAAAATAACTTTCTAATGTAAATGCAAAAGGTTACACACTAATGATTTATTTAAA
The DNA here is from genome assembly GCF_965119305.1 of Pelophylax lessonae. NCBI lineage: Eukaryota > Metazoa > Chordata > Amphibia > Anura > Ranidae > Pelophylax > Pelophylax lessonae. The sequence goes on along the minus strand of NC_138769.1, from coordinate 178,775,728 downwards.
TCACTAACTTCCTGAGTGCAGAGCACAGATATCCTTTTCTGAGTTATGTTGTTGCAAACATAACTCTACTGACATTCAAGCAATGTCAAGATCATTTACATCACCCTCTCCAACATAACATACAAATATGTTTCCATGCTTCAAGCTTGTGATCCCTTTTCATCTTAGCAGACCCACCTTGATCAACTCAGCGATTCGAGTCACATAAAGCATTGTTGTTATGTAATGTCTACAGACAGTATTGCTGTTATTAATAAACATTAGACTGACTCCATCAACTCAGGACTGTGTGTTTTATTTTTCTTGCAGTGTGAATATTTACTGTATTTTACACTAAATGGTGGGATAATGGAGCTTTCCATAAAAAAAGGGATAACAAGGCCACTTTTAATTAAGACAAGAACAACCCAGCCTGTATTGTACACTTCTGATTACAGAGGTTATTTCAAATTAACATAAGTTTTTGGAGGCTGTACTGAAGTTGGTCGTATTAAATACCAGCTGTACTGGCAGATAAGCGTGGGATGTGAAAAGAAGATAGTGTTCACATTCAAATTAGCACTTGGCACAATATAATTCTCTGATTGCAAACTATATGAAGTTGCCGGTGCTAATTGGTTGATTTTATTTGAAGCAGATGTTGTTAGCTTTCCCACTAATGATCTGGAGAGAAATTCTTTTAAAAGACATGCCATGTTAGGTTCTCTGCAGCATAATAAGCTAATTACAACTTTAAATACTTGCAGTAATTAGCAAAATGTGTGTAAAGTGCCTGTGATCTTTTCACCCTGCTGCATTCTTGTTAGGGCAGTTTTTTATTTAAAAAAAAAAAAAAGTACTGCTTGTCCAAGACTGTTTTTTTTACTTACGTTATAGTTAAATCTTTGTATTTACTGTATTATGCACCCAATATTTAGTATTAGTTTATTACTACACATATATAATAAAATAATTGTGGCTTCTATCATTAAAGTGACAACATTATTTATATTTATCTATTATTTATATATACAGTATGTCGTGTGTATATATATATATATATATATATATATATATATATATATATATATATAAAATATTATTTATTTATTATATTTATTATATGTATATATAATATTATTTATTTACTATATTTATTTATATTATATTTGACAGAAAATTATAACTAAAAAAAAGAAAAATGGAACAGAACAGAAATAATTAGTAAACTATTGTGTAAAATGTGAGTAACGTATTGTCCAAAAACTGGCGAGAACTGTATAAGAACTGAGCTGATTTCTGGTTATTAAAGTCCTGTACACAGAGGCCGAATGTAGGGCGGCATCGGCCGGGTTCAATAGAAATGCGCCGACATTCGGCTAATGTGTACTGACAAAAACCAGCCTTTCTGCTGTATTTTGCCGAAGGGGCATGACTGAAGAAGGTCTGCCAACCAACTTCTGATCAGTGCTCTCAGTCAATGGCTGAGACCGATGGCCGGAGTGTTCTGGCATTGGGTCCATCCCCCTGTCAGAACACAATAGGACAGCAGGGGAGATTGCTGTACTAACATCAGAAGGTTGGTACAGGGGCTCTGACCTGAGCTGTCAGGTTTTTTTTTTTTTTCAGCCCTCTGGGTTGAACTGAAAAAAAAATATAGCGGCGTGTACTAGGCTTAAGAAGTGATTTATTAGTCAAAAAATCCTTTGGATGTCTAAAATACACATGAATTCTTAATTACTGTTCCATGATCTAAACAACACCCATTCAGGAGTGTCAGGAAGTCAAACTAAAATATCAGTTTTGGTCAAGCGACCAGAGTGGTGGGCTTATGTAGACCTTTTAGAAATTCTGTGCGAAAGGATTTCTGGAGCACATCAAGGAATGAGGCTATAACTTCCAACTCACTTCTGTACCTGTTTTCAAAAGTCACAATGCTTGTGAGTTGTTTCTTATTTTTTTTTTTTTCCTAAAGTGAACTTGTGATTTGTCCATGAAGTCCAAAGCAAAAGATTCACTTAATGCCACCCCACCAGCTGTACATATTTACATTATTTTTTCTCTCCTCAGTCTGTTAAAGACCAAAGAGAGGAAACCGTGTGTAAACTTCAAGTCATAACTTGAAACATGGGGCTGAGGACTAATTCGTTATTAATTAGGTAATTAATGAAGTTTTGAATAAATTAAAAAAAAATGTATTCAATCCTCCAGGAGACCAGGTGCATATACCACTTGGTCTCATTCTGATCCGCAGCACCCTTGCAGAATAAAAGCTCCTATTTATTTATGTTATTGCTTGCTGTAGTTCCATCCTTGATTGCAGCCTAACTAAAGCGGGGCAGGCTGGATGAAGATAGTCATGCTGAAATAGATTGATAACAATGAGGAAAGAGCAGAAAAAACTGCAAATTCAAGGTGCCACCCACAAAGCAAGATAATAAAAATGGTTGTCTTAGAGTTGGGTTTTAAATACTTTCTAAATCACTGACACAGATTATTTATGCAAGTCATTAAGGTTGAATTAAAATGTTTGTTACCCCAAAACCTTATATTCCTGATAAGTGCCTGCTGTACCATGTACTTGTATGAGAAAGTATCCTGTTCTCTTTGTATGCTTCCTTTATGTGAAATCAAATCGTATTTCTTCCAGTCCCTCTGCTTTCCTATGAAAAAATGACTGCACTAGGCAGGAGAACACACCGTAGTCAGTTCTCTAGCTATCCTGGGAACTCAGTGTACTCTCCTCCAATGATCAGACTTGTCCTGACACCCCCCACTGCACACTTATTCTCAGGGAAGCTTGGTGTACAGCTGCTTCTCTTCCCTCCCAGCTCTTATGCAGCTGAGAACAGAGGGAATGTGATCACTTGTAAAAAAAATGTATTTATAATGTATTTCAACTATACAAAAATGTTTTGCCTTGCATTTCTATTTTAAACCGAATGGGTTGTTTTACAGGGTGATCATTTCCAATCACTTTAAAGCCTAAGTGCGGTCAAAAAAAAAAAGTCAGCACAGGGTATGTAACTTACAGTCAATATGATACCTCACCTTTTAGTTAAAAATCTTCCTCCATCCATGGCCGCCCCACACTCCTGCCACCATAATCTTCTGGTGCAGTGGGGTAATAAAATTAAGGGCCTGTCACAGGCTCTCATTAGGGGAGCTCAACTATGCCTTTCCCTTCCACCCAGCTGCTAGATTCATAGAAGCTGTACTACAACATCTGGGAATGAACACAATCTATGAATGGAGGACAGGTGAATGATTGAAAGGTCTACTCCTCCCATTCATAGATCGTGCTTCATTCATAGAAGCTGTAATACAGCTTCTATGAATAGAGCAGCTGAATGGAAAGGGTGGTCACAGTCAAACTCTCTTGATGAGAGCCTGTAACAGCCCCTTAAAGTAGTTGTAAACTTCATGTTCAACAATTACAAAAGACATACACCATGTGTTAGCCTTTTCTTTACAAAAACAAAAGCACATTAGATGTACCTGCATTTTCTTATCCCTGTGCCTAGCCCTCTGAAAAACTCCAGTCCATGGCCGTGTCTATGGGCCCAAAGCTGAGGAGGCGGAATCCTGACATCACAGGACTTTCTTACCGTCTGTACACTCCCCCTTCCCCTGGCAATCACACTAGTGCGGCTTGAATGCCGAACTGAAAATTGAGATTAGTAACCCCCATAAACAATGGGCAACATTTGAGGCACAGGGGGTGCAGACTTTCATAGGCAGGAGGGAGATCATGGAGGAGGGGGCAGACATGCTTTCCCTGCTATCATTATCAACAAAGCCTCACAAAGGTTTAACCCCACAGGGGCCAGGGAGAAAGTCAAGCAGGAGGTTCACAATTAACCCCTCAATGGTTGGGCACTTTTACTGTAGTGTCCTACTTTCAAGTAGTGCTCACTAGTTACCCAGCTATTGGGGGTTGTTTTGCTCTGTTGATAATGATGACAGTGAAAGCAGGTCTTCCCCCTCCTCCTCCGTTAGAAGAGATAAACACAGATAAGGGTTGGCGGTGTCCTGCTTTGTACTGATTCATGACAGTTGCTTGCAATAGCTCCCTTCTGCCTATGAAATTCTGCATCAGTCTACTCAGGCTGGAGCTCCTTTTGTGAAAAGAAACAAAGAAACCACGCTCTCACATCATAAAATACATATGACCAGAGTGAATAAACAATAGTGAATAGACAAATAAAAAATACATCTTCATTTAAATTATAAAAAATACATAAAATTTGTGAAGTCCATATATAATCCCACACGTGAATAGTGTCCTAAGTGAGTATAGGAAAGGTTCTTCTCCACCAGCATGCAGATGCACTATACACTCACCAGACTTAATTGACCCCTATTACAGGGAGTCAAATTTGCATATGGGAAAATTCAAGATGTGATACATGAGGTCACAGGAATAATTTCAACCGCTGCTGTCATCCATTTAATATGTACTGTATATAAATAGCGTATTCAAAGCTCCAGTGTTGCCATATACAGAGGGAGAGAAACACTCTCATGGTGCAGTATATCAAATCATTTATTTAAAAAAGAAGGTTGTATTGCACTTACATCAAAGAAGACAAGGATCAGCATGTATTGTATAGGAATTGCAGGTTTGCGCTCCATCTGCGTTCCAGCTGACTGGAAATTACGTATCTCAAACACCATCCAACACCGTTTCGTCAGTTCTATGTCTGACGTCCTCAGGAGTTACTGGGGAGATCCTTTTGGGAGTGATCTGTGTGGATAGCTGCAGGACATATAACCCCTTCCCTCATGCATAAGTCTCCTAATTAGTCTGTCAGTCACAGGAGAAAAGGTGGGGCATCACAAATGTTTTTTTTTGTGTGTGTTGGGTTTTTTACTCTAGGTAAGCGGAGAGGATTGTGGATGTCTGGCTGTTCCTTTCCTGCAAACCCATGGTATGTATGGGAGCCGCTCAAGCTGCTAGGAAGTGTAGTCCTGTGCCTGCTGCTATGAGTGCTGGCTGGTAAGGAGCCTGCCTATGCTCCACACAATACTAGATAAGAGCAGAAGATAGCAGGAGCCGCACATCAGAACAAGACCTGCTGTGTGTAGACAAGTGACAGTCTCAGCCTGGACCCCTGCCAGGTCACACCCCCAATGCGTGTCATCCTCATGCGCAAGCTCCCATGCGCAGAATGATATACGTTGGGGGAGTGGCCTGGTGGGGGTCCAGGCTGAGACTGCCATGTACTGTATCTACACACAGCAGGTCTTGTCCTGATGACGGCTCCAATGATCGTCTGCTCCTTTCCTGACCAGACTGGGGGCAGATGGCTTCTGCTGCCGTGCTGTGTGAGGTAGGCTGGTTATTTGAATTTTGAATTTTCAGGTTTACAACCACTATATGCCCAAAGTCTTGGCAGAAAACGGGGCAAAAAAAACAGTCTTTTAGGTAAATTTTGCATACACATTTAGTCACGTTATTGTTTACAAGTGTTTTTTTTTTAACAAAACACTCCCCTCTGCTAATTTTTAACTCCCAAATGCCCCCATTGTAAAAAGATTACATTTACAGTATGGATGCAATTTTAGAGTGTAGAGAGATAGGGAAAGCAGAGATTGTTACAGAGCTAGCTATCTGTGTTTCATGGCTATGTTCATGGATCCTGAACAAAATTGATGAAGCAATTCTGCTTCTTTATCTACTGTTGAGGAAGAGAAAAGAACTTTCAACCATCGGTACTGGACATCCCTTGATATCTCAACAGTTAACCTTGGGATACTTTGTCAACATGTTTACAAAGCAGCAAAATTATGCAGAAAATTCCACATTTTCACTACAATGTCTTTGGGCACCTTTGATGAGTTCCTGGAGAGGCTGCAATGCCATCTTCCTCACTAGGACACCCAGGCGAGAAATAGTGTTTTACCTAAGGAAGGTCTCCTTGTGGCATGTATGTGTGAATAAAATATGTTATTTTTTAAATGTTTTTTAAATATTTGCTATGTATATATATTTTTTTTTAATGGTAGTTTTTATGATCATATTTCTTAGTCCAGGTTTCTTTTAACTGGAAAATCTTTTGCATTCTTGCACCATTACTTCCCTATGGGAGTGTCCTCCAGAAGGCCTCAAGAAGGCCTCTCCTATACACAGTAGAGCTGAGCCTTCCGCTAGTCACTGTGGCAGATGAGGCTTTCAAACTAGCATAGCATCTAAAGCATCCATATAGCGGGTATGGATTGAGATACAAAAAGAAGATCCTTAATCATCATCTGAGCTGTGCCCAACAGGTCGTGGAGTGCACATTTGGTGTCTCTACTGAAAAGTGGCATATACTCCTGTCCTGCATGCAGTTGGATGTGGAAAATTTGATCAAAGTTGTCCTGGCCTGCTGTGTGCTCCATAATTTCCTTCATGATAAGGAGAGAGGCACCTGTGAAGTGGCACCACCGAAGTGTCCTGTGTAGGTCATCTGATATACACAGGCTTTACATTATCTCCAAATAAAAAATGTTTTTTTTTTAAATAAAATTTTTCAAATATTTCAAAAAGTACATATCCCATTGCTTCAGTGTTGTCACATGAAAAGATATAATAAAATATTCACAAAAATGTGAGGGGTGTACTCACTTTTGTGAGATACTATATATTTGAAAATCAATCAATTCTAATATACTGATGACCTATATCATTTCTTGAGGCTTGAAAATGCCAGGACAGTGCAAATACTTCTTTACCTCTTTTTGGAAAGTAGACAGTCAAAGGTATTTAGGGCAGAGATATATCCAGGGTAACTATAGGCCGGTCAGCCTAACATCAGTAGTCTGCAAGATTTTGGAGGGGATGTTAAGGGACCACATACAAGTAGTAGTAATGAAAATGGTATTATTAGTAGTAATCAGCATGGATTCATGAAAAATCGTTCTTGCCAAACCAATCTATTAACCTTCTATGATGAAGTGAGCTGCCACCTAGATAAAGGTAAGCCTGTGGATGTGGTGTATCTGGACTTTGCAAAGGCCTTTGACACCGTTCCCCACAAATACATAGTTAAATAGTAGGTGAGGTTGAATAAAGACAATAGTCCATCCAGTTCAACCTGTGTAGGTGTGTGTGACTGTAATCATCTAACATAGCCCTTAATCTCCTGATCCTTGAGATGTAAGTCTAAGAGTCTTTTGAAAGTCACCATACTACCCGCAGAAACCACCTCTTGTGGTAGACAATTCCACAATCTTGTAGCCCTAACAGTAAAGAACCCTCCTCGTTGCCTGAGGTTAAAACGCTTCTCCTCTAATCGCATTGTATGTCCTCGAGTCCTCATGCAATTCCTTCGAATGAACAGCTTTTTTTCTAAGCTGAGATCCCCATTAAGATATTTATAAATTGCTATCATGTCCCCTCTCAGACGTCTCTTCTCCAGGGAAAATAAATCGAGCGATTGCAGCCGCTCTTCATAGTTAAGGTCCTCCAACCCCCTAATCAGTTCAGTTGCCCTTCTCTGGACTTTCTCCAGCTCCAACACATCCCTCCTGAGGACTGGCGACCAGAACTGGACAGAATACTCCAGATGCGGTCGGACCAGAGTTTTATAAAGTGGAAGGATTATAGTTTTATCTCTGGAATATATCCCTTTCTTTATGCATGCTAATATTCTGTTGGCTTTGGAAGCTGCCGCTTGACATTGCATGCTGTTGCCTAATCTATCATCAACCAAGACTCCCAGATCTTTCTCCATTTTTGATTCCCCCAAGGGTTCCCCTCCTAACGTGTATTGTGTTTTTATGTTTTTAGTCCCCAAGTGCAAAACCTTACACTTCTCCACGTTAAACCTCATTTGCCATGTCGTTGCCCACTCCGTAATTTTGTCCAGGTCATTCTGTAGGATATCTGCTTCATGCTGTGCAGTTATTGCCCTGGCCAATTTTGTGTCATCTGCAAAAACTGATAACGAACTACTGATCCTGTCCTCAATGCTGTTTATGAATAAATTGAACAAGGTTGGTCCCAGGACTGAGCCCTGGGGGACCCCGCTTACTACCTCAGACCAGTCTGAGTATGTGCTGTTTATTACCACCCTTTGGACACGGCCTTTTAGCCAGTTCCGTATCATAGAAACATAGAATGTGTCGGCAGATAAGAACCATTTGGCCCATCTAGTCTGCCCAATATATCTGAATCCTATGAATAGTCCCTGGCCCTATCTTATATGAAGGATAGCCTTATGCCTATCCCATGCATGCTTAAACTCCTTCACTGTATTTGCAGCTACCACTTCTGCAGGAAGGTTATTCCATGCATCCACTACTCTCTCAGTAAAGTAATACTTCCTCATATTACTTTTAAACCTTTGCCCCTCTAATTTAAAACTGTGTCCTCTTGTGGTAGTTTCTCTTCTTTTAAATATGCTCTCCTCCTTTACCAAGTTGATTCCCTTTATGTATTTAAAAGTTTCTATCATATCCCCTCTGTCTCTTCTTTCTTCCAAGCTATACATGTTAAGGTCCTTTAACCTTTCCTGGTAAGTTTTTTCCTGCAATCCATGTACTAGTTTAGTATCTCTTCTCTGAACTCTCTCTAGAGTATCTATATCCTTCTGGAGATATGGCCTCCAGTACTGCGCACAATACTCCAAGTGAGGTCTCACCAGTGTTCTGTATAGCGGCATAAGCACTTCTCTCTTTCTACTGCTTATACCTCTCCCTATACATCCAAGCATTCTGCTGGCATTTCGTGCTGCTCTATTACATTGTCTTCCCACCTTTAAGTCTTCTGAAATAATTACTCCTAAATCCCTTTCCTCAGATACTGAGGTCAGGACTGTGTCAAATATTCTATATTCTGCCCTTGGGTTTTTACGCCCCAGGTGCATTATCTTGCACTTATCCACATTAAATTTCAGTTGCCAGAGTTCTGACCATTCTTCTAGTTTTCCTAAATCCTTTTCCATTTGGCGTTTCCCTCCAGGAACATCAACTCTGTTACATATCTTTGTGTCATCAGCAAAAAGACAAACCTTACCATCGAGGCCTTTTGCAATATCACTTATGAAGATATTAAACAAAATTGGTCCCAGTACAGATCCCTGAGGTACCCCACTGGTAACATGACCTTGTTCTGAATGTTCTCCATTGACTACAACCCTCTGTTGTCTGTCACTCAGCCACTGCCTAATCCACTCAACAATATGGGAGTCCATGCTCAATGACTGCAGTTTATTGATAAGTCTTCTATGTGGGACAGTGTCAAAAGCCTTACTAAAATCTAGATATGCAATGTCTACTGCACCTCCACCGTCTATAATTTTAGTCACCCAGTCAAAAAATCTATAAGATTTGTTTGACATGATCTCCCTGAAGTAAACCCATGTTGTTTTTCATCTTGCAATCCATGGGATTTAAGATGTTCCACAATCCTATCCTTTAATAGGGTTTCCATTAATTTGCCTACTATTGATGTCAGACTCACTGGTCTATAGTTGCTCCATTCCTCCCTACTACCTTTCTTGTGAATGGGCACGACATTTGCCAATTTCCAATCTTCCGGGACGACTCCTGTTACTAATGATTGGTTAAATAGATCTGTTAATGGTTTTGCCAGCTCACCACTAAGCTCTTTTAATAATCTTGGGTGTATCTCATCAAAACCCTGTGACTTATTTGTCTTCATTTTAGACAGCAATCTTAGAACGTCTTCCTCTGTAAAGACACATGCATCAAACGATTCATTAGTCATCCTTTCAAGTGGAGGTCTTTCTCCTTCTTTTTCTTCTGTAAAAACTGAACAGAAGTATTCATTAAGGCAGTCGGCTAGCCCTTTATTCTCTTCTACATACCTTCCGTCCTTTGTTTTTAATTTAGTTATTCCTTGTTTTAATTTCCTTTTTTCATTTATATATCTGAAGAATGTCTTATCCCCCTTTTTCATAGACTGAGCTAGTTTTTCTTCTGCCTGCGCTTTAGAAGTTCTTATAACTTGCTTGGCCTCTTTCTGCCTAATCTTGTAGATTTCCTTATCTTCATTGCTCTGGGTTTTTTTATAATTACAAAATGCTAGCTTTTTATTTTTAATGATTTGGGCCACTTCTGCTGAGTACCACAGTGGTCTCTTCCTTTTTTGCTTTTACTGACAAGTCTAATGCAATTTTCTGTTGCCTTCAATAATGCACCTTTTAAGTAGTCCCATTTCTCCTGGACTCCATGTAATCCGTTCCAGTCTGATAAGGACTCATTTATGACTAATTTCATTTTTGAAAAGTCTGTTTTTCTAAAATCTAAAACTTTTGTTTTTGTGTGGTGTGACTCTTTCACAGTTCTTATCCAAGAGCAAACCCTGCTGTCGATACCTGCAGACCTTATTTTATAAATTAAGTGCTTGTGGGGAACTGTATCAAACGCCTTAGCGAAATCCAAGTACACCACATCCACTGGTCTGCCCCTATCTAGCTCACAGCTTACCTCCTCGTAGAATGCTAAGAGATTGGTTTGACAAGAACGCCCATTTGTAAACCCGTGCTGGTTACTACTGATGATGTTGTTGTCTTTAGCATATTCTACGATATAGTCCCTTATCATCCCCTCCAAAAGTTTACATATTATTGATGTCAAGCTGACAGGCCTATAATTTCCCGGGATATGCCTCTGGCCCTTTTTTAATATCAGAATCACGTTAGCCTTCCTCCAATCCCCTGGTACATCTCCTGTCCTAATACTGTCAGCAAAGATCAGGAACAGTGGTCTAGATATAACCTTACTGAGTTCCTTGAGCACTCTCGGATGTACGCCATCCGGGCCTGGTGATTTGTTTGTGTTCAGTTTATCCAGCCTTTCCCTGATTTCACCCTCTGTTAGCCATAGTGGCAAGTCCTGTGTATTACTACTAACCATACAGTCATGGTCAGTGTACCCCTCCTTTTCCTGCATAAAGACTGACGAGAAAAAAGCATTCAGCACGGTTGCTTTTTCAGTGTCCTCTGTAACCATCCTCCCATCATCGTTAATTATGTGTGCAATATGCTCTGCCCTAGTTTTTTTGCTGTTGATATATTTAAAGAATTTCTTTGGGTTTTTTTTACTATCCTCCGCTATTTGTCTCTCAAAGTTGATTTTAGCCATCTTGATTTCTTGTTTACTTTTCTTATTTGCCTCCTTGTATTGCTGGAAGGCCGATACTGTGCCCTCTGATTTATATTTCTTGAAGGCCAATTTTTTTCCCCTAATAAGTTTTTTAACGCTACGGTTTAGCCAGCCCGGTTTGGCTTTGTCTCTTCTAAATGTATTTCCCATAGGAATGCACTGCAAGATGCCTTTGCTTAATATGTTCCTAAAGCATTCCCATTTTTCCTCTGTGGTCAGGGATCCCAGGGTTTGGTCCCAGTTTACCCTTTCCATCAATGAGTACAATTTTGGAAAGTTTGCCCGTCTGAAGTTTAGGGTTCTTATGTTCCCCACTTGCCTTTTTATATTGTTATTTATACTAAATGTGATCATCCTGTGATCGCTAGAGCCCAGGTTGTCCTGGACTCCTACCTCCGAGATTATGTCTGGGTCATTAGTGATCAATAGATCCAGGATTGCATTTTCTCTAGTAGGGGAATCCACCAACTATGACATGAAATTATCCAGTAAGGTTTCCGTGAATAGACGGGCCTTCTGTGAGTGTGCAGTCCCCTCCTCCCAGTCAATATCGGGATAATTGAAGTCCCCCAATATGATGACTGATCCCAGTTTTGCCACTTTACCCATTAGTGCTAAAAATTCCAGCTCTACCTCCTCCCCTTGGTTAGGTGGCCTATAGCAAACCCCCACAACTACTTTTCCCTTATCTTCTTCCCTATCGAGTTCAACCCACACAGATTCTAAATCCATGCTCATCCCATCCGTAATGTCACTCCTTTCTAGCACCTTTATATTGTTCTTGACATAGAGACATACCCCTCCCCCTCTTTTTCCTACCCTGTCCTTCCGGTACACCGAATACCCTTGGATATTGGCCAGCCAGTCATGTGAGGGGTCGAACCAAGTTTCTGTTATTCCCACAAAGTCTATGTCCTCCTCATGTACTAACATTTCCAACTCATCCATCTTATTAGCTAGGCTCCTGGCATTAGCATATACCCCTCTTAGTTTTACGGAAGTTAAACGTGATTGGCGGTTATGTTTATTTCTGTTTGGTCTGCGGTTTTCGCGCACAGACCCGCCAATTGATGTTGTCGACCTACTGTCGCTGCTGACCCTACAACTGCCTTCAGTCCTCTGCTCCCACCTGACTGATTCTACTTCTGAGCCCTCCCCCCCGTCTCCTAGTTTAAAAGCCCCTCCAACTTGGTGGCCATCTTTCTCCCCAAAAGAGCTGTACCGTCCCCATTGAGGTGCAGCCCATCCTTACTAAAGAGCCGGTAGCCGACTGAGAAGTCAGCCCAGTTCTCCAGGAACCCAAACCCCTCCTTCCTACACCAATTCCTCAGCCACTTGTTAAGTTCCCTAATCTCTGTCTGCCTCTCCTGTGTGGCTCGAGGTACAGGCAGTATTTCAGAGAAAACCACCTTGGAGGTCCTTTTCCTCAATCTATTACCTAAGTCCCTGAAATCGTTCTTAAGGATCCTCCACCTACCTTTAACTTTGTCATTAGTGCCCACATGCACCATGACCGCTGGGTCATACCCAGCCCCACACAACAATCTGTCTGCCAGATCTGCGATGTGCCGAACTCGGGCACCCGGTAAACAACAAACTGTTCGGTTCACGAGAACTTTTTTACAGATTGCCCTCTCTGTCCTCTTGATAATTGAGTCCCCAATTACCACAACCTTTCTAACCTTTCCTGAGTTACGGCCCCCCTTCTACCTGGAGCCGTCCCTCCCCTGGCAGCTGGGGGAGGGCGCATGCTCCAGCACTGCCACCCCTGAGTTGATATCCCCCTCAACCTGCAACTCGGCAAACATGTTAGGGTGTACCAACTCAGGACTGGCCTCCCTGACACTCCTCCCCCTAACATTCCTAACAGTCACCCAGCTGCGTACCTCTGCTGCTTGCGTCTCCTCTATTCCTCCCTCCTCTATGCTGGCCCCTGCCAGCGCCTGATGGGTAATGTCCAAGCTCCTTTCCAGGTTGTAGATGCCACGCAGTCTTACCACTGTGTTCTCTAGATCCACGATGTGGGCCTCCAGAGCAACAAGTCGCTCACATCTTGCACAGCAGTATTCGTCCTCGATTGGTTCATCAAGGAACGCATACATGGCGCAAGAAGTGCACTGAGTAAATGCTTACTGTTCAAACTAAGGAAGGTAGGTATGGACCATAAGGTGAATACCTGGATAGAGAACTGGCTCCAGGGGAGAGTGCAAAGGGTTGTGATTAATGGGGAGTACTCAGATTGGGCAGGTGTGAAAAGTGGGGTCCCCCAGGATTCTGTCCTGGGGCCAATCCTGTTTAATTTATTCATAAATGATCTAGAGGAGGGGATATCTAGTACAATCTCAGTATTTGCGGATGATACTAAACTAAGCATGCCAATATCTTCTATACAGGATGTGGAAACCTTACAAGCAGACCTGAACAAAATAATGGGGTGGGCAACTACATGGCAGATGAGGTTTAATGTTGAAAAATGTAAAGTAATGCACTTGGGTGCCAGAAACCAGAAAGTAAGCTACTCACTGGGGGGGGGGGGGGACCTCTGGGTGAGTCTAGGATGGAAAAGGACCTGGGGGTACTGGTAGACAACAGGCTTGGCAGTGGCATGCAATGCCAAGCCACTGCAAGCAAAGCCAACAGAATACTGGCATGTATAAAAAAGGGGATTCACTCCAGAAATAAAGAGATTATTCTCCCGCTCTACAAGACTCTGGTCCGGCCACATCTGGAGTATGCTGTCCAGTTCTGGGCACCGGTCCTCAGGAAGGATGTGCTGGAACTGGAGAGAGTCCAGAGAAGGGCAACAAAAATAATCAGGGGAATGGAGGACATCAGCTATGAGGAAAGATTACAAGCACTGAACTTATTCTCTCTGGAGAAGAGACGATTGAGGGGGGATATGATATCAATGTACAAACACTGTCCTGGCGACCCTAGCATAAGGAACAAACTATTCAGAGAAAGGGAATACAATAAGACACGTGGCCACTCACTAAAACTAGAGAAAAGGTGGTTTAACCTTAAAATACGTAAGGGGTTCTTCACTGTCAGAGCAGTAAGGATGTGGAATTCTCTTCCGCAAACAGCAGTATCAGCAGGGAGCATCGATAGTTTCAGAAAACTATTAGATGGGCACCTTAAAGACCGCAACATACAGGGGTATACAATGTACGGTTAACAGCAAACACACACACATCATAGGTTGAACTGGATGGACTGATGTCTTTTTTCAACCTCACTAACTATGTAACTATGTAACTATGTAGGAGGCATGGTGAGTTTTTTGAAGTTGTAATTTTTTTATCACAACTTTTTGGAAAATGAAGAAACTACATCAAATTTGCTTTTTTCACAATTTTTTTACACGCTGTCACCAGATAAATACAGCATCAGGGACACTGACTGGTGACAGTATGTGAAAAAAAATGATTTCCTTATTTTTCCATTTTTTTTTTCAATTTTATTTTACATACTGTGAACAGAGCAGCACAGTGTTACCATAATGACACTGTACTGCTCTGCAGAGGTGATCAGGATTTTTTTTACACACTATGTTTGCTTTTAACAATAATGATCACGGTTATAAGAAATCATTTTTTTGATCAGCATCCATTCATTTATTATTTACTATTGTAAAGCTGTGATTGGCCACAGCTATCACAGTGTACAGATGCACTGTGATTGGCCCTGTCTGTACCATGTGATCACTGTGACCAATCACAGAGATCAACACAATAGTACATAGTACACAATGAATGGCTATGTATGGAAGCCATTCATTGTCTACAACTGTCCTATGATCACTGCGATTGGTGACAGCAATCACATGGTGCCAGCCCAGTACAATGATTTGTTATCCACTGTGTCAAGGTGGACACAGCGGCTGCCATTGTGCAAAGTGCTGGGTGTTCAGTGCATTCCTGCGCCTTTAAGGAGGGGTGGGCTCCCTCCAGTCACCTGTCCTCCATCTATCCATCAGAATACATGTGCTCCCACTGTGAAGACTCTTTAAAGGTAGAGTTAGGGATTGCAGATATTAGGGTACCTTGCCGGGGCCTTCAGCTTACGCATGTGTTTTCAAATGTGGGCAACTAACCCCCTGTTTTAAACACATACTGTTAGACAGGTTAATTTGGTTAGTCGCAGGCTGGTTGGTAGGTTGTGACTGGAAATTCCTTGGCTTTTTTGACATGCGTTTGCCCTTCCAGTGCTCCTTGCATGCCATTGCCAGAAGGTTTGCTGTGTCTCCCAGCACAGTCTCAAGAGCATGGAGGAGATTCCAGGAGACAGGCAGTTTCTCTAGATAAGCTTGATGGGGCCGTAGAAGATTCTTAACCCATTAGCAGGACTGGTATATGTTACTTTGAGCATGGAGGAAAAGGATGAGCACTGCAAGAGCCCTACAAAATGACCTCCAGCAGGCCATGGGTGTGAATGTCTCTGACCAAATAATCAGAAACAGACTTCATGAGGGTGGCCTGTAGGCCTGATGTCATCTAGTGGGCCCTGTGCTCGCTGCCCGGCACTGTGGATCTCAATTGGAATTTGCCATTAAACACCAGAATTGGCAAGTCCACCACTGGCACCCTGTGCTTCTCACAGTTGAGAGCATGTTCACCCTAAGCACATGTGACAGATGTAAAAGGGTCTGGAGAATCCGTGGAGAACGTTATGCTGCCTGTAAAATCGTTCGGCATGACCGGTTTGGTGGTGGGTCAGTGATGGTCTGGGGAGGAATATCCATGAAGGTACGCACAGGCCTCTACAGGCTAGACAATGGCACCCTGACAGCCAGTAGGTATTGGGATGAAATTCTTGGACCCATTGTCAGACCCTACACTGGTGCAGTGGGTCCTGGGTTCTTCCTGGTGCATGACAATGCCCGGTCTCATGTGGTGAGAGTATGCAGCCAGTTCCTGGAGGATGAAGGAATCGATATGATTGAATGGCCCCCATGCTCACCTGACCTAAATCCAATAGAACACCTGTGGGACATTACGTTTCCGTCTGTTCAGGAGCTCTGTGTTGCCCTGGTCCAGATCTAGGAGGAAATACCCCAGGACACATCTGTCGTCTCATTAGGAGCAAGCCCTGACGTTGTCAGGCATGCATACAAGCATGTGGGGACCATACAACCTACTGAATATCATTTTGAGTTGATGATGCAATAAACTTTTAGCAAAATGACTAGCCTATTGCATAATTTTTTCACTTTGATTTTTGGGGTGTGTTTGAATTCAGCCCTCTGTAGGTTGATAATTTTAATTTCCATCTAACGATGGGGCATCCTTTCTTTCTTAACACATAAGCCAGTCCATGGCAGAATAGATATCCAGCTTGATATTTTTCCCCATTGAGATCTGATGTGTTTCCGAAGTGTTCCTTTACTTTTTTTGAGCAGTGTATACATATATATATATATATATATATATATATATATATATATATATATATACTGTATATATATATATATATATATATATATATATATATATATATATATATATATATACTGTGTGTGTATATATATATATATATATATATATACAGTATATACAGTATATATGTATTTATATTTGTATATATCTTGGGCCCTCTTTTGGCTAGGATTGAAAAAGAACCTTTCTCGCTCCTACGTCAGATCTTCTACAATACTTTAGCATGAGAGAGTATACTTTGATCAAGACTTTCTGAATTGGTGACTTCTTACAGGGGGTATATTTTTATATTGAAATTTAAAGTTCTCCTGTTTCCTTACTATTATGTGTATTATATATCTGGCTTCCCGTGTACCGACCTCCAGCTTTGTCTACCCTGTGTGCTTGCCTGCTGCCCACCCGGACCTCGGTTTGTTTCCTGGATTTCCTTCTATCTCCTGCCATCGGTACTCTGCACATGATAGTGGTCTCTGCATCCTCAACTGGGCATACTTGGGGGCCACAATCTGGTTCCAGCTTGCTGCAGGTCTATCTTAACAGTCAGAGGCCCTGGTGAAGAAGCAGGCTTGGGCTTAGACACGCCTAGGAAACCCCGAGTCAGAGATCTGCAAAAGCTCATTATCACACTTGACAAATATAAAAAGTTCAATGTAGCTAAAACCAGTTTAATAAGAAATGTAAAAATGTTCTGCCCACCCAGCATGAAACCATGACACAAACTAATGGCAATAAAATGGTTAAATATTAGCACAGTTTCTTTCTTGTGAAAACTGTACCACAAGGCAATTTGTTTACAACATAAAAAGTTAATGATCAGACACATTGGAAGGAAATTTGCTATTTTCCAAGTGGCAGCTGTTTCTGCTGAAAAAAAATGATGATTAGTTAGGTTCTACAATCATACCTATTTGTTTATTTAATTACAATTGCTTGCACTCTTGTGGATTATTAATTACAGCATATAGTCAAATAAAAATGTTTATAATTAAAAGGAAAATACATAAGATAATTAACACAGAAATCTAGGTGTACATTGACCTTTTTCAAGTGCTGACGCTTTGATTACACATTTGTAATTCTCTAAAAAAAGATTAATTATATTCATTTTTTGTTCAACATATTCCTTTTTTATTTTTAACATATTTTATCACTAAATCTTGAAAAAACAGCTCACCAAATGCCTCCTGTTATATTATATAAATAATGTATAGTAATATTTTTAGTTTCCCATTTATTAATTTGTGTTCTGTTCCCATTACATGAAGATTTTCTAAAGATCGTTATATCTAAATCATTATATCTGTAAAGTGCTGCATACCTTCTTGGAGTTATATAAAATTTATATAATAATAACATTAAATGTGAACCAGTGGCCAGGCTATGGACATTCAAATATTTACATATTATTTTTTAACACTCCCCAAATTAGCTTTAAGTACTCAAAGTTTACAGCAGATGATAATACACAGTCAATGCATGGGCTCCATCCACAAGTTGAAATGACCCAACTAATATGCTTGGAGTTATCTTCAAAAAAAGCTAAAAAGAGTAAGGACGACCAAGGGCAGGTGTCGAAAACAAAAGAAAGGAAAAAGAACAGAAATAGGGGACTGTATGTCACCAAAGGAGGTAAAAAACACCATAAAATGGCAAGAACATCCAACTCCCCATTGAGACCTCCCAGAGAAAGAGTACTACCTTAAAAATTCAGAAGGCTTTTCTGGAACACGATCTTCTGAACCTTTCACTTTCTGTAAGTGTTTGAGGGAGAGATGCAGAGAAACCTTCTGGATTTTAAAGTTAAATACCCTTTCCTTGGGAGGTCTTAACTAGGAGTTGGATGTTCTCACGCTTTTATAGTGTTTTTTGCCTCCATTGGTGACATACAATCTCCTCTTTCTTTTCTTATTTCTTTCTTCTGTTTTTGGCACCTGCCCTTGCTCTTTCTTACTCGTTTTAGGTTTCTTATTTTAAAGGCAACTCCCAGCATTGGGCATTTTAGTTGGGTTGTATTTCTGGTGGTTTTGGCTTGTGAAGCACAGGCACTACTTTTTACACATCCCCATTGTTTTATGGACTGATTCTAGGCTGTCTTATATGGCATGGAGACATGCTAAGGAGGCTATCTGCAATAGAGAGTAGTATTTAAAACATTTATCTACCCCTAACCCATGGTTATGGGGTTACCTCAAGTGTCAGACATTTTCAGTGTTTGGACTGACTATATATCTGACATTCTATCACAAAAATCAACCAGTAGTCAAAGATTATAATTTAGTGTAGCTTTGTCTATAGCAGTCTCCCTTCCTCTAAGCCAAGAAGGACTAGCCCACTGTTATGTGGCTGCCCACAGGAATTATACACAAAACTATGTTCACTGTCCAGGAAGTACAGGATGCTGAAAAAGGATGAACAAAAGTACCTGTGCTTCCAGGGGTGCAGTTGTCTTCAGAGGATGCTTGGGACTATTGTTTTGCAGTGGAATGTGCAGATGGATCAGTATGAGTGGCAGGCAGAAACATGGTCAATAAAGAGACCGGGGTAATTTCAGGTGGCAAGTAGAGACAAGATCATTAGCAGCCAAAAGATCAATCAGGTGCAGGCATAAACATGGTCTAGAAATAGGCCAGGATCAATTCAGGCGGCAGGAAGGGTTGGTCAAGGCAGAAAACTGGTTAAGAAAATAGAAAAAGTGTCAGTACATAAGAGATCAAATACAGGCAAATGGCAGTTAGCTAGGCACATTAGAAATAACTTCACAATACCTTTCCTGTTATTGTAGTGAGGTATGGTAGCACCAGAAGCAGTACTTTATGCAGAGGCCAGGTTTTGAGGGACAGTGGGGACAATAGTAACATATATCATGCTTTATCCCATCATTGGTGCATTCACACCATTTTTGAGGGGTCTTTAGTCTGTTTGAGTAGAAAAAAGAAGATCAGAGCAGTGTCTCTCATACAGCTTACTGATTGCATCAAATTGAAATCTTTCAGTTGTTACCCTTTCTTTCTTTTGGTATTTTAGGAAGGAGCCAGGCCTTCCTGCGTACTCAGTGTCATCTTAAGAGCATTTAAGGCCCCCGGGCAATGCAGTGCACTGCCTACACAATCACCCACGAGAATAAAAATGCAAATGATCGATAAGGCGATATTTATTTGTACAGCAGTGCCAGACTAATGACAGCTTCCAAGTTCGGCGGCTGGGTCCGGTGAACACACACACGGGCGGCAGTCAGATTCGACTGTCCTGCAGTTGTGGGCTCCCCCTCCATGGCCCAAGTGGCCTGACAGCAGCGCAGGGCCGACATGCACTTACCACCTGCTAAGTTCGGGGGCAGGATGCACACGGGAGTGGGGACAAATGTTTGGCTGGGGCTGGATCACTGGGCAGGTAGGGCCCCCTGGGCAGGTGGGACCCCCGGGCAACTGCCCAGCGTGCCCATTCGGTAAGACAGCCCTGTGCGTACTTATATATGAATTGTACAGAACCAATTAAAATAGGTAGATGGACACTTTATGTACCAGTTTATTGATCTTCAGGTTGCCAGGTAGTGCCTTATCATCTAATCATTGAAATCTACACCTTTATTATATAGATTATGAAACCAATATATATGTATTGTGGCGTGTTCATATACCTTGCCAGCATACCAAAAATAGACATATACAATTATATCATAAAGTCTCTCAAAATTAAAAATACAATGGATCAAATAAAATAATGTGGAAACAAATAAACTCCTTTAAAAATTAATATAGGTACTGTGCTATGATAAAGTTCAGAAAGTTGTGACAATAAAGACGTGTGACAAAAAAGAAGTCTCTACTTTCTTCTAGTGCTAACAGAGTGCAGAGCTAAACCGTAATGAGTACCTCCCAAAAGTGATCTAGAGAGAGTATTATGCAAAACTAATATATAAAACATTAACATATAAAACATAAAATTGTGATCAAAAATAATCCTCTAAAAATCCAAAAAGTCCAATATGTGAAAAAGTGGGCCACCTATTCACCACCCATCTGTGTTCATCAAATTTAAATAGTGAAATACAAATTCTGTAAGGAATTTTGAAAATCCACCACGTGAAGATCACCTGGTGTTATATCCCCACCACCATATATGCACTCATCAGGAGTACATTATATATGCGCATAACATGAGGATTGTGACATGCGCATATATAATGTTCTTCTGGTTTACCAGTTTGGTCCTCAGACCCGATGCATGTCTGTAAATAAAAAGTTTTTTTTGGGGGGGTAAAATCGCTGCCAACTTTTTATCACTTCTAAGTGTGTGCCAGGTTTATTTAATGCTCCTTTCTATTTCTCTATATTGCCAATTACAATTCATTTTTATGACTATTCCTTCATTCTCCATCTTCCTTTTCTTCTATGTATATGACATCCCATCTCTATTCATCTTTCTCACTTTTACTACTATAACCCTTATCCACAAATCTATTGACCAAAATACCTGCCTGCTCTTTATAATCACCATCCAAGTGTAGGATCTACACTTGAAAAAAGAGCGTGCATGCCCGTTGTGAGCTTGGCGCATGCTCTGAAACGCGTTGTGTCATCTCCCAGCTCCGGTGACATCACACGGCGTATGCTGGTTCCAGCTTGGTTTCCGGACATTAGCCAAACCCGGAAGACGCCGAGCCGGCCTTCCCGTCTCCCGGCTACATCTCTTCGGCCGCTACCATCCCTTCTTCTCTGGACACTGGACCCTACAGCCTATTCCCGCGGACCACCGGAGTGATCCTAAGCCTGTGATTTTCTACTCTATGTGAGTTGCTTATATTGTGTGTTTTTCTTTAATAAACTAATACTGCACTTAGAGGCGCTCCGTGTGTCCTTTTATCTGCTCTCTCCCACAGAACTGACTTCTCTGTCTCTGAGCTAGCCCTTACTGCAATCCTAGACATCAGCCCTTCTAGCACACTGTCTCCTTTTTGGGACTTATATTTATTACCATGGACTTGAATACCTCTTACAGTTTCTCATGTATATGAATGTTACTTATACTCCACCTTTGTATTTTGTATTCAGTATTTATTCCATTATCCTATTGTTTGATCATATATTGATATTGATCATATCAGACCCCCCTGCAGAGCTACCCCAGAGCGCTTGCTTTCCTTTCTACCAATTTTACAGCCTCAAGGCCATCCTTCTGTTTAAAGTGTTATTAAAGGCTTTCTTTAAAAAAAAAAAAAACATGCCATACTTACCTGCTCTGTGCAATTGTTTTGCATAGAGCAGCACTGATCCTCCTCTTCTTGGGTCCTTCGTTAGTGCCCTTGGCCCCTCCCTCCCGCAGAGTCCCCCCAGAGCAAGCATCTTGCAATGGGGCACCCAAGCAGGCTTGTTTCCCAGCTGTGTCTCTGTGTGCCCATTGACACACAGAAGCCCCCCCCCCCTCTCTTTCCTCATTGACTCACTGGCTGTGATTGAGAGCCAATGGCTCCCCCAGCATTCCCAGCCAATGGGGAGGGAGAGTCCATGAAGAGCTGAGGCTCTCGTGCACATTGCTGGATCAAGATGGGGCATAGAATGCATGAGGGTAAAAAAACCTTGAGCCTTTACAACCATTTTCATGCTGGTGTATAATAAGTTAATATCTTTAGTGGCTAGAATAGAGTTCTTACTACATGTGATTTTCTTTACGTTGTGATTAGAGTTGAGAGAACACCTGGATGTCCAGGTTTGGCGGGTTCGGTTGAACTTGAAAAAAAAGTCTGGGCTCGTGACCCGCACTTAACCCTGATCCCGAACCCCATTGATGTCAATGGTGACCCGAACTTTGGAGCACTAAAATGGCTCTAAAAAACATGGAAAGGGCTAGAGGGCTGCAAATGGCAGCAAAATCTTCTTAAGAGCATGGCAAGTGCTCTGCAAACAAATATGGATAGGGAAATAACTTAAAATAACATAAAAAACATAAAAATAAAACAAATCATCTTGATCTAGGAGGACGAGGCCCATATGGAGTAGGAGGTTGAGGTGGCGGTGGATGTGGCGGTGTAGGTGGAAGCGGCGGTGGAGGAGGACGAGGTAGCCAACACTGGTTTTTGTTTTTAATTTTACATTTCTTTTTAAATTAGGGTACACCCCAAAAGAGTGAGAAAGATCAAAAATACAACAATGGCTTTGTAAGGCCGGTATACATGTCTATTCTGCACAAGGTACAGACAAGTCCTGTGGGATCCATGCCTGGTTCATTTTAATGAACGTGAGCTTGTCCACATTGGCTCTGGACAGGCGTCTGCGCTTGTCTGTGATAACGCCCCCTGCCGTGCTAAATACACGTTCAGATAATACACTGGCTGCAGGGCAGGCCAGCACCTCCAAGGTGTAAAGGGCAAGCTCAGGCCATGTGCCCAATTTGGAGACCCAGAAGTTGAAGGGGGCAGACCCATCATTCAGAACGTCTAGGTGTGTGCACACATACTACATGACGTTCCATATCAGCTGGTGGTGCTGCTGCTTGGTGTGGCGTGCTAACAAAGCTTTTCCACATTTTGACCATGCCTTCTGAGGTGCTGGCGGTGCCCTGGCTGCGTTGGCGACCTCTTCCTCCTCCTCTGCCTTAGCCTTGTGCTTCCACTGTGCCCCCGCTGTCAGGTGGGAATGCCACCAGCAGCGCTTCTACCAGCGTGCGCTTGTACTCGCGCATCTTCTGATCACGCTCCAGTGAGGGAATTAAGGATGGTACATTGTCCTTGTAACGGGGATCCAGCAGCGTGGCCACCCAGTAATCAGCACAAGTTACAATGTGGGAAACTCGGCGGTCATTGTGGAGACACTGCAGCATGTAATCGCTCATGTGTGCCAGGCTGCCCAGAGGCAACGAAAAGCTGTCCTCTGTGGGAGGTGTATCGTCTGTTTCCTCTTTATCCCCCCAGCCACGCACAAGTGATGGCAATGAGCTGGCCTGGGTGCCACCCTGCTGTGAACATGGTTCCATCTCCTCCTCCATCTCCTCATCCTCCTCATCCTCCAGAACTGTGCCCCTGCTGGACAATTGTGTATCTGGCGTTTGTGGGTGCAGGAACCCACCCTCGGAGCCACTTGTGAATGACTGCCCTGAAAGCATTGGAAATTATACCTCTTCCTCCTCCTCCTCCTGTGCCACATCCTCTTCCATCATCGCCCGAAGCGTTTTTTCAATGAGGCATAGATGTGGGATAGTTAAGCTGAGACCGGCCATGTTGGTGGAGTACTCAAAACAGCGCAACAAGGCACACAGGTCTCGCATGGAGGCCCAGTTATTGGTGGTGAAGTGGTGCTGTTCAGCAGAGTGACTCACGGGTGCATGCTGCAGCTGAAACTCCACTATGGCCTGCTGCTGCTCACACAGTTTGGCCAGCATGTGCAAGGTGGAGTTCCACCTTGTGGGCACGTCACATATGAGGCAGTAAGCGGGAAGGCCGAAGTTACGCTGCAGCGCTGACAGGCGAGCAGCAGCAGGGTGAGAACGCCGAAAGTGCACACAGACGGCCCGCACTTTCTGCAGCAGCTCTGACATATCGGGGTAATTTCTAAGGAACCTCTGCACCACCAAATTCAGCACATGTGCCAGGGAAGGGATGTGTGTCAAACTGGCTAGGCCCAGAGCTGCTATGAGATTTCGCCCGTTATCCCACACCACCAGCCAGGGGTTGCGGGTGGGTAGGGGGGTACCACTCCAGTGTTTGGGAGATAGAAAGCTGAACGCTTCCACGGGACATTGTGGAGATGTTTGTTGGTGACCCAGGTGGTGGTGTTGCTGGCAGATCCTCTGTTTGCGGGGTGGCAGGTGCCACTGTCACTACAGAGGTGGATGAAGAGGCCGAGACTGCAGCAGCAGAAGAGGAAGCAGGAGGAGCCAGAGACATTTCTTGGTTTTTGAGGTGTCTACTCCACTGCAGCTCGTGCTTTGCACTTAGATGCCTGGTCATGCAGGTTGTGTTCAGGTTGAGAAGGTTTATGCCTCACTTCAGGCTCTGATTGCACAGCGTGCAAACCACTCATGTCCTGTCATCAGCACATT
The DNA here is from genome assembly GCF_965119305.1 of Pelophylax lessonae. Taxonomy (NCBI): domain Eukaryota; kingdom Metazoa; phylum Chordata; class Amphibia; order Anura; family Ranidae; genus Pelophylax; species Pelophylax lessonae. The sequence continues at coordinate 178,751,162 of NC_138769.1, read as the reverse complement.
GTCTGAAGAACTGCCATGCTATGGCACTCCTTAGAGCTGGCTTTGGTGTGCTCGGTCCCTTGCTGCGTTGGGCAGTAGCAGGCGTAGTGTCTAGGGCACGGCCGCTCCGCTTTTACACCCTGCTCCCTCTTCTGCTGTGCTGGTGGCTCTGTGCGACCACCGCCTCTTCCTCCAAACTACTCAGGTCACCTGCATGACGTTCATACCATGTGGGGTCGAGGACCTCGTTGCCCTCCACATCATCTTCCACCCAGTCTTCACCCCTGCCCTCCTTGTCGGTCTCCACAATTCGGAATTCCACAGCAGTTGGCACCTGTGTTTCGTCATCATCCGAGACGTGATGCGATGGTCCTCCCATGTACTCATCTTGAAACATAAGTGGTTGGGCATCGGTGCACTCAATCTCTTCCACTTCTGGGGCAGGGCTAAGTGGATGGCCCTGGGAAACCATGCTAACAGAGTCATCAAAAAGAAGAAGAGACTGCTGCATGACTTGGGGCTCAGACTGCTTGACTGATTTGCAAGGGGGTGAGGTGAAAGATTGATGGACATCGGCTGCAGGTGCCAACTCTGACCTTTCAGTAGTAGACTAGGTGGGAGACAATGTGAAGGAACTGGGGGTTCTGTCAGCAACCCAATCTACTATCGCCTGTACTTGTTCTGGCCTCAACATTTGTAGAGGCACATTAGGCCCTGCCAAAATACTTCTGCAGGTTCTGTCGCCTACTCACACCTGAGGAAGGTGTTTTACTTGTGCGTGTAGCTGGCACAGATCGACCACATCGTCTCCTTGCAACAGGAGCACCACCAGCAACACCACGACCCAGGCCACATCCCTTATTTGACCTTCTCCTCATATTTTTCTAATTTAGGATCTTCCCCTAAATGGGTGTTTATTGAATAGCGAAATAGAACAACAGTATCCAACGGGTGTATCTCACAGTAACATATGCAGACTAGGCCGCAATTTAATTTTTTTCCCCTAAATGGGTTTTTATTGAAAAGCGGAATACAAAAACAGTATCCAATGGGTGTATCTCACAGTAACATATGCAGACTAGGCTGCAATTTTTTTTTTCCCTAAATGGGTTTTTATTGAAAAGCGGAATACAACAACAGTATCCAATGAGTGTATCTCACAGTAACATATGCAGACTAGGCTGCAATTTAATTTTTTTCCCTTAAATGGGTTTTTATTGAAAAGCGGAATACAACAACAGTATCCAATGGGTTTATCTCACAAGTAACATATGCAGACTAGGCTTCAATTTAATTTTTTTTCCCCTAAATGGGTGTTTATTGAATAGCGAAATAGAACAACAGTATCCAACGGGTGTATCTCACAGTAACATATGCAGACTAGGCCGCAATTTAATTTTTTTCCCCTAAATGGGTTTTTATTGAAAAGCGGAATACAACAACAGTATCCAATGGGTGTATCTCACAGTAACATATGCAGACTAGGCTGCAATTTTTTTTTTTCCCTAAATGGGTTTTTATTGAAAAGCGGAATACAACAACAGTATCCAATGAGTGTATCTCACAGTAACATATGCAGACTAGGCTGCAATTTAATTTTTTTCCCTTAAATGGGTTTTTATTGAAAAGCGGAATACAACAACAGTATCCAATGGGTTTATCTCACAAGTAACATATGTAGACTAGGCTTCAATTTGATTTTTTTTCCCCTAAATGGGTTTTTATTGAAAAGCAGAATAGAACAACAGTATCCAACGGGTGTATCTCACAGTAACGTATGAATGAATTTTTTTTACTTTTCCCTTTAATCGGTGATTTTTGGAGAGCAGATTAAAACAGCAGTGTTGAAAGCTGTATGTAAGTGTCACAGTAAAGTATGAATGAAAAACTGAAAAATAATTGTCCTCTTAACTTGGTGCTTTTTGAAAAGCAGATTAGAACAGCAGTGTCTAAACGCTGTATGACAATGTCACAGTAAAGTATGAATGAAAAACTGAAAAATAATTGTCCCCTTAACTTGGTGCTTTTTGAATAGCAGATTAGAACAGCAGTGTATAAACGCTGTATGACAGTGTCACAGTAAAGTATGAATGAAAAACTGAAAAATAATTGTCCCCTTAACTTGGAGCTTTTTGAATAGCAGATTAGAACAGCAGTGTCTAAACGCTGTATGACAGTGTCACAGTAAAGTATGAATGAAAAACTGAAAAATAGTCATGCACTTTCTGGGATTGCTGTTTACCGATACCGTTTATTGTATCCTGTAGTATTATTCTTTTGTTTGATACTTGTTTTGATCTTTTGTATGACTTATATAAATAAAGAATTTGGAAAAAGAAAAACTGAAAAATAATTGTCCCCTTAAATTGGTGCTTGTTGAATAGTAGATAAGAACAGCAGTGTCTAAACGCTGTAAGTCACAGTAAAATATTAAGGAAAAAACATTTTTTTTTTTAAACCAGATTAAGCAGACACATATGCACTGAGCTTGCATTACATGGCCGCTGCACGCCGCACACCTAACAGACTGATAAAAGTTTTTTTTTCCCTCCTCCTGACTGGGCTCAGGTCAGGGCAAAAAGATCGTGCACTGCACCCCCACACAATAAAATTGATGTAGATCGCTGTCTGATTGAAGAAGATTCTTCCTATTCTTTCCCTGAAAGCAATCTCCAGCCTGCCCCTACAATAATCTCCTATCTCTCCCTCAGCAGCATCAGGAACCATTCCCTACAGTAGTTAGAGTAGAGTGACATGTGGCGCTATGTGACTCCAGCTTATATAGAGGCTGGGTCACATGCTGCACTGACCAATCACAGCCATGCCATTAGTAGGCATGGCTGTGATCGCTTCTAAGGGCACACTAGTTAAACGCTTGTTGATTGGCTGCCCTGCAGCTGTTGAAACAGCACCATTAAAACCGTGCCAAAACAACGGACTGTATCCCGAACATACAGTGAAAATTGTGATTAAATCTTTGCTTTCCTTCAGGTAAGATTTCCCCATAATCATAAGTGGCTTAATCACGTAAAACTCACAAAATGAAGGTTTATCGAAGGCCTAAAAGTTTTCCTTATTGAATTGGAATGGATTCAAGTGTTTATCCAGTTTGGAAAATGTTTTTACTGCTATCTAAGGCTCCACTGGAGTGATTTACCCTCGTTTTCTCCCCTGCTGACAAAGTTTTACCATACAGGCAGGTGTCCCCACTGGAAGATCTACCCTGTTTTCTTAATCTGGTTTCAACTCAAAATGTTGCATTTTTCATCACTTTCAAACCCAAGAATGGTATCCAGGACAAATGGAAAGACACAGCCAGAAAAACCCAACAGAGTTTTTCAACTCCTCACCACTCTATGAAAAAAAAAAATTACTTTAGATACTTTTCAAATGTAAACTAAAATCCAAGCAGGTGGATGTACTTTACGCAATGCTTATATAAATATTGCAATCTGTGTTGATAATGTATTAGGCTTCTGTATTCCACTACAATAGTTTTTGGGCTGGGAGAAGGATAGACAGCAGTATGATGCAATGCGGCTTCAGTTCCAAATATTAATATGCTTACAGCAGGGAAAAGTGCAGGAGTGAATAGAACAGTATAGTGAATATCACCTTAATATTCTTATAAAATGTCTTGAGCAAGTTAGTGCCCAAGCTTTATTACTTGATTGCAACACAGAAAATTGAGATGATCAACCCATCTATGCTGTATTGAAGGGATGCCTGTATTAAAAGACTAGCTAAACAGAACTACAAATGCATTGGTGGGTATGGGAATTCACACATTTGTATTTTAAATGTCAATTTTGCTGTTTGCCTTGAGTTCAGCTTTAAAGCGGAACTAAACACTCACAATCAACATAAACTATTTGTATTCCTTATGCTGCTAGCATTACTAAATAGATAGGAGGTTATATTATATTTACATGTGAAGCTCACTTTTGGGTGTGAGAAATTACCTCTGTAACAGATGCTCCTAGTGCTTCCCGAGGGCTCCAAGCACTCCACCAGACACCGTAACCACTTCAGACCCCACGAGCCGCCGAAGCTCGGTTAGGGTCTCGCCATCTCCTACCAGCCCTGGACCTATGACAAGGCTCCAGGTTCCCGTGGGTGAACCTCTCTTTCCCCAGAGAGTGTAGCAGGAACAAGAACAAGCTCTTACACAAGCTCTTACAAGAGTTTCGTGATTGTCCAAGGTAGTATGAAGGACATAGCAATCCCTTGTAGCACATTCCTCCAATGAGAGACAGGACTCTAGATTGAGGGTGAAGTATAACTCAACTTTATTAAACAAGAAACAGACTTTTATACGGTTTTCCCCCACAAGGTTACCGCCCCGGTGGACCTTGTTGAAAACAGGCCTTGACATTCACAATCCAATGAAAACAGAGTTTTACATTCCCATACAGTGTACACAAAGATATACACTGTGGTACAATACCCCCTCCCCCTTACCAGCCAATCCACATACACATATACATCCCATAATAAGTGTATCTTAAGGCAGACAAAACAGGTCATTAACATTTAACAATGAGACCGGCACAATCCACATTCCCTCCCAATACATAAACAATAGGGAAGTCTCACAGACAAGCACATGGAATACACTGTGTAAGGTGGTATTAAATCTTCATATTTCTATATGAAGATATGGTTGACAGATATTACTGTCCCACTTGAATCAATCCAAACCATTAATTATCTGTCTTTCACTCATAGTGATGGTTAGTACCATCACAACCTCCCCCAAGAGGATAATGTACTAAACCTGTAGGTAAATAAGAGAACCAGAAAAGTGGGTTGGATACTAAAATTGGCAGTTCTTTCACTCAGGATAGGTCCTGTGTGAGCAGAGGGAATTCCCTTCTAGGGAATTTAAGCAGTAATTGGGAGAAGAGGAACAACTGCAACCAGCATATAATGTTAACCATACGTATATAGATGTTTTCCAATATGGAAATAATACAAGCTATATACTATATAAGAAAAGATTAATTATAGTCACATATGCAATGTAAAAATGGGTATTATCAGCAAAGGGCCCAGCAAAAGGCCCGGTGGATTTGTGCACATATACCTGGGTATACAGTGCCTTGGAAAAGTACCATGTAACCATGTTCACAGACAGTGATTTTTGGAAGTATTCCTGAGCCCATGCAGTGACCTCTATCACAGAATCCTACCTTTTTTAATGCAGTGCTGTCTGAGGGCCCGAAGAACAAAGCCATCCAATGCTGCATTTTACCCTAGTCACTTGTGTACAGAATATTTTTATGATATTATGTACTGTAGATGATTATACTGAGTATTTAAAGTCTTTGCAATTTTACATTAGGGAAAATTAATTTCAAATTTTAGACACAGCTTTTCACAGATTGGTGAACCTCTGCCCATCTTTACTTCTGAGACACTCTGACCCCTCTTTTTATACCCAATCATGTCACTGACCTGCTGTCAGTTAACCTAATTTGTTGTAAAATGTTGTCCTAGCTCTTCCTTGTTAATACTACTTACTTTATCAGCTTTTTGTTGCCCTGTCCAAACTTTTTTGAGATATGTTGCTGCCATCAGTTTTAAAATTACCTTTTTTTTCCCTAAAATGTTTTATTTTCTCAGTTTGAACATTTGATTTTTTTTTTTTTTTTAAATTTCGGTTTGTGAAAATATGAGGTTAATGAAATTTGCAAATCAATGCATTCTGTTTTTATGTAGATTTTACACAGCATACTAACTTTTTTGGATTTGGGGTTACTATTATTGATTATGTTTTCAATTAACTGAGTATGTTTAAATTACATGTAAGCTTTCATAAAGCACAGCTATTTTTCTCCTTTGAGCCTCTACATATTACAGCGTCTGTCAGTCTAGCTAATTGATAATCATTTAACTTTTCTATAATTAAATAAACACATGTTTGATAGGTAATTAATGGAAATAAATGATTGCAGGAATGAAGTTGCACCTTTAATGACTCACTCTAAATGAAGGCACAAACACATGTAGTGTATGCTGTCTTTCCCTTATTAGAGCTGACAGTGAATTAACCTTTGAACTTCCTACAAGCAAGTATATTACATTTACATAAAAGCTTAAAACCATAATCTGAATTTGTTAATTTATTAAGAAAAGCCAACATGTACAGTATTCAGTAGACCCGTGCAATAAATAATTTCCTTAATAAAATATTAATATCCTTAAAATAATGTTTACATATAAATATATTTTTTATTGTCAATTAAGATACTGGAAAAAAAAAAGCAAATAAAACTGCATAGGCTCTTTATAAGAGCTCCTGACAGTCCTTTAGTTGTATTAACCCCCACTCCAATGGAGTTATGTCCCTTGTGCTGATTTTTATTTTTTTAATTTTAGCTAAATGTAGGCCTAAACGTCATTACTTACATGACTTTTGTCAAGTCACTGACTTGAAAAAGGAGACATAACTCCAAAAATGTGCTGTTATAGCAACCAGTGATGCAATCCCGCCCTCTGACTGCTCACTCTAGGCTCTATTAATTCTACACATGCCGATCCTGCTGACACAAAACTGCCGGGCCACGTCTACTACAAGGGTGCCACCAGGATTTAACACAAGCACTGGTCAGCTTCTGGATAGAACCTGCCACATCTCCTGAATTTCTCACCCTACCAAAATTCTGACATGGAGTAGTAAATCCAACCTACCAATTTAGCTATGGGCTAAGTTTAACTCTTCCACTGCCATTCAATCAGAATTTACCTTCTGCTGCATAGTTATTTATATATGAATGAATTGTATTCGTTCCTATTCTGTTTTCATACTACTAAGCTGTGCTCTATCAGACTTAAGGACAAAACCTAAAACTTAACTCTTTCTCTGCCAGTCCACTGGAATTCCTTTGGCTCATAATAACCTGCCTGTGGATGAACTTAACCCTTTCACTTACGGTATGTGCAATATATAGTATGTGTATGTTGTACTGGGAATATCAGTTGTTTTAGATGCATATAGTGTATACAGATTACTTTCAACCTGCAGCTGCAGTGCATTTACTTGTGTCTATCCTAGTGAATTTCCTGCAGCACATTGATGTTCCAGTGTGCTATTTGGTGTAGTGAAATTGTTTGTTTTTCAAATAACTGATGCTCCTGAAGGCACTAACATATAGCATAGCACCAACCTCTTGAAATCACTGTTACTCATCATGCATGTGACAAACTTGCTGTTCTTGTTACCCATCAACCTGAACTTTTGTGCCATACTAGACCATCTACTGTAATTTGCAGACTACAGAGCAAGAGGCTACCAGTTCAACTTTCACCAATCAAGCCAAACCACCACCTTTTCAGATTAGTGATCTACCTCCCAACAACAACATTACTAGGGTGGAATGTTCCCCTAGGGTGGAAGTCTACCTTTTAGGTCCCCTTTAGTGGCAGGGGATGTTCCTTCTGGTAAAGAATTCCAGTGGTTAGGCACCCAATCCTCAGAACATGTTGAGAGGCTAAGATCATGTCAACAACCATGCTGCAGTTCTCCACACCATTTTGGATTATCAGAGTTATGACAGTCCAGAAGCTATAGACAAGGCCATCTTTAACACGTGGCAAAAGGGGCAGCTGCCCAGGGCCCATTTATTGTTGTGGGGCCCAAAGTAACTGCCCCTTGAGCCCGCGCTGATAAGTCAAGTGGATTTGTTATTTCCTCCTGGTAACTATGTGTCCAGCCAGGCATGGGTTAAGTCATGTCTCCACAGTGTCTCCTCTACTGGCCCCACCTCTTCACCTTAGCTCAGTCTGAGTGGACCGAGTCTCTGTCCCAGCAACCTGCTGCATTCCACCCCCTCCCCTCTCCTCCATCCTCTGCGGGGCGGCTGCGGGGCGGCTGCGGGGCGGCTGCGGGGAGACTTTGTTCTGCAGAGTGAGCAGTGTGTCTCCCTCGGAGATAACGTGTTCTGCCCTGAGTAAGACTCCCCCTTCCACCAACTCTTATAACTTTCCCAAGGAGGCTTAGTTGCTTCAGAACTTCTTGGAGGGGAGAGGGTGAGGATACTGGGTGTTGTAATGCAGGGTAGTGATTGACAGCTATGGAGTACCCAAACCCCAAAAATCCCTCCCCCCTTTCCCCAGCCATTGCTTCATGGCACAATATGGAGTAAGAGTGGTACTTGTGAAGTCTCCTGGCGACCAGGATTGACTGACCACCAGTGCAGCAAATCAGATTAAGCCCCAAATACAGTAAATAAGTGTAATTGCAGCGTGCGCCCCCTCCCCCACTCAGTACTGACACCTCACTGCTTCCCATAAACCCCTTTATTGAGTCTTGATCAACTCCACTGTTTACACAACCGCTACACCCCCTCTCCCTGTCACCTCTCCACCCCCAACAACAACCCCCCTTCTGCCTTTCCCCCCATCAAAAACAACCCCCAACAACAACCCCCCTCTAATCTCTTCACCCCCAACAACAACCCCCCTTCCACATCTCCACTCCCCAATACAACTCCCCTCGCACCTCTCCATGCCCAACGACAACCCCTCTCCCTCCTCTCCACCCCAAAACAACCCCTCTCCTGCCTCTCCACCCCAACAACAACCTCCTTCCAATCTCTCCACCCTCAACAGCTCCCCTCCTGCCTCTCCCTTTCCAACAACAAGTCCTCCCCCGCCTCTCCACCCCCAACAACAACCCCTCTCCCACCTCTCCACACCTAACAACAACCCCCCTTCCGCCTCTCCATCCCCAACATTAACCCTCCTTCCACCACTCCACCCTCAACAACAACCCCCCCTCCCACCCCCAACAACAGCCCCTCTCCCAACTCTCCACCCCCAACAACAACCCCCCTCCCTCCTCTACCCCCCTCTCTGCTCAGGAAGCTGTGAGAAATTAACAATGGGCAGTGTTAGATCACACAGTTCTCAGTGTTAGAGCAACCGGCACAGATGCAGCATCGGACCATATATTTAAAAAAAAAAAACGGATTCCCATACTTCTCTGTTACTTCCTGGATTTAGAAGATTCTCTGTTCAAATGGTTCCAAGAGTTTCCTATGATATGTGGTAAGGATAATAGTAAAATTCAGGAACTAAGTCATATTTTGCTGGAACACCAACTTGCTAAGGCAGATCTTTACTTAGCAGACATCAGCTGTCTAGACACTGCTTGCAGTGCAAATCCAACTGTTTCAAAGCTGCCATACAGGAGAAGTGGTCAACTTTAAGGTTCAAGAAGGAGATTAAAGTTTGCTTTCTGCGATTTCTGTGATTTTATTAAGAACATTGCATAAAAACAAAAAATATCCCCTAAAACCCCCCCCCCCAATACTTACCTACCTCATATCTCTATCCAGCAATGTGCATGAGGGCAGCAGTCTCCTGGGTCCCTCCCTCCTCATTGGCTGAGATGCAGGAGCCATTGGCTTCCACTGCTCTCACAGCCATTGAGGAGGGAGTGGGGGTGGGGCTGATCCAAGCTCTCTGTGTCTTATGGAGACAGAGAGAGGGCCTGGGGAGCAAGCAAACACAAGTGCTCCCATGGCAAACGGCTTGCTTTGGGAGCAGTCAGCAGGGGGAAGAGGCCCAGAGCTTCGGCAGGGGACCCAAGAAGAGGAGGATTGGGGCTGCTCTGTGCAAAACTATTGTTATTTAAAAACAAACAATATTTTAAAAACACTTTAAGCATTTCTAGCTCTCCAACTACAAGAAGAGAAAACTTAACCACTTATTACTGAAACTCTATAAATTGTATCTCTGTTCTAAAGACTGGGGTTTGCACACACTACCTTCAGTTAACAGCAAAGAAAGTTTAACGATATCTAAATTTAATAAACAACCATTTAGGATGGGCTGTGGCAACTTTCATTAATAGGGAAAATTGGAAACTTACTTAAATTGATTATGAAGTTTGAATGATCTCCAAACTCCATAACTTAATTATTGAAAAGATTTGATTGAATTCCTGAAAATATTTTTTAAGCATAATAACTTATTGTCAGCATGTAAAGATATGCTTTCTTCCTTTTCCCCTATCAACAGCCCTTTGGCAGCAGTTTAACACATGATATACTGTAAATCTGGGCCCAAAGCTGAATATATCAACCATGTGGCAAAGATAAATCATGTCCAGGGACATCACCACTTTAGAACAGGGATTATTGTGTTGGGCCTGTAAATTAGTAAACAGCCTCCTAATGTTAATTTATGTACATCTACCCGGCATAAAGCCGTTTTGGTCTGATCCCACTAACAAGCTAATAACAGCATAGAATCACAGTGCTAGCACTAGTAACCATGTTTATTAGTGAAATTGGATTATCACACATTGTTACACATGCACTATTGTTTGTTTGCCTTTAAATAGTTTTGTCCCTTTCTCCCTTTGTAGCTAGGAGATGCTCTGTATAGTTTGTCCCACCCTTCTTCTTCATGCTTTAGCCTCCATTTATCACATGTACTGTATTCTTTTGGAGCTAGACACACTATGATTTTTGACCATCTGATGCTCATTTTTGCAGATCTGAACAAGTTTTTGATTAAAGCGTTCTACGATCTGCAAGATGTCGTTTGGATTGAGTCATTATCTGCTAATTATATTAAGACCACAGGCCAACTGACACAGGTCAGTTATAGAGATCACACTTGCAGTGCTTAGATTAGGTAGGCAGAACAGGGAAGATATGACTCACAATCAAATGGATCCTGTTTGGCTTAGGGATCAGTACTGGAAGTACCCCCCCCCCCCCCGCCCTCCACAACATGAGTAAAATACAGCTATATCCTTTCCAATTGTAAATATACAGGTTGTTAGCTTCAGGCTTAGAAGGGATAGGTCAAATAGAGGAATTGTTTTGTATTTATCCATTAGACCTAGTGGTCTGGGGTTTGTGTCCTTATTTTATCATCATATATTTAGTACTGGATATAAATGGAAACATAATTGAAAAAAATATAGTTTCACTGGATTCGAGCTGACAACAGAAGGGGGCCCAATGGAATATTGGTCTAGCTTTGTTCCTACAAACCAGATGAATTGGGAGAAAATTCCAATTTTGATTAATATTACTATTGCATTATAGTATATTTTTAACTATTTTTGGTGGGTAATGTTGTGCTATTTGAATGATAATGTTAAAAACTGGTCATTTTAATCTGGTGAGTTCGGTGTGTGCATAAATTTGTGTTGAATTGGATGTGTTTGTTTATGGAAGAAGAAACACTGAACAATTACAGACTGGATTTGAAGCACAGGATTTTATTTTATGCACATTACTGTATATGGACACTAAGCATTTTTCTAAGCACAGTTTATACATTTTTGCATTGTGGTTTTATTTTTTCATGTTAAGGTATCATCAACACATTTATATTGTTGTCTATTGGAGATACATACACTTTATGGGGTACCTGATAAGTCCCCCTACCACGGTGAGGAGAAAGATCCAATGGCTCCATACATTTTCTCACTAATAGGTAAAAGTAAGAGAATGTGAAATGAGGCTGGTCCATTTTATTATAAAATTGGAGAGATCCTAAAGAATGTCCCCAGTGGTATGGGCTATATCTCACTATCCTTTCTGGATTCTGTGTTGCCCTGAAAAGTCAGAATACATTGTAATATTGTTCTTTTTAATACTGAAGTTCCTTAAGAGATCTCACTAATTTGAGAATATTCTCTTTATCTTTAAAGTGTAATATGTGAGCTATCAGGAGTCTCAGAGGAGCTTCATGGGGAGGGGCTCTCATTGGAATTTAATATGCACATAATGTGGTGATTAAGTGTGAAAATTAAGTGTGAAAAACAGCTTTTTAGCCAGAGCTCTAAAAAATACTGTAAATGTTTTCTCTCTGCATCCCCCGAAAAGCCAAACATGTGAATAATGTTTCACCTTAAGCAATCCCCCAAATTGGTCTTTATGCCCAATAAACCGACTTAAAATGGGTCATTATTATTATTAGTAGTATTATTAATATTATTATACAGGATTTATATAGCGCCAACAGTTTGCGCAGCACTTTACAAAATGAGGGAAGACAATACAGTTACAATACAATTCAAAACAAGAGGGATTAGAGGGCCCTGCTCATTAGAGCTTACAATCTAGAAATTATTGGCGATTCTTGGTCCAGTAAGAAAGTTAATACAGTGTGCACATTTGTAAAATTATTGTGAAGATAATTTAATACATCCCTTTCATCTCCCAAAACCCAAGTTACCAGAAATCAGAAAAGATACCAGCTCAAGTCTTCTTGTGATTTATTAAGTCTACATGAAAAAATCATCATCATAAATGACTATTGACAGCAAATTCTTTTGTTTCACAAATTGGGAGAAGAATTACCTAACTTTGTCAAGAAGATCCTTCAACCAACTAGAGAAACTCTGCTGCTTCCACCTATAAGGGACCTTCCTAGCTTTCCCACCCTTGAAGAAATGACTCTGTGCCTTCAAGGACTGTTTAAGGACATTGAAGACTCATATGAGACGTCTTACTTTTAGATTTTTGTATACGTATATGTTTGTAAGCTTTCACAGTTCTTTGTGTTATTCTGCTCCAGAGAAAAAGTCACCCATATTCAGGTTACATGCACACTAGCTTAACCACTTGCCGACCGCCGCACGACTATCTACGTCGGCGGTCAGCCCCTCACAGGCAAACTAACGTAGGGCTACGTTGCTTGCTTGTGAGGGTCTAGGGAGCGAGCGCGCGCCCCCGGAGGCGCGCTCCCGCGTGGTCACGGACCCCCCCGCGCGTGTGACCAGCGGACCCGATGTCCGCCGGCCACTCGGCGATCGGCAGGGGAGAGGGAGAATGTCAGGCAGCTTGTGTAAACAAGCTGCCTGTCATTCTCCTCGCTGCAAAGACACTGATCACATGGATCTACTATGTAGATCCCTTGATCAGTGTCCTTACAGCTCAAGCCACAGCCAATCACAGTAGAAAGCACGCCCCTAGGGACACACACAGCCCCTCCCTCCCAAATAAAGTTAACCCCTTCACTACCAGTGTATTTTTACAGTAACAGTGCATATATATAGCACTGATTACTGTAGAAATGTCACTGGTAACACCAAAAGTGTCAAAAATGTCAGTCAAGGGTCCGATCTGTCCGCCGCAATGTCGCAGTACCGCAAAAAAAAATCGCAGATCGCCGCCATTACGCGTTAAAAAAAAAACAACAAAAATGACAAAAATCTTTCCCTTTGTTAGTAAACGCGATAACTTTTGCGCAAACCAATCAAAATACGCTTTTTGTGATTTTTTTTTACCAAACATAGGTAGCATAAAACAAATTGGCCGAAAATGTTAAAAAATTTTGATTTTTACATTTTTTTGGGGGGGAATTTCATATAAACAAATGTGAAAAATATTGCTATTTTTGCAAAATTGACGCTCTTTTTTTGTTTATAGCGCGTGATCAAAAAATCGCACAGGTGATCAAATACCACCAAAAGAAAGCTCTGTTTGTGGGAAAAAAAGGACGCCAAATTCGTTTAGGTACAGCGTCGCACGACCGCGCAATTGTCCGTTAAAGTCACGCAGTGCCGAATCGCAAAATACCCCCTGGTCGGAATGGGGGTAAAATCTTCCGGGGCTTAAGTGGTTAAAAAAAAATGCTACTAGCAGCAGCTTTTGAGCACTTTTCTTTCTGCCTCTAGAAGCAAATAGTGTTATCCTATGTGTCCATGCACACTATTGTAGACTGTAGGCTTTTATTTTTAAATTGCAGCGTTTAGGAGCAAAAAAAAAAACTTTTTTGTTTACAATTTTGGGAGCGATTTGCCAGCAGAAAAAAACCCTGACAGCTCCTACAAAGAATGTCCACACCATACCAGTGTAGCACATTTATTCAAATTAACAAATAAAATACAGCCAGTCTAATGCATTTACATTATATTAAGCCCAGACCGGCACCAGCTCATTTAGCCTGAATCTGCTGGGGATCATAAAATATATTTGCCACTGCACCCATCATTGCCTTTTGGAGATTTATGATTTTATACAGGATGCGAAGCAGGAGTATACACTCGGGGCAGCATCCATGCCAACATGGGCATAAGTCATAAGGCTGTTTAGGTCTATATTGTCACAAAGATTTGGTGAGTGTCCCCTTAAAAACACACATGGTGGACACTTTGTTTGGAGAGTTGAGAAGATTTTACAGTTTTTCATAAGACACGGTGGATTGGACTTTATTGGTTTACTTAGAAGATTTTTATCTGTGAAAAACTTTTGGAATTTTTTTTTTTGCATTGTTTTTCTTTGAATGGTTTTGAATGTTTTGTTTCTTTGTCCTTTTTGAAGCCAATTATGGACACCTTCATATACATATTTTGCTTGATATAATTTTTTGCCCAAAAGTGTGCACAATTATTGTATGTAACACATAACAGATAGCTGGTTTATTTAAGTTACATTGTGTTCACAGTAGCAGGGGAATAAATGTAGTATTGCTTGGCTGCCCTGTGTGAAACCAACTGCATAGAGGAGGTAAGTGTAACATGTTTGTTATTTAAAAAAGAAATTACAATCACTTTAAAGCAGAACTATACACACCTTCTCTCCAGCACATCCTGACATTTTCAGCCCAGTGGCTTCCTGGTATCGATCCCTGGCCAATTTAAGCACAGTAGCTTAGTGGTTAGCACTTCTGCCTTGCAGCGCTGAAGACCCTGATTTCAATTCCTATGAGGACACTTTCTGCATGGAGTTTGCATGTTTCCCCTGTGCTTGTGTGGGTTTCTTCTTGGTGGTAGGTTAATTATCTCCATCCAAAAAGGACCCAGTAAGATAGAGACTTTTGATTGTAAGCTTCTTGAAGGCAGGGACTAAAATAAATATGAATTGCTGCATAAATTGTCAGTACTATAAAATTATATATAATCAATATGTACTGAGAGGGTTAGCTCCAGATTTGATAAAGAGCCATTGTGGTATAAAAAGCATTACCATGTTTCTTTTGAACTTATAACTTTGCTCTGACTATAAAGAAAATAAATTGCTATTTTTCCAAATGTCCCTTGTAGAAGACCTCTGTGCATATCAACTTGCTGGAGAAAGGGGAAGTCATTTTAGACCAGAGAGAGCCAGTGGACTGGTTGGAATTGGACTGATAGACATTTCTTGAATGAGATTGATGTGTGTGATAGTCTTTACTGAGTCATAGTAGTTGCTAGCATTCTGCTCCATGGCTTAAGGATGTAAAGTTCAATTTAGACATCCTATCCAAATTCATAACATCTTGTATGATCCATGCAATGCTTAGTGCTTAATGCATATGATTATAAAAATTATCTAAATTGTTTGAAAAAAAAAATAAACAAAATATTTCAGTTATTTTTCTCCCTATCCGCCTACAGAATGAGAAATGTAAAAAACAGTCTAAGCTATAATGCTTTTTAGAAGATCTATCCCTTCACAGCTATTTTTAATCACTGACTGTGCTATTAAGCCTTTACTTAACATAATTTAACATCTAATTAAACCTTTTCTGCCCACTCATCCATCTTGATGTTCTCTGTAGCTTCCGGATTGTATTAGTGGGTTCTGTGTTATTCAGATATAAGTAAAAATACTGAAATTTAGATATATCTTTTTTTTTATAAGATATTGGAATTTTTAAAAATTGAATTTATTTCTGAAGCATCTTTAATAAAGGAGATATATTATTCAAATATAAGCACCTTTTTCAGTTAAATAAGACTATAAGCTCTCAGCAAGTCAGCATTTGGTTGATGGGTTTTTGCAGAAAGAAAGGACAGGACTGGGTTTATCCATAGGCATGGCAAGCAGTTGACAAGGAGCATAATTGCTGGAGGGTCACCTACTCTAGGGGCTCCTACGTGCTGCCTCAATAGCACAGCTGGCTATAAACCAAAAGATCTTGACTGTCTGCAAATGAGTGATCAAACCCTTGACTCATACACCTCCCACCCAACCAGGGATATAGATACTTTTTCCAGGGAAAGGAGGTCAGCTTTCTCAGATTCTGCTATAGTTATTTGCTAGGACTGTGAAAGACTTGGGACACCCAGAGGGGAAGAATCAGACAGCATGCACAGCATACCACAGCTTATTGTGGATGTGGCACAATTGCGCTAATATTGACGAAGGCTTCAAACTTACTCACTGCGTACATGGTAACATATGCCACAGTCTTTGTACCCACAAATTATGCTTTAAAGTGGTTGAAAACCCTTACATATACCCAGTAAAGTGACTAACCTCAGGTTGCATAGTTGGTAAGGTTGAAAAAATAGATCAGTCCATCCAGTTCAACCTGTGTGGTTGTGTGTATGCATTTATGTCTCTAACACTTCCCATATATCTGTATATTGGTTATGCTAAGATGACTATATAAGTGTTTTTTTTTATTGTTAACATTTCCTGCTGTCACCACCGATTGTGGAAGGGAGTTACACATGTTTATCATTTAACCACTTGCCTACAGTGCACTTTCACCCCCTTCCTGCCCAGGCCAATTTTCAGCTTTCAGCGCTGTCACACTTTGAATGACAATTGCGCGGTCATCCTACACTGTACCCAAAATTTTTATCATTTTTTTCACAGAAATAGAGCTTTCTTTTGGTGGTATTTAATCACCCCTGGGTTTTTTATTTCTTACAAAAAAAAAGAGAAAAGGCAGTAAATTTTGAAAATAAATAATTTTTCTCCTTCACTGATGTGCGCTGATAAGGTGGCACTGATGGGCAATAATAGGCTGCACTGATGGGCACTGATGAGGTGGCACTTATGGGCACTGATGAGGTGGCCCTGATAAGGAGGTACTAATATGCTGCACTGATGGGCACTGATAGGTGGCACTGATAGGCGACACTGATGAGCACTGATAGGCGGCACTGATGGGCACTAAGAGGTGGCACTGATGGGTGCTGAGAGGCAACACTGGTGGGCGGTACTGATGGGCACTGACAGGCGGCACTGATGGACACTGACGGGTGGCACTGATGGTCACTGATGGGTGGCACTGATGGACACTGATGTGCAGCACCATCCGTGCCCACAATCAGTGCCCATAGTGCTGGCAGTCAGTGCCCATCAGTGCCTAGATGAGCAGGCACTGATGGGTACTGACTGGCAGCACTATGGGCACTGATTGTGGGTACTGATGGCGGGCACTGTGGGCACTGATAGTTGGCAGTAATTGGCAGTTTATTTACATTTTGTGTAATCAGGGCACTGATACTCAGAGCCCTGATTACTTTTTCTTGTCTCCCCTATGAGGAGGAGCCGCTGATTGGCTCTCCTCGCCTCACACACTGACAGTGTGAGGCGAGGAGAGCCGAATAACGGCACTTCCTCGTTTACATGTGACCGGCTGTGATTGGACACAGCCGATCACATGGGTAAAGAGTCATGTCATTGACTCTTTACGGAGATCAGGGTCTAGGACACAGTGCGGTCACGATCACAGCCGAGGCAGAGAGGCTGTTCTGGTGCGCCATCATATGACGGCATCCCAGAACAATAGCTACACCGCTCCGCAGTCAAGGATCAACTGCATCTCGTCCAACTTCATTGAGTGACCACTTATCTTTTTGAGTGACCTGAGCCTGAACAGTTTTCTTCCTATTCTAGAATCACCACTTAGGTATTTATATATAACAAACATATCTCCTTTTATTTGTCTCCTCTCCAGGGAGAATAAGTTGTCAACTGACAGCAGTACAATTACTGCGGCAGGTCGGCTCTGTCCCGCGAAAAGACAGAACTGTACGACGTTTCGCTGGACCACTCTAGTGGTGGCTCGTGTACGCGCTGATTGGCTACAGGGGGAGCCAATCAGCGTGTCTGGCGGCTGCTATGTCCATTGGGCACCCATGATCACTCCCCGTGAAGACAGAACGGTGGTCTGCCGCTGTAAACACGGCAGATCGCTGTTCTGTCAGTAATTAACCCAGGGATGGTCTCTGTGTTCATTCAGCAAGTCCATCCCCCATATAGATAGAAAGAACCCCCTAGGGACACATTTAACCCTTTGATAGCACCTGGTGTTAACCCCTTCCCTGCCAGTGTCATTAGTACAGTAACAATGCATATTTTTAGCACTGATTACTGTAGTAATGTAACTGGTCCCCCCAGAAGTGTCAAAAATGTCAGTTAGGGGTCCGATCTGTCCGCCACAATGTCGCAGTCCCGCTAAAAATCACTGATTGCTGCCATTACAAGTAAAAAAATTGATAAATAAATAAAAATGACTTTAATCTTTCCCCTAGTTTGTAGAGGCGATAGCTTTTGTGCAAACCAATCAATATACACTTATTGGGATTTTTTTTACCAAAAATATGTAGCACAATACATATTGGCCTAAAATAATGAAAAAACGTGATTTTTAATTTTTTTTTTATTGAGAACGTTTTATAGCAGAAAGTAAAAAATATTGTGTTTTTTCAGAATTGTCACACTTTTTTTGTTTATAACGGTGATCAAATACCACCATAAGAAAGCTCTATTTGTGAGGGAAAAAAGGACAGCAGGTTTTTTTTTTGGGTCCAGCATCGCATGACCTCGTAATTGTCAGTTAAAATAACGCAGTGCCGTATCGCAAAAAGTGGCCTGATCATTAATCACTTTACCGCTGCTAACTGCTCACTAGAGCTCTACTGCGACAAAGTGGTTCGTTATCGTCTGGCGACGTAGACCTACGTCGCCAGACCTTCCCCTCTCTCTGCGGCGCGCGCGCGCCGCTGGAGGCTCGCTCCTGCTGTATTCAGTCACAGCGGGAGTCGGGCCAGGGGAGGAGCGGCGGTGATCACCGCCGCTCTTCCCCGATCGTCGGGGAATCGAGTGTGGAGATCGGCACCGCTTGTGTAAACAAAGCGGGCAGATCTCCTAAGTGACAGGCAGGGTCAGATTGCAGGGTTCAGCATAGCTGAACCTGCGATCTGTCCCTGTGTCACTCAGTCACCTCCCCCCACACATGTCAGTAAGCACCAGGCGTACATTAACCCCTCCCTCTCCAATAAAATTAACCCCTTCCCTGCCAGTGTCATTTTTACAGTAACAGTGCATATTTACAGCACTGATTACTGTAGTAATGTCACTGGTACCCCCAAAAGTGTCAAAAATGCCAGTCAAGGGTCCGATCTGTCCGCCGCAATGTCGCAGTCCCGCAAAAAAATCGCAGATCGCCGACATTACTAATTAAAAAAAAACACCAAAAACGACAGAAATTTTTCCCTTAGTTAGTAAACGCAATAACTTTTGCGCAAACCAATCAAAATACGCTTATTGCGATTTCTTTTACCAAAAATATGTAGCAGAAAACAAATTGGCCTAAAATGATAAAAAATTTAGATTTTTACATTTTTGGGGGGGGGGGGGGGAATTTCATATAAAAAAATATGAAAAATATTGTTATTTTTTCAAAATTGTCGCTCTTTTTTTGTTTATAGCACAAAAAGTAAAAATCGCACAGGTGATCAAATACCACCAAAAGCTCTATTTGTGGGAAAAAAAGGAGGTAAATTTCGTTTAAGTATGGCGTTGCATGACTGCGCAATTGTCAGTTAAAGTCACACAGTGCCGAATCGCAAAAAGTGGCCCAGACGTAAGACAGCAAAATCCTCCGGTGGTAAAGTGGTTAAGGAGGTAAAACCTTCCGGTGCAGAAGTGGTTAATGTGTGTAGTCTTTTCTCATAACTGAGGTCCACTGGTCCCCTTATTAGGTTTGTTGTCATTCTCTGGACTCTCTTCAATTTCAACACATCCTTCCTGAGGACTGGTGACAAGAACTGGACATTATATTGAAGATGTGGCCGGACCAGAGTTTTGTAAAGTGGGAGAATTATAGATTATAGATTAATCTCTTGAGTAAATCCTATTTTTCATACATGATTATAATTTGCTGACCTTGCTTGCTTTGGCTTGGCATCGCATGCTTTTGCTCAATCTTATCAACAGGGAATCCGAGATCCTTCTCCATCCTTGATTCTCCAAGGGGTTCTCCCCCTAGCGTGTAGTTTTATAGGTGATATACAGAGATGGAACAAAGCCTCCTACATAGGCTGTACATGTTTATCTGCAGCAATCTGTCCTGCACAGCCTTTTACAACAGAGATAATCTAAGAATTTACACAGAATCTGTCAGCATCTCTCAGCACACAAAGCAGGGAATGTGGATTTGAACTCACACAGTGAACAGCTAAGGGAGAAGAACTCTGAGTTTGACTGGAAGGAAGGAACACTACACAGAGAACAGTCACAGATGCGGCTCTCAATCACAGGCTACGTGCTGGAGTTCTTCTCCCCAACTCCATTTTTCTCTTGAAATGACAGAGGAATGAGGCAGCAGAGAGAAATCACACTCAGAGCTTTGGAGAGAGACAAGTACCCAGTATAGAAGTATGTGCTTTGTTCAGATTTCAGGTCTTAGACTTACAACCACTTGAATTACTGTGCAACAAGCAAGAGCAATGCGACAAATATAAACCATGACATAATTATTTGTAGAAAAAAAAAAAATCAACCAATGTCTACAGCATAAGGCTGCACCATGCATCCACAGCTAATCTTTGCACCTCCATCCACAGCCACATCTGCACCCCATGTCCACCTCTCACTTTCATCCACAGCTTTCTTCTGCACTCCCCTGTCCACAATTCACCTCTACACCCACAGCTACAGCTCACCTTTACACCCCTGGCCATAGCTCAGCACCCCCACTCCAGCTCACCTCTGCACTCACAGCCACTGTATTTCTTTCTTTTTACAGCTCATTTCTGTGACCCCCCACCCCATCCAAAGCTCACTCTTTACTGGCAGCTTATCTCTGCAGCTCCTGTCCCCCTATCTCGACCAGATGTCTCCTTCCTTCCAGCAGCCAGACCTGTTATTTTACTATATGTGGTGCGCACTCGCAGGCTTTTTTTTTACTAGTGCACATGCTGCTGTCCCCTGTCCTGCAAAGAACAGTTAGAGATTCTCAACTCTTTTGCCACAACTTCCTTTGTGACAGCAAAGTAAACATGATCTGATGTGGATGCACTGGGGGGAATATGGACCCCCTTATCTACCCCTTTCCCCCATATACAGTATCTCACAAAAGTGAGTGCACCCCTCACATTTTTGTAAATATTTTATTATATCTTCTCATGTGACAACACTGAAGAAATTACACTTTTCTACAATCTAAAGTAGTGAGTGTACAGCTTGTATAACAGTGTAAATTTGCTGTCCCCTCAAAATAACTCAACACTCAGCCATTAAATTCTAAACCGCTGGCAACAAAAGTGAGTACACCCCTAATTGGAAATGTCCAAATTGAGCCCAAAGTGTCAATATTTTGTGCGGCCACCATTATTTTCCAGCACTGCCTTAACGCTCATGGGCATGGAGTTCACCAGAGCTTCACAGGTTGCCCCTGGAGTCTTCTTCCACTCCTCCATGACGACATCCCCGAGCCGGTGGATGTTAGAGATCTTGCGCTCCTCCATCTTCTATTTGAGGATGCCCCACAGATGCTCAATAGGGTTTAGGTCTGGAGACATGCTTGGCCAGTCCATCACCTTTACCCTCAGCTTCTTTAGCAAGGCAGTGGTCGTCTTGGAGGTGTGTTTGGGGTCATTATCATGCTGGAATTCTGCCCTGTGAGTCTTCAAATGGAGGGGATCATGCTCTGCTTTAGTATGTCACAGTACATGTTGGCATTCATGATTCCCCCAATGAACTGTAGCTCCCCAGTGGTGGCAGCACTGATGTAGCCCCAGACCATGACACTCCCACCACCATGCTTGACTGTAAGCAAGACACACTTGTCTTTGTACTCCTCACCTGGTTGCTGCCACACACGATTGACACCATCTGAATCGAATACGTTTATCTTGGTCTAATCAGATCTAAGGACATTAATCCAGTAATCCATGTCGTTAGTCTGCTTGTCTTCAGCAAACTGTTTGCAGGCTTTCTTGTGCATCATCTTTAGAAGAGGCTTCCTTCTGGGACAACAGCCATGCAGACCAATTTGATGCAGTGTGTGGCGTATGGTCTTAGCACTGACAGGCTGACCCTCCAACCCCTTCAACCTCTGCAGCAATGCTGGTAGCACTCATGTGTCTATTTCCCAAAGACAACCTCTGGATATGACGCTGAGCACGTGCACTCAACTTCTTTGGTTGACCATGGCGAGGCCTGTTCTGAGTGGAACCTGTCCTGTTAAACTGCTGTATAGTCTTGGCCACCATGCTGCAGTTCAGTTTCAGAGTCTTGGCAATCTTCTTAAAGCCTAGGCCATCTTTATGTAGAGTCTTGGCCACCATGCTGCAGTTCATTTTCAGAATCTTGGCAGATCCCCTCCGCATATTTAGAAAGATAATTTAACCCTTTGATTACCAGTAACACACACATACACACACCAAACACCTCCATTACTAGTATAGTATCTGAACGGATCAATATTTTTGATCTGAACTATACTAGTGTCCCCAATGGTTTAGGGTTTCCAAAATGCAGCGTTAGCAGGATTGGCCACGGCACCTGCCAGCACCTGTGTTTAGCCCCTCTGCCCAGCCCACCCTACCCCACCCAGGCAAGCGCAGTAATCAATAGATTACTGTCACTTCCAAAAACACATCACACAAAACCACAGCGTTAGCAGAGTCAGGCCTGATCTCTTCTAGCACTAGCAGGTTTTTTTTGTAGCATTTCAAATAGTCCTCGACAACCAGGTGCTTTTTTACCTGTAAGTCACACTAGGTACCTATAAATTTAGTGGCTTAAATGTCCAAACGGAGGTACACTAGTGAAGAGGTCTACAGGATACTGACCATGTCAGATGAGAGCGATGGGGAAGCCTCACTAGCAGAATCAGGGTCAGTATATGAACCTGTAGAGAGCAGTGGCTCCCTGACATATAGCTCAGATGACAGGCATACCCAACCCCATTCTGGAGTTGCTGAGGGGCAGAGATCGCAGGGTGCTCGTATGTAGCAGAGTGTCAGTACTAGTGTCGCTCAAACTTCTGGTAAACTGGCAAGCACCAGCGGCCTAGTACACCCTGGTCCTAGACATACCAGCACTGCAGTAACACTTGGTGACGTGGCCAGTCCCATAAGTGCAGTTGAAGCTGGTGCGGTGGCTAGCACACGTAGTGGCCCGCAGCCACCGAGAATTCGAACACAGGCCCGTAGAGCCCATAGTGTCCTCCCTGATGGGCACATCCTAATTGGCAGCCCCCGGATTCTACAGCGCCCGTACTTCCCCCATTTACTGCCCAACCTGGAATTCAGGTGCAAACAGACAATTTTAATTCCCTTTACTTTTACGAACTGTTTTTCACGGAAGATATTTACAGATCTATTGTGAACCAAAGCAATTTATATGCTGGTCAATTCATTGCCACACATCCAAATTCATCCCTTGCCAGAGAATTTGGCCGGAAACCTATAACGGTTTCCGAGTTTAAAACTTCTCTGGGCCTTTCCCTCAACATGGGCATGAATTAAAGGAGTGAACTGAGGTCATTTTGGTTCACTCACCCAGTCCTCCATATGCGCGTGTTCTCTGCTGCCATGGCCAAGCAAATTCTGCGGTTACTGCACTTCAGTGACAATGAACTCTGTCGTCCTCGGGAAGACCCTGGATATGACCAGCTCCACAAAATTCGGTCCCTCGTAAACCAATTCAATCAGCGGTTTGCAGCCTTGTTTATCCCCCCCAACAAGTTGTCTGCGTTGATGAGTCCCTGATTAAGTTTACTGGCCGCCTTGCTTTCAAGCAGTTTCTCCCCAGCAAGAGTGCCAGATATGGGGTCAAGCTGTATAAGCTGTGTGACAGGGCCACAGGCTATACCAGGGCTTCCCAAACTTTTTTGGGCCGAGACCCAGTTCTGAATACAGCTTTTCGGGACCCACTTGCTTGTAATTGAATATTGTAAAGCGCTACAGAATTTGTTGGCGCTATGTAAATGCAAATAATAATAATAATAATGCATACTTTAAAAGGGAGGGGGATGTTAAATTAAAAATATAAATTTACTACTTTTTAATTGATTATTGAATACACTTAATTAATATTTAAATAAATATAAGGCTACATGGCACTCAGGCTCCTTTCTCTCCCAGTGGTCCACAGTGAAGGTGAAGCTCCTGTTTGCCCTCTCCAGGTCCCAGCACACCTCTCCCAGTCTCCATGATGAGGAGCTCTATGCTGGTCTTGGTGTCCTGGCTCTTCCCTTTCATATTCTCTACCGGGGTCACAGAAGCTGCCATGAACTCCTGACACCGCCGGGCCACCTAGTCCTCCTATGACACCAAGGCTGCCGTTTCTGCCCACTATAGCTGAGAGAATCCCACCGCCAGTCTAGCCACCACTGCTGCCGCCAGTAGGATCGAGGAGCTGGCTCTGCACCCTATGAACATATCCTACATAACAGCCCACATACGTACTCACTGATGCAAGTATCCTCCTTGCGGGAAATGCAGACCAGCCTCCGTAAACTGCATGGGCGGGGTCCTGAATCCATCACAAATTGACTGCTTTGGCTCTCTGTAATTTGTGCGGGCTCACACAGCATTATTTAAGCGGGCCCGCTCTCAGTGATTTCTAACTCATTGCGACCCACTCAAACGCAGCTCGCGACCCACCAGTGTGTCCCGACCCACAGTTTGGGAACTCCTGGGCTATACAGTTAGTTTTCGCGTTTACAAGGGTAAAGATAGCACTGTGGAGCCCCCCAACTTCCCAGACTACATAGGGAGCAGCGGCAAGATTGTGTGGGACTTGGTGTCACTCTTACACTCTTATTCGGAAAGGTGTACCATTTGTACATGGACAATTTTTATTCAAGCATGCCACTTTTTAGTCATCTTCTTCAATTTCAAATTGGCGCATGTGGCACCGTGCGACCTAATCGCCGGAGCTTCCCCCAATGGCTTGTAGATTCCCGTCTTAGTTGGGGGGAGAGAGCCTGCTTGAAAACTGACAAATTGCTTGCAGTGAAGTGGAGGGATACACGGAATGTTTTCGTTCTGTCCTCCATTCACGCAGGCACGACGGTCCAAATTCATACGGCAACTGGTGTTTTGGAGAAGCCCCTCTATTTCCATGACTACAACCTTAATATGGGAGGGGTCGACCTCAACAACCAGCTTTTGTCGCTGTACTTAGTTGCCCATAAAGCCAGATGCAGGTACAAAAAAGTGTCTGTTTATTTATTCCAATTGGCTTTGCTGAACGCTTTTGTGCTATACAAAGCATCAGGATGAACTGGATCCTTCCTACAATTCCAGGTTGAGACCATCAGTGCCTACCTGTATCCAGGAGGTGCTCCAGCCCAACTTCCCCTACCAGATGCAGTGAGCCAGCTTCATGAGAGGCATTTTCTGTATGCCATCCCGAGTACCCCTACCCAAAGACGACCCCAAAAAAGATGTTGTGTCTGTAGTAAGCATGGATGTAGGCGTTACACCCATTATTGTTGTCCCACCTGTCCTTACCAACCTGGTCTCTGCATCGGGGAATGTTTTGAATGCTACCACACACTAGTGGAGTATTAGCATAGGGTACAGCACGGCACAGTCTAGGGCACACTTACACAGGGTCTCGAAAGATGTTCCATGGCTACCGTCATTTTGAGAGACCCTAAGCTGGAATGTTACAGTTGAAGAAAAAAAAAGTGTAAAAAAAAGTAACAAAAAAAATTACAATAAAAGTTACAAATAAAATTACAAAAAAACATAAGGTTAAAAAAGCCAAAAATAGTTGTTTTGGTTATTTTTCTGCTCTTACTCTGCTCTTCTACTTCTACTCTTTCTACTTTTACTGTACTTTGTTACTGTTTTTCATTGGTAACCCTTTTTTTACTTTTCAGGTACCAATGTTTTATTTCTATTCAATTGTTAACCAGTTTGCCTTGCAGGTACACCCATCAGCTGCCACACTGATTTATATATATATATATATATATATATATATATATTCTGACACAAACAGCGTTTGCGCTCAGCATATATGGAAATCTATGATGGCAGCGCTGTAGGAGGTGATTTCACCACCCCAGTTAAAAAAAAAATAGATATACATGGCGTTTGTCATGTATACCCATCATTAGAAAAGTGGGTTGGATGTTTTGGGTGGCTAATGATGGGTATACTACACATTTTCTGGCAGAGATTTCTTCATCCACATTGATCGATGTGGATGAAGGAATCTGTTAGGTTCCCTTTTTTCGGCCCACAGACTAGACTGCATGAAAAAAAAAAACCTACAATATATGCCAAACAAGGACAAGCAATGTACTGGTACATTGCTGGACTTTGAGTGGTTATACCAGGATGATGCCTGCAGATTTAGGCATCATCTTGGTATTGTTTTTTACAACCAGCGGTCAGCTTACATGTAAAAGCAATCCTAGTGGATAATTGGCTGCTAGACTGCTTTTACAAGCAGTGGGATGGGACCCTCCCCCCTTCCACCTCCTTCCACGTTTTTTCTCTGGCTCTCCTGTCCCACCGGGTAACCAGAGAGTGCAGCTGGTGGTTCAATTATCTAACCATAGAGCTGATTGTAGATGAGAATGGCTCCAATCATCTCTATGGCCTAAGATACCGGAAGCTAGGAGCATTTCATGACTTCTGTTTCGCCAGAAATAAACAGCGCCATTGGGAAATTGGGAAAGCATCTTATAACATCAATCTTGGTGTGGTCAGATGATTTAAGGTCATAGGAGAGATATAAGATATAAGAGTCTAAAAGACCCCAATTTTTTTAAAAAAAGAGTACCTGTCACTACAGATTGCTATCATAGGGGATATTTGTATTGATAACAATAAAAATTATTTAAAAAAAAAAATGAAAGGGAAGGTGTCAAAATAACATAAAAAAGCAAAATAAATAATAATAAAAACAAATTCAAGCACCCCTGGCCCCCTATGCTTGCGTACAAAGGTGCACGCAAGCGTCGGTCTAGTGTCATATGTAAACAGCAATTGCAGCATGCATGTGAGGTATCACCGTGAACGCCAGGTCAAGGGCAGTAATTCTTGCAGTAGAACTCTGTAAATCCAAAGTGGTAACCCGTAAAGACTTTTAAAGGCTTTTAAAATGTACATATTTTTTTGCCGCTGCACGGGCGTGTGCAATTTTAAAGCATGTTATTTTTAGTATCCATGTATTTGGCATAAGATAATCTTTTACATTTTACCAAACAATTAGGAATTATATAGTGTATTAGTGTATTTGTGCATTAAATTAAAAAAAAGTGTTTGGAAAATCTGTGCGCAAATACCGTGTGACAAAACAAATTGCAACATCCCCCATTTTGTTCTGCAGGGCCTCTGCTTTAAAAAAATATATAATGTTTGGGGGTTCAAAGTACTTTTCTAGTAAAAAAAATAATATTGACTGATGTGAATGTACAATGTATATGTAAAAGCGCAGCATAAATTGACAGCACTATATAAGTACCTGAAATAATAATAATAATAATGTAAACAAAAAGGTCATAGAAAAGGCTTGGTCTTCAAGTGGTTAGAAGAGTGGGTGATGTGTGGCTAAGATTGAGCATAAAATGCCAGGACAGTTCACACACCCCCCAAATTACCCCTTTTTGGAAAGTAGACACTCAAAGCTATTTGCTGAGAGGCATATTGAGTCCATGGAGTATTTTATATTTTGCCACAAGTTTCAGGAAAATGACAATTTGTTTTTTGTTTTTTGTTTTTTTTACACAAAGTTGTCACTAAATGATATATTGCTCACGCATGCCATGGGTATATGTGAAATGACACCCCAAAATACATTCTGCTGCTTCTCCTGAGTACAGGGATATCACATGTGTGAGACTTTTTGGGAGCCTAGCTGTGTACAGGACCCCGAAAACCAATCACCACCTTCAGGTTTTCTAATGGTGTAAATTGCTTATTTTACTTCCTCACTACCTGTCACAGCTTCGGAGGCCCTGAAATTTCAAAATTTCACAACCCCCCCCCCCCCCACACACACACACACACACACAAATGACCCCATTTTGCAAAGTAGACACTCCAAGCTATTTGCTGAGAGGCATGGTGAGTCCATGGAATATTTTATATTTTGCCACAAGTTTCAGGGAGAATTATTATGTTGTCACATGAAAAGATATAATAAAATATTTACAAAAATGTAAGGGGTGTACTCACTTTTGTGAGATACTGTATATGCCCCAAAATCCAACATGTATATTTACAATGCAATACATTCTGAGAGGTCTTTTAACTACAGCCAATAGTCAGATACATTTGCAAATCTATGGTGATATTAAAAGAAAAGAAAATGCTTGAAATATATTACTCTGTGTAGAAGGCATCTAACTTTAACCAATCTGAAAGGTTTCTTAATCATTTATTTTTCCTTATGGGTAGTGGAAATTTGGATGACTGTTCCGATATATAGTGGTAAGAGACCCTGTATCATCTCCAACTACCATGTACATATTAAAAAGTTTGTACTTTTAAATTACCGTAAGTTATTTATGTACATGTATATTTGTAACATGGTCAGTCAAGTTGTTGTTCATATGCATTTACAAACATGATTTTTTCTGATTCTTAATATTATATTGTTGTTCATGTATTTACTTGATACAGGTGTGATATTATGGTATCCCCTGAAGAAGCTAAATATATTAGTGAAACATGTTGGGATTATCACCCCTGAACTATCGTGAATTTTGGACTATATCAATTAGTCTCCAGACTACAAAGTTTGAATAACTGTTTTTTTAAACAATGTTTGTCTTTTAATGTTTTTTCTATGTATTTTAATGAATTGTAATTAAAATTGATAATTTTATGAAATAATTTTTTTGAAGTTAATTATTGGCACCTTAAAAATCCCAGCTACCTTTTGGGAGCACCTTTCTTGTTTTCATTTTTCATAGGGATGTGGTGCAGATGAACTTTACCTCTGGATATATTCTATTCCTGTATATAAAATATGAGTTTCACTTTATGAATTGAATTACTGAAATAAGTTACTTTTTTAATGATATTCTAAGTTTTTGAGATGCACCTGTAGTTAGTTACATCTTGTTGCTGGAATTATACATATAACAGTTTAGAAAATTCTCTAAGAATCATATTAAACAAACACTACAAAATCTGAATATTTCATGTTACCAAGCAAGCACTCCCTGCTTCTATACACTAAACATTCCTTAAAGCGGAGTTCCGGCCTCAACATTTTTTTTCCCGATAAAAATACCCCCGGGATAGTCAGGGCTGGTGCATTTCAGCAATGTAAGCCTCTGAACTGTCCCCGGGTTCACTTACCTTTTAGAAGAAATACTTACCTTGAAAATTTCTTGTCCAGTGCTGCCATCTCAGATGTGGGCAGCTGAAGCCATAGCGTCCTCTTCGGTGTCCTCTTCGGTGACGTCGGAGTCCAAGAATGCCCTGCACAGGCCCTGCTCGTCACTTCAGGTGCAGGCGCGTTATCCCTGCACAGCTTCTGGGCATGCCCAGAAGCTGTTTAGCAGGGAATGACGTGCCTGCATTGGAAGTGACGAGCATGGCCGGTGCAAGCGATGACGTTCAGCTCCCAGGAGTCAATGGAAGCAGGAAAAGACGGTGCTGGCTGCGGGCGCAGAGGGAGGAAGTGGAAGGAAGGTAAGTACATTTTCTTCAAAAACAAGGTAAGTAAAAAAAAAAAATTGTGATTATTCAGTTCTTTTTTAGGTTACTTAGAGCAAGCGGATGTCAATTTTTCGTTTTGAGGCTGGAACTCCACTTAAAATCCAAAAGAATTTTAGCCTTCTTCTAGCTTCTACTTCTTTTTCCAGAAGTTGGTGATCCTCATTACTACAGAGAACGGCACTGACATGTGGATTGAGTAATGTTGTACCACTTTTTTATCTTAACAGAAGTGTAGAAATAAGCAATTAAAAAAAATAAATTGGAGTTGGATTTTAAGACAATTATTATTGTACTTTAGCTTCCTTAGTCATACATTTGAGCTAAGCTTCTGTTGTCTCACTGGCTACAGTTTTCTGTAACCATGAAGATTCCCTAAACAATTACCTTTACCAATCAACCTACGCTGATCCTAATTTTCAAGGGAGAATAGTAGCTTGTATTCTACTCATAAAATAGGGCTTTTGACTCACTAAAATATAAAAAAAATTCTAACTTGCCTGCCAAATGGAGCACTTCACAGCAATAGTATCTTGTTGAACAACCAAAAGGCCCCCAAATGCAGACCTGTGCAACATTTATTGAGTTTAACACAGAGCCTACCAATGAAATACTCAGTAAACAAATTAAAGGAGCACTGTGCAATTAAAAGTATAACAATGTATGCTAATGAACAAAAAGAGTTTACATCATCCCACACCTACACACAATTACAAATGAGAGATTTAACCCACTTAAATCCCTCTACAGAATATACAAAATAACAATATCAGTTGGACCATCAGATCAGCTCAGGATCATCGGCACCAGAAATCTTTTTTTTTTTTTTTATTTACAAATATTTTTATTAAGGATAACAAAATGTGGCACAAAAGCAAAACATCTTGTATCAAATATAAAATAATAAATATAAAAACAAAGAATAGTGCAAGGAAGACACACAAAAGTCCCAATAGGTGATGAATGGTGTCAGTTGGATAAACAGCTTGTCGGTGTCACAGTGCCAAAATCCTCCACCACTAATTTCACAAGCCGCTCACCTCATTGGCAGACCCCTGAATTAACAGGCAGGTCAAATACACTTCCACCCCCCCCCCCTGGAATAACCAATATGGCGATATAGGTGTCTCTTACACACATCCACCAGGATCTGGGGTATACAGGAAAACTAGCAAGAAGGGACCTAATTGTCTCTCAATACGTATCAATCCCAGATTCCTCAGTGAGTAGCATATAAAAAATAAAAAGTGGGGGGCATAAGTCTCCCGAACATAAGATTGTACAATCTAACCTGCCTGTTGCGTATCTGTATTGACTGGATCTCCCAATCCCAACGCTACTCCTCGTTCCCATTGGAAGCCTCCATGGTATCCCCTTACTCGCTACCGGCACTGCTTCACAACCACTGGAAATCTATGCCACTGGCATTGCAGCACAATATCCTGCTTCGGGACACAGCTATTGCCTGGAGGGAAATCAGAAAACTGTTACATCTTCCTACGTCCATCTCTTGTCATCTCCCTATATAGGGCAACCCTAGTTTTCAACCGGGCCTAGACTCAGGCCACTTCAATACATGGTCGCAACGCAGCCTTACGAAATTTGCTGACCTATGCAACTTGGATCCGCCCCCCCCCATGACCTTCTCGTCTGTTGCCAACACCTATTCTTTGCCACCGTCTCACTTTGTCAGCTACGGACAATGTGTGCATTTCATTCGGGAATCCTGCAGAGATAACTTAAAGAGGTTTACTCCATCTGGACTGGATACCTTTCTTGCTGTAGGAATGAATACCATTTCGGCCATGTACAAACCACTTCTACTGAAATTGAATCTACCAATTGGTTCTGCATGATCGCCCGGTCTACCACACTGGATATCTATCCCAGCTTCAGAGGTCTGATACACCTCTACCCTCTGTTTCTTCAAGGGCCCTACCTCCCTTTCATCCTCCTGCCCAGGTATAGTTACATTAAGTCGAGAAGAATATTCCCCCCCTCCCCTCTTTCTCTTTCTTTCCTCTGTCACCCCCCTCCCTCAGACGTTGTTTATGCTAATGTCAAGCTACACTATTGTTTGCCTTTTGATTATATGTTTTCCGCTCATTTCATGCTTCATTATGCCATTTGGAAGCCATGGTTTATTCTTACTCTGTATTGTGAAAATTTTCAATACAATGTATTTAAAAAAAAATAAAAAACATATCCATAGTGCTCTCTGCTAAAATAATTCTCCTTTAATATGATAAAGAATCACACTTACAAAACTGGCACTGTAAACCAGTGCTTAGTATCCACAGCTTAAACAATAACAATGAATCGCGTGTATACACAGATCACACTTGGATGACTGCTGGTGCCGCCATGTAGCTCCTCCCCATCCTCCGCACGCATTACATCCCATGGGTGGGACTTCGTCACTGAAAAAGCTGTTTATCCAAGTGACACCATTTGTCACCTATTGGGACTGTTGTGTGTCTTCCTTGCACTATACTTTGTTTTTATATTTATTCTTTTATTGTTTGTCCTTTACGCTGCACTTTTTTTATTATGTACTGTAACGGATCAACCAGCACCCTAACCGGGCACCTCCGTTGACGGATGCTCCTAGTGCTTCCTGAGGGCTCCAAGCACTCCACCAGACACCGTAACCCCTTCAGATCCCACAAACCGCTGCAGCTTGGTTAGGGTCTCACTGTCTCCTACCCACCCTGGATCTATGACAAGGCTCCAGGTTACCGTGGGCGAACCTCTCTTTCCCCAGAGAGGGCAGCAGGAACAAGCTCTTACACAAGCTCTTACTAGAGCTTAGTGATTATCCAAGGGAGTATGGAAGACCATATCAATCCTTTGTAGCATATTCCCCCAATAAGAGACAGGACTAGATTGAGGGAGAAGTAACTCTTGAACAACTTTATTGAACAAGAAACAGACTTATATACAGTTTTCACCCACAAGGTTACCGCCCAGGTGGACCTTGTTGAAGACTGGATGTGACACTCACAATCCAATAGGAACAGGGTTTTACACTCCCATACAGTGTACACAATCCCTCCCCTCTGGCTGATTACAGTAGCATATGCAGATGAAAGTGTATACAGGAACTAAACTAATTATCTAGCCATCTGGATAGAACAATGTGAGGTCATTAACATTTAACAATGGAACAGACAGGTAAACTTTAACACAATACACACTCCCTCCCAATACACAAACGATAGGGAAGTCTGCGAATTACAGTCTTTGTGTTTCTCCCACAGCCAAGCATGGAATACACTGTGTAAGGTGGTATTAAATCTTCATATTTCTATATGAAGATTTTGCTGACAAATATTGAAGCAATCCAAACCATTACTTATCCGTCTTTCACTCATAGTGACGGTTAGTACCGTCACATGTACTATGTTTGGGATTTGATATGTTGACCCTGAGTGTATAGCTGCTATAGTGTTTATTTTAGATTTGTTTGGCGCTGTTTGACTTTTTTGCATATTGTATCAAATATAGACAGCATTTATGTAAGACGCACAGTAGCTCGGAAAATAACATGATTATGAAAACAAGGAATACAAATGAATGTAATAACAAAAATAGGAAATGGTAAAGACAATCTTTTAGTGGGGCTAATGATAATACATAAATTCTCCAAGTGAAACCAGAAGAAAGATAACATCAGACAGTGATCTAAACCATAATTTGTGTTAAATACTAGGATTGATCAATCAAATATATTAAAGCTATCAAACCATGGGTTCCACTTTTTATCATAAAAAGGCAGAGTATGGTATGAAGTATGAAATATCTTTTCTACTCTACAGATAGATTCCACTCGCAATTTAACCTGTGAGAACGGAACTAAGGAGGTTTTCCCAGTGAAAAACCATTGTATAAAGACATAAATAGTGTGAAGTAGTCTCATCTGTAAGGTGGGAAACTCTAAGATAGGGGAAAATAAAAGCATTGAATAGGAGTAATTACCAGTTATGGAGGATGCAAAAGTCATTAATTTCTTCCAAACTAGGACAATATTGTCACATTTCCAAAACAAATGGAGGAATGTGGCTGGTAGGAGACAACCCCAAAGCATAAACGAGATACTGAATAAAATAAAGAATGTAATTTACCTGGGGTGAGATCAGAAATCTTGTCATAACCTGCAACCAGTGTTGCCAACTGCCCGTGTTTTTTTATGGGCAGCCAGTAAAAAACACAAACTATTTTTCCTGCCCTGTAAATGCCTGTAACAGGAAAAACGTGGCAATAAAAAATGGCTGTGACAGCTCAGCTCGGCATGCACAGTTCTGGAGCCAGCCAAGAGAGTCTAAGACCATCCAAGTGCCTGTGTGTTAGGTGCTGGTGGGTCTGTCGGAGTAGAGGCAGGTGCCTGACAGAGCGTGATCTTATCATCATGGTGCATTTCCCACCAGCACCACCAGCTAACCATTAAAAAAACACAGGACTCAGGAGCCAAGCGGAGTGTGGCCTCATGTGTGTGGAAGGAACCGGACCAGATGATAGTCGGGACTTGGGAGCTCAGCAAGATAAGCCTGGGTGGCCAAGAAAGACTGTGTCAGTCAGTCAGTGACTCAGTGCTTTTCTGGAGGTATTAGCGCCTGTGATGTACATAATTGGCAGGTGACCCATGTTGTGGAGATTTGTTCTTGGAAATATTGTCCCATAACCCTAATGAATGCCACACTAAAAGTAGTGATATATTCTCTACTATAAATTGTAGAGTAGTAGAAGTATAGTAGGAATCTGGGACTTTTTAAGGTGCTTAGAAAAATAAATTCTTATCCATATCAATGATTTAGACTGATATTAAAATACCAATTTATTTATTAAAAAGACAAAGATTAAAAAACATCAATTTACATTTGACACTAATATTGCACATATACAATTCCTGTCTGTGCTTATGTCTGTCTGTGTGTCTGTGCTTATGTGCTGACCGGTTTAGTCAAAAGAGGCTTCTTCAGAGACAGCGCAAATATCGATATAACTAGTAAACAAACAAAGTCAATACAGTATATTATATATATATAGTTTATATCAATATGTACAAAACAAGATTTAGATATACATTTGTTACAGAATTGTCCTGTGTCTAAACAAGGTGCAGATATAATGTACTGTCCATACCTGAGGTATGGCACCAGAGCCTGTAGATCAAAGCTGTGTGAGCCTATGACTGGGAATCAGGAGCATGTGTCAGGCGCGCAAGCCTTGCCGCATAAGGTCTCCCGCAGAGGGGGATTGGCAGAGCTAAATTAGCAGGTGATACCTGTTTAACAATAGGGTCACATTAATGTTTTAAATGATTAGATGGGGTCTACCCTTCAATAAGTATACTGTCAAAAACTATTTAAAATTTGTCTTACACTTCCTATAGATGCTATAAGTTTTGGACATTATACATAGAGAAACAGTGGACAGAAATCCATTGCAGATACATAAACAAACGGCACATAATTATATCCTTAAAAATGCAAATGATCACCCTCAATATGACATTGGGGGCCTCATGATGGTAAAAAGGTTATGAGGAGTATGACCTGAAAAAGATAGGCAGATAGTTTCAAATTCGAACAAACCACAAACTTTGAAACCCAAAATAAGGCTTCCATTCAAGTAAATCAGTGGGAAGTGTGGTATATCTACCTTTTAAACTGGAATGCAAAGTCCAAGCATGTTTGCAGCATCCAAACCTACCTGTGTATAGGCTCCCCTAAATACCCCCATCCATCCTGCCGACGTAGAAACATACAGGCAGGATGCTGACGTCAGGACCGGAAGCAGTTGCGGCGCTGCCGGGCAACCAATGCAGCATCCCGGCTTGACCCACAATGCGCCTTCCTGATACGTCACCTGCCCCCCAACGAGGTGCGCCAAAACTACAGCACTCCCCCGGCAATGGGCAGAGGGCGACACAGGAGAGAGGAATATTATTACACTGGTGGAAAGCCTGAGCCAATACATGGCCCGACCACTTCTGCCACGCCTCCGATAGGGCGGCGTCAAGGTATTCCACAAAATAGTCTTCGCAACCCATACGGGAAAACAAAAAACTGCCCAATGGCTCACGCCCACAGGTGCCCCGCTCCCAGACACAGGCTCAACTGACAAATAATACCTGTGTGAAAAAGAAAGATTTTATGGAATGATATGAAAAAAATTAAACAGTCTGCACATTAAAAGACACGGTGAGGCAAATAGACATGAAAGTACAATTTACATGTGGTTATCTAAAATCAATATAGATACAGAACGCCTGCAATTTTTGCAATAACCACAATTCATGATACATTTAAGACAAACAGATGCTTTAAAGTGGCAAACAATTTTGAGCTGCAACCAAAGATACAATAGTTCTAAATGCAAATAAGTAAAAAAAGTCTGGTGCGCTACTTAGTGAACTTGTGTAAACAGTTAATTGTGATGAAAACCACACATAAATATCATACAGAAATATTCATGATGTCTGAATAAAAAATATACATCATAATGATACATATAATGATGACGCGTCAGAGCAAGGAGGAGCCGCGCTGTCACTCACATCGCCGCGGCTTGCACTGCAGGCAACCGCGGATCACAGTATCTACAACCAGGCAGATTGTGTCTTCCTAATTGTAAGTGCTCTACCTTATTTTTAATAAAATCTTGGGGATAATGCACTATCGGCCTCCCTCTGTTCTTGCTTCATATATGTAAAATACCCGGATGTCGAATCGAGTGTGTGAGCCAGGAGAACTCTATCCTATCCATTCAAAAGGTGTCAGGAGAGAGGGAAGGAGCATACCTTGAAGCCTAATATATTTTGTATCTGGTAAGAGGACCCATTTGCCTAAAGGTGTGGGAATTGATCACTCCTATTTGCTCCGTCACAAGAGGTTCTCCCTTAATTGGTTTCTGCCTTTTCATATGCCCTTTATACTGCATTTGCTGGTAAGAAGCAAACCTGTGAGGTGGTGGGAAACTGTCACATCCCACATTGGATCACTCTTTATTTTTTCCAGCACCAGTTCATTTATCGTTTTTCACGTTTATCACATCCAGCACTGTTGGACTTTGAGTTGAACTTTTTGGAACATTGCTTCACTCCCAAATTTTGGGAATTTGTACCACTTTCACATCATTATACTGTATGTATCACTACGATGTATAGTTTTGATTCAGACATTATGAATATTTCTGTATGATATTTATGTGTGGTTTTTATCACAATTAACTGTTTACACAAATTCACTAATTAGCGCACCAGACCTTTTTTACTTAATACTCAGGGTGGTTCCACTCTGCAGATTATGCTGTATGGTCTGTTTTTTACACCATTACTATAATTATACAATACACATTCGATATGCCACACCACTACTTCATACTGTACTTTTTATACAAAATACCACCACAGTTTACAGTGCTGTATATTTTATAATGCACAGCCACTCCACTCAGTATACATAGCTGGATATTTTTCACTTCACACTGCTCCATTCTGTATATTGTGCATTATATACTCTTCATTGTGCTGTACATCTTTTAATGCTAACCACTACCCTTTTACACTGAGCTTTACCTTATTGTCAGGCTTATTTGGGGAGGTTACATTTAAAAAAAGAAATGAAATGTTATATTTTGTTTTATATAGAAATATGAAGCAATGACATCCATTTTTGTTAGGTTACTGAAAGGTTAAATATCCTTTAACAAAAAAATGCCTATTCAACAGGTTTACCCCAGACATGCTGTGTTGACCTACGGTAATAAATAAATAGCCTGTTGATTGTCTTTAGATAAAGTCTAAGATGCTATACAAAGGTAATTTTATCTGTGTGGTAATCATAAACCTGAGTCAGTATTTTCTGTGTTTAGATCCATTTAAAAATAAGATTTACAGATACGTATAATCTTATATGTAACAGAATATTAACAATGAAATATATATATAACTAACATACATTGATATGTAGAAAACCGTTATATATTATAATTGTTTCATTCTTGATAAATGATATTGATGACTCATCTCTGTATGTCAAGAGAGGCTTCAGTAAACATTTGTAAATTGTAAGTTATAGAAAGCATCATAAAATTTTGTTTAACGTTGCCAGGCTCTAGGAAGTCTGAGAT
Source organism: Pelophylax lessonae (assembly GCF_965119305.1). Lineage (NCBI taxonomy): Eukaryota > Metazoa > Chordata > Amphibia > Anura > Ranidae > Pelophylax > Pelophylax lessonae. The sequence goes on along the minus strand of NC_138769.1, from coordinate 178,713,433 downwards.
GGTAAGCTCTTTGTCAATATAAGGTTCAAAGTTTATTTGTAGGTAAATAATGTTGTCATACTGAACCTAAGAGCAACACAGTACTGCCATCTCTGGTGACTGACTACTACTAATTGAAGTCTTAGGTTAAAAAGTAATTTCCAATATATATAGATATATATATATTAAATAAGATATATTAAATATTAAAATGATGTTGCCAGATTTAATCTTTATTCAGATACCTGGTGGATATTAAATGGACATGTAATAGATGAGAGTATGGATAAATTATTATGTTGTTTTATGATACTCTTAAATATGGAGATATCATCATTTAGTTTTAATATCCATATACTGGTTGACCAAGAGGTGTCACCCAATGACATCACCAGTTAATGGATAAGTTATCCCAACCAATGGGGATAATGTCACTCCTTCTGGGTTTAACTTATGGTAATTTTAATAGTCCTTTGTTCTATACCATATAAAAAGGCAATCCCAGATGAGAGAGGGACACATGACACATGACATTTGCCCAACATACATCACACATACAATACACACGCTACTACAGCTATGCATAGACTCATCTATACAGATTCCATTTTGCTCCATCATGTATCTGAAACTTTGAGGGACGCCAAACGAAACTCCTCCCTAATTGACCGCCATCTTGGAAAGGCAGCCATCTTAAGGACTCAGGTAACGACCATTTTAAGCTAGCAGCCATTTTAAATATGGTAAATATGCCTTGCTAATTATTTGATTAGTATTCAATATTGTTTATGTACTTCCTTGAATGTTTTACATTTCATGCTAAAGGGTAACGGGAGTACAATTCCAGCCATATAAACCATATGTAGATTTTTCTCTAAAAAGCTGATTTTTGTTTTTATAACATTTTTATTAATATCAGATTTAGAGCATATTGGCGTATTAGTCTCACGTTTTGCATAGCCTATTCTCACTTCATCTGCAGTGGAGTGACTATCAGGCTGTACATTGTGCAGACAATTGTGGTCTGATTATATAGAAAATTCATTTATGGTTTATACTATAACTGGAGAAAACGTAATCTTGCTTTATTTTTACTTTCATTATTGAGCTACCGATCACATTGCATTTATTGTTTGAAGTTTGTATTTTTGTAAAGTTATTTTTTGTGTCATCTCAAGTTTGATCATTTATCGTGATTACATGTCTCGTGAATAAATATTTTATATATTCCATACTGTAGACTGTTTTCACTAAGATTGGTATATGCTTTTAAAAATAAATTAATCAATAAAAAGAATTAGCTACATATTGATTTGTGGAAATAAGTTGAGATTCTCCTTCCGCACAGATCTTTGCTTATTGACATAAATAGACACTGTTATATTCAGAGCAGTATAAACATTCTGACATTATATACTTTAAAGCTCCATACTATAACTGTGCTGTATGCTATACTGTATACTCCAAATTGCTCCACTCTGTGCCATCCATCTGGAGGAGAGAGACTGTCACAGTGTCACTGGAGGAGGGGATGTGTTTATCACTCATGTTAGTCTGGTGAGGTCACAGTGAGCCAAACTCGGGTGTCATCATCATCTGTGCTGCTGCACATGTCAGTGTTAGAGTCAATTTCATGTGTCTACCTGGCCTGCCTGCCCTTTCTAACTTCTTGCCCTCCTGTCTGTCCCTGAGCTGGGTTGGGGAGGTTTTGGGGCCTGCCTGGAGTGGAGACTGTCACTGACGCTGAGGGGTTCAACGTCCAGGCAAGCAGTAAATTTCATACTATGCCCAGGGGACCCCAGGTCCCATATCATGCCCTTCCTGAGCCAAGAAAGGGGGGTAGGGGAAGCAGTCTGTTTTCTGGGCACTGCAGACTGGCTGGGGGGCTCTCTTGGGTCTTTCTGTGGGAATAAAGTGGCCTCTCTCTTTCTGGGGGCCCAGGTGACAAAATCGAATAGGTTATAATAACCCGCCCTTACTATGTCACAAAACATAAGAAATGTTTTTACCCTAATATCTACATTAAATTGCATTGCTAATTACATATTGTACTTAGATACTGCTTAAATACTGAAATTTTAACTTAAAACTGTAATTTTGTAACTTTTGGAAATGCCAGCAAAAAAATTGGCTGTGCCAGAAAATTTGGGTGTCGTGTCAGTAAATTTAAATCTGGTAGGTTGGCAACACTGCCTGAAACAGCGCCAGTGCCACCATCACTCTTAAAAAGACACAGGCACATTGCCTTCTGTATAGCTTGGAAACCCTACGACTGAATAATGCAATATACAGAAAGTTTTCATGCCGATTTGAACCATCTATGCAGAAACATATTGTTAAGGTTTATTTTTAGTACTAAAACCAGTCATTGATGGAGCAATTTTCTTCTTGCAGCCAGGGGTTGCAGGAAATAAATTGGCTTGATTCCCCCATCAACACATTCAGTGTTGATGGAGGAATCACTCCTGCAGGAGCCATTGTGTTCTCCTAGCGGGGGGACAGGGGAAGTTGTCCCTGCTGGGAAAACACAGTGATTATTGCTTTTGGCTATAAAAGCCTCTAGCAATAATTGTATGTAAAATCTGACAGGCTGGTTGTACCATATTTGATTGAAAGATCAACTTGGGTCCATTCAACCTATGGAGCCATTGTGTTCTCCCAGCAGCAGGGCAGGGGAACCGCCCTGGCCCGGAGAACACACTGTAATTGAAATGTTTGCATGGATAATCCAACAGGCTGTTTGAATTATCAGCCTGCCCATACATGGTTTGAATAGTCTATGGCCTGCTTAAGCTTGTCTTCTTACTATCCTATGTGACTTTATATATACTCTTTGATTCTGGTTTTCTTTACCTTTTTTTTGAACTTATGAAGTTTGCGACCAGTTAAACTACAATTGGCAATCCAATTTAAACCTTATTTTATTCTTCTGCAAATACACATAACTTCAGCATATCTATTTACGTGAAAATGCTTTTTACAGTGGAAGAAAAAGTACCATTGCTCAGTCTGATAGTCAAGTAAATAGCTTTGATGCCTTTAGATAATCCTGTGCAGAAATAATCTATCAGTGTAACCTTTTCGTTTGTCATAAATGTCACAGATAATGGTTGAAAGTGATATGTGATCCTTTTGCCCAAGCTGTGAAAGGGAACTCCGGGGGGTAGCATTATAGTCAACAACCGAGTATGTGCTGTATTATTTTTGACATCCAATTACAAAATTCCCACAACAGATATGACAGAGGCATCTTGACACTTCCTCTGTAAAGATGTATAGACTTTTTATAGGAACATATAACGTGCTCTAAGGTTGTCTATTTAAAACAAATGAGTATTGAAATAAATGCTTGTAAGTTTATGACCCTAAATAACAGTTAAAGTATATATTTTCTCTCATTGTTTGATACAAGAAAGTGCAAAAGCTAGCTAAATATTATTAAATATATTTAAATTATATAAATATTTTTAAATTATTCTCATCTATGTATTAGTAATATAACCATTCACACATTTACAAGTCATATGATCACTTTGTTAACACTATTTAGAAATGGCTATATAATACAGGGTGAAGTCTCTAACAACTGGCTTTGGGATCCAGGCTAAAAAAAATATTGGTAATTGCGCATGGAATCATTGCTGACATATTTTAAAATCATTAAGTGTAGCTGCTGTACATAATGCAGTAATATGATTACAGTATAGGAACATGATTGAATGATGGAAGTCAGCAGATATCTCCCTTATGTACTAAGTTCTGGAGCAACTGCACTCGTAGTGGGCACCGTCTATTTGTCTTTAGTAAATCAACCCCTATGTTGTATTGTCTGGTGCCAATATCTAACATACAGTAATATGTCATCTGACAACAAAAAGCAACATGTTCATTCAGTGACACACAGGTTGCATAACCTTTGCCATGTAAGGGGATTCTGTCACCCTGTAGATGCATACTACCCTTATGTGGGCATCTCTGTAGTACCACAGATTGGGTAGCTCACAGTTCTGTAGGATCACCCACATAGAGTATGTGGCTGTCAGACCCCAGATGCAGAATAGCAAAGAGCTGAGGGAATCTCTCCTAGCTTCATCACACAGCCACGGGGAAGCCTGGGAGAACTTCCCCTTCTTTGCCAGGCATTGCTCTGCCTCTGAGGTCTAGTGAGTGTTCTGCAAGAAGGAAGAGTTAGATTTTTGCACAGGACGGCTGAACTGATTCTTGGAAGTTGTCATATATTGTCTCAGCTATTTTCTGCATGTACAGTATAGTTTAATAATTGACCATTAATTGCCAATGCATTACGATGGTTGCCCCTTTTTTGGCAAAAATTACATTAGCAGTTATTGATTATTTTATTATTGCATATGTATTTTCAAGTCACTGTTGTTTAGAGGACCATATTACCATAATTTATTCATCTACAGACCTGTCACTATCAAAACATCCAGCCATGTTTTGTATTATGTGCATGCCTAATCAATGTTTAATTTTTTTTTAATGGCATAGTTATATATACACTGTTCAGACAAAATAATTGTCGCTATCTCCATTTCTTTTATGGCCATTATTACTATTGATTTAATTTCATGAATCTTACTGAAAATAATTTTGATATATAGAGGAAGGGGTGTAAAAATAAATCCCTCCGGTGACAAATATGTTAGGTACACCAGTTCTGCATTTAAAAAATGGTTATAATATGGTATTGTTTATACTACAGCATGTATGTAAATTCAGCATTGAGTATGTTATTCTGGTTGTTGGTGTCTGTAATATGTTGGTTATTGTTGGATTTAATATTTTATGTCCTTGGTTATACTGCATAATACAATATTGCTGTGTGATTACAGTTGTGATTAGTTAACGCTATTGCACTTAATGATTTGACTATGCACTGCTGCTAATAAAAAAATGTGCTTTTTACAATCAATCCTAATCTCAGTGCAATATATCCACTTAAATGTGTCCTACTAATCCTATTAACATATATAAATTGATCCCAGTAAACATACAGTATATCATAGTGCAATATGCCCACGTGGATGTATAACAGATATCAAAGTATCAGCTGCATGTGAATTTTTCCCATAATAAATATAAATAATCAGTGCAACATATAACAAAAATGCAAAAAAACTTGGACTGAGCAGCCTATGACGTATTTACCGAGAGGCACGAAGAGCATAGGGGGGGAGTGGGGGGGGGGGGCTCAAGAGGACAGGTGACGGAGAGCACTAGAAGGGTGGAGAGAACTGGGGGGTGGAGTGCACAAGGGTTGGGCGGAAAGCATAAGGGGGCCAGCATGCAGGGAAGAGAGTGCAGGGGGGACAGAGAGCACAGGCGGAGCTGGCGAGCACTAGGGGGGGTCGGATGGAGAGCACTGGGGGGGCGGGGAGCACAGAGGGGCCTGGAGAGCACTTGGGGGCAGAGAGCACAAGGGGAGCAGAGAACATGGGGGGGCCAAAGAGCACAGGGTGGGCTTAGAGCACTAGGGGGCCAGAGAGCATGGGGGCTGGAGAGCACTGGGGGGCTGAGAGCACAGGGGGGCAGAAAGCATAAGAGGGGCCAGGAAAGCACAGGGCAGATAGCACAGGGGGGCTGAAGAGCACTGGGGGGGGGGGTGAGAGAGAGTACTGGGGGGTGGCAGAGAGCACAGCAGGCCTAAGGGCACGGGGGGACCAGAGAGCACTGGAGGACTGGAGAGCAGTTGGGGGCCAGAAAGCAGTGGGGGGAGCCTGAGAGAATGGGGGCTGAGAACACAGTGGGGGGGGCAGGGAGCACTGGGGGTAGCCTGAGAGCACAGGGGGAGAGAATTGTGGGCTGGAGAGCTCTGGGGGGGCTGTAGAGCACTGGGGGGCTGGAGAGCAGTTGGGGGCCAGAGAACAGTAGGGGGAGCCTGAGAGCACAAGGGGGGCCTGAGAGTACAGGGGGAGCACCGGGGGGCTGGAGAACAATGGGGGGTCAGAGAGCACTGGGGGGGCTGAAGAGCCCTGAGGGGGCAGAGAGCACTGAGGGGGGCAGTGAACATTGGGGGGCAAAGAGCACAGGAGGGGTGGAGAGCACAGGGGGACCTAACAGCACAGGGGGGGCCTAAGAGCATGGGAGGGCTGGAGATCACTGGAGGGCTGGAGAGCAGTTGGGGACCAGAGAGAAATAGGGGGGAGCCTGAGAGCACAGTGGTTGGGGGGAGAGAGCACTGGGGGGAGCCTGAGAGCACAGGGGGAGCACTGTAGGCTGGAGAGCACTGGGGGGGCCTGAGAGCATGGGGGAGAGAACTGGGAGGGCTGGAGAGCACTGGAGGGCTGGAGAGCAGTTGGGGGCTGGAGAGCAGTGGAGGGGAGCATGAGAGCACAAGGGGGGCTTGAGAGCATAGTGGGGGGGGAGTGCACTGGGGGATTGGAGAGCATGGGGGGGCAGTAGATGGAAAGGAGGACCATCTCCATATACAGTAGAAGAATCAATCTCTCAATTTTTTTCCTGCAGCCTCTGAATGCCTTTAGGATGGAGAGAAAAAGAAGGCTTTCAGGGGCTGCAGGAGAATAGGATTGATTTTTCTACTGTATATGCAGCCAGTCCTAATATCCTACCTGTCGTCTCCTTGAGATCCCCTGCCTCTTCATGGTCACAGGTCATCTGACCTGTAGTTTCCATCCCCCGGCTCAACGGGCAAACTGAATTGGCAGCCAGCGGAGAGGCCGAGTGAGTGGCGCGGGCTCAAGGAGCAGCCCAGCTGCCATGGCCCCTAAAGGACATGCTGCCCGATTTGCCCATGGCCAGTTCAGGCCAGGAGGTTGCTATAAATAGATTAGCAGAGAGCTTGTCTTGTCACAGCACTGCTCTTCAAGTCTCTGCCTATGTGAAAGGGGGTGTGTACCTTTACTCCAATCAGCTGTCTTGGCTGTATGCCAAGAATCCACTCTAGTGCTAAACAGGAAGAGAAAATCTCTAACACAATGTGCACTTTCTAAAGAATATATAAAGACAGAAGGTATGCATGTAAAACTTGCGTAGGGAGATTTGTTTCATCTCTATGTATCATCTTAGGCTGTTCACTTCACTGGGTATATGTGAGGGTTTAAATACACTTTAATTATTTTTGATTTGAAAAAAAGAAATTGAAAATATTCTCTAAATCTCTCTAAACCAATGATTTGACAATGCTTTGCATTTTACTATCGACAATGGGGCACCAAAAAAAAAAAAAAAACAAAGAGTGCCAGACTTTTTAAAATCAGGAAGATTGTTTTAAATCCACCCTTACATTCAAAGTATAGCCCCTAATGACACCTAATTAAGTTAGGGTATATCTAAATATTTAAAGACAATTTTCTAGTATATTGAGAAAAGTGTAGAAGCTATGTCCAAATGTTTTACCTTTGGCTGTCTTTGTCCCATTGGGAAGATTTCCCTTCATTCCCTATACCAGAGACAGCTCAGGAAGTGTAGGGAAATCTCTCCAAAGTAAGGGAAATATCTTCTTAGACAGGTTATAGGAACAGGTGTCCCCACTCTGTCCTAAAAACAATGGTTCCAGAGTAAAAAAAAAAATCATGATAAATTGTCTAACTTCACCCTCTTTACCCCCCCCCCCCCAAAAAAAATAACAAAAAACAAAGATGGCTTTCGATATACATCAAAAAAGGGTGTGTGCATAAAGATAATAATTATGAATGTCTGGTTTTAAAGATCAGCTAATTTGCCTATTAGAGGCCCGCTTAGTCAAATCTTAAAATGTACCTCCTACTTTATTGAGGCACTTATTGTAAACCATGAGAGTGAACTGTCTATGGACACTCCTGAAGTATAAATATAAGTACCATCTTCATATTAGTGTAGTATTAGTCATTAGGTGAACAAAAATGAAAATAGGAAAAGTTGGAAACATCCACCCCCCTCCCCCCCCCCCCCCCCGCATCCATAGATGCTTCTGAGATAAGTACTATTTGCATTCCTTGTTTTCTGAAATAATTTATTTGGAGTAGTTGTTTTTTTTTCATATTTTGCTCTAAACAGCATTTCAAACTTGCTGAAGTAGAAAGTAGTAAAGGAAATGTAAATTATGTTTTACAAAAGTTTATGTTTACATGATAATTTCTTTGGATTTTCTAGTAGAAAGTCATTAGCATATCTAACTCCTTGGGGAAATGATAAATGCATACTTGTAAGTACATTGCACATGTCTTGGAATGCTGTACTACTAATTTGCCTGTACACTTTTTGTGCTTGTAATTAGTATTCCTTTCACTATGCACTTCCTAAATTATGTTAATTGGCTTTATAAAACTTCAACATACGTGATTTTCGTTAAGAACAAAGTAAACTTCGAAAATTTGTATTTTCACATCAGGTCCAGATGTCCATAAATAAGTACTGTCATTTAACGTACAATATATTCAGAACATAATTAGATTGCAGATACAGTACATCAATATAGCATAGCTTAAATATGACTAAGACATCATTCTTCCAAGATGTATCAGTATCATTAGTGCTCTCCATTTCAGTAATTTGAATAATGAAGTTTAATTTGTCTCCAGTCATTACATATAATTTATGAGAGCAGTGCTGTGTTTAAAAGTTTGAAAGTTACTTTGGAAGTAATTCTCACAGCATGCGATTTGTGTGCCGCAATCAAAGGGTTAGCATGAAATTGTATTATTTACTACAACAGAGATGATTTATTTAGAAAGAGTTTGTCAAATGACTAAAGGACTAATTTGTTTATCTTTCTTGATGCTTCGGTACCCTAGTTGCCATCGGAAATCTCACAGGTGTGTGAGTGATTGCATATTTAGGATTAAAATATTAAAAATTAATCATAGACTGATAGGGTAAAGGAAATTTAAAAAGTCAAATTTTTGTTTTGTTTCAGATGGATAGAAGAGTTTGAACCTCCATGAGGTTTTATATTGCTGTCTGTGCTGTCACTAGGTTCATTCACTCTACTTGTCCTAATTACCACGGTCACCAGCACTGAAAGAGCCAGAAAATCCAACACTTTGAGTTGTCATCTGAACTAGGAAATATTTTAATTGGGACAATTCTTCTGGTGACCATGGTCTAAGGCTGGATTTACACCTATTGGATGAAGATGGCCACTGGGTGATACATTAAGATCCAATAGTAAACGAACATTAAACTCCTATAGAGGGGTGGTTGAATTGTCTGCTAGTGAGAATGCTAACATGGTCACATTTGCATCACTTTTTTTAGGGACAAATAAATGTGTATTGTGTCAATCCCACACCACCCTTTATGTTTTGTTGCGAACAATAAAAAATTATTAAATAAAAACTTGCAAATTCCAGCAGAAACGAATTCAGCAGTGTTCAAACTCTAATCAAACACTAACTATGAGTGAAAGAAAAGTTTTTGTGTTATCATTCATATTCTCTGAAAAATGGTCAAGAAATCATAAATTCGGCCAGGGTATGTAAACTTATGAGCAGACCTGTGTATATATATATATATATATATATATACACACACACACACACACAGTGTCTCACAAAAGTGAGTACACACACACACACACACACACACACACATTTTTGTAATTTTTTTATTAAATCTTCTCATGTGACAACACTGAAGAAATGGCACTTTGCAACAATGTAAGGTAGTTAGTGTACAACTTGCATAACAGTGTACATTTGCTGTCCCCTCAAAATAACTAAACACACAGTCGTTAATGTCTAAACCGCTGGCAACAAAAGTTAGTACACCCCTACATTAAAATGTCCAGATTGGGCCCAAAGTGTCAATATTTTGTGTGGCCACGATTATTTTCCAGCACCGCCTTACCCCTCTTTGGCATGGAGTTCACTAGAGCTTCACAGGTTGCCACTGGAGTCCTCTTCCATTCCTCCATGACGACATCACAAAGCTGGTGGATGTTAGAGACCTTGCGTTCCTCCACCTTCCAGTTGAGGATGCCACACAGATGCTTAATAGGGTTTAGGTATGGAGACATGCTTGACTAGTCCCTTACCTTTACCTTACCTTTACACTCAGCTTCTTTAGCAAGGCAGTGGTCATCTTGGAGGTGTGTTTGAGGTCCTTATCATGTTGGAATACTGCCCTGCGGTCCAGTCTCCAAAGGGAGAGGATCATGCTCTGCTTCAGTATGTCACAGTACATGTTGGCATTCATGGTTCCCTCAATGAACTGTAGCTCACCAGTGTCGGCAGTACTCATGCAGCCCCAGACCATAACACTCCCACCACATGTTTGACTGTAGGCAAGACACACTTGTCTTTGTACTCCTCACCCGGATGCCGCCACACACACTTGACACCATCTAAACCAAATAAGTTTATCTTGGTCTCATCAGACCACAGGACATAGTTCCAGTAATCCATGTCCTTAGTCTGCTTGTCTTCAGCAAACTGTTTGCAGGCTTTCTTGTGCATCATCTTTAGAAGAGGCTTCCTTCTGAGACGACAGCCATGCAGACCAATTTGATGCAGTGTGCAGGCCTGTGTGTGACCCCTGTTCTGAGTGGAACCTGTCCTGTTAAACCGCTGTATGGTCTTTGCCACCGTGCTGCAGCTCAGTTTAAGGTTCTTGGCAATCTTCTTATTGCCTAGGCCATCTATATGTAGAGCAACAATTAGTTTTTTCAGATCCTCAGAGAGTTTTTTTGCCATTAGGGGCCATGTTGAACTTCCAGTGACCAGTATGAGAGAGTGAGAGCGATAACACCAAATTTAACACATCTGCTCCGTATTCATACCTGAGACTTTGTAACACTAGCGAATCACATGATACCAGGGAGGGAAAATGGCTATTATGGCCTAATTTGGACATTTTCACTTAGGGGTGTAGTCACTTTTGTTGCTAGCGGTTTAGACATTAATGGCTGTGGGTTGAGTTATTTTGAGGGGACAGCAAATTTACACTGTTATACAAGCTGCTACAATGTAAAGTAGTGAGTGTACAAAGTGTCATTTCTTCAGTGTTTTCACATGAAAAGGTAGAATAAAATATTTACAAAAATGTGAGGGGTGTACTCATTTTTGTGAGATACCGTAGACACACACACACACACACACACAGTATATATATATATATATATATATATGATCCAATACTACTAAAATAATCATCAAACATATGAAATATAAATAAAAGTCCTCAGTGTCCAAATAAATTTATTCTTTATATCTTCCACCTCTAGTGATCTAAAGAAAGCATATACGCTGTGAATTCCACCTCTATTCACCTATGTGCTTACCTTTTGTAGTGAACCTTCACAATGACAGGTCAAATAACAGCTTTCCCACTCTGGGCTTGTTGGAAATCATGCTTGAATATGTACACAACTTAAATTTTATCCTCTAATCCCTACTTTAGATATTAAACACAACATCCAGTTTAAATAGGTGTGTGGCCCTTTAAGAGATCGTAATTCCTTCCTACAGTGGACTTATAAAGCACAAGGTACCCCCATATTGCAGCAAGCTTTTTACAATCAATTTTATTTAAAATCAAATGCACTTACATTAAATAAGGCATAAATGGCATAAAAGAAACAGCGGGGCCCCGTCTCCCGCATCACTTCTGGTTTTGGGTATCAGTCATCCGGCTCAAACCAACGCATATCATCACGATCACATGACGTATGATTTTGTTGGATCACTAGAGGTAGAAGAGATGAAGAATACATTTATTTGGGCGCCAGAATGCGGGAGGAGCCAACTCGATTGCTGCTGGGCTCCTGCGATCTTCAGGGAAACTGACAGTAGAGCCACCTGCCTATGTAAACAAAGCAGGCGGCTCTCCTGTCAGACAGGCACAGTGAGATTGTGTGTCTCAGATAAGCTGAAACACTGATCTCTGTGTGCCTTTCATAGAGCCTTCCCCCCCACAGTTAGTAAGCACAATTAGGCTCACACTTAACCCCTTGATCAAATCCAGTATTAACCCCTTCCCTGCCAGTGTCATTTATACTGTAACAGTGCATATCATTTAGCACTGATCACTGTATTGGTGTCACTGGTCCCCAAAAAGTGCCACTTAGTGTCAGATTTGTCCGCCGCAATGTCGCAGTCCCGCTAAAAATCGCCATTACTAATAAATAAATAAATAAAAAGTCCAAAAATCTTTCCCAGAGTTTGTAAACGCTATAACTTTTGTGCAAACTAATTAACCACTTAAGCCCCGGAAGATTTTACCCCCTTCCTGACCAGGGCCTATTTTGAGATTCAGCACTGCGCGACTTTAACGGACAATTGCGCAATTTGTTTTATGCTACCTATATTTGGTAAAAAAAATCACAAAAAGCGTATTTTGATTGGTTTGCGCAAAAGTTATTGCGTTTACTAACTAAGGGAAAGGTTTTTGTCATTTTTGTTCTTTTTTTTTAACGAGTAATTGTGGCGATCTGCAATTTTTTTTGCGGGACTGCGACATTGCGGCGGACAGATTGGACCCTTGACTCACATTTTTGACACTTTTGGGGTTACCAGTGACATTACTACAGTAATCAGTGCTATACATATGCACTGTTACTGTAAAAATGACACTGGCAGGGAAAGAGTTAACTTTGTTTGAGAGGGAGGGGTTAAGTGTGTCCCTAGGGGCGTGATTCTTACTGTGATTGGATGTGGCTACTAGTGTAAGAACAGAGATCAACGGTCCTACATAGTAGAACCGTGTGATCTTCATTCTTACACAGGGGAGAATGACAGGCGGCTGTGTTTACATTAGCCGCCTGCCTTTCTCCCGCTCTAACGGACGATCGTGAGTGCCCGGCAGACATCGGGTCCGCCGGGCACACGCGCGGGGGGGTCCGTGAGCGCGCGGGAGCGAGCTCCAGCGGCGCGCGCCCGCTCCCCAGAGCCTCACAGGCTAGCGACGTAGACCTACGTCGCTTTGCCTGTGAGGGGCTGACTGCCGACGTAAATCGTCGTTAGGCAGTCGGCAATTGGTTAACATACGCTTTTTGGGATTTTTTTTACCAAAAATATGTAGCAGAATACTAATTGGCTTAAACTGATAAAAAAAAATAGATTTTTAAAAATTTTTTTGGGAATGTTTTATAGCAAAAAGTAAAAAATGTTGGTTTGGATGAGGCGCTACTACCACTTGTGTATATTTTTGAATTTTCCCTAATAATCAAAAGACTCTATAGAAAGTACCTAAGTGCCCTTTTTAAAAGTGCAAATGTGCTTAAAGGAGCAGAAAATATATATAGGAATGTATAAAACATATACAAAATACATGAAACTGTGAAATACATAAAATCTAATGAATAAAAGTGGTGTGATATAGTATTCAAATATTGTGTTTCAAAATCTTCACAATGCAGTGAACAGTTCATTTGTCTCTTATGATAAAAAGAGAAATTTCATCTCAGTATTTCCAAAGGTGATAAGTGCTCCGAACAATAAGGTGCTCATAAATATGTGCTCCGTGCTCCACCACCTTGGTAAGTAATAGCCACTCGCCAGAACCAATTTGATATTTTGTATTGCACAATTTCATGTATTTTGTATATGATTTGTAAATTCCTGTATATATTTTCTGCACCTTTAAGCACGTTTGCACATTTAAAAAGGGCACCTAGGCACTTTCTATAGAGTCTTTTGAGTATTAGGCACATTTTTGTCATTTTTGTTGTTTTTTTTTTAACGCGTAATGGTGGCGATCTGCGATTTTTTTTTTGCGGGACTGCGACATTGCGGCGGACAGATCGGACCCTTGACTGACTTTTTTGACACTTTTGGGGTTACCAGTGACATTGCTACAGTAATCAGTGCTATACATATGCACTGTTACTGTAAAAATGACACTGGCAGTGAAGGGGTTAACTTTATTGGAGAGGGAGGGGTTAAGTGTGTCCCTAGGGGCATGTTTCTAACTGTGATTGACTGTGGCTACATGTGTAATAACAGTGATCAACGGTCCTACATAGTAGAACCGTTTGATCACCATTCTTACACAGGGAAGAATGACAGGCGGCTTTGTTTACATTAGCCACCTGCCTTTCTTCCGGTGTAACGGAAGATCGCGAGTGCCCGGCGGACATCGGGTCCGCCGGGCACACGTGCGGGGGGGTCTGTGACCGCGTGGGAGTGGGAGCACGCCTCCGGCGGCGCGCACTCGTTCCCAAAACCCTTACAGGCTAGCGACGTAGTACTACGACGCTTTGCCTGTGAGGGGCTGGCCGCCGACGTAAATAGTCGTGCTGCGGTCGGCAAGTGGTTAAGGGGGTCAAACCTTCCGGAGCTGAAGTGGTTAAAAAAAAGCCTGGATTCTTTCCTATGTGTACTTAATATAAATAGGTACTAATATTTATAGATAAAGTTGATCCAGGGAATATCCGATTGCCTCTCGGGGGATAAGGAAGGAATTTTTGCCCTGTGCTGTAGCAAATTGGATGATGCTTTCCTGGGGTTTTTCGCCTTCCTCTGGATCAACTGCGGGTATAGGATAGTGTATATGGGATTGTATGGTTGGGTTTTCTTTACTGTTTTTTGTTTTTTTTTTTTGGTTGAGCCAGATGGACTTGTATCTTTTTCCAACCTGACTAAATATGACACTATGTATTGCTACGATCGTCAGGAGAGTTTATTTTGGGTTGCTCTTTGGTGATAAGTTATGGTAGTGGTAAGAAATATACAGTTAAATTAAAAAAAAAATAATAATAAGGAGTGATCCATTACCATTTACCACCAAATGAAAGCCCAATTTGTCCAGAAAAAAACAAGGTATCCACCTGGATGCACAAAGTAGTTGTGATGATATGTACGGTTTTATTAACACGTGTCAAAGTTGCAAAATTGGGCTTAGGTATTAAGATTTGTTTTACCCTTAGGTGCAAATGGGCTCAAGAAGACCTGAACTGTGGAAGTTACCAAATCAGATCAGAAAAAGATGGTTCCCTGCAAATAACATTTTCCTTATTACTGAATGACAATGCCTTGTCCTGCACTATGCCATCTTGGTAGAGAAATAGGCTTTACTTACTCATGTCAGAGCTGTCCCGTGATTGTAAACAATCACCTTGTAAAACAACCCATTCAGTTTAAAATAGCATTATAGGGCATACCATTTGTGTAAAGATATAAAAAAAACTTTATAAATACCTTTTTTTCCATTTTCTAAGTGATCACATTCCCACTATTCTCAGCTGCATAAGAGCTTGAGGGAGGAGAAGCAGCAGCACACTGAGCTTCCCAGTGAATGGCTGTGCAGGGGGTGCATGTCAGGACAAGTCTTATCATTGGAGGAGAGCAGGCTGAGTTCCCAGTATAGATAGAGAACGGACCACGATGTGCTCTCCTGCTTAGTGTGGTCAATTTTTAATCAGAAAGCAGAGGGACTGGCAGGAACACCAGGGATTTCACATAAAGAAAGCAATACAAAAAAAATACAATACAAAAAAAACTGTAAACTACAAGCACATGGTACAGCAGGCACATATCAGGAATAGGAAGTGTTGGGGTAACAAACGCTTCAAGTTTCAGCTCATCATTAGATTTACCTGTTTAATATAAAACATTGATTTTATACTTTATACCCCTGACATTATACTACAATTTTGCAAAATGTTCAAGATAATTCCATGCAAGGTAATCTCATATGAATTCTTTTATCGGCATAGGAAAATGTGATCTCTGGCCCCCTAAGAAGAGCTGCAGTATGTCTGCATCAGATAGGGCAAAGCAAATAATAATCTTTCATAAGTAAGTCTTCATAGTGATAATAAAAACAATAAAAACTGACTACCCAGATTTCTGCTTACAGTAAGCCTAAATCTGACTGGTGGTTTTTAAAATTATTCTTTCTTTCTGTAAGCATTTTTAAGTTGATCTTCAGTCCCAAAAAGAGATTTTGCATCCCCTTTCCCATTCTACACAATTTTAAATAGTTTTTTTTTTGTTTTGCTTTACATTTTGCTTATGTAGCCCTGTGCTGTGCTGCCCTTTTTGTCTCAGCAAGATAGGCATGTGCCTGCTTTTTGGGATATGTATAAGCAGAGACTCATTGCGGCCTGTGGGTTGGCATGGTCCTAGTCATATGAGGCTGGATGCCTGAACAAGGAAGAGTCAGCTGGGTACTGGATGACATCAGAGGGAAACATGGCCCCATGAGGCACAGGCTGCAGCACCGGAACTGCAGATCGCAGGAAGGTCACTGATGGATTCACTAGATAGGTAAGTAGCTGAACTAGGAATTGGGTGGGAACCTGAAGTTCCCCTTTAACCTAGTAGTACCTTCATAATCTGCTCCATCAGCTCATTCAAGCACATACCTTCTTTATAAACAAGCAAAAAATTGGGGGAGCAAACCCTGAACATGTATATCTAAAGCCGGTGCAGCTATGAACCAAGCGACATGTATATTAAAAAAGAATAGCACACACATGCAAAAGAAATGACTATCAAATATGGAGACAATCCATAAATAAAAATGGGGATTTGGTCCCACCATATGGCCATATCGTGCTCAAGCCCACCACTACGTCAAAGTACCCCATTGTCAGTGGGTCCTACACTATCCATAAAAAAGGGGTGAATCCAGCCTCTCTAACCCTTGGAGACAACACTCCTTGCTGGGAGAGATGTGCTAATGCACTACAAGGGACTCCTTCTATATCTACTTGATAGTGGACACTGATAGAGTACAGGTGTGTGTGGGGGGTGGGGTGCTCAACCCGGAAGTCTGGTCAGACCGAATACATAATAAACAAGCAAAAAATTGGGGGAGCAAACCCTGAACATGTATATCTAAAGCCGGTGCCGCTATGAACCAAGCGACATGTATATTAAAAAAGAATAGCGCACACATGCAAAAGAAATGACTATCAAATATGGAGACAATCCATAAATAAAAATGGGGATTTGGTCTCACCATATGGCCATATCGTGCTCAAGCCAACCACTACGTCAAACTACCCCATTGTCAGTGGGTCCTACACTATCCATAAAAAAGGGGTGAATCCAGCCTCTCTAACCCTTGGAGACAACACTCCTTGCTGGGAGAGATGTGCTAATGCACTACAAGGGACTCCTCCTATATCCACTTGATAGTGGACACTGATAGAGTACAGGTGTGTGCACGATATGGCCATATGGTGGGACCAAATCCCCATTTTTATTTATGGATTGTCTCCATATTTGATAGACATACCTTCTTTCCCCAAAGCAGACAAATGGCACTTTTCCACTGCAAGTACCGGCTCGGCTCCACTCGGCCCTGCTTGGCTCTGTTTGGTTTTCCACTGCATGGTACCGCATGGTACGGTGTTGGAACGGTTCGGTACGGTTTGGTTTTCCACTAAAGTAAAGTGGGTGGGATAACAATGATTCTCTGACCAATCAGTGGCTAATAGTGACAAACAGTCAAGGCTGCATGCAAAGGATTGTGGGATATGGTACCGGTACGGCCCTCTTGGAACCACAACTGAGGTGGGACTGTTTAAGCGAGCCGTACCGTTCGGTTCCATGTAGTGGAAAAGCGCCGCCGTACTGTACCGAACCTTTCCAACACTGTACCATGTGGTACCACGCAGTGGAAAAGCACAAAAGCGAGCTGAACCGCTTGGTTCCATGCAGTGGAAAAGCGCAAAAAGATGCCATGCAAATTTTGACTTTTTGTCAAAAGTCAACTGCTATCCACTCCCCCTGGCCTCTGTCTATGTCTAACCACTACCCCTGGCCTCAGTCTATTTCTAAGCACTCCCCCTGGCCTCAGTCTATTTCTAACCACTACCCCTAGCCTCTGTCTATGTCTAACCACTACCCCTGGCCTCAGTCTATTTCTAACCACTCCCCCTGGCCTCAGTCTATTTCTAACCACTACCCCTGGCCTCAGTCTATTTCTAACCACTACCCCTGGCCTCAGTCTATTTCTAATCACTACCCCTGGCCTCAGTCTATTTCTAACCACTACCCCTAGCCTCTGTCTATGTCTAACCACTACCCCTGGCCTCAATCTATTTCTAACAACTCCCCCTGGCCTCAGTCTATTTCTAACCACTACCCCTGGCCTCAGTCTATTTCTAACCACTACCCCTGGCCTCTGTCTATTTCTAACAACTCCCCCTGGCCTCAGTCTATTTCTAACCACTCCCCCTGGCCTCAGTCTATTTCTAACCACTACCCCTAGCCTCTGTCTATGTCTAACCACTACCCCTGGCCTCAGTCTATTTCTAACAACTCCCCCTGGCCTCAGTCTATTTCTAACCACTACCCTTGGCCTCAGTCTATTTCTAACCACTACCCCTGGCCTCTGTCTATTTCTAACCACTACCCCTGGCCTCTGTCTATTTCTAATCACTACCCCTGGCCTCTGTCTATTTCTAATCACTACCCCTGGCCTCTGTCTATTTCTAACTACTCCCCCTGGCCTCAGTCTATTTCTAACCACTTCCCCTGGCCTCAGTCTATTTATAACCACTCCCCCTGGCCTCCGTCTATTTCTAACCACTCCCCCTGGCCTCAGTCTATTTCTAACCACTACCCCTGGCCTCAGTCTATTTCTAACCACTACCCCTGACCTCTATCTATTTCTAACCACTACCCCTGGCCTCAGTCTATTTCTAACCACTCCCCCTGGCCTCCATCTATTTCTAACCAAGTCCCCTGCCCTCAGTCTATTTCTAACCACTCCCTCTGGCCTCAGTCTATTTCTAACCACTCCCCCTGGCCTCAGTCTATTTCTAACCACTCCTCCTTGCCTCTGTCTATGTCTAACTACTCCTCCTGGCCTCCATCTATTTCTAACCACTCCCCCTGGCCTTAGTCTATTTCTAAACACTCCCCCTTGCCTCTGTCCATTTCTAACCACTCTCCTGGCCTCAGTCTATTTCTAACCACTCCTCCTGGTCTCAATCTATTTCTAACCACTCCCCCTGGCCTCAGTCTATTTCTAAACACTCCCCCTGGCCTCTGTCCATTTCTAACCACTCTCCTGGCCTCAGTCTATTTCTAACCACTCCTCCTGGTCTCAGTCTATTTCTAACCACTCCCCCTGGCCTCCGTCTATTTTTAACCACTCCCCTTTGCCTCCATCTATTTCGAACCACTCCCCTGGCCTTAGTCTATTTCTAACCACTACCCCTGACCTCTATCTATTTCTAACCACTCCCCTGGCCTCAGTCTATTTCTAACCACTCCCCCTGGCCTCCATCTATTTCTAACCACGTCCCCTGCCCTCAGTCTATTTCTAACCACTCCCTCTGGCCTCAGTCTATTTCTAACCACTCCCCCTGGCCTCAGTCTATTTCTAACCACTTCCCCTTGCCTCTGTCTATGTCTAACTACTCCTCCTGGCCTCCATCTATTTCTAACCACTCCCCCTGGCCTCAGTCTATTTCTAAACACTCCCCCTGGCCTCTGTCCATTTCTAACCACTCTCCTGGCCTCAGTCTATTTCTAACCACTCCTCCTGGTCTCAGTCTATTTCTAACCACTCCCCCTGGCCTCTGTCTATTTTTAACCACTCCCCTTTGCTTCCATCTATTTCGAACCACTCCCCTGGCCTCAGTCTATTTCTAACCACTCCCCTGGCCTCCATCTATTAATAACCACTCCCCCTGGCCTCTGTCTATTTCTAACCACTCCCCCTGGCCTCCGTATATTTCTAACCATTGCCCCTGGCCTCCGTCTATTTTTAACCACTCCCCTTGGCCTCCGTCTATTTCTAGACACTCCTCCTGGCCTCAGTCTATTTCTAACAACTCCCCCTGGCCTCTGTCTATTTCTAACCACTCCCCCTCGCCACTGTCTGTTTCTAACCACTCCCTCCTGGCCTCTGTACTTGCCTAGAGCAGTGACACATGATTGTCACATGAAGGGAAAAGGAGTCTTTGATGTGTGGGCTGTGATTAACAGCTTGGTTTCACCTTGTCCATTCTTTGCAAGAGGCAAGATGAGAACCCAATGGGAGAATAATTTGATCTTGGGACAAACTGAAGCAAAGTTTTGGTTCAATCATTATGTAATAATTATGAGTTGTTTATTATCTGGATAGTTCCTATTTGGCAGTGGATTCTGTAAACATTGGCAAAATTGGGCTAATCCCAGAATGCTCAGCTCTAGGTCTCTGCAATACAACAGTACAACACAATAATATTAACAAGTACAATACAGTGTTACAGTGCAATACAACAATAATGTGTCTCCCCCATGTTATCACACATCTACAGCCATAAAAATGTAACATTTCTTTTTATTGAAATGTATACTGTTCCTGACTCTAAAAAAAATGTTTCAGTATATATGTACTATCTTTGTTGTATCTATGTTGCTTTTGGTTACAGTAATCATTTTAAACCTATTGCTTTATCAACAACATAAATTAAAATGATTTATTGGAATTCATATTGCAACACAGTCACATATTATGAAATAGTTGCAGTATTTGTGAAAGCCATGAAGCCCCCTACCGAGCTCCAGCCTGTTGGAAAACTATGCTAATTACTACAGGAAATGAAAGTTCTTCCTTGTGTATCTTTGAAAGACATTAACTCAAAATGTGGCATTGATTGAAATGGCAAGATCAGTGTTGCATTATGTGCAAGTGTCTTCTGAATGGAGAAAATGAGCACATATGATTTCCTAGATTAATCTGCATGAAGAAACATTAGAATCATTTGATGATGACAGGATGTAAATGCTGCAGGTGTAAGGATGATGGCCGCCTGGTGGCTACTTTTGGGAATGCATAATATTTTTTTCTCAACACACCAAAATGAATAAGTCCTGACCCTTGCTCGGTTAAAGCACAAGGATAAAGAAACATGTGGGCTGCCACTCACTGCTGAATCTTGTCTCTGGTATGCTGATTCAAATGCTTTAATACCTGATGAATCGCTGCCCTGGTGTGTAGATGAAGACCTGACTTTCCTCTGAATTCACTAACTGCATGACTGTTGTGAATAAATTAGAATTTTTTTAAGATAACGATTGGCAGCCTCTGTGTTTCTCTTAGCATATGTTTATTTTAAGGTACTGTTAAACACGTTACACTTGCTGTCTTAACAATACAAGAAAGCTATGTATATATATATATATATATGTATATATAATCTCACAAAAGTGAGTACACCCCTCACATTTTTGTAAATATTTTATTAGATCTTTTCATGTGACAACACTAAAGAAATTACATTTTGCAACAATGTAAAGTAGTAAGTGTACAGCTTCTATAACAGTGTAAATCTGCTGTCCCCTCAAAATAACTCAACACACAGCCATTAATGTCTAAATTGCTGGCAACAAAAGTGAGTACACCCCTAAGAAAAATGTCAAAATTGGGCCCACAGTGTCAATATTTTGTGTGGCCACCATTATTTTCCAGCACTGCCTTAACCCTCTTGGGCATGGTGTTCACCAGAGCTTCACAGGTTGTCACTGAAGTCCTTTTCCACTCCTTGATGACATCACAAAACTGGTGAATGTTAGAGACCTTGCGCCCCTCCATTTGAGGATGCCCCACAGATGCTCAATAGGGTTTAGGTCTGGAGACATGCTTGGCCAGTCCATCACCTTCAGCTTCTTCCCTCAGCTTCTTTAGCAAGGCAGTGGTCATCTTGGAGGTGTGTTTGGGGTAGTTATCATGTTGGAATACTGTCCTGTGGCCCAGTCTCCGAAGAGAGGGGATCATGCTCTGCTTCAGTATGTCACAGGACATGTTGGCATTCATGGTTCCCTCAATGAACTGTAGCTCCCCAGTGCTGGCAGCACTCATGCAGCCCCAGACCGTGACACTCCCACCACCATGCTTGATTGCAGGCAACACACACTTGTCTTTGTACTCCTCACCTAGTTGCAGCCACACATGCTTGACACCATCTGAACCAAATACGTTTATCTTGGACTCTTCAGACCATAGGGCATGGTCCCAATAATCCATGTCGTTAGTCTGTTTATCTTCAGCAAACTGTTTGCGGGCTTTCTTGTGCATCGTCTTTAAAAGAGGCTTCCTTCTGGGATGACAGCCTTGCAGACTAATTTGATGCAGTGTGCAGCGCATGGTCTGAGCACTGACAGGCTGACCCCCCACCCCCTTAACGTCTGCAGCAATGCTGGCAGCACTGATATGTCTTTTTCCCAAAGACAACCTCTGGATATGACGCTGAGTACATGCACTCAACTTCTTTGGTCGACCATGGCGAGGCCTGTTCTGAGGGGAACCTGATCTGTTAAACCGCTGTATGTTCTTGGCCACCATACTGCAGCTTAGTTTCAGGGCCTTGGCAATCATTTTATAGCCTAGGCCATCATTATGTAGAGAAACAATTCTTTTTTCAGATCCACAGAGAGTTCTTTGCCATAAGGTGCCATGTTGGACTTCCAGTGACCAGTATGAGAGAGTGAGAGCGATAACACCACATTTAACACACCCTGCTCCCTGTTCACACCTGAGACCTTGTAACACTAATGAATCACATGACACCGGGGAGGGAAAATGGCTAATTGGGCCCAATTTGAGTCCCTCAAAAGTGAGGGGTATACTCACTTTTGTTGCCAGCGGTTTAGACATTAATGGCTGTGTCTTGAGTTATTTTGAGGGGGCAGCAAATTTACACTGTTATACAAGCTGTACACTCACTACTTTACATTGTAGTAAAGTGTTATTTCTTCAGTGTTGTCACATTAAAAGATATAATAAAATATTTACAAAAATGTGAGGGGTGTACTCACTTGTGTGAGATACTGTATATATACACATATACTGTACATACATACAGTATCTCACAAAAGTGAGTACACCCCTCACGTTTTTGTAAATATTTTATTATATATTTTTATGTGGCAACACTGAAGAAATTACACTTTGCTACAATGTAGTTAGTATACAGCTTAGTAGTTAGTGTAAATTTGCTAGATTATCTCGGAAAAAGAGAAGTGCTCACTAACACAGATTTAGACAGATTTGTGAACAGTATTTGAGAGAAATAGGCCTTTTGTGTACATACTTTGAACAAAATTATAAACGCAACACTTTTGTTTTTGCCCCAATTTTTAATGAGCTGAACTCAAAGATCTAAGACTTTTTCTATGTACACAAAAGGCCTATTTCTCTCAAATATTGTTCAGAAATCTGTCTAAATGTGTGTTAGTGAGTACTTCTCCTTTGCCGAGATAATTCATCCACCTCACAGGTGTGGCATAACAAGATGCTGATTAGACAGCATGATTATCGCATAGGTGTGCCTTAGGCAGGCCACAGGAAAAGGCCACTCTAAAATGTGCAGTTTTATAATACAGCTCAATGCCACAGATGTCGAAAGTTTTGAGGGAGCATGCAATTGGCATGCTGACTGCAGGAATGTCCACCAAAGCTGTTGCCCATGAATTGAATGCTCATTTCTCTACCATAAGCCATCTCCAAAGGAGTTTCAGAGATTTTGGAAGTACATCCAACCGGCCTCACAACCGCAGACCACGTGTAACCACACTAGCCCAGGACCTCCACATCCAGCATCTTCACCTTCAAGATTGTCTGAGACCAGCCACCTAGACAGCTGCTGCAACAATCAGTTTGCATAACCAAAGACTTTCTGCACAAACTGTCAGAAACCATCTCAGGGAAGCTCAACTGCATGCTCGTTGTCCTCATTGGGGTCTTGACCTGACTTCAGTTTGTCGTCGTAACCGACTTGAGTGGGCAAATGCTCACATTCAATGGTGTCTGGCACTTTGAAGAGGTGTTCTCTTCATGGATGAATCCCAGTGCCATTCATCCACGACCATCACCTAATGTTGCAGCATGATAATGCACGGCCCCATGTTGCAAGGATCTGTACACAATTCCTGGAAGCTGAAAACATCCCAGTTCTTGCATGGGCAGCATACTCACCGGACATGTCACCCACTGAGCATGTTTGGAATGCTCTGGATCTGCGTATATGACAGATGGTTCCAGGTCCTGCCAATATCCAGCAACTTCGGACAGCCATTGAAGAGGAGTGGACCAACATTCCACAGGCCACAATCAACAACCTGATCGACTCTATGCCAAGGAGATGTGTTGCACTGTGAGGCAATTTGGGGGTCTGTCAGGAAAATGGCCGTAGGAGAACTGGCAACATTGCCAGTAATAGCAATGGACATTCCTGACTCAACTGATATAGCCCTCTGCTGGCCTGTCAGGGAAATGGCCTATAAAAGGATGCCATAGGATCAGACTCATTGCTGGATTATCTCTCAGCTTCCTGTGTTCTGTGCTTCCTGTTTCCTGTTTGGATTTCCTGTTGTGACTTCGGCTTGTTCCTGATTCCGTTTGATCTCCTGCTCCTGGTTTGACCCTTGGCTTCTCCCACTGACCCTGCTTCCGTTACCTACCGTGTATGACCCCGGCTTGCTTCAAGACCTCGAATATTCTGGTTGTCTCCTGTGCATGACCTCGGCTTGTACCACGGTTCCCGCTGCCTGCTCCAGTCCCAGACCACGGCCAGTACCTGTCCCCGCTACTAGAGACTATTCCTCGGCACAAGGTAGCCCGGCTGCTTCAGAGCCCTTGAAAGACATACTCTGCTGTGATTCCAGCCTGTTCCAGTTCGCTCTCAGATTGCTCCTGATTCTACCTACCTGCCTGCAGCTGGTAACCCGTGCCACTTGGGGCGCCACACCCTCTGTACCATCTCCAGGGGTGCGCCGCACTGAGCCGCAAGGGGAGCCCTCTCAGCACTTCGGCCTCGGATCAGGTAACCCTGACAGGGTCATACCAGATACTGACTAGTTCTGGGATCCCCCTGGACCCCCCCCCCTCTCAATACAGTAAAACTGCAAATTTTAGAGTGGCCTTTATTGTGGCCAGCCTAAGGCACACCTGTGCAATAATCATGCTGTCTAATCAGCATCTTGATATGCCACACCTGTGAGGTAGATGGATTATCTCGAAAAAAGGAGAAGTGCTCACTAACACAGATTTAGCCAGATTTTTGAATAATATTTGAGAGAAATAGGCCTTTTGTGTACACAGAAAAAGTCTTGGATCTTTGAGTTCAGCTCATGAAAAATGGGGGCAAAAATAAAAGTGTTGTGTTTATAAATTAGTTCAGCGTATATCCCTTCTTTTCTTATCCATTGTATCGTTTATCACTTTTTTGATTGCCTGTTTGGGATAACCCCTTTCTACCAACTTGTCTTCTATTTCATTTAACCATCTTTCTCTCTGAGTTGAATCACTAAAAATCATTTTAACCAGAGGAAATTGACTCTTTGAGATAGATTTGAATATCCCAGGGATGGAGACTCTTGTGATAATATAATTGATTATGATCGGTTGGTTTTACATAAAGATCGCTCTGTATTCGGTCCTCACTAATTCGAAAACGTGTTAAAAAAGGCATTTTTTCATAACTACAATTGATCACTCGCGATCGTCCGTTACACCGGAAGAAAGACAGGCGGCTAATGTAAACAAAGCCGCCTGTCATTCTTCCCTGTGTAAGAATGGAGATCACACGGTTCTACTATGTAGGACCGTTGATCTCTGTTCTTACACTAGTGGCCACAGCCAATCACAGTTAGAAACACACCCCTAGGGACACACTTAACCCCTCCCTCTCCAATAAAGTTAACTCTTTCACTGCCAGTGTCATTTTTACAGTAACAGTGCATATGTATAGCACTGATTACTGCAGTAATGTAACTGGTAACCCCAAAAGTGTCAAAAATGTCAGTCAAGGGTCCGATCTGTCCACCGCAATGTCGCAGTCCCGCAAAACAAATCCCAGATCACCGCCATTTAAAAGCCCAGATCGGCGCGTTAAAAAAAAAAAAACAACAAAAATGACAAAAATCTTTCCCTTAGTTAGTAAACGCAATAACTTTTGGGCAAACCAATAAAAATACGCTTTTCGTGATTTTTTTTTACCAAAAATAGGTAGCATAAAACAAATTGGCTTAAAATGTTAAAATATTTTGATTTTTAAATTTATTTTTTGGGGAGTTTCATATAAAAAATGTGAAAAATATTGTTATTTTTGCAAAATTTACGCTCTTTTTTTGTTTATAGCGCATGATCAAAAAATCGCACAGGTGATCAAATACTACCAAAAGAAAGCTCAGTTTGTGGGAAAAAAAGGACGTCAAATTCGTTTAGGTACAGCGTCGCACGACCTCGCAATAGTCCGTTAAAGTCACGCAGTGCCGAATCGCAAAATAGGCCCTGGTCAGGAAGGGGGTAAAATCTTCTGGGGCTTAAGTGGTTAATTACCCCAGCACACCATTTTGTATCACTCATTTGGCCATCCGTTTTCCTCCTCTTTTCTTTGAGAAGGTAAGGTATTTTCGTTTGGCGTATATGGGCAAGAGAGACACTACCTCAATAGGTATACAGTTTTTGGTATTTTGGGTAATTGTAGCGTTGACTACAAACTTTGTAGCCTTATCCTTAAGTTGTTGTACATTTCAAAAGATCCGTTATTCTTTTTTGTATGCAAATTACTGGATTAAACTCCAAGCGTGCATTGCTATTATCAGATAACTGTCGCATAATTTCCCTATCATATTTTACTGTGTCCATCACTACAAAGGAGCCTTCTTTGTCGGCAGGCTTCATAATAATATCCTGCCTAACTGACAAAGAGGCAAGTGCTGCAACTTCATCACAATTCAAATTGTTAGGTGTATAATCTATTAATCTACAATCTTCTAAAATTAGCTTGATATCCTGATCAACCTTTTTTATGTACAGTTTTACCGCAGGTGAAGAATTTGGAATGGTTATTTGACTTTTGTTACGCAAATTTAGATTTCTTATAGATAATGGTAGCATATTAGAGCCATACACAAATGGTCGTGCAGAAAAAAAAGCTTTTAAATAAATTTGTCTATAGAATCTATACAGGTCCTGTTTTAAAATGAATTAGTTAACACATTCTTTTGGGCAAAAACCTAATCCCTTATTAAGTACGTGTAATTCAGTCTCTGACAGTTCAACAGAAGAAATATTATGTACCACATTTTCCATTACGGTCTCCTCTGTCTCATCCTTCTAGTCGTCACTCCTCATTGTCCTTGATTTCTTGGGCCAGTTACCCCAGGGGGTTCTGGGAGGCAGCCTCTAAAAAAGTTGGATCGGTCACAATATTCAATGAGCCAGTAGATGCCACAGATGATGAAGAGGTATGATACAATCTATACCAATATCCCTGCTTGTGAGATCTGAACTGTTGATAATTTGTCTCCGACCAGTTGTAAACTCTGTTGTGGGCATAGTCATCCTGATCTCATTCCAATTTGTTCCTTTTGCGGGTTTCAGCATCTTTTCTAAATGTAATCAACTTGTCTGTGTAGGTTTTCTTCAGGTTTTGTAGGCTCTTCCTGACCCATAAGATTATCCAACTGTGTCTCTACATCTGCTTTTTGTTTAGCCAGGGAGACCCATTCCTGTTGTATAATCTGAACAGTCAGTGTCATAATATCAAGTGAACACTTGTTGATGATTTGTGCAAACTTGGTTTTAAAATCCATCCTGGGCAAATAAAGTACAGATCAGCCTCACTCGTAAGCCTCTTGGTATAAATTTAAAATATGCCAGTGTAACTTCATGCACTTCTGTAGTAATGGTTCTCTGGAGCAATTTTTCCAGCTTACGTGAGAGCTGCAATGACGAATCTCTCGATCCCACAGTCCCAATATAGATTCGGGAAGTATCTTCACCTGTAAAGGAGAAGGAACCGCTTGCAGCCATCGTTCTGAGCATTTAAAGTAATACTGGTGCACGTTCACAAAAGGTATATAACAGTGTACAGGTGAGGTGAACGGCTCTCAGTTAAGCTTGCAGGTGCATGCAATCAGGCTTTACTACTGGCCACATATAAGAAAAAAGTCCAGGATTACTGCACTCAAATTAAAAAAAAACAAAAAACAAAAAGAAGTAATATATACAAATATACAAAAATAAAAAGGTTCCATAACAACGATTTTGGGCTAAATTTGTTCATGCCCTTCTTCAGATTGGAATGCATACAAATGATTCACAATATCAAACTTCATTATATAGTCTTCTTATTCAGGGAACTAATTAGGCATTTAACTCTTTCAATATAAGCCTTTGTTGAGCATTTTGAAGTTTATGTTGGAGGATTTTTTTTTTTTTTTTGTATAAGGAAACTCATTATAGACAGCTCAGAGGAGCGTCTTTGGGTTCCAGTGTCGCCCCACCATATGCAAACACATATTATGAACATGATAGAAAATTATTTTATTTATGACAATGTTCTCTTTAAGGGATAATTGCAAGTGCTGGTTTTGCTTCATTGATGACGTGTTTGTGATATTGGTTGGCGACATTGATACCCTTTTATTATTTCATACATATCTTAACTATTTGGTGCCTGGCTTAGTGTTTAAAATCAATTATAGTTCTAAAAAAAGGCAGTTTTTAGACACATGTTTGCGAATTATTGAGGACTGAATATAGAGCGATCTTTATGTAAAACCAACCGATAGTAATTAATGATTATATCACAAGAGTTTCCATACTCCCTGGGTATTCAAATCTATCCATAAGAGTCAATTTACTCGGGTTAAAAGATTGTTAGTGAACCATATCAGAGAGAAAGACGGTTAGATAAAAGGGAAGACAAGTTGGTAGGAAGGGGTTTTCCTAGACAGGTAATCTGAAAAGTGAGTAACGATACAATGGATAAAAAGAATAGAAGGGATATAGGTAGGAAACTACCATTTGTTACACATTTTATTCGCATTTATGCAAATACGCAATATTTTGAAAAAAACATTGGTCCATCCTTAGGGAGAACTACCCCAAATTTGTGAGTTTGAAAACTTCTCCATACCATCATATCGGAAGGGAAGAACTTCATATAGCAGACTGGTTAAGTCACCAATATAGACATAGTACTAATATTTCTAGAACCTTTTTGGGTACCCTCTAACGATGGATATACCCTTATCTGAACTGTACCCAATGTGATTCTACAATAAAAGGAAATATTTTGAACCACCTACATTGGGGTATGAATAAAGAAATTGAGGAGTATCACACTTGTCAATCTTCAGGATGCCGACATTGCGAGATACCTGGACAGGTAAGTAACCTTATCTTAAAAGTCAGCATCTACATTATTTGTAGCTGCTGACTTTCAATTTTTCTTTTCCAGACTGGAGTTCCTTTTTAAAGTAACCAGCTTTTATTTATTATATAAAATCTTTATCCCAAAAGTGTGCTCATTTGTCCAGAATTGTGTATAATTAATCCAGGAGGCATGTTACTGGCCAGATCACTTGGTGAAAACTGAGGGTAAAAACCAAAGAAAAGAAAACTGATGTAGCCACCACATCTAATGATTGGTAAGCTGTAATATATTACATTCTTGGTTTTCGGTTTAATACAACCTTAAAGCGTAACTCCACTTTAGTTGAGAAAAAAACATTCCCCCCTGGGTGATCTATGTAATTTATAGGGAGTTTAACAAACTTTGTTGCAGATTCCTACCTTTTGTTATTCTGAAGAAATCCCTGTATTTGTCTGTCTCCATGTGGGAAAGTGAGTCTAATGGGAGTGGTTTCATAATTATCAATCAGCTGTGCACCTGCAGGACTCTAATGAGGAATTCTGCTGGGCCTGCTTCCCTTTAAACGTGTTTCGTTTGGGAGTATCTCACCAAAAATGACATTTTTGTTGCAGGGAATGCCTGAAATCTAACTTGCATCTTAGGCAGACTTCTGGGAAAATCAGTGAGCCAATAACACAAGCAGGATATTATGTTTTTTGGGAGTGTTCTGTACACTTTCTGTGTACAGAACATCTCCAGGTAGCCATATTGCATTGCATTTTACACAAAATTACAGAGCTGCAGATTAAAAAGGAAAGGTCATTTTTAATCATTTTCAATTACAATAGGACTTGTGTCGCAATTGTATACGTTATATTATTTTTTTCTTTATTTTCTATTTTGTTCCCTGCGAAAGTGGAGTTACCCTTTAAGCCCTGGAGTCCTCAAATGACAGTTGCTATAGGTGAAGCATTCCACATCAGTGGTCATCAGACCTTAACAGGGACCAAACCCTAAGCCATTTATTGGGTGTCAGTATTTTTGTTTTCAGACATTTTGGTCCAGTGAGAGGCTGACAGCAGATTTATTACATGTAATTTACACAACTGGAACTATCACTCATCCAAGATGTACCATAGATGTGCTTCAGATACGCTTCTGATGACATCCTGAAATTGATTACATGGAAATGCAGGTTTGGAGATTATAACTGTGCTATCTGGCTAAAGTTATTTCAGTTCATCTTCTTTGACTGAAACACATATGCCTTTTCCTAAAATCTAACCAACAAAAGCATCACCATAACCTTTTTATTCATATGCATGGACCTGATTGAGCAGGGTCAGGCTTAGTTACTACTTGGAAAGCAGACAGCCTGGGAATAACAGTTGCTGCAGGATTTAGAGATGTACCCGCACTTGCATTCATTGTGGCTATGCTTATTTTTATATTATTAATATATTGTTAATTTTATTTTTTTATTTATGGTAAAGTTAACTACTTTATGTTCATTATGTACAGGGTTATGTTGTTTTTTTTGTATTGTATGCAGTTTCGATCTGCTTTGGACCCTCTGTGCGCCCTGTGGATATTGAATGGGTTGTGAGGCCCCATTTTGCATGGGAAGCCTCCATGGTGGATAGGTGGTCACCGATGGGTTGCTGGGATGTGTAGGCCTGCCTGGTGTCCTGGAAAACAGTTTCCTGTGAGGGCTCGGAGTCGGGGGTTGCCCCTGGCTCTTTATTAGGTACCACAGCTATTGGGGCACAACGCATTTGTTCTTTTTTTTTTTCTTTTTGATGTGGTGTAAACTATGTCCTAAGGTACACATTTGTACTTGTAGATAACACATAGCCCTTGCGTGTCCTCTTGTCCCCTAGATAGATCACTAATTAAGGGAGAACCAAAAAAATGAGCTAACAGCGTGCCATCATCCAGAAACTAGTCAAAAGAGAAAAAATAGCCCAGTTGCAAAAAAAATTAGGCTCAAGGTGAACTTTACAGGCACAATAAGGATAGACTTCAATATCAAAAAATTGTATAAAATTCACATTTATTGGGTTCCATTAAAAACATAATAGATAAAAAAATGTAAGGAAAAAACGCCACCCTAAGAAAGGGTTACAATTAGTTCCACATTGTCAAGGCATATTGAGCATAGTTGCACATGAGTCCAGATTACATATAAGACCTAGCGTCACTGTAAGAGAATACGTCTGCTCGAAAGTCAACGCATTTCGCAGAATGCTTCGTCAGGACCAATTGCAGACAAAAAGATTCTCCTCACTATGATGCAAAAGGGAAATTTTGGCTTTGGGCGGACACAGGGAGCAAAAAAGGCCAAAGGTTTGTAAAAGATTTTACACTGTCAAAAGATAAGATGAGAATATATATATTTAGATGTAAACAAAATAACTGGGCGTCACAGGCGGGGAGCAACTACATGGTCTGGCAAAGGGCCTCTTTTTCTCCTTCTGTCTGTTGCTGTTGTTCAAGCCCTTTTTGGACTTGTGTTAGGTCAAGGGGCATCCAAAGTCTCCATTGGAGGATCTTAGGCAATTAATCCTGCATGAGACACACCCTACATGTACTATTGTGATGTCCTACTCACAACCTACTACAGTACCTCTAATAATATACCGATAGACATTAAAACTCAGACCGCACATACTGACCCTTCAGGTATCAGCCTCATATTTGGAATGATCTATTTGTGACATCCAAGGTAATTTTTCATTTATGTAAGTTATACCATTTCTGCTGTCAAATTTAGTGTGTTAGACTCAATGGAGTCACTACACTGTTATTTTGATTACATCTAAATATATATATTCTCATCTTATCTTATGACAGTATAAAATCTTTTACTAACCTTAGGCCTTTTTTGCTCCCTGTGTCCGCCCAAAGCCAAATTTACCCTTTTGCGCCATATTGAGGAGAACCTTTTTGTCTTCAATTGGTCCTAACGAAGCATTCTGCGAAACGCGTTGACTTTTGAGCAGACGTATTCTCTTACATTGATGCTAGGTCTTATATGTAATCTGGACTCATGTGCAACTATGCTCAATATGTCTTGACAATGTGGAACTAATTGTAAACCTTTCTTCGGATGGAGTTTTTTCCTTACGTTTTTTATCTATTATGTTTTTAATGGAACTCAATAAATGTGAATTTTATACAATGTTTTGATATACTGAAGTCTATCCTTATTGTGCCCATAAAGTCCACCTTGAGCCTAGTTGTTTTTGCAACTGGGCTATTTTTTCACTAATTAAGGGAGTTGCATAGAGGACTGCTGCTTTCTCCTCCTGCAGGATCTAAGTGGACTGTCTGCTCCTCATTACTAAGCTGTATTAAGATAAACTTATTGACATATACATATTTTTTCATTTTTAGGAAGTTTAGTACAGAGGGGCCTCTGGTTTTTTTGTTTTGCTATAGCTTTCGGACTGTAGTAGTGCCATTATTGTGGGATTTAGAACAAACTATTGGAATTTATATGGTTTTCGTTGTTTTCTGAGATGTTTTTTCCTTACCTTCTATTTATTATTATTTTCCTAAATAAGGCTGGTCATCTGCCATGGGGTTATTGCAGGTGCCTTCAATCACCGTGTGCCAACAGGATCGGGTACCAATTGAGTCCAACCAAGCTCTAGATCGATTAAAACTTGAATATGGCTGAAAAGTATTTAACTCTCATTATCATTGTCCCATTGTAGGTCCTAGGATTTTTTTCTGTTCACAGGTTTAGATGATTACGCTTTATGATGGATAGAAACAAAAAGTGAAGATGGCAGGACTTGAAGATAAAAAACAGCTACTTTATTGAATAATTCCATTAAAATAGTAAGCACTGATGTGTGAAATGTGTTTACTGGCTGTCCTTAAACTGTGTGTGTAATTGTCTTTTATTTTTCTAAATTTTAACTGAATTATTTATCCTCACTTTTTGTCTCTATCCATTTTGGCTGCAGACCGGGTTGACACCCAGGTATCCTCAGCGTTTGTGGAGCGATGTGTTTGTTCCCTGTGTGCTTCTTCTACGCTTTATTATGTCCGGGCATTTATGATCTTATTGTGTATTGATAAATAGATCTTGAAGTTTCAGCTTTACCCCTGAGGAAGAGGTATTTGAAATGTGTTGGAAAATATAACAAAGTATATATGCAATGTATAGGCATTTGTGTTTTTTATGCATATCCTAATACTGGGTTTTTTAATTATTGTACCTATAGGAATAAATACATTTTTGTTTACTCAACCAATGTCTTTAATACATTTTTTATTCTTTGTATAAATAAAAGTTCATTTGTTTTTACACATGTTTGTGCTTTTCTATTGGAGCCCTCAAAGTCCTGTTTCTCCATTTGCATTCTGTATATTATATATTGGGATGTTGGTACCTGATTTGGACTCAGGTCTGATGGAGAAAATTTATTTCTCCTTTAATTGTGGCTCATTAATGTATAAGAATGCCTCTAAATCCTGGCAAAGGGGCCATATAAGGATGTAAGTATGACTTTACCTTAACTGACCTAATGATATAAGAATGTCATTGTTAACTGGTCAGGATGGCTGAGCCCACTTTCTTCTTTAAAAGGTGATATTACTCACTATACCGTTATGATTGATAATTTACTCACATACTAGCCCTGTATATATACCCCAGCCAAAACTGAAATAAACTAGTTCTCTAACATAACTGTGAGAAGCCCGTGCCTGCCCTGATCGTCTGCCAAGCCATGGGAAAATGGGAGGGGACATTGGAAGAGCATCTATATTCTACCTGCAGCTAAGTTTCTTTATATATTCTTTTGATATTATTGCCTTGCTAGTACCGGGTTGGACCCACTTTTGCCTTTAGAACTGCCTTAATTCTTTGTGGCATAGATTCAACAAGGTATTGGAAACATTCCTCAGAGATTTTGGTCCATATTGACATTATAGCATCACGCAGTTTCTGCAGATTTGTTGGCTGCTCATCCAAAAAGTGAATCTCCCGTTCCACCACATCCCAAAGGTGCTCTATTGGATTGAGATGTGGTGACTGTGGAGGCCATTGGAGTACAGTGAACTCATTGTCATGTTCAAGAAACCAGTGGTGAGATGATTTGAGCTTTGTGACATGGTGCATTATCCTGCTGGAAGTCGCCATCGGAAGATGGGTACACTGTAGTCATAAAAGGATGGACATGGTCAGCAACAATACTCAGGTAGGCCGTGGCGTTTAAAGGATGCTCAATTGGTACTAAGGGGCCCAAAGTGTGCCAAGAAAATATCCCCACACCACTACCACCAGCCTATACTGTTGACATAAGGCAGGGTGGAACCATGATCTCATGTTTTTTATGCCAAATTCTAGCCCTAACATGAATGTCCCAGCTGAAATTGGGGCTCATCAGACCAGGCAACCTTTTTCAAGTCTTCTATTGTCCAATTTTTGACAATTGTAGCCTTAGTTTCCTGTTCTTACCTGAGAGGAGTGGTACCCAGTGTGGTCTTCTTCTGCTGTAGCCCATCTTCTTCAAGGTTCGGTGTGTTGTGCATTCAGACATGGTATTCTGCATACCTTGGATGTAACCAGTGATCTTTGAGTTACTGTTGCCTTTCTATCATCTCAAACCAGTCACCCCATTCTCCACTGACCTCTGATATCAACAAGGCATTTTCATCCACATAAAGTGCCTTGCAAAAGTATTCGGCCCCCTTGAAATTTGCGACCTTTTGCCACATTTCAGGCTTCAAACATAAAGATATAAAACTGTAATTTTGTGTGAAGAATCAACAACAAGTGGGACACAATCATGAAGTGGAATGACATTTATTGGATATTTCAAACTTTGTTAACAAATAAAAAACGGAAAAATTGGGCATGCAAAATTATTCAGCCCCTTTACTTTCAGTGCAGTGAAGATCAGTGAGGATCTCTGAATGATCCAATGTTGACCTAAATGACTAATGATGATAAATAGAATCCACCTGTGTGTAATCAAGTCTCCGTATAAATGCACCTGCACTGTGATAGTCTCAGAGGTCCGTTTAAAGCACAGAGAGCATCATGAAGAACAAGGAACACACCAGGCAGGTCCGAGATACTGTTGCGGAGAAGTTTAAAGCCGGATTTGGATACAAAAAGATTTCCCAAGCTTTAAACATCCCAAGGAGCACTGTGCAAGCGATAATATTGAAATGGAAGGAGTATCAGACCACTGCAAATCTACGAAGACCTGGCCATCCCTCTAAACTTTCAGCTCATACAAGGAGTATGACTGATCAGAGATGCAGCCAAGAGGCCCATGATCACTCTGGGTGAACTGCAGAGATCTACAGCTGAGGTGGGAGACTCAGTCCATAGGACAACAATCAGCCGTATACTGCACAAATCTGGCATTTATGGAAGAGTGGCAAGAAGAAAGCCATTTCTTAAAGATATCCATAAAAAGTGTCATTTAAAGTTTGCCACAAGCCACCTGGGAGACACACCAAACATGTGGAAGAAGGTGCTCTGGTCAGATGAAACCAAAATCAAACTTTTGGCAACAATGCAAAACATTATGTTTGGCATAAAAGCAACACAGCTCATCACCCTGAACACACCATCCCCACTGTCAAACATGGTGGTGGCAGCATCATGGTTTGGGCCTGCTTTTCTTCAGCAGGGACAGGGAAGATGGTTAAAATTGATGGGAAGATGGATGGAGCCAAATACAGGACCATTCTGGAAGAAAACCTGATGGAGTCTGCAAAAGACCTGAGACTGGGACGGAGATTTATCTTCCAACAAGACAATGATCCAAAACATAAAGCAAAATCTACAATGGAATGGTTCACAAATAAACATATCCAGGTGTTAGAATGGCCAAGTCAAAGTCCAGACCTGAATCCAATCGAGAATCTGTGCAAAGAACTGAAAACTGCTGTTCAAACGCTTTCCATCCAAGCTCACTGAGCTCGAGCTGTTTTGCAAGGAGGAATGGGAAAAAATTTCAGTCTCTCGATGTGCAAGACTGATAGAGACATACCCCAAGCGACTTACAGCTGTAATCGCAGCAAAAGTTGGCGCTACAAAGCATTAACTTAAGGGGGCTGAATAATTTTGCACGCCCAATTTTTCAGTTTTTTATTTGTTAAAAAAGTTTGAAATATCCAATAAATTTCGTTCCACTTCATGATTGTGTCCCACTTGTTGTTGATTCTTCACAAAAAAATTAAAGTTTTATATCTTTATGTTTGAAACCTGAAATGTGGCAAAAGGTCGCAAAGTTCAAAGGGGCCGAATACTTTTGCAAGGCACTGTATCTGCCACTTACTGGATATTTTCTCTTTTTCAGATCATTCTCTATAAACCCTAGAGATGGTTGTGCATGAAAATCCCAGTAGAAAAGGAACTTTTGAAATACTCAGACCAGCCCGTCTGGCACCAACAACCGAGCCACTTTCAAAGTCACCTAAATCCCCTCTTTTCCCCATTCTGATGCTTGAATATAGCAAGTCATCTTCACCATGTCTAGATGCCTAAATGCATTGAGTTGCTGCCATGTGATTGGCTGATTAGTAATTTGTGTTTCCAAGCAATTATACAGGTGTACCTAATAAAGTGGCTGGTGAGTGTATATTCACACTTGTTTGTGTGATCTCTCTTTGTACACATCGGAAAAAAAATAAATGCTAATTATCAAGTAGCTGTGATAAAAACAAGGTCACACCTTATATTCTGTCTCTTATTCAATGGGAAACACAGTTGGGAAGACAGCTTTTTATGCACCCAGTTAGTGCTAGAGGGTTTGGGAAGGACTACACAGGGCTTCTACATCATTCCCTTGACAGTCTACAGACGGGGCAATGAATTGACAATCTATGAGGTTGTGTTGGCATAGCTAATCATGGCTATTTACTAATAAGGGCTACTAACGGTGACAACGTCTTAATAGCTACAACAGCAGCAAGGATGACAAATCTTCAATGATTTCAAGGTTATCAAAGAAAGTCACTGTCGAATGGTTCTGTTGCAAGATCAATAGGTGTTTTTAAAATGTTCCAGGGGTTATTTAGAAAAACAGAGAGGCTAAAAATTGCTTTGGCAAGTCTACATTACATGTGATTTTGTATTTGACCATAATTCTACTTAAATGTCAATCCTTTTCATGGGAATTTTTCTGACTTTTTCTTTGACTTTTTCTTTCTTTGTCTTAGATGAAATTATGTGTGCAGGGTGACAATTCTCAGAAACAAATTCTAAACATAACAGTGCTTCTTATGTTAAAAAATATACGCATGTGTTTAATGCTGTGTCAAAATGTACTTTATCCATATGTTAGTAGCACTATTCTGCTGTCGTACTATAAAATTATTTAAAGCCTCAGGCATGTTGATCCTGCATATAATTCACAGAAAAGCAACAAAATTAATATTTACATTCTTTTATCAAGTGATTATAAACATCTGGAATGAGGTTAATAAGGAATGTAAGAAGAAGACAGCCTATAAGAAGGTATGTCCTTTAAAAAAAAAAGGTGAAACATTGCTCAGGTCAGAATCTAGGACTTTGTGAATTCAGACAGCTGTGGAATAACTAATGAGGGTATATAAAATATATTCGGGGCATGCTATAATTATAGCACAGTGTGAAGTAGTTAAGAACATGTGAATGTAGCTATTACCATATAAATGTAGACAAATGAGGTAATAATATTCATAATGTAAAATTCCTATGTCCACAGGCATAGGTAGTATTTTTTAGACAAGCAGCAGACTTTGCAAAACAATCAGGGTTTGAACCATAAACAATAAATTTACAGTATATTAAAACAGTTAAATAGAAAATAAACACAATTTTATTATTGCTGACAAAGAAGTTTGCTAATAACATAGAATCTGTTTTATATACAGTATTTACCATAGTCTGTGGTGCTGAAAAAAAAAAAAGTTGGTCACCAAAGTACACCATGGTATGTATCAAGAAGTAAACATAGAAGAACCAAATAGGAATAGGCCTATATGACTAGGTAAGAAGAATAATCAGGTATCCAAAAGGATAAATAATGAAGAAGCTTTTGAAAAGAGATCTTCCTTCTTGTTCCATAGAAAGAGAGAAAATGCATTGAGTGAGTTGGGACAGCTTCAGCTGGCTGCTAAAGCCAGTTGCATTACCTAATTGCAGAATCAAGTGTTGTCTTTGCTTCAGGCGGGTTCAACGTGATCCCCCCTCTGCATGGACAGGTCACTGTAAATGCTTGAAGGCCTAGGTACACCATGGTCTCTGCCTGTGCCTACAGGAGAAGGAACTATCTGACCCATTTGCTCAAAAATTCCTCCTCTCCTGGTCAGCAAAACAGCCTGGCACAGGGGAGCGGTTTCTGCTGGGGACTTCCCTTCTCCACAGTGCACCCAGTGGTCCTCCCTCTGCCTTCAGTCTGAAATCAAAAGAAGCTCATACAGCCTGGATGGTGTTGGGTACATGTGTAAGTGCCTCTGGGAGCCAGTTGGGGCTTAGGAGGAATCCTGGGCAGAGGTGCAGGCCTGGGCCCCTAAGTAATCGACGAGACAGGAATGACATGATGGGTTGGTGTACAAGATCTTTGACAGCCAGGGTTGCAAGGACGGGTGTGCCTGTCTCAAAATCTGCAGCTCCTGGCCAAATGTGGAATGACAACTAGTCATAACTTTTAAAAAAAACAGAGCCAGAGGTAGCCATGAAGGCGGACTTCTGAAGAGACATCTGCTAGGATGGATAGTCCTAGTCAGCCAGGTAAGTAGCATCCTTCTTTTGTTCTTTCTTCTTTTCACACTGTCCTAGAGGGGCTTGTGAGGTGCTGCACACAAGGATGAGGTGTCAAGGGTACACGGGGATTGTAGGGCAGGGGTCACTGTGATAGACCT
Organism: Pelophylax lessonae; assembly: GCF_965119305.1. Taxonomy (NCBI): domain Eukaryota; kingdom Metazoa; phylum Chordata; class Amphibia; order Anura; family Ranidae; genus Pelophylax; species Pelophylax lessonae. Next base: position 178,674,585 of record NC_138769.1, on the reverse strand, counting down.
TGTGGCTTCCATGACACAGACCTCATTCCATGGGGTGGACACCATAAGTGTGGGGCTTATTGACAGGACTTTTTAAATTTATGCAGAGGGTAATACCTAGGGCATTGGATTCACTGGGACCCTGGGTGCTGCAGGTTAGTGTGGAGGACCCTGCAGCCAAGTTTGCCTTTGGATTCTCAGCAGCCAGTTGGTTCAGTTTTATAGAGTCCTGACTGAACCAAGTACCTTTAACCTCAGTCCTGGTAATAGACCAGACTACCCAGCTGGCAGCAGGTGCTGGCAATTAAGAAAAGACAAAGGAAGCAGAGAAAGCAAAAAAAAAAAGCTGGCAAGGATCACTTTGCAGGGTCTGCTAACTAAGCGTGAAGTGTATGTATAATATGGCTGCCACCCCACTTTAGTCCAGGAAACATATTAATTACACAGGTTCTGAGGCTGATATAATGCACATAAGGCACCAAGTGAATTTAATTGCCACCTTAATCAGCCACAGAACCTGCGTATTTATTTGTGTCCTGGTTCCCACTGTGTCAACCATTGGGAATTGGCACAAAAAATAACCACCAGATGGTACCTTACTCCACACCGGATAGCTCACTTCTCAGGCAATCCGACGCCTTCCTCCTCCCTCTGTTGGAGAAATTGCGGACAAACGGGTAACTTACTCCACATACTGTGGTCTTGTAAGAGCATCCGTATCTTCTGGAATTCAATATTCAAACTCCTTTCCCAAATAACTGGAATACCAATAGTTCCTGACGCAGCACTTGCAATTCTAAATTTTGGGATAGACACCTATCCGACTGCCTTAAGACCAATTATAGCATCCATCCTACTGGCCGCTAAACTAAATATAACAAGAAACTGGAAAAAAGAGCTGGCTCCTAACCTTTCCGAGGTAACAGCATTCGTGCAACTACATTACTCCTATGAAAAATCATTAGCACTTAGAAGTTACTCACTATCAAGATTTGAAAGCTTATGGCAACCTTGGGTTGACTGGTACAAAAAACTATAATCTGCTGAACTGTATTACTCTACACTGTATGCAAAACTGTTAAACCTGGCGATCGCAGCTATAGATTCAGTCACATTTACAATGCTTACTTATGTTACATCGTATGTTACTATATGTCAATACCTACACATGTTGCCCTGTGTGGCAAATTAAAGAGGTTGTAAACCCTCAAAACTTTTTTTTTTTTTTGCTGCAACCTGAAAGAGAAACCCATAATGAGCTAGTATGCATCGCATACTAGCTCATTATAAAATACTTACCTAAGAACGAGCCCCCGCCGTGCCGCCCACTCACCTGTATGACGGGCGACATGTCCAGTCACCCATCTTCCGGGATCGCGGCATCCGGCCATCTGATTGGCCGGAGCCGCGGTGACGTCACTCCCGCACACGCGCGCGGGAGCCGATGGTCACGGCACGGGGCTCTGAAGAAACTGCACCAGCGGCCGTTCCTTCAGAGCGCATGTGCCAGTGACGTCACTGGCTGCATGTAAGGTAAATATCTCCTAAACGGTACATGTTTAGGAGATATTTACAGTACCTATAGGTAAGCCTTAATATAGGCTTTCCTATAGGTAAAAGTGTCAGAGGAGGGTTTACTTCCTCTTCAAACGATTGTTTTGTTATACCCCTCTCCCCCTCTCTTCCTTTCTGTACCCCTTTCATGCAAAACTGAATAAAAACTATTGAATATATTTGTGTCCTGGTTTAAAGGGATGAAGTGACAACCCTAATGTATAATTATGTATATTTCCAAGGGCCCCGTAAGTGAAGGAGAAGGTTTGAAAAGGTGAGTTTGTAAAAATCATCACTCTTGCACTTTAGAAGTTGAATCAAGACAGGATTAAACCAGGAGAAACCCAAAAGGAAAACACAAAGACGTATAGGTTGCAGGCATTTGTAATCAGCAAGGGTTATTGGGAAAAAGGCTTGGAACATTGCTTGGCTCTATTCTATTATTTGGAGATCATGTCTATAGAGTGGCTTTGACACAGAAAGAAAATTTGCTAGTGATCTAAAAGAACATCACTTCATTGGGGTAGTTATGACTTTAGATTATAGATAAAGCCAATGATTCTGTGCATGTGGGCAACCCATTTTTTTAAAGGGGTGATCTCAGGACTATCAGCCTGAAAAGAAAAAAATGCTATCGCTGGAAATTTAACAAAGACAATTGTAAGTTCAATGGAGGTTGCCACTTCAAGCACAAATACTTTGGGTGGACACAGCTGTGATTGTACACAGCGAGAATCTTGTCAGCAAGTCCTGGCCAATGATTCATGGCTGGGACCTGCTGATCAGCTGTGTTGACAATCAACAAAGGGAATGATCTCTCTGTTTCTTATCTCTGCAAAGCAGGGATAAGAAACAAAGAGTTATAGCATGAAAAGCTGCACACGTGACACACATTTCACATTGTTAGGCACACATTTAATCCCTTGATCGCCTTAGATGTTAACCCCTTCCCAGCCAGTGTCATTATACAGTAACAGTGTATAGTATTAGCACTGATCAATGTATTAGTGTCATTGGTGATGTCAGCGGCAGTTAGTCAGTTCTCCGGTGTCAGTTAGTGTCAGATTGTCCACCACACTATTGCAGTCCCATTATAAGTCTCTGGTCACTGCCATCAGTAAACAAAAATGAAAAAATAAAAAATTCCACCATATAGCCCATAGTTTGTAGATGCAATAACTTTCAGGTAAACCAATCAATACACACTTATTGTTTGTTTTTGTTTTTTTTGTTTGTTTTTTTTTTACCAGAGACATGTAGCAGAATGCATTTTGGCCAAAATTTATGAAGAAATTTTGCTTTGTTTTTTGTTTGTTTGTTTTTTGGATATGTTTTAACACGTGTGAACGAGACCTACAGCTCAGAGACATACAATTCTCTGCAACTTTTCCTATTAAACACTGAGGCTGAACATTTTTCCAAAAAGGCATGGATGGATGAATGATATACTGTGGTGAAAAGAGGATATCGCCCTATAAGGAAAGGAGCATACAGTTTATTATTGCTGAGACCTATATATACATATCCTGAAGTACTACATATGATTGGGAGATTGTCGATATACACAAGAACCATACCCATTGGAGAAGATCAAGAGGTGAAAGATTGTACCTAAACGCTCATTTGAGTGTGAATGGAGGTGAGCGGCCATTACACTTAATGCTGGATTGTTAGCTCACCTACCACTGCACCTGGCTGTCACTGGAATCTTCATTTCATTTTTTAAATCACTTGATCTATTTAATGGACAATTGAGCACTTTATTCACTCATTACAACCTATTTATGGACTTTTTAGCACTTTATTGATTCACATATAATATTTATTGAATATTTCTTGGATTTATATTATTTATTTTTATATCATCATTTTCACCATACATTTTACTTTTGGATTTCGGCAATTATTTTAAGTAGTTGTATCACTGTCACATTTTAGCTATTGGTGTTTTTATTATATCACCACTCCTGCACTCATCACTTTATTCACTTATTTATGCACTGTTTTTTATGAATTTTCATATTTGTTTGAGATTATTTGATGGATCATTTGAATGTGTTTTTACCACATGTTGAAGATTCATTGTGATTTATAAGCATTTTTATATCCACACCGATTTTATATTTTTATATCACATTATGGATATTGATTTTACTACACCACTTCATGATTAATTTTTCATAATTTTTGATATTTTGAACTTCAACTATTCAAGTCTTTTTATCATTGGGTGGTCCATCGCTTTTAAGGATTAGAACACTGATTCTCTCTATCTTACAAACAAAAATAAGTAAATCCCTAAGTTATAATGTCCAAATTGGGCCCACAGTGTCAATATTTTGTGTGGCCACCATTATTTTCCAGCACTGCCTTAACCCTCTTGGGCATAGAGTTCACCAGAACTTCAAAGTTGCCACTGGAGTCCTCTTCCACTCCTCCATGAGGACATCAAGGAGCTGGTGGATGTTAGAGACCCTCCGTTCTTCCACCTTCCGTTTGAGGATGCCCAACAGATGCTCATTAGGGTTTAAGTTTGGAGACACGCTTGGCCAGTCCATCACCTTTACCCTCAGCTTCTTTAGCAAGGCAGTGGTCATCTTGGAGGTGTGTTTGGGGTCGTTATCATGTTGGAATGCTGCCCTGCATTCCAGTCTCCAAAGGGAGGGGATTATGCTCTACTTCAGTATGTCACAGTACATGTTGGCATTCATGGTTCCCTCAATGAACTGTAGCTCCTAAGTGCCTGCAGCAGTCATGCAACCCCAGACCATGACACTCCCACCACCATGCTTGACTGTAGGCAAGACACAGTTGTCTTTGTACTCCTCACCTGGTTGCCACCACACACGCCTGACACCATTTGATCCAAATAAGTTTATCTTGGTCTCATCAGACCACAGGACATGGTTCCAGTAATCCATGTCCTTAGTCTGTTTGGCTTTCTAGCAAACTGTTTGTGGGCTTTCTTGTCCATCATCTTTAGAAGATGCTTCCTTCTGGGGCAACAGCCATGCAGATCAATTTGATGCAGTGTGCAGCGTATGAGCGTATGGTCTGAGCACTGACAGGCAGACCCCCCACCTCTTCAACCTCTGCAGCAATGCTGGCAGCACTCATGCGTCTATTTTCCAAAGACAACCTCTGGATATGACTCTGAGCACGTGCACTCAACTGCTTTGGTCGACCATGGTGAGGCCTGTTCTGAGTGGTACCTGTCCTTGTAAACCGCTGTATGGTCTTGACCACCGTGCTGCAGTTCAGTTTCAGGGTCTTGGCAAACTTCTTATTGCCTAGGCCATCTTTATGTAGAGCAACAATTATTTTCTTCAGATCCTCAGAGAGTTCTTTGCCATGAGGTGCCATGTTGAACCTTCAGTGACCAGTATGAGAGAGTGAGAGTGATAACACCAAATTTTACACACCTGCTGCCCATTCACACCTGATACCTTGTAACACTAACAAGTCACATGTCATCGGAGAGGGAAAATGGCTAGCTGGGCCCAATTTGGACATTTTCACTTAGGAATGTACTCACTTTTGTTGCCAGCGGTTTATAGATTAATGGCTGTGTGTTGAGTAATTTTGAGGGAACAGCAAATTTACACTGTTATACAAGCTTGCACACTCTTTACATTGTAGCGGTGTTGTCACATGAAACGATATAATAAAATATTTACAAAAATGTGAGGGGTGTACTCACTTTTGTGAGATACTGTACATGTGTTATTTTTCTGTCCCCAACCTAGACCGTGTCACAGATGTTGGTTACATGGTGGGCGCAGCACATTAAATGGTGGGCACACCACTCCGCATTACATGGTGGGCACAGCACATTACACAGATGGCACATCACCCCGCATTACATGGTGGGCATAGCACATCACACAGTGGGCACTGTAGAGCATTTCACATGGTGGGCAAAGCACATTACATGGTGGGCACAGCACTCTGCATTACATAGTGATCACAGCACATTGCCTGGTGGGCACTGTACAGCACAGCACATGACATGGTGGGCACAGCACATGGCATGATGGGCACAGCACATGACATGGTGGGCATAGCACAGCACATGACATGGTGGGCACAGCACATTACATGGTGGGCACAGCAGATGACATGGTGGGCATTGCACAGCACATTACATGGTAGGCACATAATATTACACGGTGGGCGCTGTATAGCACAGCACATGACATGGTGGGCCCAACACTCCACATTACATGGTGGGCACAGCACATTACACATAGAGCACACCACTCTGCAGTACATGATGGGCACTGTACAGCACAGCAGATGACATGGTGAGCACAGCACATTACACAGAGGGCATACTGCTCCGCATTACATGGTGGACACAGAACATTACACAGAGGGCACACCACACCACATTACATGGTGGGCACAGCATATTACATGCAGGGCACACTACTCCACATTACATGGTGGGCACAGCACATTACATGGTGGATACTGTACATTACAACACATTACACAGTGGGCACACCACACCACATGTGGGCACAGTGCATCACATGGTGGGCACAGTACATCACATGGTGGGCATAGTTACAGTATATGATGTGGTGGGCACAGTACATCACATGGCGGGTACAGTACATCACATGGTGGGCACAGTTAAAGTATATGACATGGTGGGCACAGTACATCCCATGGTGGACACAGTACATCACATGGTGGGCACTGCATTGCACATGACATGGTTGGGGAGCAGCAGTCTGCCCCCCAGTACAAAAATTGCACCACAAAGGTCAGTTTTTACACAATCCTCCCTGTTTACTGACCTCATCTCAGCAGCATGCTAGATCTCCTTTCTCCTGGACTCCTTTTGAATAGGATGACATCAGTGCTCCTCCCCCAGACAGCTGTCTGAAGCTCCCAGAGACTGAGAGGATCTGTGCGTGCAGATCCTGTGATAGGAGCCAGGCAGCAGTGACAGCTTTGGCGCCCCTCCTCTGCCTCATCTCGGGGTGCCCAGGACCGGCCCTGGTTGGGCATCAGCAGTGGGCCACATACTTGCTGCCCATTGCTTTGAGGATACTAGTCCACATCCCTTGTGTGAATGGCAGGTAGCATTGGGGGGGGGGGGTTATGTACCTGTCACCAGCTCATCAGAATACCCAAGTACCTGTCACCAGCCCATCAGAGTATCTGAGTACCTGTCACCAGCCCATCAGAGTAGCTTTCTATAGCTCATCAGAGAACCTGAGTACCTGTCGACAGTCCATCAGAGTACCTGTCTCCAGCTCATCAGATTACTCGAGTACCTGTCCCCTGCTCAGAGGACCCGAGTACCTGTCAGCAGTCCATCAGAGTACCTGTCGTGCAGCCCAGCAGTACTTGACATGCATCCCATTAGTACCTGATGTGCATCCCATTAGTACCTGATGTGCAGCCCATCACTACTTGTCGTGGAACTCATCACTACCTGTAATGCCCATCAGTGTCACCCATCATACAGCCACCATGTCCAAAAAAGTTTTTACTACAGAAGGGGCATATCAATTTCTAAGCCTGACAGATGAGAGAAGCGGGGAGCTCTCACTGTCTAATTCCAGCTCCATATCTGGTTTAGAAATCGAGCCCTTTGAAGGCAGTACATCGAAGACCGAATAGGAGGAGGAAGCAGTCTGTCCTAAAAGAAGACACTCTGAAGACCAGGCAGCCACGAGCAGCATCCTACACCCCAATGGCCAATCGGCAAACGCCAACGGTGCTAAATCCCAGGAGGAAAGGCTCAGTACAAGCACTGGAATTTCATGCCAGACCAAAAGAATTTGTGTCCAAACCCATCTTCCAGATGTCTTAGCAAACCCATTGTGGCTTCCTTCTAGCTAAGGGTCAGCTACAATTCCTCCTTTCACAGCTCAGCCAGGTGTGCAGGTCTATACCGAAAAATTTTCTGGATTGATTTTTAAATGTATTTTTCCCTGACAAGTTACTTCAAAGCATCATGGACCAAACAAATCTTTTTGCCTGACATTGCATTTAGAACAACCCCAACTCATGCTATGCCCCTCCTTTCGAATCGAGATGCCAAACAGTGGAAGAGCTTAGATGGTTTTTGGGCCCTACAATCAACATGGGGCTTACAAAAAAAAAAAATTGCATGTTTATTATTCTACCAACCCCATCCACCATGCCAATTTTTTTAAGCTGTCATGTCCAGGTCCTGCTATGACATGATAATGCGCTTCCTGCAATTCAGCGATAACAGTGCCCTCCCCGAGATCATCCCGACTTTGACAAACTATATCAAATTCGCCCCCTAATTGATTATTTTTTTGAGAGGTTTCCCAAACTTTATGTCCTTGACCAGAACATCTCTGTGGATGAATCCGTGGTCCATTTCACAGGCCGGCTGTGATTTAAGCAGTACATTCCCAGTAAGAGGGCAAGGTATGGATTGAAGCTTAACAAGCTCTGTGAAAGCACCGCTGGATATGTGTACACCATCTTTCTTCATGTACATAGGCAGAAACTACCAGCTCCAGCCCCCTGAGTGCCCAACATACATATATAATAGGTGGAAAAATTGTCTGAGACCTAGCATTCCCACTGTTGCAAAAGGGGTATAACATTTACATGGACAATTATTATACAAATTTGCCCCTTTTCCGCCACCTGTACCTTAAGAAAACTTTGGCCTGTGGTACTACAAGAAAAAACAGGAAGGGCTTCCCACAGCGTCTAGTCATCACAAAACTACGAAGGGAGAATCCACAAGCCTAAGGAATGAGGAATTGTTGGCCACGAAGTGGAGGGATAGGAAAGATGTGTACATCATGTCCACCATCCACGATGACACCTCCGTGGAACTTCACAGAAAACACGGGCCCATTCAAAAGCCTGGGAGTAACCACAAGTACAATATGTTGATGGGGGGTGGATTTAAATGACCAAATGCTGCAGCCCTATCTATCAACACGAAAGTCCCTCTTCTGGTATTAAAAGTCACAATTAATTTTTTCCCATTTGGCGAATTATAGCACATACGTCACCTATCAAAAATCCACTGAAACCAAACACCTTCCTCAATTTTTTTTTAAGATACTGTCACTGCCCTGAGCTACCAGAAAGGCTTCCCCCCCCCCCCCGAAAGCATTCACTCCGATTGTGTCAGCAGAGTGCATGAGCACCATTTCCCTGACAATATTCTACCATCAGAAACCGGAAGAAGACATCAAAAAAAGTCAGTTGTGTAGCAAAAGAGGTATTAGGAAAGACATCAGATTTCATTGTCCCCAAGGTCCCTCCCACCCTGGCTTATGCATCAGAGAATGCTTCAGACGCTATCATACTACCCTAAACTATTAGCCCATATTTCTAACAGACTGCCATTTCCCCGTTTTCAATTTCTGCGCTGATTTTTACCCTGCTGCCTCAACCAACCATATCACTGCCTTCCATGTGAACCAACCCTGGCCTGTTTATCAACTATGCCTCTGCCTGCCGTCTGCATTGTTTATCTGCCACGTTTCTGCCTTTCACATGAACTGACCCTGGACTGTATATCGACTAAGCCTCTGTCTACCGTTGATTTCTGCTTTTTACCTGCATTGACCTCTGCCTGGTATGATCATGTTTTTGCTTGCCACTTGGACTGATCTTTCGTCCTGCTACTGTAGTAGTGGGATTCAAAATAACACAGGGGTCTCACATATGTGAGCGGCTTCAGAATAGTGTTCTGAGTTGAGAAAAACAGTTTTTGGTTTTCTCTGGGTTTTGTAATTCCTAGAACAGGGTCTGGAGTCCAGAGGCTTCAAAGTGATTTGGATGGGCCCTAAGCTTGATGGTCCTGCCTGCTGCCAGGACCAATAATTTGGCTGTGCTGACAATATCTCTGCCTGCACTGACCCAGGACTTTTTATGGAACATGTGCCTGTTGCCTGGACCAATACTTGGGCTGTACTGACCATATCTGTGCCTGCTGCCTGTACTAACTATGGACAGTAATCCTGCCTGCTGCATGGATGATCCTTTCACTGCTGCTGACCACATCCGTGCCTGCTACCAAGACCAATGCTTTAGCTGCGCTGCCTGGATGATCCTTTCACTGTCGCTGTCCATGTTCCTGCCTGCTGCCTGGACCAATGCTTTCCTCTGTGGATTTCTGCTCTGCTAAAACCACAGGTAATCTTTTGTTTACCCTTTGTTCAGCAGAATGTATTTTGGTGTGTATTATGCTATGTGTTAGAAATATCTTATAAATTGAAAACTCTGTGTAAAAAAAAAAAATTGTTGGGCCATCAACAATGTGATAGGTCGTCAAGAACCTATGTGTGTAAGTTATGTCCCTAGAACACCTGATGGTGCTCCTTGGATGTTGGGCCCCTCTATGTGGCTAGACTGTAAAAGTCTTACACATGTGGTATCGTCATACTCAAGAGGAGTAGTATAATGTATTTTGGGGTCATTCTTGCTATGTATATGCTATGTGTTAGAAATATCTTATAAATTGACAACTTTGTGTACAAAAAATAAGTTTTCATTTTTTTCCCGCATTTTCAAAAAACTTGCAGAAAAAAAAATGGCTTGTTCAAAAGACTCATAATGCCTCATATAATGTACGTTGGGGTGTTTCCTTTCCAAAATTTTGTCATTTGTGGGCGTTTCCATTGTTCTGGTGCTCCAGGGCCTTCAAAAGTGTGATAGGTAGTCAGAAAATGATATGTGTAATTTATTCTCCTAGAACGCCTGAAAGTGCTACTTGGATGTTGAGTCTCTTTATGTGGCCAGGCTGTGTAAAGGTCTCACACATGTGGTATCGCCATACTCAGGAGGAGTAGCAGAATGTATTTTGGGTGTCATTTTTGCTATGTACATGCTATATGTTAGAAATATCTTATAAATTGACAACTCTGTGTAAAAAAAAAAAAATTACAACTTCAAAAAACTCAACATGCCTCCTACTAAATACCTTGGACTGTCTAGATTCCAAAAAGGGGTCATTTTGGGGTTTTTTTTGTAATGTCCTGATATTTCAGGGCCTCAAAAAAGGGGATAGGCACTCAGTACATTGGTTGTGATCAATTTTTATTGATTGGTACCATAGCTTGTAGACACTATAACTTTCAAACAGTAGATCGGGTGTGATCAATTTTCAATGATTGGTACCATAGCTTGTAGACTCTATAACATTCACACAGACTAAATAATATACACTAATTTGGGCTATTGTTACCAAAGATATGTAGCAGTATACATTTTGGCCCAAATGTATAAAGAGAGATTACTTTTTTGAAAAATGTTATAATAGAAACTAAAAAAAAGTTGTTGTATTTTTCAAAATTTTCGCTATTTTTTCACTTATATCACAAAAAATAAAAACCCAGAGGTGATCAAATACCACCAAAAGAAAGCTCTATTTGTGTAAAAAAAAATAATAATAATGTTGTTTGGGTACAGTGTAGCATGACTGAGCAATTGTCATTCAAATTGCAAGAGTGCTGAAAGCTGAAAATTGGTCTGTGCAGGAAGCAACTGGGCGGTACAGTGGTGTAGTGGTTAGCACTTTCACCTAGCAGCAAGAGGGTCGCTGGTTCAAATCCCAACCACGACACTACCTTGAGTTTGCATGTTCTCCCTGTGCCTCCATGGGTTTCCTCCAGGTACCCCGGTTTCCTCCCACACTCCAAAGACATGCTGGTAGGTTAATTGGATCCTGTATAAAAAAAAAAATTGGCCCTACTATGTATGTATGAATGTGAGTTAGGGACCTTAGATTGTACGCTCCTCGAGGGCAGGGACTGATGTGAATGTGCAATGTATATGTAAAGCGCTGCATAAATTGACAGCCCTATATAAGTACCTGAAATAAATAAATAAAAGTGCCCTGTATTGAAGTGGTTAAGGTAAGTATCACATAATGTGCATACTAGCACATTAATACTTTACCTTGTAGATTAAAAAAAGAAAAAAGCATGGCGGTTTACTACCGCTTTTAGTACATGTATTTAGTGGCACTTGCACTAAAAGATTACCTCTGGTTTTAATTTAATTTTAACTTTACTGGGAAAAATTTCAAGGACAGCACACACGCCTCACAAAAAATAGTCAGTATTGTTGGTAAATGTATGGTAAAGCCTGGTGAATCCAACCCGGCAAATTTACTTGGTTCTACCAATAAATCTGCTGGTATATACCTTTTCTTTTTTTTTAACTTGCTTTGTCTTAAAAATGAAGTAAAAGATTTGTTCCCTATTTTTTCCTAATTGCCCACAAATAGATCAAAAGCTGCCCCACAATGCTTCATTAAAACATTTAATCAGCATGGCCCTTAAATTAATGAATTAAAAACAATCTTCCATATGTCACTCAAAACATCAGCTAATGCAAAGTATAATTATTAATTTGTTCAGTGGAGCAACATTTCAGAAGAAAGGTCAATTAGCTCTGTTTTACAGTGATATGAACATCCTTTTATGAAACTATTTTTATACATCAGCACAGTGTCACAGGTTTCAAATTGCATTGATGTCTGAAGAACATTTCTAGCAGAAAAAAATCTGTAGACTTTACTGTTCTCTAAATGTCCTTTGTCTGCATGAATTAAGTTAGAACTGATGGAGTGGATCAGTAGAGTATGAGAATAGTGATATAACCTCTTACAGGACCAGAAAGTCTCAATAATTTCCTTCGCAGGGTATTTCATTAGAGATAAATGCTGGACAATTTGCATCTGGAATTGGGAATACTGTGACTACGGCTGTATAATGAAATGAGACATATGGCTATTTAATTTCACTCACAAAAGAATTCTGAAGAGCTGGATCATTTGAAAGGCAAAGCAGAATGTCTATGACTGTCAAGCTTACAACGAAAACATCCTAAATAAAGAGCAATACATTGTCAACACAGTTACATTGTTAATATAAATTTAAAACGGCTGTCTTGCTCAAAACTCAAATAACCATGGCCCTCTATTCACCACCAGTTTTTCTTTTGTTAGGCTTCAAAGTGATCTTGTAATTTCCTAATTAAAGGAGAAGTTTGGGCTGTAAAAAAGAAAAAAAAAAAAAACCATGACCGCTGATTGTTCAGTTCTCAGTTGGCTCGGAGTAGAAAGTAGTGACTGTCAGTCACTGCTCTCCTTTCTGCTCCCCCAGTGCTCACTGGAGTGCCAAGCTGGAGATGGGCGGACGCAGATGGCTTTAGCACTCAAACGATGAGAGGTGGAACCATCTGTCAATCAGACAGCTTGGTGGATACCGACAATATGGTCGGGATCCTTCCAGAGTCTGAAGCAGCTCTGTGTCATCAGCTGAGCATGTAATAGCCCAACTCTGTGTCGCAGGAGAGAAAGTAAGTACAGTATACTCCTGTGACACACAAGAGAAGTATGGCCAAAAAAGCTTAGTCTATACTTCTCTTTTAGTCCGGGTTCACACATATGCAAATTGGATGCGGGTTTCCCTGCATCCAATTTGCATGACAAGAGAGTGTGGCCGGAGCCAGTTCACACAGCTTTGGGGCAGCCACGGTTCGCATTTGGAAAGGGTCCTGTGTGCCTTTGGCTCTGAATCAGGAGGGAATTCAGGCAGATTTGCAGACATGATTCGCACCTTAATCGGTAAACAGGGATGCACCAGACCCCCTGCTGTGAGCCGCGTCCGCAGCATGTGTGAACTCACAGAAAAACAGCTGTTTATCCTGTCAGAATGCTTGTGTCCTTGTAACATCCTGTGGACTGAATTTAATTATCAGACAATCTTCTCAACTTGTTTTTTTGTAAAGTACAGAGCTTTGTCTCTCTATGTAATGAAGGGTGTGTGTGTGTGTGTGTGGGGGGGGGGGGGGGGTGTAGTCCAGTTCAGGAGAGAAGTCCAGGATATCAACTCTGCTGCTCTATAAATACAGTGCAGTGAGTAAGAGTTGTCACCCTAGGACAGGAAGTGTGGTATTGGCAGAATCACCAAGGGAAAACACGGGAAAAATGGCCGAAAATATAAAACAAATACAGGCACCACATCTAGACTAATAGGTGACAATACATTACATTTATTTTTAGGGTTTCCGTACACTTTACCATTTGCTAGAGCGTACCATGGAGTGTTTTTTTTTTATTTTCAAACACTGTGTTTAATTGCTTATGATTACCAGGTAAAAAGAAAAAAAGAGCCATAGGGTCCTCTGGCTTTAAATTTTCTGAATATTTCTACAACATATGCTGCAATGAGAGTGCAATTTTATTCCACATTTTGTTCCAGTAATTACGCACACAAAAAAAAAAAATATCACAATGTATAAGCAACTCTTCCAGCCCCTTTTTGTTACTCCCTACTAATTCCTTCTCTGCCCCCCAAGCAAAAATCCCCCAAAAATCATCCCTCTCCAATACAAATATTCCATTTTCAACATCAACCCCCCCCCCCCCCCTCTAAAACAACAAAGATCCTGCCCTTCCTTCTTCTTCCACTTATAAACTTTCCAGTTTAGATGCAGTGGTGCCCAGCAGAGTGAGGGAACATCACCCAGGTTTTGCTTGGACTGTGTTATGCAACATGTCAGAGTCAAATAACACTAAAATTCTGATTCAGCTTGAAATATTCAAATTTATGAAATTTGGTCTCATTCTCACATCATCCACATCGCAGCATCAACTCTATAGTCTCTTTTAGGGATGGGCTCAGGCGTGTTCGGATCGTAGTCCCAAACCATCCCAGTAATCCCACCAGGAAGCCATCACTGCACACCGCCAATCCTAGGCAGTGAGGCATTTCCCGGCCCGCAACTGCACATAAACACGCCCTGACTAGGCTGCTCATGATCGGTGGTGTGCAGTAACTGGTTCCTGGTGGGATTGCTCAGGTGGGTTGGGACTATGATCCGAACATGTCTGAGCCCATCCCTAGTCTTTAGCTAATAATAGTGACATTCTTAAAGCTTCTAGCAGACAGCACAGCTTTACTAATTAGCTACAGATTAAGGGTCGATCATTAGCCATTGTTCACATGAGGCATATGAATCTGTGCCTCGTGTGAGGGCTGTGTTCATCTGCACAGGGATGCACAGTTGTTTTGTACATTCCCATGCACACAGTCCTATTGCTGTCAGTTGGGCCACAGAGACTGTACAGACTCAGTGTGGCTGCAGGTGCACAGTTCCGAATCCACCCAGGGAGAATTTGTGGCTATTCACCCTCATGAATGTCACAATTTGAGCTGAGGCTGTGTCCATGCAGCTACTGCTTCCCATGACAGCAATGGGACTTCCTGCACAAACATGCAGGGAACACCTGTCCATCCCTGTGGGGGAAACATGGCCCTTACATGGGTTATGGATCCCCCCCCACCCCCCTTGTGAACAAGGTATAGGAAAAAGCCTTACTCAATCAGGAGTCTTAATTATTATGGGCTAATTCTAACAAGACGTACAGTAAACATATCAAACTGGATGTATTCAAACTTATGGAAGAGGTTGTCCAATCTGGAGCAGTAAAAAAGACCTAAACTACATGCAGGAACAGCATGCCTTTTGGGATTTTTTAGCTGCAAATTGTTTCTGAAAATATAATGGGTAATGACTAGTGTTGAGCGAACAAGGACTGTATTATTCCTGTTCGTACCGAATAATTGGATTTTTGTTACCCGAACACGGACCCAAAAACTTTACTGTATGTTCGGGTTTAAAATCCGTGTTCGGTCATTTTATTTCTGGGTTTGTATGTATTGGCGTGCTTTTAATGGCAGGCTTTCAACAGCCAATCAACAAGCGATCCCAGCCATGCCTACAAATGGAGGTGCTGGCGTGCCCTGCAGCCAGTGTATTATCTGAACGTGTATTTAGCACGGCTGGGGGCGTTATCACAGACAAGCGCAGCCGCCTGTCCAGAGACAATGTGGACAAGCTCACGTTCATTAAAATGAACCAGGCATGGATCCCACAGGACTTTTCCGTACCTTGTGCAGAATAGAGATGGATACCGACCTTACCCATTCATTGTTCTATTTTTGATCTTTCTCACTCTTTTGGGGTGTACCCTCATTTAAAATGACTGAAAAAAAGCAGTGTTGGCTACCTCGTCCTCCTCCACCGCCGCTTCCACCTACACCTATTGCATTAGGGTGTGCACCCCAAAGTTTAAATACACATGCATGTGTTTGCCTACATGTATATGGCCCCGGTACATTACTCTCCCTGCTGGCAAAGTGAAATAGAAGTGTGTGGCACTTCTCTTATGGCAGAGCAGGTCCGAGGGAGATCTTTCCCATCTCCTCACTGGCAAACAGAGCGATAATGCTAATGTGCCCTAGGTGATTAGGGTGTGCCCAGGCACACCCGGCACACCCTGTGTGCACGCCTGTGACACCGCCACATCCACCACCACCTCAACCTCCCTCCTACTCCATATGGGCCTCGTCCTTCACAGATTAAGTACATTGTTTTATTTTTCTGTTTTTTTTTTTGTTGCTTTAAGTAATTTCCCTATCCACATTTGTTTGCAGAGCACTTGCCATGCTCTTAACTACGTTTTGCTGCCATTTGCAGCACTCTAGCCCTTTCCATTGGTGTTTTAGAGCCATTTTAGTGCCTGAAAGTTCGGGTCCCCATTGACTTCAATGGGGTTCGGTGTCCTGGTAAAGTTCGGAAAAAGTCCAGGACACGGACCCGGACTTTTTTTTCAAGTTCGGCCGAACCCGCCGAACACGGACATCCAGGTGTCCGCTCAACTCTAGTAATGACACATAAGAAGCATAAAAAAAGGAACATGCCATTAGACGTAAAACAGGAGCTACATTTTAATTTATTTCAGACAATGGAATCCAGACAAAGGAAATATTTTTGTCCCCTTCTTACCATGCATACCTTATTGCAGAAAAACAAATATAGAAAGGAAGCTTTTTTTTACAATTTTGAATCCCTAAAGTAGCGTTTTGAGCATAAGTGACCCACACACTCACATCACAAAGAGTTATTTTACTCCTAAAATCTGAGAAAAAATAACTCATAGATATTTTTCACATATTTTTTTTGCAATTCACAAAAAAAAAAATGCTACTAAAATAAAGCATGAGTTATTTAATTAAAATGTGAGGTATTTTACTCATAAAACCATGTGGTATTTTATCTCATGACTTGATGTGATGGATACAGGGGAGAAGTATTAGAACCTCAGTCATTTTTTAGTAGTAATAAAGAGGAAAAATGGTTTAAACCGTAGAAATATGCCAACTCACTATGCCAGTGCGGTACCTGCAGCATATGTAATAATACATGTAGCGGGGTCTTCCATTATACAAGTTCTAAAAGACTGCTGCTTGACATTTGAGAGGAACTCGGCTCCATCTAGTGGCCAAAAGGACACATTGCAGCGGCTATGGAATGTCTTTTGATGTTATTTTCCTTTCAGGAAGTTGAGCAGTCTTCATCGCCCATAGTGCTTTGAGAATACCAGGGTGCACTGCTGCACCGCACAGCCTTCTGGGGGAAGCTTTATAAAGGAAGGGAGGAGCCAGGCTCACTCTCTTGGGAAAGACACAGTGAGACAAGCAGGATGCCAGTGCTGTGGGCTGATGCTGTATGCTAGGCCGAAACTCCTGGGCCTTAAGTGACTAAGTTGCAGTGTTTCATCTCCAGTAGAGGATCCCTCCTGGAGGTCCCATCGATGTTCTACAGAGACCAGACTCATCCACCCCAAATACCTAGCGCGGCTGGTGACAGAGGCCGGAGACTGAGACAGCAGCGGAGGCTTCCTGGGAGACAGTCCTGTTGGTGAGAGGGCACCTGCCCAAAAACTGACTCTATCTATCAAAGAAGTAACTTTAGTCAGGATTAGCCTTAGAGTAGTAGAAGGCAATATACCAGGTGGCCCAGTACATCTCTCACAGAAGTTTTACCGGCAATCCTGCACAGACACCCCGCGGTGATTACTAACTGTTTGCTGCCATTCTCTCTATTGATCACCCATCCTCAATGTGGATTACAAATTGCGAGTGCACCAACGTTGCTAGCGAAGATATAGAGAAGAAACAGCGGACTCAGATAGGTCTGACATTCTGATACTGTGTCTAACTGAATGCTGAGCCTTATCTCCAAAAGTATAATAGTGATTAAGATGGCGGTCCTATAGGCTCTGAGACATTTCCTGAAACAATTAATGTGCCCTTGAGGAGTGATATCACAGTATTTATCTTATCTTTGATTAATTAATTAGTATATCCTTTTACAAAGTCATATTTTACTGTATCGAAACTGTTTATTTGATTCACAGTAAATAACTTTCCTGTTTAAAAGCAAGCTTGTGTGTGGTCACCTTGTATTACCCAGAAGGACTGCAGCTGGAGAGAGGTAACAGGTCATTATTATTTATTGAAGTGTTATATTCCAATCTGTGTAGCCATTTGGTATTCCAGTCCTATTCTGGGTCAGTTGTGCCTAGGGAGGGTTCGAGCCAATTCTGTGGGTTGTTAGGCAGGACGTAGACCCAATAATCTAATCAGCAGCTCCTGCGGGGGTGGTGCTACACGTGGGGGCTCGTCCGGGATCATCTACAGTCCTGCAACACAACCCTCTCAGCCACAGAATCCCCCTCAACGCAGAAATGGATCCTACCGCTGCAGCCGAGTGGTGCAGGGAAGAGAATGTCGTAGTGGAAAATGGCCTGGTGGTTGAAATCAAGGGAGAGGTCTGGACTGAGGAAAAACTCCTCCCAGTTTTAAGGGCACTGTCCACAGACAGGAAATTCTGGGTGACTGACATAAAGACAGACACCACCGTTCCACACACGTATGCATTGTGTGAGTGGAGGAAGGGGGTCCCTGATTACTTTAAGGGAACCAGTGTAAAGACTACTGACCAAACAGAACTTTTCTTAATACATCCAGAAGTCCTTACTGAAGGTCCCTCATCCACCACTCCTGGGGGATCCAGCAAAGAAAAAGGTGTCCAAGAAGGGAGTCCAGAGTCACCACCTTTGTCTACCTTTAGCTCAGAACTGTGTGCTGTTCTCGGGGAAATCGTAGCAAAATGTAGTAAGGACTCCCCAAACTATCTGATGACTGAATATAGGAAGCTCAGGACATTCTCTGGGAAACAGCCTGTGCCTTCGACAGAAGATGGGTTTGAAGAGTGGTTAGATACCGCCACTCAGGCTTTGGAAGAGTGGGAGGTACCAGAACAGCACAAGAAACAGAGAATCACAGAAAGTTTAAAGGGACCTGCACTAGAGGCCGTACGTAATCTCAAGCTAAGCAAAAAGAACTGTACTGCACAGGATTATCTAGACATTCTACAAGATGTATTTGGTCGGACGGAGAACGTGGCTGAACTTCTTTACCAGTTAGACCACTGTTACCAAGAAGAGGAAGAGAAGTTGTCCGAATTTATTAGACGCCTAGATAAGATCATCCACCAGATCTTGATAAAGAAAGGGATAGACCCCCGGAAGGTAGATGAGACTCGTGCACGGCAGGTGCTGAGAGGGGCTCAACCCTTAGATCCCATTGCCATACTGTTGCGAACTCGCCAAGATGGTGGCATTCTGGAATACCCTGACCTGATCCGAATGGTCAGAGAAGAAGAGGTCATGTTAGACAACAAAAGGAAGAGTCGGCAGTTTGACTCAACTGCTCGTGTCAGAGTGATAAGTGCAAAAGAAAGTGACTCGCAAGTTGAACTCCTAAAGACCCAGGTGTCCCAGTTGATAGAAATGGTGTCCATCCTGACTAGTCAGGCATCTACTCTACCTGATGGGAACGTGTCAGAGAAGCCGGATAAACCTTCTAACCTTAGAGTAGACCCGGAACCGAGACCTAGGAGATCGCTAACTTGTTTCAACTGTGGGGGAGTAGGACATGTTAGAGGAGTATGTCCCAGCCCAGGAAATGTCGCCTCAGAACCTCGCAAGCCAGCGGAAAAACTTCAGAGGGCACCCGTGAAGGAGTCGACCGGGTGCCCGCCAGTTTCAAGGGAATCCAAGAGACTCAATGATTCAGGGAATCTGAGTCAGGGAGTCAGATCCAGGTACAACGCCCCTAGTTCTATACTCCAGGCTACTGAGAGAAGGAAAATCAATGCACACCGGGCCCAGAGGGGACTGAAGTCCAGAAGAAAAAAAAAGAAAAGAGCCTGGGTGCAGAGAACTGAATCAGACAACAAGGCCACTTCAAGAGAATTCCCAACTAACTTGGTCGGGCCTTCCCCTGTAGTCTCTGTCCAGGTAGAAGGAATTTACACAAGAGCCCTCCTTGACACTGGGGCCCAAGTGACTCTTCTGTATAGAGACTTCTATGATAAACACCTTACCCATCTACCTCTGCAGAAGTTGGAAGATCTGGAGATATGGGGTATCGGGACTCAAAGTTTTCCCTATGACGGGTATCTGCCAATCAAGTTGACCTTTGACCCATCAGTGGCTGGTGAAGCTGAAACCTTCGACACCCTAGCGGTGGTCTGTCCTCGTCCGCCAGGGGCCAACAAAAGCTCTCTCATCGTAGGGACCAACACTGACCTAGTAAGGCGCCTCCTGACACAACTGGTCCAGGGACAGGATGCTCCAGCGCCAAGGATTCACCCCATGCTACGGCAGGCCTATCAACGATTAGTATTGGAGCAAGAGACTCCTGCAGAAGGAGTTGGAAGACTCTGGAAGTTGGACAGAACGGAAAAGGTCTTGCAGCCAGGAGAGGTGGCTTGTCTGAAAGCTTCCGTTAAACTCACATGGAAACAGCCGGGCCCTTTTATCATCTTTGAATCAGGTCCACAGGAAGAGGAGAGAGGGATAGAAGTAATCCCTGAAGTGATCCCTTTGAAGGTGTTACAGAAAAACCATGGAAGGGTTTTAGTGAGTGTCAGAAACACCTCTACTACACCGGTGAAGGTACCGGCCAGAGTGCTGTTGGGCCAAGTTAACCCGGCTACCCCAGTTGTCCCATCTGATCTTAAAGAGGAGGGAAGGGGTGAAGATGTTATAGAAGAGCTCTGCTCTGGAAACGCTGCCCTCCCACCAGAATGGGTGAAGAGAGCCAAGGCACAACTTGCTGGATGGCGAGGAATATTTTCTAGGGCTGAGTTCGACGTGGGATGCGCCAGGAGTGCCACTCATAAGATCCGCCTGAGTGAGGACAAACCTTTCCGAGAAAGAGTCCGGCGAGTTCCCTTAGGTGACTTAGAAGATCTACGTCAGCAGCTGGCGGAACTCAAGAAGACTGGGGTTATTCGAGAATCCAGGAGCCCATATGCTTCTCCGATAGTGGTAGTCCGGAAGAAAAACGGATCTCTGAGGCTTTGTATCGACTACCGAACACTGAACAGAAGAACCATCCCAGACCAGTATACCACTCCTCGAATCGAAGACGCCCTACAGAGCCTGTCAGGGGCGAAGTGGTTCAGTGTGATGGACTTAAAGAGTGGGTATTATCAGATCCCCATGCACCCTGAAGATCGGGAGAAGACAGCCTTCATCACCCCTGTGGGGTTCTTTGAGTTCAATCGCATGCCTCAGGGATTGTCAGGGGCCCCTGCTACCTTCCAAAGGCTGATGGAAAGGACCGTTGGAGATATGAATTTGATAGAGGTACTGGTATACTTGGATGATGTTATCGTGTTTGGCAGAACTTTGGAAGAACACGAGGAGAGGTTGGAAAAGGTCCTGAAGAGGCTACATGAAGAAGGCCTGAAACTTTCTCCTGAGAAGTGCCAATTCTATCAGTCCTCGGTCCATTACCTGGGCCACATCGTGTCTGAAGAAGGGGTGGCCACCGACCCGGACAAGCTGGATGCTGTCGCCTCCTGGCCGAGACCTACAAATGTGACCGAACTTCGGTCGTTCCTGGGTTTTTGCTCCTATTACAGGAGGTTTGTAGAGGGGTTCGCCAAGATTGCCCGACCCCTCAATGAGTTACTAAAGAACGAAGAAGATGACGTTCCTGAACTGGTCAAGCCAATGAAGTCCACCATGGGACCCCGGAAGGCCAAGGAGTCCATCCAGGATCAGTGGACCCCAGAATGTGAAGGGGCTTTCATTCAGTTGAAAAAGAATCTAACCACTGCCCCTGTGTTGGCCTACGCAGACCCCACGAAACCATATGAACTACATGTCGATGCCAGCCGAGATGGGCTGGGTGGGGTACTCTACCAGGAACATGGGGGCCACCTGCGACCCGTAGCCTACGTGAGCAGGAGTCTACTACCTGCTGAAAGGAATTATCCTACCCACAAACTTGAATTCCTGGCCTTAAAGTGGGCAGTGGTCGACAAACTGAAAGATTACCTGTACGGAGCTGAATTCATTGTCAAGACGGATAATAATCCCCTTACCTATCTGTTGACTACAGCTAAGCTGGATGCAACAGGACACAGATGGTTGGCTGCCCTCTCTAGCTTCAACTTCAGCCTGAAGTATCGGCCAGGAATCGGGAACAGGGATGCAGATGCCCTATCCAGAAGGTTGCATGCACCACACGAACCTGATGAAGAATGGACCCATTTGGCTCCAGAAGGGGTGCGTGCCCTATATCAGGGAACTGAACTTCGATCCAGAGGAGGATCAAGAGCCGAAGAGATTGGGGTTTCGGCTGTCGGGGTACCCAAATACTATTGCAGGGTGACCCAGGTTGAAGGGGAAGATTTACCCCGGCTGTCCAAAAGGGACTTGAGGAAGGAGCAGCTGGAAGACCCTCTGGGAAAACTTCTTTTGGAAGCCTTGGAGATCCAGCGCCCTGAGTTGCTTCTCACCGACTCTCCTCAGGGGGCCCGTCTGTTGCATAGAGAGTGGACCCGGTTACAGATCCGAGAAGGGGTGGCCTACCGAAGAGGCCCATCTGAAGATCTGGAGGAGAAGTGGCAACTGTTCTTACCAGCTAAATACAGGGAGAGAGTTCTGGCTGCTCTTCATGATAATCATGGCCATCTGGGACCTGAAAGAACTTTTCAGCTTGTCAGAGACAGGTTCTACTGGCCCTGTATGAGGGCCGAAGTTGAAGGATACTGTCATTCTTGTGTCCGATGTATACAAAGGAAGACTCTGCCACGTCAAGCAGCCCCAATGGGCCATCTGCAAAGCCAGGGACCCATGGAACTGGTGTGCATTGATTTCCTTTGCCTAGAGCCTGATCTGAGTGGCCAAGGGAATGTCCTTGTGGTAACAGACCATTTTACCAGATACGCCCAAGCATTCCCAACAAGGGATCAGAAGGCCTCTACAGTAGCCAAAGTTCTTGTAGAAAAGTTCTTTGTACACTATGGGTTACCACAACGCCTCCATTCAGATCAGGGAAGAGACTTTGAAAGCAGACTGATCAAGAGACTGTTAGATCTGTTAGGCATCCAAAAGACTAGAACTACTCCCTACCATCCACAAGGGGATGCCCAGCCGGAAAGATTTAACAGGACTCTTTTGGACATGTTGGGGACTTTAAGCTCAGAGAAGAAACAGCATTGGGGCAAACATGTAGCTGCCATTGTGCATGCCTACAACAGTACTGTCAGTGATGCTACTGGATATTCCCCTTATCGTCTAATGTTTGGACGAGAGGCTCGATTGCCAGTGGATTTGGCCTTTGGCATCTCGCCCGATCACACCTCTTCAGCATCGCACAAGGGATATGTGGACCGACTGCGGAAGAGTCTGAAATCGGCCTATGATAAAGCTCAGGCCACATCTGATCAACGTGGACTGAGGAATAAAAGGAATTTCGACTTAAAAGTTCGGATCCAAGACTTGCAACCAGGGGACAGGGTATTGTTGAGGAACTTGGGTGTCCCGGGAAAACACAAGTTGGCAGACCGCTGGAAGTCCCAACCTTATGTTATCTGCAAGCAACTACCAAACCTCCCTGTGTATCAAATTCGGCCTGAAGGAAGTGTGGGTCCATTGAAGACTTGGCATAGGAACCATTTACTGCCTCTCTCTGAAGCAGTTCGCATGCCTCCTGTCGTAGATTCGCCAGAGACCCCTTCGACCTCTCGCCTGTCCAGACCAGTCACCAGATCTCAGTCGACACTCCCAGATGTGAGGGAGGGAAATTCTCCATCTGAAGATCTGGAAGATGAAGAGGAGGTACCTGACTGGATGTGGTCGTCTCAGTTACCAGAACCCACACCTGCCTCCCTGTCTTCATCCGAATTGGCTGACAGAGGAACCCTTCGGGCGGAAGCCCCCGAATTCATACCTTTCCACATGCTTCCAGAAGAAGTAGTTGATGATGAAGATCCTGAGGAGGAGGTTGCACCTTCCTCTGAAGAAGAACTGACCGCTCTTGAAGCATCAGATTCCTGTGTGTTGGAACATGAGGAGGAGGACATTGAAGAATCCCCAGAAGTGGCTGGTCCTAGTACCTCTGAGATCGTGCATCCCAAAGAACAGAGGGAAAGAAGAGTCATTCACCCGCCCAAAAGACTGACCTATGACCAGTTGGGTGAATGCTCAGAAGAGGCTATCTTTACTTCCAAACGAACTCTTGATCAGCCTAGTTCTTCCACCGCAGATTTGGTGGAGGACAACCCTAGCTCACCCCCAGGCACATCTGTACAAGCCACTCAAGTGTCAGGGGTCTGTGAACAGAATTACCTTCCCTCCCCTGACAATTGGTGGGAGGTTCCTATGTCGAACCTGTGTTGTAATATGCAGTTGTTAAGTTTGAACTCTGCTTATGAAAAGGAAGATGATTCCCTGTTATGCATATGTTAATGTTTTTTTTTGTGTACTGCCAACATATGCACTGGAGTACATGCTGTTGTCCTCTTTGGGGACCAAAGTTTCTCAAGTGGGGGGAGTGTGTAGCGGGGTCTTCCATTATACAAGTTCTAAAAGACTGCTGCTTGACATTTGAGAGGAACTCGGCTCCATCTAGTGGCCAAAAGGACACATTGCAGCGGCTATGGAATGTCTTTTGATGTTATTTTCCTTTCAGGAAGTTGAGCAGTCTTCATCGCCCATAGTGCTTTGAGAATACCAGGGTGCACTGCTGCACCGCACAGCCTTCTGGGGGAAGCTTTATAAAGGAAGGGAGGAGCCAGGCTCACTCTCTTGGGAAAGACACAGTGAGACAAGCAGGATGCCAGTGCTGTGGGCTGATGCTGTATGCTAGGCCGAAACTCCTGGGCCTTAAGTGACTAAGTTGCAGTGTTTCATCTCCAGTAGAGGATCCCTCCTGGAGGTCCCATCGATGTTCTACAGAGACCAGACTCATCCACCCCAAATACCTAGCGCGGCTGGTGACAGAGGCCGGAGACTGAGACAGCAGCGGAGGCTTCCTGGGAGACAGTCCTGTTGGTGAGAGGGCACCTGCCCAAAAACTGACTCTATCTATCAAAGAAGTAACTTTAGTCAGGATTAGCCTTAGAGTAGTAGAAGGCAATATACCAGGTGGCCCAGTACATCTCTCACAGAAGTTTTACCGGCAATCCTGCACAGACACCCCGCGGTGATTACTAACTGTTTGCTGCCATTCTCTCTATTGATCACCCATCCTCAATGTGGATTACAAATTGCGAGTGCACCAACGTTGCTAGCGAAGATATAGAGAAGAAACAGCGGACTCAGATAGGTCTGACATTCTGATACTGTGTCTAACTGAATGCTGAGCCTTATCTCCAAAAGTATAATAGTGATTAAGATGGCGGTCCTATAGGCTCTGAGACATTTCCTGAAACAATTAATGTGCCCTTGAGGAGTGATATCACAGTATTTATCTTATCTTTGATTAATTAATTAGTATATCCTTTTACAAAGTCATATTTTACTGTATCGAAACTGTTTATTTGATTCACAGTAAATAACTTTCCTGTTTAAAAGCAAGCTTGTGTGTGGTCACCTTGTATTACCCAGAAGGACTGCAGCTGGAGAGAGGTAACAGGTCATTATTATTTATTGAAGTGTTATATTCCAATCTGTGTAGCCATTTGGTATTCCAGTCCTATTCTGGGTCAGTTGTGCCTAGGGAGGGTTCGAGCCAATTCTGTGGGTTGTTAGGCAGGACGTAGACCCAATAATCTAATCAGCAGCTCCTGCGGGGGTGGTGCTACATACAAAAGCAAAAAGGTGACTAGAATTACAATAAAACAGAAGCTGCTTTCACAGGACACACGTGGTGTATCAAAAACAACCAAGTTTAACCACTTTACCACTAAGCCTATTTTTGACACTTTTTGTTTACAAGTTTAAATCGGTATTTTTTGCTAGAAAACTACTTAAACCCCCAAACTTTATATATATATTTTTTTTAGCAAAGACTCTGGAGAATAAAATGGCGGTCATTGCAATATTTTTTGTCACGCTGTATTTGCGCAGCGGTCTTTCAAATGCCATTTTTTGGGAAAAATTACAAAAAAATCACATTTCACTGCATTTTAAAAAAACTAAACAGTAAAGTTAGCCCATTTTTTTGGTATATTGTTAAAGATGATGTCACGCCGAGTAAATAGATACCCAAACGGCATTTTTGAATACTGTCACTTTTTGAATCTGCCGCCTTTAGCAGCAGAGTAACCCAGACGTGACCTCATGGACGCCGCCTCCGGGTTACGTCATCGGAAACCAGATCAAAGCCGCTTCCGGCTTTGATCGGGACTCCATACAGCCGGCAGACGTGCCGGCTGGGTGCTTGGGTCTCCCGGTGGGACGGGAGACCCGGGCAAAGTCACGGAAGGAGGGGAGGACGTCCCCTCCCGCTCACCGGGTGTAGCGATCGAGTGGCTCCCGAGCCGCATCGGTCATTACCGCCGGAAAGCTGACTGCCGGCTCTAAAAAATGGTACCGGGAAGATGCCTCTAGCTAGAGGTATTACCCCAGTACAACCACGCAAAGTCTGCCGACATAGGTCTACGTCGCTAGACGTTAAGTGGTTAATTAGGTAAATACAAAATATCTTTATAAATGTCAAATATTGAATGAAAATAGTTTTAAAAATCACACACATATATAAATACCCTTCTTCCACCAATATAAAAGACAGGGTTGTCACTGCGGAGATTTCCCTTCACTTATGTCCCATAGCCAAAACTGGAAGTGAGACGAAATCCCTGCAAATCAGAAGAATCCATTGGGGCCCCCCAGGTCACCAGAACTAGTGTCCCCATTGGAAGATTTCCCCTCTATTACTTTTCTGGGGACAATCAAAAATTTTGAATTTTCTATCAGTTTCAACGATAATAGTAAATAGGACACATAGAGAGGGTGAATCTTCCTAATTGGGCACAGACAGCAATACAAACTGACAGGGGTGCTAATCCATCTCCACTTTATCCAAAACTAAAAAAAAAAAGTTTTGCCTTTAGTTAGACGTTAGGCAAATCAGCCCCGATGATTCTGTGTCTTTCCATATTTAGGTTTCCTGACACAAGTATGACGGCATACACGTATAAATGAGTCGTCTCCCCCAAGGCAACATTCTCTTTTTGTTCCTCAAATGATCAACTGGTTAATACTATGGAAAGAAGATTTTTATTTTTGCCCTCGCCTTGCCGGATTCCTCTGGCCTGCCGCACAGGTTTAGCCTCTCCTATGTTTAAGTTCCCTCTGTTCGGGTGTAAACCGCCTATACGAGGAAAGTCTCCCCCTGGTCCAGGCACTGGGGGTAGGATACTGGTCTCTGGGGTTAGTTAAGTAACTCCTCCAGTGACATGGGTTTCTCTCTCCTTCTTCCAGGCTGCTGGGGTCGTGGATGCGCTGTTTGACAGTGAAATACCAGGCAGATAGCAGAGAAACGTTTTACGATAATGGAATACTGAAACCCGCAAATCCTAACAGAACATCGGGAGATTCTGGTCCAAACCCTACTGATCCTAGGATGGATAATCAACTGGCAAAAGATTCAACCAGTGCCTACGCAGAGAATTCTGTTTCTGGGGGCAATCCTAGATACCTGCAGGAACACAGTAGAACTCCCTTCAGAGAAGGCATCAGCGCTTGTCTCTCAACTAGAAAAGATATTGACACTCTCATACCTCACAGCCTCCCAATGTCTCAGGCTGTTAGGATCACTAGCGGCTATGATACCCACGGTAAAGTGGGCCCACTGGCGGATGAGGACCTTCCAGGTGGAATTCCTGAGACAATGAAAGAGCCGCTCCACGTGTCAATGGATCAGGCTGTCACCTGCGATGAAGCGTTCCTTCGATTGGTGGCAGAAACCAACCAATTTGTCAAATTGCCCCCAACTCACCCCACCGACACCAGTAGTGATCACGTTGGATGCATCAGTGGTAAGCTGGGGAGCACATTGCAACGGGAACCCAGCCCAGGGCTGGAGGAGAAGCAGACGGAAGGAAGTCTGCAATGTATTAGAACTGAAGGCAGCCTTCAAATCTGTAAAAGCATTTCAAAACCAAGTCAGAGGGACCAGTGTAATACTCCAGATGGACAACAGGGCAGCAGTCGCCTATGTACTCCACCAAGGAGGAACAAGGAGTCAAGCACTCCTAGCAGAGGTCACGCCCATTATGATATGGGCTCAACAGAATGTGTCAATTCTTTTAGCCACTTACATCCCAGCTCCACAGAATTACTTGGCGGATGCACTAAGCAAAAAACCTTGGACAACAACGAATGGGCACTGAACCAGTTGGTCTTCCAGTGTATTTGCGGTCAGTGGGGTCATCCAAATCCAACTTAATGGCATCCCTGACCAAAAGGAAATGCAGACGTTTCTTAGTAAGGGCGAAATTCCCACAGGCAGAAGCAGTGTATGCACTCAGCTCCAAATGGCATATATATTTCCGACAAAACCTATAATCCCCAGGTTACTCAACAGAATGCAAAAACACCCTGGGTGGTGATAGCAATCATTCCCGGTTGGCCCCATAGGTGGTGGTTCCCACTACTACAGACTTTGGCGTTGGAACCCCCAATCCTACTACCAGGGATACCAGATCTCCTCCAGCAAATCAGTCGTGTCACGCAAATCCTACCAGGCTTCATCTTGCGGCATAAAGATTTGGAGGAAAAGGCTAGGGGAGGCAGGTTGCTCGGCCTGAGGTATCAAAACCTTGCTGAAAGCAAGAGCGGCAACGGCGAACAGTACCTAATTAAGGATATGGGAAAAGTTTGCCACCTTCGCCGAGTCCAGTGGATTCGACCCATTAGTGCCACGGGAATCACAAGTGCTAAAATTCCTTCAAACGGACCTTGAAATTTGCCTACAGGCAAACACACTCAGAATCCAAATCTCAGCCCTTTTGGCCTTGTCAGGGGTAAATTGGCCAACCCAGCAGTCAGAACGCCAATTTAAGACGCCAATTTCAGACGCACAAGTTAGATGTCGGGTCTATCTTGGAAGTATACATACAGAGAACAGCCTTTTTCAGAAGAACAGAAAACCTGTTTGTCATCCCAGGTGAGACAAGAAAAGGGCTAGCAGCACCTACCAGAACACTGGCGTTGTGGCAGGTCAAGACCATCAAGAGGGCTTATGAGGCAAGAAATTTAGAACCTCCAACCAGTGTGAGAGCTCACTCAACGAGAAGCCTGGCAGCATCTTGGGCAGTCTTCAAGGGTGTATCCCCAGAAATAATATGTAGAGCCACAACATGGTCTACATATGGCACATTTTTGACTCACTATAAAGTAGATCCGGCAGCATTAACTACTGCAGAGTTTGGTCGTTCTGTAGTGGCTGGAGTTAACAATGAATAAAATACTCCAGTATACCCTCCCTTGTGGGTTTTTTTGGGTGTGCGACATCCCATATGTGTATGCTGTCATGCTTATGTTAGGAAAACTGAAAATTTTATATTCACCTGACGGTACTTTTCCTTTCCTGATGCATAAGCATGACAGCATACAGGTCCCTCCCTTGGGAGCTTCGCATTCAAGTTGAGAATGCCGCCTTGGGGGAGGTGACGGTCAGGTAAGTATAACATTTTTAATTTTCTATGCATTACTGTTAAGAAACTGATCCAAAAAGGTAGAGACTACTCCAAATTGGCTAATATATTTTTACATTCCTCAAATACCACATGCTTGGATCACTACTTATTTAACTCATGAATATTTATTTATTTCTTTAGGAAAAACTGCCGTGTGTTACTGTACGGTATAACACTACATACATCTTAAGGGGGCCAGAGGGAATACTAAGTTACATAGTTGGTAATGAATAAAGACACTGATCCATCCAGTTTAACCTGTGTGTGTGTTAACCACTTGAGTACCCAGTCCCATTTTAAAACAGAATCAGTAATTAATGGCTTCTGCAGGTCCCTGCGTGAGTTTGGACTAAAAGCGCCAAATGTCAGTGGTAGCCAGTGGTCAGCCCTAAGCCCAGGAGCTGAGACAATTAGCTCCTGGGCTTCCAATGCTTCTATGTGAACATTATGCTTCCCTACAGTGTTTAGATTGGGAGTGTAGTGATGTCACATGTAACGTCATTCCTGTTTTCAGCTCTATCCAGCCTCTCCCTACAGCAGTAAATCACTGCTATAGTGATCATTTGATGGCTACTGTAGCACAGCTGGGGGGGGGGGGGGTCTAAATCTCCATTGACCAGATGCAGACCCCAAGTGAAAAAAAAAGATTGTAAAAAGAAAAATGTGTGTGTGCGACTCCCCATGTTGCAACAATTATGTGGGATAATCTGGATGACATTTTGATTCACTGAGCAAGCAACAAATGCTCACGTAAGTGAACAAAAAGTCATTCAAATTTTTAGTAATTGCAAACCTGTGAAAAAGTCAGCATCATGCTAATTTGTTCCCTCGTCAATAGACTTAATCTTATCTTAATGTTACACTAACAATTTACGCAAACTGTTTTCCCCTGCATCACCACATTGTGTCAAAATGCTAATAAAGCTCTCCTAAAGTAAAACACATAAGTTCACTTTGAGCTTTATGCATCTTAATAAAATTCCCTCCAGAAAAAAACTATTAGGACTTTAGAGGTAGGACTTTAGAGCTACCAAAAAACATGGGTGATTTATATAGCAATTAAAAACAGCTAATAAAACAATGTCTATCACAGGTGTTGCTGAGATTACAATCACATCCTCCATATATAGATGTCATCTATCATTATTTCAAGTATGGTTATAATCAACTAGATGAGGTCCCCACATTTCCATACAACGCATTTCACAGGTCAAAGCCTGTGAAGGATAATACATTTTCTTAATCTATAACATAGGTAGACAGGTTGCACTACACTATACCAAATCATAGCCAAATTGGCACCTTTTAGATTAAAAAAGCACAGTCTACCTATAAACAGCAACATGTTCATTTATACAGCACCACTTAAAGAATTTCTAGATCTAAAAACATGCACAGTTACAGGCAAGCATACACAGTATATTATGCCCATTGTCTGACAATTGATGTAGGGTTTTGGCATATGTGTCTGTCCATTTGGTAGAATATGTTGTTTACCCTGTGAGATATACTTACAATATGTACAAGACACACAGGTAGTGCCAACATGGCAACATGGATCAGCTCTTCCTTCTGTACTACAATTACTATGGACCAAAGAGTCCTGGATTGTTCAATTCTTCCTATAGACAGTTTCTAGGAATGTCTTAATGTTGGCACTTTTATCTGTGGGTCTTGTACATATTGTAAGTATATCTCACAGGGTAAACAACATATTCTACCAAATGGACAGACACATATGGCCAAACATTACATCAATTATCAGACGACGGGCATGATATACTGTATATGCTTGCTTTTAACTGTGGAAATTTATGTGTTGGAAAAACGAAACATAAGGTTGGGCAGAGAATACACTATATTAGCAAAAGCTTTGGGACGCCTGCTTTAACATGTACATGAACATTAATGGCATCTCAGTTTTAGTCTGTGGGGTTCAATACTGAGTTGGCCCACCCTTTGCAGTTATAACAGCTTCAAATCTTCTGGGAAGGCTGTCCATGAGGTTTAGGAGTGTGTCTATGGGAAAGTTTGACCATGTTTCCAAGAGTGCATTTGTGAGGTCAAGCACTGATGTGGACAAGAACGCCTGGCTCACAGTCTCCGCTCTAATTTATCCCAAAGCTGTTCTATCGGGTTGAGGTCAGAACTGTGCGGGCCAGTCAAGTTCCTTCACCCCAAACTCAATCATCCATGTCTTTATGGACCTTGCTTTGTGCACTAGTGTGCAGTCATGATGGAAAAGGAAGGGGCCATCCCCAAACTGTTCCCACAAATTTGGGAGCATGAAATTGTCCAACATGTCTTGGTATGCTGACGTCTTAAGAGTTCCCTTCACTGGAACTAAGGGGTCAAGCCCAACCCCTAAAAAACAACCCCACATCATAATCCCCCCTCCACCAAATTTTTTGGACCAGTGCACAAAGCAAGGTACAGAAAGACATGGATTAGCGAGTTTGGGGTGCAGGAACTTGACTGGCCTGACCTTAACCCGACAGAACACCTTTAGGGTGAAGTAGAGTGGAAAATGCGAGCGAGGCCTTCTCTCCAACATCAGTTCCTGACCTCACAATTGCGCTTCTGGAAGAATGGTCAAACATTGCCATAGACATACTCCTAAACCTTGTGGACAGCCTTCCCAGAAGAGTTAAAGCGTTTATGAAAACGCCCCAAACTCACTCATCCATGTCTTTATGCACCTTTGTGCACTAGTGTGCAGTCATGTTGGAAAAGGAAGGGGCCATTATAGTTCATGTGCATGTAAAGGCAGGTGTTCCAATACTTTTGGTAATATAGTATATACGATCATGTCTCTACTATAACATTTGGTGACATTTTCTCTCCTATAGGATGACATAGTGCCTGGCATCACAATAAAGACCTTAGATGGGTAAAGTTCTATGCTCTAGCATCTCTATGACAACTAGCTGGATCTATCAACCCCGGGCAGCAGTGGCACCGGGACTAAATGATGCCATATGTTTTAAATCTTTTTTCGTAAATAGTGGTTATTTGGGAATTCACTTACAATATGTTTCTGATGTAAATGTATTTAGATAGATTGGGTTAGATTCAGCCTGTATAATGTCTTTTTCCGCTTGTATTATTATATGTACTGTATATAGTTACTCTCACCAATGAATTAAAATTTGTATAGAACTAAATATGTATTGGAAATAAATATATATTGTAACTTTGTTGATACTTTGTACACAGGGGGGCATCCTCGGGTTGTGCTGATGGATCCATGTGGTGTTTATGTCCATCTGACCTCATGCAGCATGTGTTTGATATCACCTACACCATTACCAAAGTAATAGGGCTCTATTGTGAACTCTGAATATTTCCAGGTTGCCTGAGCAGTGCCTGGCATCATGATGTCATGACGCAGTGTGCCGTTTAATCATGATGTCATTACGTGTGTGTGCACGGTAACGTCATCACACTGGTGCCATTTTTTGCGCCAAAACACCCTGAAATTATAGAAAATTATGGTCATGGATGGGGGTATATAAGGGTGGCATGCTCTCAGTCTTTTTGTGCTATACTGGCGGAAAGCAGCAGAGGCTTCTGATGACTTTTTTCATCCATCAACGGAGGATGATGTGCTAGCTTTTCTTTATTCTTGGGGAGTATACAAAAAGGATTGCTTAGCAAATCGAGGGGTCTATGGTACCAATATGGCAGGGAACATATATTTATGTAACCTGGAAGTGCATACAACTATCGCTACGTTTTTGGCGAAGGTTTTATTAAATGTTGGCCCCATAGCCTGTTTGCTAACTAGCTTGCCTTATAAATGTTGCATTTTGAGTACCTAAGGTTCCCCTAACTAGTAGGCTATTAACGACTTGACCTCTTGAAGATATACCCCCCTTCTTGACCAGATACCACATTTTTTCGATACAGCACTACATTACTTTAAGTGATAATTGCGCGGTCATGTGACACTGTACCAAAACTTTTTTCCCACAAATAGAGCTTTTTTTTTTTGGTGGTATTCGAACAGCGCTGAGTTTTTTACTTTTTGCCCTATAAACAAAAAAAGACTGACAATTTTGAAAAAAATAAATGAAATATTTTTTACTTTCTGCTATAAAACATATCCAATAAAAAATGTAAAAAATCAAATTTCTTGATAAATTTAGGCAAATATGTATTCTGCTTCATGTTTTTGGTTAAATAAAATCACATTAGGCATATGTTGACTGGTTTGCACAAACTATGGGACATATACTGGAATTTCTATTTATTTATTTTTACTAGTAATGGCGGCGATCATCATTTTACAGTGGGACTGCAATATTGCAGTGGACATTTGGACACTAACTGACACTTTTGACACTTTTTGGGAACCAGTGATACTAATACAGTGATCCGTGCTAAAAATATGCACTATCATTGTACTAATGACACTGGCTGGGAAGCCAGTGTGCCTAGCCAGTGTTTTGGTGTACTGAGGGAGGTGCTTTTACTAGGGGTAAAAGTAATCAATTTTATTGCCTGCTTTGCAGGGAAAGAAAACCAATTACTTCCCCGCTGACAGAACAGGGCTCTGCATTGTGTACATGACGCTCACCAGGTGCCGGCCAGTGGATGGGCTGATCGACATCTTCTGTGTTGATTACAGCACAACAGGGTTGCCTGTGGCTCGCGCATGTGCCCCCTACCCGGAAGTGTCCGATCCTGTTCCTAGTATGTGATCTGATGCAGCCAAGCCGCCTTGCCACCATATACCTATGTTATACGGTCAGCAAGCGATTCTTATATATGAAAGCTTTGTGTAAATATATAGGGTTGTATTTTAATATACTGTATTGAATATGATTTAATTATTTTTTTTGTTGTGGGAAGGTATTTCAAATAGAGCTGTCTGCCTGGTCACCATTTTGGTGCCAGGTTTCTCCTCCCTTCTTGGATTAAGGCTCAACACCTGGATCCTCCTGTTTCTGATGATGCATTTTCTGTTTTTCCTTTAATGGTGGTTGTATAAGTGAACATGTAAATGTTCATAGGTAGGCTGTACTTTTTTCATCTAAAAGGGGCCAATGTGGCTATGAAATGGTATTGGGAAGTAAAACCTGTCTAATTATGTTACAGATTAGGAAAATGTATTGTTTTTCCTGGAGAAGCAGGCATTGACCAGTGTAATGCATTAAACGTGAATGTGGATATCTCATCTTTTTTATCTTGTTGGTTATAATAACCATACTGGAATTAGTTATGTTTATGATAGATAACATCTATATATAGAGAAGGATGTTTTTGTAATCTCAGCAACACATGTTTTTTTTAATTGTCATAATTTTAAATTATTAAAATTATTAGTATTTTTGGTACCTCTAAAGTGCTAACATAGTTTTTTTTTTTTTTTTCTGGAGGGAATTTGTTAAGCTGTATTAAACTGTATAGTAATTGTACTGTCTGCCCATATGTTGTAAAGTGCTGTGTAAACTGTCTAAACTATATAAATCCTGTATAATAATAATAGTATTGAAGGATGTGGTATCAGTAAGAAGGATATATAATAATTTTACTACCCTACCCTCTCTTCTCTTTTCACTTTGAGGTTTACTATTTCTAAATATTACATAGAAGTCACACTAATGTGATATTATTTTAATTTGCAGACTTTATTATATGTTGTCATAAAAATATGAGGATGTAGCAATTAGGTAAATTTCAAGCTGAAAAGCATTACAAGAAACTGCATTTTTTCCAATTTTTTTTAGTACCTTACTTCCAATAATAAACCAAGGGAAAACATTTGCATATCAAAATGTGCTTCCAAATGAAAGCCCTATCTGTTACTCAAAAAATATGTATAATATGCCAGGGTAGTCTGCGTAACACAAAAAACATATTGTGCAGAACTTAGACATTATGGAAACAAAAAAAAAACTCTCTTGGACTCAAGGGGATTTGGGCAGAAAAAGGCAAGAAGACTCAAGGGATTAACCACTTTACCACCGGAGGATTTTGCTGTCTTACGTCCAGGCCACTTTTTGCGATTCGGCACTGTGTGAATTTAACTGACAATTGCGCGGTCATGCAACACCGTACCCAAACAAAATTTATGTCCTTTTTTTCCCACAAACAGAGCTTTCTTTTGGTGGTATTTTGATTGGTTTGCGCAAAAGTTATTGCGTTTACTAACTACGGGAAAGATTTCTGTCATTTTTGGTGTTTTTTTAACGAGTAATGGCGGCGATCTGCAATGTTTTTTGCGGGACTGCGACATTGCGGCGGACAGATCGGACCCTTGACTGACATTTTTGACACTTTTGGAGGTACCAGTGACATTACTGCAGTAATCAGTGCTATAAATATGCACTGTTACTGTAAAAATGACACTGGCAGGGAAGGGGTTAATTTTTTTGGAGAGGGAGGGGTTAATGTATGCCTAGTGCTTACTGACGTGTGTGGGGGGAGGTGACTGAGTGACACAGGCACAGATCGCATGTTTAGCTATGCCGAACCCTGCAATCTGTCCCTGCCTGTCACTTAGGAGATCCGCCCGCTTTGTTTACACAAGCGGGCGGATCTCCAGACTCGATTCCCCGACGATCGGGGAAGAGCAGCGGCGATCGCCGCCGCTCCTCCCCTGGCCCGACTCCCGCTGTGACTGAATGCAGCGGGAGCGTGCCTCCGGCAGTGCGCGTGCGCCGCCCACAAGGGGAGGAGTCCAGCGACGTAGGTCTATGTCGCTGGACGATAACGAGCCACATTGCCGCAGTAGCAGCAATGTGAGCGGTCGTTATGTGGTTAAAGCAATGGCAAACTGTAAGAATCTCTTTCTATCTCTTGCGACGTAAACATATATTTTCTCT
This sequence comes from Pelophylax lessonae, assembly GCF_965119305.1. NCBI lineage: Eukaryota > Metazoa > Chordata > Amphibia > Anura > Ranidae > Pelophylax > Pelophylax lessonae. Next base: position 178,638,394 of record NC_138769.1, on the reverse strand, counting down.
ACAGAAAGGTCAATAGCATAGATTTTCTGTGCTAATCTGGTCAGATAATTTGGGGCCTGTTTAAACATTGGCAATCTTCCAAGATTATTCTGGGATATTAAAGAGGCTAATGGGACAAAATAATTTTAATGAGGTAATTTGAAATAAATTTTGAAAGTCGAAATAATTGAGAGATTATACGCTGTAAATATGATCACTGTTATTTACTCCAATTAGCATTAACATAATATTCCTATTTCATTCAATTATATCTGAGTATCATGTTTATATTTAGCAATCTGATTACTTTTGTTTTTAGATGCCTATACTAAAGCACGGTGGAGTACACTAGGTAACCTTATCATATATTTAACTAAGGACAAGGGGAGTATTTACTGTACCCTATATCCCTAATATACATAAATGCCTTTTATTGATCTATACATTTTGAATTATGTAAAGTATATGGTTAAAGGACAGGTTTATCTTTATATAAACTAACACTAATCAATCTTCCCCACGATTCCTAAGATGACATACACTACCTTCCCTCCTATACCCAAACTGCTTGCTTACCCTTGTATCACAATGACAGTCTTCTCCTATGCTTACCTCCTCTCTGCAGAAATCCTCTTAGGTAATGGCTGCTCCTGCACAGTTACACTTAAATGGGCCATATAGAGAGGATCTCTAATCACAGTATATAGTCTTATTTAGGTCACTGTACTGAAGAATATTTTTGCAAAAAGAAGGTAAACACTGTAAAAGGCCCCCACTATAATAGGGAGGTAAGAAAGTAGTTGGGTTGAGGTAGATAGAGGGAATTCGATTAGCGCAGGTTAGTTTATAAGAAATGACGGTTGGGTGGGTTGGTTTTAATTTACATAAAGATAAACCTTCCCTTTAAATCAAGATCAGGAAAAGTGAACTTAGACTTTAATTAAGGTATTGCCTTCAGATATATCCAATAAACAAAGTTCTCAGTTCTTCTGGCAACCTTACCCCCTTGGACTACAGATTTACTTAAAAAAATACATCTGAGAGATTTGTCTCTGGATTTTTCCTGAAATGGGGAAGGGACCTGGGCCTCACACTTTCGCTGATCAGTGGGAGCATGTCCTCTATTTTGCTCAGTACTCCTCGATGACCAGTAAATACCAAGAGCTTAGCTATAAGGTCCTGTCTTTCTTGAAGAAAATCTACCTTGATGAGGTGAACACTTGTTGGTGTTCAGGAGAGGCCAAGGGTACCATATGCATATCTTCTGGTCTTCCTGAAAACTAGAGGGGTTTTGTTTCCAGGTGCGAGGCACTATCAAGCAGCTCACTGACTATAAATTGGGCTCTGCCCCGGCCAGATATCTTCTCCATTACTCAGATCTCTCAAAACGTAAATACAAAAATTCAATGTTGGTCCACCTTCTAAATGAGGCAAAGGCCTGTATTCCAGCCCTGTGGAAGGAATCCTCCCCTATGATCTCGCTGTGGCTCACCAAAATAGCTGATATTTACGCCATGATGAGTATTACTGCAACCTTGCAAGGTAAAGAGGAGAAATGTAACAAAAAGTAGATCTACTGGTCCCTTTATACTTGCTCTAGGGAATATGGCTCCATGTTAGTAGAGGAAAAGTAGAGGCTCCAAACCCTACCTTTTCCCTGCCCATTTCTATCTACCCCTACCCGCTTTCTCCTTTTTTTTTTTTTCTTCTTGTGTTTCCTTTCCTTTGTATCTGTTTTGTCACTTTATTGTTTAAGAAAAAGTGACGTATGGTCAGGATGGTAGAGACTTTGTGCCTTGTGTGTTCACTTATGATGCGACTTATGTTGCGAGCTATATCTTTTGGTATGCACTCGCTAATGTTTCTCCTATGTCTGTCTGTACAAAAATTCTTTAAAATAAAGAAATAAAAAAATAAAAAAATACACATAGGAGAAGAACTTAATTTGTGACAAACGAGAGGCCTCCTTTAGAATCATTACCTTGTATGTTTTGTGGGGATTTGTATATCCCATGGAAGCTATATTCTTTAGGTGTACACAAATCATAGTAAAGAGATCAGACTAAACTTTTTCAACTAAAAAATGAAATAGTGGCCTACTGCGGTATTTTTTGCCATGAAAACAAGCCCTGCATAGGGTTGTTTTTAGACGTTTTTTTCCCTAGACACACCTGAATGATAATATCCTTGTATGTATGATCCACCATGTATGTCATGTAACTTTTTGTAAAGTGGTCTTCTAATATGAAAAACAAGAGAAGGAACAGATGGTTATTCACCTCAAGATCCAAAGGACCCTGTAACCTGTACAGTACTTTTGCTGAATGTACTGTATTTATTAATGTTCAGTAACGGACAGAAGAGTGAAACAAAAAAAGGTTATCAAAAATTATGCATTTGTAGGTTTGGTGCTGCCCCCTCAGACCTTACTACACAAGCCACTGGCACAAGGCCTTATGATAAATACAGACTTGAACCTATAACAGAAAAAAACAGAATTATTGGAAAGCGACTTAAATATTAGTTCTTTATTCTAAAGTAGACCAAAAAAACTGCTGGAGAGAAGGTCCAACTGTAATAGCTGATCTGTTCACAAAAAATGAACACAAGCAAATGTCTTTGTTGCAAAGAACTATTCCACTGGAACTTGAAAAATAATAACTATTTTTGTCCCAGTAGTAACATAACAGAAAGGTTCAGCATAGAGAAAATCAACACTTTTGAACTGTGGAAACTTACAATGAGCAACTTGGATTGTAAAAACAATTCATTCAATATTTAAAGAAACAAACCAACATTGTTCACATGAAGCACGCAATCAAGCTCAATCAAGGTGCAATACTAAAAGGCTAACCAAAGCTTTCAAGAACCTTAAGCAGTTTTACAACCCCCTGGTTTCCAATCATTGGTCTTTTATTTAAAGTTGTGAAATACTTATCTAATAGCAGAAACAGGCTCTCATCAGCACTGGTCCTATAGCACAGCCACAGTTGGGAGTCAGTTTAGTGCTGTAAACAGAGCCAGTCAGTGCATGAACCCAGTTCCTATCCTTTAACTGCAGCATCATGTCCCACAGCTGGGGTGGTTGTCCAGAGCCAGTGCCTAAAGACTGATTCTAAACGTTACTTGAAATAGTTATGCCATGGGTACTCTTAGATCTCAAATTTCTTGCTGTGTGCTGGAACTCGCCAAGCCCCAAGGAGGATTGGGCCTCCCCAATTTTGCCCAATTTACAAAGTACCATGTAGTACATTAAACTCCACTTTGGGTTCATATGGAGGCAGTCAAGTGCAACCCACTTCCTGTGACAAATCTACTATGGTTGCAACGCAAAAACAGACAACATCTTAATAATCCTACAACAACACTCACTTACCTTATGGGTAAGGCTTACATCTTTCAAAAACCTTATATCGCTCCACATACCCCTGTTCTCTTATCTCAAAAACCCATTGTTTTACCCGGCCTACTCATCTCTGTTGGCTTTTCAGCCTTGGGTAAATGCAAAGTTGATTAGACTTTGCTACTTGATCCCTGCTACAGCCTTTAAAACCTTCCCGATTCTTCAAAAAACCTACGGCCTACCAAATTCCAAAATTTACCCCTACCTTCAATTTAAACATTTTTTTACCCCTCTCTATAGCATAGGCCAGGACTTATAATGGGTACACATGGGAAGTTTTTTTTCTTTCAACCCAGTGGACTGAATGAAAAAACACTTACAGATCACCGTACTAACACATTTGATGTTAGTGCGCTGATCTCCCCACTGAGCTATTGTGTTCTGACTCAGGCCAGAACACAAAGATCAACACAAGCAAAGTTGATGCAGAGTTCTCTCTCGCTGTGTCTCTGTATTGTGAAATAATTTAAATTTGTTCCTCTAGAGAGGGTGCATGGAAAACAGTATCGTCCAATTAAATTGCTACACAAGGTATTTCTGCAAAAACAGTGGCCATTATTGTTTGGAAACAGCTCGGAGTCAAGCACAGTCTAACATGCATGTATTTAAAGCAGAAAAGTCCCAGATGCCTAATGAAACCTCCAAGGTTCCTGGTATGCAGCGCAAGTGGTAAAGTTGTAAATAGCCTTTATGGAGGTCTAGTTCAGTGATGACTTTTGACTCATGGCATTGGGAAATTAACTCCTCTGTGGTAGGAAGTGGGTAACAGTCCAGTATTATTGCTTGTTTACCTGGTGAATGTCAACACATCAAATGTGTCTCCATTTCTCATTAGTTATGACTAGGTTTTGAAACCCATGGTCAGTCAGTAGGTACTATAATATCCTCCTGCATGAGTTTTTGCAGCTCTTCCAGCCCAAACCGCTAAGGGGAGGGTGGGGGTTTGCACAGTGGCTGCATCACCGGGGATATCTAATGATTCAGTGCTGGATTATGAGAACATTTGTTAATGCAACCTAGTCCAGCAAAGGCCTGTGGATAGCTTTCTTTCCAGACAATGTCTTTCAGTCATATTTTAGCATCTGTCTGATCCAGAACTTTGAATATCAGAAAGCACAAAGCAAGTCTATCCATAATAGGTTGGATCCACTCTTTTTTTTTTTTTTTAACTTGTTTTATTAATAATGCGTGGATAAGGAAACATACATTTACAATAGTATATGCCAAATATGGAAGTTACAGGATATACAATTCTGCATCAACCAACACCAAATCCTGAAGACATTAGGATACAAAGTATCAACTATACACTATATTACCGAAAGTACTGGGATGCCTGCCTTTACACGCACATGAACTTTAATGGCATCCCAGTCTTAGTCCGTAGGGTTAAATATTGAGTTGGCCCACCATTTGAAGCTATAACAGCTTAAACTCATTTGGGAAGGCTGTCCACGAGGTTTAGGAGTGTGTCTATGGGAATGTTTGACCATTCTTCCAGAAGTGCATTTGTGAGGTCAGGTACTGATGGGGATGAGAAGGTTCGACTCGCAGTCTCAACTCTAATTTATCCTAAAGGTGTTCTATCGGGTTGAGGTCAGGACTCTGCACAGGCCAATCAAGTTCCCCCACCCCAAACTTGCTCATCCATGTCTTTATAATGAACCCTTCAGACTAAGACTGGGATGCCATTAAAGTTCCTTTCGTGTAAAGGCAGGTGTCCCAATACTTTTGGTAATATAGTGTACATCATACAAGTGAATGCATATATAAACATCACCATGAGTCCCAGTTCACACTGTGGCGACCTGTGAGGCGACCTGGTCGCCTCACAGGTCGCCGTAGGTCGCCTTCCATAGAGAAGCTGCGGACCCGTTCTAATAGGAGCGACACAAGTCTCTCCGACTTAGAAAAAGAGTCCGGAGCTTCTTTGGGGCGACCCGGAGCGACCTTCATAGACTTCAATGTTATGAAGTCCGTGCTGGCCGCTCCGAGGTCGCGGGGCGATGCTCGCACCGCGACCTCGGAGATCGCCCCGGGAAGTCGGATCGCCCCAGTGTGAACGGGGCCTTAAGGAAAAGAAAACAAAAACAACTCAAAATTCATAGTGCACATGGCACCAAATTCTTAAGCATAAAAGTACTAGTGAGACATTGACCTGAAGCACAAATATAGTTGTAGCATCTACAGAGATGTTAGTACTTTAGACGGTCTAGCGCAATATGGTAGCAATCCACTATTGCCAATACAAAGAGATGTGAGTAGAGTACAGAAGAATTTTGTCCTAATGTAGGGGTATATTATGGTAAAGGGCCATCAATGAAAGAAAGAAGGGAGTCATTAGTGTCCCGGTTTTTGGACCAGGGACCCCAGAGTTTAGAGAACTTGCCTGGACATTCCCTTGCCTCATATGTTAATTTACAAAGTATATTAAGGTAGGCTCTGGTTAATCAGCTGTTTCCACAAACCAATATGTAGTAGATCATTGTGTATCCATTGTAAAGCTATGGTATTTTTTAGCATAATATAGTAGTAACCGTAAGAATTACTTAGTCCTAGTAGGGAAATCTATGTCATCAAATATGCCCAATAGACACCATTTAGGACTACATACCTTAGGGATATCTAGTTGAAATAAACTCAGTAATGTCAGACCAAAAGGGCCTGACTTTGTTACAGGTCCAAACCATGTGTAGAAAATCCCCCTGTTCCTTTTCACATTTATGGCACGTATGGATATCTTGTCAATGCATTTGGAATAGGCGTTTGGAGGTATAATACATTCTGTGCAAGTACCTGAATTGGATGAGTTTATCCCTAGCAGAAATAACAGTGCCAAAATAGGAAGTAACCAATTACTTCCAATTTTCTGGGGAGCGATCAGGAATATCAGCCATCCATTGAGACTTTCATTTAAAGGTTTGGGCTGATGATCTCTCTATAAGCAAAAAATAGTATGTGGAAATAAGACATGTGTGCTCTTGGGAAAGAAGTGCGCGTTCAAGCTTAGAATTATAACAACACACATCAATCAAGTCCCAGTTGTGCTTGCGCCGCATGTTGGAGTTGAAGATACCTAAAATGCCACCTTGGGGGGACTCCCATTTCTTGCTGAAATTGTGAGAAAGATTTAAAAACACTCCCAATATAATTATTGTAAGTACTTTAGGCTTCTCCTAGCCCACTGCAGGCCATCAGCAAGATTAGGAAAATGAGGAAGATGAGGGTTTAGCCATAACGGCTGATTAGGAGAGTTTAAATGATTTGCTTTCTCCAAAAAATTTAGACAGTGGTTAAAAATCCACAAGGAGGTTTGTAAAGTCATAGAGCTACCGGTGGTGTTTTTTTTAATGCTTTAATTAATGGAATGCATCAAAATGCAAAAACATGACTTGACATACAGATCGAGGATAGACAGACCTTTGTAAGCATTCTACATGAAAACGGAAACTTAAAACAATGACCTTCTCATGACTAGCACACAATAGATGGTACAATATTACATAGGAGACTCCCACATCAGGCAGAACTGCTAGCAGAATGTATGGTAAGGACAAAGAGCCTTATAGAGTTACACATTGAAACAAATATATTGGTAGCTAAGTGAGCTTAGGAGAAAGAAAACATAGAAGGTGCAAATATGCATGTACAATATGCAATGCAATATAAATGAACAGTGAATCCAATCGGTCATACCTGGGTAGTAAACGGAAACCAACAGTATTTTTTATTCAAAATATAAAAGTGTCGCACTTCATTCCCATTGATGTGTAGACATAAACAACAAAAATAGTAAACTAAATATATTGTGTACAGTGTCTTATATTAAATATTTCAAACATGCAATATAGGTATAGTATAGTCCTTAGTTCATAAATTCCCATATGCAGTGATTCTATCAATATAATCGTGATCAATGTCCTTAATCCAATTAGTTGCTTCAAAAAGTGCTCCAACAGCAAAAAGTGATCTGCCACCTCACTCATGCTTCCCCCTCCTGATTGAAGGCTCACCTCATAAGATGTAATCCCGCAATTAGGCTAGTTCAGAATGTGCCTGTGAACCACCCTGGGTTCAATTAGTACTATGTAGATCTCACAGTTGCTCTGCTCACATATATGCCGATCTACCGGTTAGATGTGATGACACATGAAATGAAAGGGCTCCAAATAGTGCTTATACTATTTTTAAAACTGCCTTTATTTACTATAAATTGAGTACTCACATATATTAGGTGCTTCCAGTTCACCAAACTGTGTCCAACAAATGTTAAAATCAGAGGTCTCTAAAGCCACACAGCCGTTATAATGATCAGACTCCTAAGCCTTGTATAAACCCGACTGCCTTCATCGTCCTTGCCTCTCTCATATGCGTGTCGACACAGGGTCAGGTGTCTTCCTATGGGGAGAAATCTTCCACTGCGGTAGCTGCATTTTTTAACTGTGAGAATAGCCACTACTGTATACATACCAACTGGACTGCATAAGAATAAAAGTGAAGATTGGGCAGCGCTCAACCACCTTTAGAAGTCAGCAGCTGTAAAGTCTCCAAAGAGAGTCTGGGCATTTTAGGATGCCAAAGAAATGTTGAGAGAAGTGAATCAACTTCTTGAAAAGTGTTCTTTGGGATATAATGGGGGGAATTAGCTAATATATACAAAAATTTAGGAAGAAAGAACATTTCTTTTTACACATGTAGCAGTCTCCTAATATAGGTGCTAGATGCATAGTTAGATTAGTGTAGTTTGATCCTCTGCCTAACAGTGGTGCTAAAGGCAAATCTATCTTAGCATGTCTACTAGAATTCTGCAATTCATTAGTGAGGGCTGCTCCTGATGCTCTAGTGCTGTTCAGTTTGCCTGAGCTCCTCCCACCTTTTAGAAACCCTTAGAGATTTCTGAAACATGGGTGGGAACTAGGCAAATAGGCAGCATGAATATACACTATATTACCAAAAGCATTGGGATGCCTGCCTTTACACGCACATGAACTTCAATGGCATCCCAGTCTTAGTTCTTAGGGTTCAATATTGAGTTGGCCCACCCTTTGCAGCTATAACAGCTTCAACTCTTATAGAAAGGCTGTACACGAGATTTAGGAGTGTGTCTATGGCAATGTTTGACCAATCTTCCAGAAGCCCATTTGTGGAGTCAGGCACTGACTCAGGCACTGATGTGGACTTGAAGGCCTGGCTCGCAGTCTCTGCCCTAATTTATCCCAAAGGTGTTCTATCGGGTTGAGGTCAGGACTCTGTGTGGGCCAGTCAACTTACTCCCCCCCAAACTTGCTCATCCATGTCTTTATGGACCTTGCTTTGTGCACTGGTGCACAGTCATAATGGAACAGGAAAGGGCCATCCCAAAACTGTTCCCACAAAGTTGGGAGCATGAAATTGTCCAAACTGTCTTGGTATTCTTAAGATTCCCCTTCACTTGAACTAAGGGGCTCAACCCAACCCCTGAAAAACAACCCCACACCATAATCCCCCCTCAACCAAATGATTTGGATCAGTGCACACAGCAGCACATCTTCTGCATATAGTGAAACTCTTTCGTCCAAGGGACCGTTCTAGATACCCTTTTTATATGGAGAGATAGGAAGAATCTCTGCCAAAGGTTTAAGGGAAAAGGTTTAATGGCAAGAGCGAACAGAAGAGGAGACTGCTGTTGACCCCAATACAGTACATGCTTGAGGTTGAGTATACTGAATTTGTATCCAAGAAATAAAAGTCTCACCAAAGCCAAACATCCTTAAGACCTGGAAAAAGTAGGGGCACTCTATTGAGTCAAACACCTTATGTCTATCTAGGGCTAAGGGTATCAAAAGCAGTAGGTAGCTTTAAATTTGTAAACAGTCTCTGCAAGTTGAAGTATGTAGATGTACCAAGGATAAAACCACTCTGATCTGATTTTACTAGGGAGGTCACAATAGAGTTTAATCAAACGGTGCAGATTTTTAATAGGATCTTAAAGCGTAACTCCACTTTTGTTAAAAAAAAACATTTCCCTCTGGGTGATCTATGTACATTGCAAAGATTTTAACAAACTTTGTTGTAGATTCCTATCTTTTGTTATTCTGGAGAAATCCCTGTGTCCGTGAGCCAATCACATAAGCAGAAAATTATGTTTCTGGGGTGTGTTCAGTACATATTCTGTGTACAGAACACCTCCAAGTAGCCATATTGCATTGCATTTTACAGAACATTACAGAGCTGCAGATTGAAAAGGAAGGATAATTTTTAATAACATTCAATAACAATATGACTTGAGTCGCAAATGTATATGCTATATTATTTTTTTTTATTTGCTATTTTTTTCCCACGAAAGTGGAGTTTCCCTTTAAGATCAGTATTGATCAAATATATTGGATGGAATGATTCACAGTACCTAAGTGCCTTATTGGTCTTGGGGATCAGTACAATCAGAGCCTCCCTCATAGAGGCAGTAAGTTCTTTCTCTTCTAGGATATTTCTAGGATTCATAGAGGATTGGGGAAACAAGGCACTGCTATTCTTTATGAGCTATATACAATACCACTCAACAGGTAGGCCATCCAGGCCTGGAGTTTTGTGTTTATCAAACTACCCCAGGGTATTTTCAATCTCTACAGGGGTAATAGGGAAGGTCATATATTCTCTAATTCAAATATCCCGACAGGTCTTCTGAAATATACTTGGCATGGGGTGTATATAGTCCCGTGTAAAACTGTAAAAATGTCTCCATGACAGTTTAGAGTCATCAGCTATTTTATTTTATACCATGCATAAAGGCTCAAATATAGTTCATGACAGCTTCATATGTACATCCACAATCATACACAAAGTTTCTGGTCACTTAAAAAACATGTCTAATCTGGATAAGCTCTTTAGAATTCTTTACAATCAGGGTGTCTCCAGCACCATATTTTGATCCACCCATGGCTCTCAGCCCAATCTTTTGATACTACCCAATCTTTTAAGCCCCCCCAATCTATCAAGATTGGAGCACATAACCATACTAACATCACCAGCAAGAAGGATGACACCCTTAGCTTTTTAAAGTATTTTGATGCTGCATGTTAACATTCTATGAAGATCAAACAGAGGGGGACATAAACATTTGCTAAAGAGTACATGGAATATGTGACATGAAAACCATGGGAAACATTAGAATGTTTAATGGTCATTACTCGGGGACCCAGTAAGATGTGTCTTAAAGGAATATTATGTGGGATTTACTGTAGTTCGTTGATTTGACCAAATACCAGGGACCTCTTAGTCTTCAAATTTAGGCCCTGAACATTCCAGGACAAAATCCTGAGAGTCATAGTAACCAAAGGAAATAAAAACGGGCAATTGGAGAACTATTTGTAGTGGATATAAACTAAAATGTAGCAAAAAGGCTGACCATTGTACAGAGACAAATACACAGGTAAACAGTAATGGCAAAAAAGATAAATGCAAAAATCGAATTCTCCCAATCCCTCCAACCTGGCCCAACTGTAAAACAAATTGTGGGCTTTTTCCTAAAACCAAGGAAACTGTTAAGGGGACTGTCCATGTGTAAACCCCAGAAAAGTTGTGAAAAACTGTAAAAACAGAAAAAATACACACGTTAGAGAATAAAATGAAACAGAAAAAATCGACGTAGTCATTACTCAACAGTAGCGATAGTAAAACAGATGCTCACGGCACAGCAGGAACTAGATATAACCTGGATACATGTTCTCAACTTGACACATGGCTAAGGAAGGCACATAACCGTGAAATAGCTGGGGAATATAAGGCAGGAGACATTCAACTCAGGACTTCAAACCAGTTGAGAAATGGGCTTTGCCGATGCTGCCAATTCTTAACATCGCCAGGTTAGTTCCACTCTTCGTGACATAAAATTAAAAACTGCCCAAATGCTTGTTTTGTATGTGGCAAGTAATGTTACCTTACCCAACACTAAAATTTGCTCATTAATGCAGCCTGTTAGGGTAGTCAGTGTCTCTTGGAGTGGGTAATATTAAAAATGGGCATTGTAAGTTGCAGTATTCAAAATGGAAACCTTCAGGCCTCTTTCACACTTGTGCGACCTAAAAGTCGCACGATTGTGCCCCGATTTTTTGCAATGTCTGTGTAATCTTGAGGTCTATGGACCTCAAAACACATCAAAGTCAGACCAACCTAGTGCAGGGACTACTTTGAAATCGCTGTGACTTGAAGTCGCACATATATAAAGTGTACTCATTGGAAATCATGGAGTATGACTTGTCATGTCACTTTGCACTCCCAAGTCGCAGGACAAGTCGCACAAGTGTGAAAGGGGCCTTACTCCGCTGTCTAAAAGCAGCAGAATTATGATATTTGCGATTACACAATGACAGAGTTTAAAATTTGGATGTTATAATCCCTGCACTGCAGTATACAGTATGTAGGTCTCCTTAACCAAAAGAAAAAAGGCTAATTGACTGCTGCCGTAGTGTAAGGTGTTGAGTGCCTTTTAAAATGTGACGTGTGAACCCAGCACTGTCTAGCCACAAAAAATCTAGTGTGTGCCTGTACAATTATACACTGATGGTATAAGTACTACATGGAGTGCTAATACCACCAGTGTATAATAGCACAGGCACAAACTAGAACTTTTGTGGCTAGACAGCGCTTGGTTTACACATTACAGAGTTTAAAATTTGTCTGATTCTTTCTACATGCATACGTCTGCAGGTTATCAAGCTCCTAATCTACCTGGTTTAAGTTATGAACAGATGTACTTGAAGTGGAGTGGCAACATTTAGCAAAGTGGCTCATTTTGTTGCAGGGTCTGCAGCATTTTCCTTGTGCAGGGCACAGCTTCATGCCTTCTTAATGGTAGTTACCTCCACAGATAAAACAAAGTTGGTTTGATGTGCTGTCAATGAGTTTTTGTACTTGAAGCGGAGCTTCATTACTATCCATAGTAGATGACTAACTTACTGCACAGCCCTTTGTAAAGTGTATCAGGCTCCATAAGCAGCCCTTCCCTCAGTTTGGATTTGTAGTATTTTTAATAAGCTTGTGTCTAATCATTTCATTATGTAATGGTCCAAATCTGCAGGGTGCTGTCAACTGTCTTAGTCCAGCAACAGAGGGGCAAATATATTTTCCCTCACTCCATCTGTGAAGCCACAAAAGCATTTGTATATATATAGATATATATATATACTGTATGTATAGCTGTGTATGAAGAATTTGCTCCAAGAGTTGAAAAAAGTCTATATCCTTCTGAATTTAATGAGTTAAGCAGCAAGACCATTTGTCTTTAATACAAAACAATAAAATAACTGCGCTATGATCTGTATTAAAACCAATCAAGTAAAAATAATTTTAGTAAATATAGCAGCCAGCACATAACGTTGTGAAATCTCAACTAAATAAAGCACTTAACAAGGTGTGCAGCGCTTAATAAACACCCTAAATAAACAAGGAAAGTTCATATTCCTCCAGACAATCACTTTAGGAATAGATATATAGATTAATATTTTGAACTCAGTCTCTCAAAATAAAATGAAATGTTGAAATCAGAAATAACGAATCCTCTCAGGAGAAGAATCCTACAAAGGTAAGCTGGTAGGATAATGTAGAAGCCTCCACTGATCACCCAAATGTGTGGACGCTTACCAGATAGTGTAGATCCCCACAACAGAGATCCACACAAGCTCCAATGTTAGTAGGCACCAGGTGTAGTATTCAACAACATAGGTGATATCCCATCTCATTAGACCAGCTCATGTTTCAGGTGTATCAATCCAGAATTCCTCCTAGGGTTTTTATGTTTGCCAAAGTGCACCAGCATAAAGTTTCCTGTATAGCCACGTTAGGACAATGCCGCTCAATCAATGGTAATTTTAGAAACAAAGAGAAAGGGAAACTCTCATGGTGAAGTATGTCAGCAATAAAATTCTCTATTAAAATAAGTAATACACTCACATGTATATAGCAGCAAGCAAGCCTGTTATCGCATACTTTCTGCAGAGCTGTCCCATTACGATCTTGTGCAAGTTGTGGGTGGCAAGTGATCCGTTTGCCGCCAATGTAGACCAGAGAGACTCACGAATGCCGGTTCCCCTACGGGGTTCATCAGAGAGTGACGTCTTCAGGGGGCGTGGCTTCCATCCAGAATCAACTCACTTTTTATCTGGCCAGCGAAACCGGAAGGAGGGAGAATATGCGTTCCAGCCAACCCCTCCTTCCACTCATACATATCCACAAATGCACATACAACTGGAAACAGGAAGTGTTGTCACTGCAAATTACGCCAGGGACCTGGCCACTTCACAGGAAACACTTCCTCTATTGAAGTCAAATCTGGGAGATGAAAATTAGGCAATAAATAAGGAACAAGTCACGTTAAGTAACAAGCTCCTTACTCCAGCGCTATTAGGCACTAAAACTGAATAGCGCTATTAATATTGGTAACCCATAGCAGCGCTATTGGATATTAATTACCCAAAAATAACCACCATAAAGGCGCCTAGGCATCAAAAAAAAAAAACATCCAATCCAGACTCTATTGGACACAAAAAATGGATAACAATCCCAATAATTGAAAAAGACCAAAATATAATAGTCACCAAAAGGATGATTGAATGTGCCAAATATTTAAAACAAAAATGTTTTAATAGAATATCCACAAATTATGGTATTTATTCTAGATATGGAATTTAAACTGTTTACATAAAAACGGCTGGGTGGGACCCAACCACAACCCGCACAATGATCCCCGGGAAAAACCTCTCAGGACATATAATAAATTAAAATAAAAAACTGTGCACAACGACAATGAGCCTGCAATAACAGATAAAAATGAATATGAATAAAACTGAATAATAAAACATAAAAAATAATAAAAAATGAATAAATAAAAGGCACCAGATAAGGACAATCAATTAAGAATTATTAATAAAAGAATGAATGTCCCAGTCGATATTCATACCGAATGGAATGTAAGTCTTGGCTTTATATATCCATTGGGTTTCCAACCTGGATACCCCCCTTGTACGGTTACTACCCCTCCAACTGCTGGTATATCTATCAATACCCATAAAGATGGTACCTGCTGGATCCCTATTGTGACACAGATCATAGTGTCAGGAGATGCTATACTTAGAATATCCTTTCAGGATATTAGCTACATGTTCTTTCAACATGATATGAAGCATGCGTATGGTTCTGCCTATATAATCCAGGCCACATGGGTATCTTAGGAGATACACAACATGCTTAGTGGTGCATGTGATAAAGGGCTTGATCTCAAAATGCTGATGTGTAGAGCTAGACTCAAAAGAGTACATTTTCCTCCTTCTATCCTCATTAATTTTACAAATAGCGCACTTCCTACATTGATAGAAGCCTCCTATGTCATGAAAAAAGGAAACATTTTTAGGAGGATCAACAACATTAGGAGCGACATACAGCCTGAGGGGGGGGTATTCCTCTAAAAACGACCTGAGGATTGGATGGCAATACCGAACCCAACACTGCATCATTTTTTAAGACATGCCAATGTTTCTGTAAAATGCATTGGGGAACTGGCATTCGTGAGTCTCTCTGGTCTACATTGGCGGCAGTCGGATCACTTGCCATCCACAACTTGCACAAGATCGTAATGGGACACTTCTGCATGACGTATGCGATAATAGGCTTGCTTGCTGCTATATACACGTGAGTGAGTTTTATTGCTGACATACTTCACCATGAGAGGTTCCCTTTCTCTTTGTTTCTAAAATTACCATTGATTGAGCGGCATTGTCCTAACGTGGCTATACAGGAAGCTTTATGCTGGTGCACTTTGGCAAATATAAAAACCCTAGGAGGAATTCTGGATTGATACACCTGAAACATGAGCTGGTCTAATGAGATGGGATATCACCTATGTTGTTGAATACTACACCTGGTGCCTACCAACATTGGAGCTTGTGTGGATCTCTGTTGTGGGGATCTACACTATCTGGTAAGCGTCCACACATTTGGGTGATCAGTGGAGGCTTCTACATTTGTCTTTAAAGTGAGGCAATCCAGGCCAGATACTAGTAAGTAGATTGAAAAATGTTCAGACCAGAGGTGCCTGGGCACTTCAGTCTCACCAGGATGCTGTAGAAATTGCTCTGGAGGCTGCATTCAGGTTTCAAGTGTCCTTGTTGCCATGGTTGTGTCTCAGCATTGCAGATAGACTGTTAACAGGTCACCATCTTTATTAATGTAACACACTCCTAGGTAGTTGCTAAAGAGAGAGTATAGTTTTGGATCTTTTCTGCTTACCAAAGAGATTGCAAAAGTATGTCTACATTGTTCTCTGCCTACCAGAGAGCAGGATCTGCTAGTGAGGTCTGCTCATGGTGCTCAGGTGCAGCTCAGTTTGTCTGAAGTATTTCACACTAGTCCAATACGGAGGCATATTGGACAGTGGGAAAAAACCTGACAAATGAGTGCACAGGCATTTAGTACAGCCCTGGTGATTGGCAGAGGAAAGTGCCTCCGTGCATGCTGGGATACTGTATAAATGCCAAGGGCACATGTGCTCGGGTGTCTTTCAGCTGGAGAGTGGAGTCCCGGAGGGAGGGGGTGGCTGCCCCTCCTCTGTAGAGGTTGCCATGCGGCCTCAGGTGGTCGACCTGAGGGCCTGAGAGTCAGAGAAGAGCTGAACCCAGAGGTCCTGCAGAGCTGACTAGAAGGGAGACACTGGAAAGGATCTGATTCTGCATACAGTGAGTACAGATATGTTTAATGGGGCCTGTCCTGAGAGGGCCATCCCTTCGGCTAGAAGAGTCAATGGACGGGAGTCAGTCAAGGGGATGCTAGCGAGTGTCCTGAAGATGAAGTAGTTGCACCAAGTCTGCTGCTAGAGAGAGCAAGAAGACCTAATTCCTTAATACAATTGGCAGTATGTTTAAAGCAGTGTGTCTGCTTCCACAAGTAATCTGGTGAGGCCAAGTGAGAGTTGTCCTTATCAACTGTATACTGCTCAAAAAAATTAAAGGAACACTTTTTTAAGTAGCATAGGGGGTTGTTAATCAGTTTCAGTTGCTTTGGTGTTAATGAAATTAACAATAGATGCACTAGATGGGCAACAATGAGACAACCTCCAAAACAGAAATGGTTTTGCAGGTTGAGGCCACTGACATTTTTTCCCTATGCATCTTTTCTGACTTTTTTTCACTAGTTTTGCATTTGGCTAAGGTCAGAGTATCAGAGTATAGCATCAAGTGAGTAAACTCCTGCAATATTGATCTGGTCAGTTAAATAGCAGAGGGAGTTATTAATCAGTTTCAGCTGCTTTGGTGTTAATGATGTTCACCATTAGCACATGTGACAGAGGTGAAAGGGTCTGGGGAAGCCATGGAGAATGTCATGATGCCTGTAACCTCGTTCAGCATGATGGTTTGGTGGTGGGTCAGCGATGGTCTGGGGAGGCATATCCATGGAGGGATGCACAGACCTCTACAGGCTAGACAATGGCATCCTGACTGCCATTAGGTATCGAGGTGAAATCCTTGGACCCAAAGTCCGACTCTACGCTGGTGCAGTGGGTCCTGGGTTCCTCCTGGTGCATGACAATGCCCCGCTCATGTGACGAGAGTATGCAGCCAGTTCCAGGAGGATGAAGGAATTGATACTATTGAATACTATTGAATGGCCCTCCACGCTCCCCTGACCTAAAGTCAATAGCACACCTCTGGGACATTATGTTTTGGTCCATCTGACGCCGCCAGGTTGCACCTGTTTGTTCAGGAGCTCAGTGATTCCCTGGTCCAAATTTGGAAGGCAATACCCCAGGACACCCTCCGTCATCTCATTGGGAGCACGCCCTGACGTTGTCAGGCATGCATACAAGCACGTGGGGGCCATACAATCTATTGAGTACCATTTTGAGTTGCTGCAATGAAATTTCAGCAAAATAGACTAGCCTGCTGCATCATTTTTTTTACTTTGATTTTCAGGATGTCTTTGAATTCAGCCGTCTGTAGGTTGATCATTTTTTCAAGACAGTGGAGTTACTCTTTAAATCCTAGGAGGAATTGAGAAGGGCAGTGAAAAACTGAGAAGGAATTGAGGAAAATAGTAGCAATTGTGAAAGTTTTTTTGGGGATTTTTGTACTCCCTATAATTGTTGGTTCAGAGAAATTTACTTGTCCCATTGACATTGCTTGAATCAGGTTGGGTATCTGCAATCTCTGTTAATGGACAGATAAATTGAATATAAACCATAACATAGCAGACATTCAATCCTAAAGACTCCAGATTTCATAATTTCCTTAGGATTAATTTTAACATATTGACAACATATAAATATAAATTATATTTGTATATGTTTAGGCCAATAGATTTTTAAAAATGTATCCATATACAACATTTTACCATGAATGATTAAATACTAGCATTGTCATACAGTATAGCCAAAGCTAAAGTACTCTATATTTTGTCAGATGACTAATACTGTATAAACTCTCATGAAATAATGACTAATTTAAGTTCAAGCAAAACTTTTCTTTTCAAATTGTCTGTATAGGTTTTTTCCCTTTCCATTCTAGTTAAAGCAGTAATAATTTATATGATTACTTGTGACGCAAAGCACCTCCATAAATCTGACACTTTCCAGTTCAGTCAATTCAATTAGTAGAAAATACTTAGCAGTATCCATTGAATTAGCACTGCATGCTCAATGTCTGCCTTAATTAAAAGAACTGTGAATTCTGAGGGTCAGGGTCAACTCAGATATCTGTCTATACTTTAAGTTAATTGGTTGCATGTAACTGTTGTATTTAGTTGAATTTGCTTAGCATACTATATATTTCTGATAAAACATGTTTGGCTAATCTTAAAGCGGAGTTCCACCCATTTTTAATAGGTTGGAATACATAGATCTATGTAATCCCCTTTAAAACGGCTTTTACCAATGGAAACTTTTTTTTTTTTTTGCTAGTAAATACCTTAATTTCTGCTTTATTCCTCCTCTCCTCACTTCCAGGTCCGATCGGCGATGACGTCATTCGGCGATTCGCAGTGTCTGCTGGGATGTATTCTATTCCAGAAATCTCGCAGTAGCTGACCTGTACTGAGCCGTGCCTGCCCCGCCTCCGCCCCGCCTCCTCTCATTGAGTTGTATTGTATGAATATATTAAGGCCGTTCTCTGCCCCGCCTCCGCCCCGCCTCCTCTCATTGAGTTGTATTGTATGCAATGTATTAAGGCCGTTCTCTGCCCCGCCTCCGCCCCGCCTCCTCTCATTGAGTTGTATTGTATGAATGTATTAAGGCCGTTCTCTGCCCCGCCTCCGCCCCGCCTCCTCTCATGGAGTTGTATTGCATACAATACAACTCCATGAGAGGAGGCGGGGCGGAGGCGGGGCGGAGGCGGGGCAGAGAACAGCCTTAATACATTGCATACAATACAACTCCATGAGAGGAGGCGGGGCGGAGGCGGGGCAGGCACGGCTCAGTACAGTTCAGCTACTGCAAGATTTCTGGAATAGAATACATCCCAGCAGACACTGCGAATCGCCGAATGACGTCATCGCCGATCGGACCCGGAAGTGAGGAGAGGAGGAATAAAGCAGAAATTAAGGTATTTACTAGCAAAAAAAAAAAAAAGTTTCCAGTGGTAAAAGCCATTTTAAAGGGGATTACATAGATCTAAAGTTCCAAAAATGGGTGGAACTCCACTTTAATAAGGCACCTGTATTCAGTTACTCTTTAAAGGAAAATAAAAGGGTTAGGGTTTAAACTAATAATGTTTTTATGTGTTTTATACCTCTTTCTGTATGTATATGCAGTTTTTGTTTTACAAAAAAAAAACATTTAAAAGTAGTCTGATCAGCTTTTAACATGTTATAACCCCCCCCCCCCCACCACCACCACCAATAGTAACCCAGATCGCAAGCAATTAAGCTTCAAGTTTGAAAATGATTTGCTAAGCTATTGCTAGACTTGACAGACTTCTTCACAACTTTGTTGCACAATTGCAGAAAGTCCACATTGCATGACTCTATATCAACTTTTTTTGCAAACTTTCTGCAAGTCTGTTGCAAGTTCTGGTTCAGTTATGTTGTGGAATAGTCATCCCACCACAGGAGTCACTGTGACTTGCAGAGCTCTTGCTGTAGACTCACCACTGCAACTTTGCACTTGCTAGAGACTTGCCAAGCAAATTTGCTAGAAATTGGAAAACTGTCAACTAGAACTTGTGCCTCAAGTGCTGTGCAAGTGCACAACTTGTCAGTGAAAATGTGCACCACGTTAACTAGACTTACAATTCAACACTGTCACAAATTTGTGGCAAGTTATTTCGCTATGTGGGAATGCTCCAATGTTCATTTCAACGTCAAAGCTGAAGGACAGATTTGATCAGAAACGTATGTATTATTTAAAATCCAAACAATCCCATGTAACAGCAAAATGCTAATGAACTTGAAGATCAGTAAAGCCGGGTACACACTTTTAGTTTATGTTTTCGTTCAACCCAGTGATTTGAACGAAACAAAACTCACAGCTCAGGTCGGAGATGCTGTACTGTACTAGCAATTCAATCTCCTCTGCTGTGCCATCATGTTCTGACAAGGGGACTGCCCCCCCCCTCCCCCCGCCAGAACACTCTGCTCAGCTCTCTTTTCGGTCATAAACCTTCGACAGAAGACTGGCTTCTGTCAGATCGACTGCCACATACACGGGCCGAATGTTGGCCGTTTCTATTGAACTTACCTTATTTCTTGCTCTAGCCTCTGAATGGTGGTGGATCCTAGACATACCCACATACAATGAAGGACCGCTCATCCTGCAATGTACATAAATGACATGGTCAAGGGGGAAACAAAGAGGAACAGCGTTGTTAAACTAGGAAAAGAATATGTCGGAGCAGGTCAAATAATTCTGCCTAAGCAATGCCCCTTGACCAAGTACCGTATGTTGACTTTATCAAGCTGTTCTTATTCATTCATGAAGTGTAAAGAAAATGTTTGTTCTTGATTTGTGTACTTGAGTTAGCATAGGCATGTTATTATGTTAGTGTCCAATAACCTGTCTGTGGCATATTTCTGGCCCTGTGGCTCTGCTTTTGTGTATTTATATGTCTTAACTCTTCTTACTCTTTTCATTCTTCAAATTGTCATGTAAAATATAACTTTGAAATGAGCATGATGTGTTCTACCTCTCCTCTGTTTCAGATACTCTAGGTTGATTTGTAATTTAGCTTCTGCCCTTATACAACGGTTATACCAAAATCACTCAAATCACTCACATAACACAGGATTACCAGAGTATTATGGGTCTAAAAAAATAGAGAGCACAACAGAGGTTAGTTTCTTTCAGAACGGGAGGGAGAGGAATCACTGCTGTACTCCATTCAGTTGTGTGTGTGAACTCCAGCACAAGCTATTGTGCATTGTAAACAAAAGGCTTTTTTTTATAGAGCCATTAAGTTGAACCTGGGCAACAAGAAAATTGAAATAAGGGCTTACTTACTGATTATATTCGTGTTACCTGATTTGGAAAAATGAATAGTCCTAACCACAATAAAGATAACATACTCAAATCCACTGTATATTCCCTTTAACAAAAGCACAGTTTGAATTTCAGCCTATAATTTTCCCACACATATTTATTTGGTGTATGATAAGTTAAAAACACATTTTAAAAATACCACTGCTGGGGAAAGAGAGCAGCAAAGGAGCCTGCTGGGGTAGGGAGTCAAGTAAGCAATTCAGCCTCTTCTGCAACTAGTGCTGGAATCAGGAAATTTCTTTCTACCAATGATCTGGGAGGAGGTCACGATGACTGCAAGCCTGATGGGCTAGGAAGAAGTCCTGGATGCCCTTTCGGTTCAGGATACTTGGTCGTCGGAGGAAGTTCAGCTTCCAATCAATATTTGGGAGCATTCCAGTTGTCTCTTCAACAAAAGGTCACCTGACCAGGATTTAGGACCAGGACCAGGAACTCCACCTGCAACCTTGACTGCATGCACATCCCAGGTGTTCAAGATTGGCAGGCTGACTTCCTCAGTCTTCAATACTTGAATTCCAGAAAATGGTCACTTAACCAAGAGGTGTTTGGAGCTCTTTGTCGCAGGTGGGGGAACCTGAATGAGCACCTCCTGAATCAGGCCTCCTGTCAGGATTCAGCGGCAGAGATGACCAGATCTGCTTAGCTGAACAGGGAAACTAAGACCAGACTATTCAAACAACAGCACACAGCAAACATAAAATTAACATGAACAACAACTCAAGTGATAGAATACATGACAAATAAACCTAACAAACAGGAAACCTAACCGAATACATGACTAATAAACCTAACAAACAGGAAACCTAACCAACAGCTAACTATATACAATATTTACAATATGGAGAACAGAGAAAAGCAGGGAAAACTTAAGGTGCAGGGAGCAGATGGGAAGGGGGAACCAAGACTAGGTTCAGAAACAAGGGAGAGCAGATACAGGGCAGCAGGAGACAGGGTACAGTGAACAGGGCAGGAACAGGATAAATGGCAACAGGTTCTTGCAGCAGCAAAACATTGAAGCAAGAGGCAATAAAAGGGAGGACCTAAAGAGTGATTACTGGAGACTGATGACTGCTGGGAGGCACCCACTGGTGGTCACTGAAACTGCAACCTCCCATTCTGGAAAGCTCAGTGCCACCAGCATTTGATTCCGATCCTGACACCTTATCTAATGCCAGTTTGGTCATGAGGTGCTATAAACTGCTCTCTGAGCTCTGTCTATTTTGTGACCCTTTTGTTACATGGGCTCATTAACGCTTGTTTACTGTGTTGCCCACCCCTCAGTTTGGACATCCCATAGCCTAAGACTGTGATCTGTCTCCTGTAATGTATGATGAAGAAAATAGGTTTTTTGACTTACCTGTAAAAATCTTTTTTTGCTTTAGGGTAATCTTTGCTAAACTTTGAATCTGATCCTGCGTGGTTGACCTTATGATTGTGTTTTTCTGCTATTTTTTGGCTACTTTCACAAGGAATATTTTTCTATCAGACTAGGTGTCCTACGCCACACCACTCTGTTGGCATTTCACTAAGCAACAATGTTTGTTGTTTTCTACTATATTGTGTATTTTTATTATTTTTGTGTTTTATATTTTATTTTTAAACCTTTTTGTGTTTTTGTTTTCACTTGCATTCTTATAAAAGCAATAAAAAGAAAGAAGAAAAAAACTTTGGTTAAGATTGTTTGCATTTTGTATACTCATCTGTAATGGAACCGCAACCCCACAATGTTCTTGTGGGCTTCCATCAGAATACTGTTTCCTTCAGTCTAAACATAAATATCAGATATTCCAAGCCATCCCCATACAAAACTAGACGAAAATAGCTTATATAAGTTCTGGAACCTTTATTGAACAAACTCACACCGAATATATACCACACAGGAGGACATCCCCCTCCTGCTCAGATTACCCCACTAGGTCAGGTTCCTGATTACATTATGCTATGCAAATGAAATTGTGTACGGAAATATAATTAACCTGAACTAATTACCTAGCCATCTGGACAGAAACAAAGGTGAGTTAATTAACAATGGGATAGACATGCTTAAGAGAAAACACATCACACCTTAATGCACAGACAACAGCAGGAGACCACCAGTAACAGACTGTCCATCTCTTACATTGAAGAACATGGAACAGAGGCCAATGTGACCAGCTCTTTCAATGAACATGTTCAGAATTAAACAGGCCAGGAATAGTCTCCATATATTTCTTGAGATATATGGTTGGTAAATATTACTGTCCCATTTGAAGTAATCCAAACCACATTCTTAGTGTCCATTAAGTATCTGTCCATTTCCTTGGTCTATAAGGGATACAGAGGGACTTACACATGTAAGGGGCCTAGGGGGCTGATAGAGGGATTTCCCAACCTCTCTAAGGTAAGCTGTGTTCCACGGGCCCCCCAACCAAAGTGACTCCCGTCACACCAGCCAATGCCAATAGTCTTTTAAAATTAGTTTATCTATTTTTTAGTTAATCTGTTTTTAAGCAATTATGAAACTTTGTTTTTTCATTTTAGTTATTTCATATTTATAAATTACAATAAGGGCTTCATTCCCACAGGTGCTGAGGAGTGTATAGCATGAATGCACCATTTGTTTATGCATCTGGAGCTGCTTGCGGGCAGTCTATATTATGGAATGGGAATGCTGCACCTAATTTGGCAGGCGCGCAGAAGCAGTTGCGCAGCCCCGAATACCACACTATCTTTGTTTGGGGCTGCATACCTGCCCCTGCATTCCTGTAAAATTAGGATGTTCAGCTGTGTTTATACAGCCGCTGTATCTCTTTTCGTAACACGCAGCTCTAGATGCAAAAACAGCCTATTCACACTGTACAGGCTTCTGTTCGTGTGTGAATGAGCCTTTTAACTTACCGTATATACTCGAGTATAAGCCGACTTTTTCAGCACATTTTTTTATGCTGATAAAGCACCCCCTCGGCTTATACTCGAGTGAGAAAAAAAAATTTAAATGGGGAAATGCCAGGAACGATCAGGAATGACCGGGAATGACTTTTAATCTCACCCCCGCCCCGCATCCTCCGCCGTTAATACGGTAATATGCCCGAACAACATGACCCGCCGCTTGTAGCAGAAGAGCGGAGAAGACAGTCAGCGGAGAGTCAGTGGACAAGCAGCGCCCGCACGTCACACTGTGGGAGGAGCTAGTGCTGGCAGCCGCGCTGCTGAAGAAGTGAAGAAGTGAGCTGCCCGGGCCGGGAGGCACTGGGGGAACCCGAACACCTGCATTACCACCATCTGCACTTCAGCACATCAGCAGCATCCAGCACCCCAAGGTTCTTCTAATATTATATTTAATAGTTTATGTATTTTTATTTATTTAATATTTATGGTTGACCTGGGTTGAGGGGGGGGTTGGAGGTGTAGGCCTAATGTAAGTTGAGGGGGGTTGGAGGTGAAGGCCTAATGTGGGTTGAGAGGAGGGGGGGGGAGTGGCGGTGAGGTGAAGACCTAATGTGGGTTGAGGGGGGGGTTGGAGGTGGAGGTGTAATGTATGTGCAGTAATGTACCACTGACCACAACTCAATATTTTTATTTTATAGATTTTTATTTTATTTATGGTAATATTTCTCTTTATGGTTAACCTGGGTTGAGGGGGGAGGCCTAATGTACTGTGTAATGTACTGTATAATGGTATCTATTTTTACATTTAAAATTTACCAGTAGCTGCTGCATTTCCCACCCTAGGCTTATACAAGAGTCAATCATTTTTCCCATTTTTTGTGCTAAAATTAGGGGCCTCGGCTTATATTCGGGTCGGCTTATACTCGAGTATATACGGTAAGTGGAACTCCAAGAAAAAAGTACTTCTTTAATTGCGATTGGTCCAGAGAGGTTATGGGCAACCTTTTAATCTACTGGACATGAGCATCATCTGAATACATGGTGCTCTTTGAATGGAGAAAAGGACATGTGAGTAAACTATGAGACCCCTCTCTAAGGCTCGGTTCACATTACTGTGCCAGGAAAGTCAAACTACTTAAGTACCTGGCAGAATAAAATTTAAAGTAGAACTATGGACAAAACTTTTTTTTTTTTCAATTTGGATGGAGCAAGGGAGCGTTCTATTCCTTCACTCCCTGACCCATAGCCAAACAGGAAGTGAGAAGAAATCCTTGCAAATTAAGAGAATCCCTTGAGGATCCCCAGGTCACCAGAACCAGTGTCCCCATTGGAAGATTTCCGCTCTATTACTTTTCTGGAGACAACCCATAATTTGGGATTTTATTTTACTTTCACTTTCAATGATAATGGTAAACAGGACAAATAGAGAGGATAAACCTCCATAACAGGGGCAAACACAGAAATAAAAACTGACCATTTTAATTTTAATCCCTCTCCACTGTATCCAAAACTAAAAAAAAAAAAGAAAGTTTTGCCTGAAGTTATACTTTAAGATTTTTTGCTTCTCCACTCAGACTTATAGTATTGCAGCAATATGAATATAATTATGTTTCGGTTACAATTACTTTAGCTTTTAATTTACATAATCAAAAAATAGCAGTTCCTTACAGGAATAAAAGGAGGCTTCCTCTGTTAGGGTGTCATTATAATTGAGCTGTCATTTATGGCTCGTGAAATTGCGAAGTAAAAAAAAAAAAGAATCTGCTCATTAAAATCCTACTGGATAGATGATCTTATGGTGTTAAATGTAAACAGTGTAATATTTGACTTAATACATACTGAAGGTTTGGAAGAATTTTATATTTTTTTGTCACCACTTTACCAGTCAGGCAGATATATGTATTAGGTTTGGCCTTCAGTTCTTTTTCTGACTTGTTACACAGGAAAAAAATATATATAAAGGCTTCGTCAAATCTAATTCTGGATTGTTCAGAATAATAAACTAAAGGAAATTAGTCAACCTAGATAAGGGGACATAGATAACACACTTAAAGTGATATTAAACTCAGAAACAAAAATATATTGTATAGCAGTTTAAAAATCCTTAAACATAGTGGTCGCTTTTTTGTTAACGCAAAAAAAAAAAAAATCACAGAGGTGATCTAATACCACCAAAGGAAAGCTTTATTTGTGGGAAAAAAGGACATCAATTTTATTTGGGTACAGCAGCGCACTACCAAGCAATTGTCAGTTAAAATAACGCAGTGCCGTATCGCAAAAAATTGCCTGGTCAATAGGGGGGAAAATCTTCTGGTCCAGAAGTGGTTAAGGATTGGTATTCTAAAATAAATTCATTTTTTGTTTTTTGTTTAAAACAGATTTAATTAAAATTGTGTTTGTATTACTGGGGCAAATAGTGCCACAATGAGGAACATTACATGCAGATCAGCAACTTCTGTCCTTCAATTGCCCTTTGTAACAATAATAAAAAGGCATCACCCAGTGATACTGTTATTGCAATGCATATAATATTACAAAATCAGAGGACAGGTCAGTCAATGAGATTGTTTTCTGTTGTGGTCATGAGATAAAGTCTGTGTTACCGTTTACACCTATAGGTGATGTCATACTGGAGATTTTGCCAGCCAAGGTTGCCAACCGTCAGTAAATTTACGGACAGTTTGTAAAAATCAGTGATTTTTACAACTGTCTGTAAATATCAGGGACTGATAATTTGTCATGCTGTGTTGACTTTTGTTAGTTTAAACCAGTCAAATTATTTGTTTTGGGTATTATCAATGTTTCCATATTGTGTTTATACTGTTTAAATATTGATTTTCTCAGTGTTTAATGTCAATTTTCAGGCCATCAGTAAAAATTTTTTTTTTGCTTTGTCAGTAAAAATGCTGCGGGAGGTTGGCAACACTGATGCCAGCACCTTGCTAGCTGCAGAATAACTGCAGATTTCACTTTTCCCATGGAAGTTGCCATCTCAATGGCAAAACTCTGCAAAATCCTAACTGATTGCAAATATCAGCAGTGAAGTGATTGGTTAGAGCAAAAATCTGTCTCCCTGTATTTTCTATATGCAGCTGATCTTTTCCCCATTATTGAAATACCACTGCGTCTCAATGTGGAGGCATCCAAAATGGTAGAGGCAGGATTTTGCTTTTTTCCCATCAGAGCCTTCAGCAAGAACAGCGAGTGGCCCATTAGTGACATCACCAAATCACACTCCAAATCTCCTGAGACTAGCAGTCAGAGACAGCAGTGCCTTAGATGTCACATAGCTGATACTGTACAGCTTTGAGTCTGTGTGCGGCCATTTTTTAAATCAGAAATTCAAGGAAGACCTCATTAACCACTTCTACCAGAAGGTTTTACCCCCTTAATGACCAGGCCATTTTTTTTGCGATACGGCACTGCGTTAATTTATCTGAAAATTGCGTGGTCGTGAGACATTGTACCTAAATTAAATTGATGTTCATTTTTCCCACAAATAGAGCTTTCTTTTGGTGGTATTTGATCCCCTCTGCGATTTTTATTTTTTGCACTATAAACAATAAAAGAGTGACAATTCTGAAAAAAAAAACAATATTTTTTATTTTCTGCTATATAACATTCCCAATAAAAAAATATATAAAAATCTATTTTTTTCATAATTTTAGGCTAATTTGTATTCTGCTACATATTTTTTGGTAAAAAAAAAAAAATCCCAATAAGTGTATATTAATTGGTATGTGCAAAAAGTTATCGTGTCTACAAACTAGGGAAAAGATTTGTGTCATTTTTATTTATTTAAATTTTTTTAATGTTTACTAGTAATGGCAGCGATCAGCAATTTTCAGCGGGACTGCGACATTGCGGCAGACAGATCGGACACCTAACTGACATTTTTCACACTTTTTGGGGGGGACCAGTGACATTACTACAGTAATCAGTCCTAACAATATGCACTGTTACTGTGCCAATGACGCCGGCAGGGAAGGGGTTAACCCAGAGGTGATCAAAGGGTTAAGTGTGAGCCTAGAGGGTCTTTTCTAACTGTGGGGGGGGGCTTTCTGCTTGAACATAGAGACCTGTGTTCCTAAATAAGAGGAACACATGATTCCTGTGTTCATAACTGACAGAACAGCGGTCTACCGTGTTTACAACGGCAGACCGCCATTTTGTCTCCACGAGGAACGATCGCGGGTGCTCGGCAGCAATTGCGGCCGTCGGACCCGCTGATCGGCTTCCTCTGTGGCGATTGGGCGTGTGTGCGCACGCCCCCGCTACCGGTCTCGCGAGGTTACATACAGTTGCATCGTTTCGTGGGACAGAGCTGACCTGCCACAGTAAAACTGTGACGGGCGGTCTTTAAAGCGGAGTTCCAGCCTCAAAAAATTTTTTAGATAAAAATACCCCCGGGACAGTCAGGGCTAGTGCATTTCAGCAACGATAGCCTCTGAACTGTCCCCTGTTTCACTTACCTTTTAGAACAAATACTTACCTTGAAAATGTCTTGTCCAGCGCTGCAATCTCAGGTGTGGGTAGCTGAAGCCGGAGCGTCCTCTTCTGTGTCCTCTTCAGTGATGTCGGAGTCCAAGAATGCCCTGCACCGGCCCTGCTCGTCACTTCCAGTGCAGGCGCGTCATCCCTGCACAGCTTCTGGGCATGCAGGGAATAACGCGCCTGCACCGGAAGTGACGAGCAGGGCCGGTGCAGGCGCATTGACTCCTGGGAGCGATGATGTTTGGCTCCTAGGAGTCAATGCAAGCAGGAAGAGACGGCACGGGCCGCGGCCGCAGAGGGAGGAAGAGGAAGGAAGGTAAGTATATTTTCTTTAATAACAAGGTAAGTAAATAAAAAAAATGAAATTATCCAATTCTTTTTCAGCTACATTACAGAAAGTGGATGGTGTAAAGTCGATTTTGAGGCCGGAACTCCGCTTTAAGTGGAATTCCAGGAAAAAGCTACGTTTAAAAGTTACATTGGGCTAGCGTAGCAACCTTTTGCAAGTCATGTAATGTTGGGAGGACTGCAGGGGATGTTCAAGTTTTCAGATGTAGTCCGTGCTACATACATTGTGTCCCTTTATCTTCTGGCGATGCTTCAACAATTTCCCGACACTTACAGAGAGCGTAGAGAGTTGCTAACTTTGCACTTCCTCTGTTAGGAAACATCAAGTGTTCTTTTAATGAATACAAGGCACGCTCTAATTGGGCAAGGGTAAATTGTCATGGTATCCGTCCCTCCACACCACCTTGTCAAACCAGAGAATGCCTTGTATTGACTGGAATGCATACAAGACTGAACATAAGAGGCGACAAGCCAGCGACTCTTTTTTCTCACTGTATGAAGCGGGTAGTTGCTGCAGAAGATCTAGGGACTCACTGAATGTGACTCAGACTATAAATACCAATTTGCGAATCCCCTGCACGTCTCTAAATGTTACATATGAATCATTACAGATAACTACACAGGCCCAATCTAATTTAACCACCTAAGGACCAAGCCTATTTCTGACGCTTGTTGTTTACAAGTCAAAATCAGTATTTTTTGCTAGAAAATTACTTTGAATCCCCACACATTATATATTTTTTTTTCAGCAGAGACCCTACAGAATGAAATGGAGATTATTGCAATACTTTATGTCACACCATAATTGCGCAGCGGTCTTACAAACGCAATTTTTTTGGAAAAATAAACTTTTCTGAATAAAAAAATAAGAAAACAGTAGCCCAATTTTTTTTTAATGTGAAAGATAATGTTACGCTGAGTATATTGATACCTAACATGTCAGGCTTCAAAACTGCGCACACTCGTGGAATGGCGACAAAAAAATTTCTGCAGGTTAGCAGTTTACAGTTACAGAGGCAGTCTACAGCTACAATTATTTCTCCCGCTTTAACGATCATGGTGATACCTCACATGTGTGGTTTGAACATCATTTACATATGTGGGTGCGACTTGTGTATGCGTTCGCTTCTGCGCGCGAGCTTGGAGGGACGGGGCGCTTTAAATTTTTTTTCCTTATTATTTATTTTATCTTTTATTTTTTATTTTTACACTGTCCCTTTAACAATTTTTT
This sequence comes from Pelophylax lessonae, assembly GCF_965119305.1. Taxonomy (NCBI): domain Eukaryota; kingdom Metazoa; phylum Chordata; class Amphibia; order Anura; family Ranidae; genus Pelophylax; species Pelophylax lessonae. The sequence goes on along the minus strand of NC_138769.1, from coordinate 178,608,580 downwards.
TTATTATTTTTATTCCTATTACAAGTAAGGTAAACATCCCTTGTAATAGAAATAAGCAGGACAGGTTCTCTTTAATGTGAGTTTTGGGGTCAAAAAGACCTCAGATCTCACATCTAACCTTAAAAGCAAAAAAAAAATGTAATTTTTTCTCAGCAAGAAAAAAAAAATGAGCCCTTTAAGGCCGTTGGGAGGAAGCAACGTATGATGTTGCATTGTTCCTCCAAGGGGGCCATCTTGCCCTCACTCAACTTACTGCCTGGGACATGGACAGATCAGATCCTTTTCCCTGCTACCAATGGCTTCGGTGAATGGGGAAAACGACTGGTGGGAAGCAGGGGGGGGGGCACTTCTCCCGCCGCCCATAAAAGTGATCCCAGGTGAGTCCGCCGCTGGGACCACTTAATGTGAAAGAGGACCACTTGCACTGTAAGAAAATACCAGGGTTATAACACCGGTATTTAACGTCAAAGTACCAACGTAAAACTGCGGTGGGCGGTCCGAAAGAGGTTAAACAAAATGTTTTTCTGGAGTTCTGCTAGTATATTTCAAGGTACTGCTTAGGCACCCAAAAGGGGAGATTCTGCTTTAAGGCCTCCTCCCTGTAAGGTTCTGGCACTCTCAGTGCCTCCTATCACATTTATTCCGGGTGATTTCCATCTACCTAGACAGAAGAAACACATATAGGTGTGTTTCCCTTTAAGGCTGAAGCTGTCATCACCCAGCGCCGGACTAGATGGCTATTTAGGGCGTCGGTTCTCACTCACATGTGTTCGTTCAAACACCAGTACCTGGATACTAATCTTGCTTGAAGCTTCCATGCTTGCAAGCTCTCCTCGCTGACGAACCTCGCTGCGCTGATCCCTGCATCCTGTTACTGGATCATCCGCATCTCCTGAGCGATCCTTCGGCTATCGCTATTAGTGCTAAGTACCCCACAGGGGAAATCTCTATAGACTTGTACTAGGCTTACACTATTTAGCTCTGCATAGCAAGGACTGTCTTTTACATCTGCATAACTAGATTGCTAGCTCTTGAGGCTACTGCTACTATTTCCTGCACTGGGTTGATCTCTCCTGTATGCACCTGCTACTCTGTCATCTGTTATCATACATGATCGCTAACCCTTCCTGCATCCATCTGCACTGTCTCACCTCAAGTGTCTGTCACCTACCACTTCCACTCAAACCTATCCCTAAGACCTTTATCATTGTCTCACCACATGTATATAAAGTCACACTAGGAACCAGCTTAATTACTGTGTGTATTTACTGGCTGAAATAAGACCTTCCATACATGATGAGTCATTGAGGTTGGGATTGGTATCTCAGCATATCTCCTACATGACTACTGACGTGGAACTACTTCTGCAGCTGAAAATCCACACCTTATAAGAAACGCAAGGAGCGTTACACTCCCCCACTCCTGGTGAAGAAATTGCATTTTTGGGTAGCAGGGGGAGCGGATACCTGATTTTGACATGTTTCTGGCTTCCACTTCTGCTCCGATCACCTAGGTGATTGGAAGCAGAAGCTCTCCTTCCCCCTCCCTCCCCACAGTCTTCTGGGACACGTGACAGGTCCCAAAAGACTACGAGACTATTCACAAGGTGCATCGCCTTTGAAGCATACGCAGTGGACACTCGGCTATGAAGCTGTCACAGCCGGGCACCCGCAGTTAACATGCCGGTTTTGGGGACAGATGACAAGAGGGGAGAACGGCTGGAGTGAGCCCATCACTGGATCAAAGGACAGGTGAGTGGATGAAACGCGTCGGGGAGGAGACACTAGTGCTGACGTCAGGCCACTGTCCAATACCAGGTCAGTAGTGGCACCCATTGTCATAGTTTAGTTTTATGGTTCATTTTATTTTGGCTTTTAACATACACATCCAATAAATACTACATTATGGAGACATCATCTGGCTCCTGGTGAGCTTTATTTACCACAGCTACATCTGGATGATGCGAGTCACTGAACAGCCTTCCACACAACAGATGGCAGATCTACACTGAGTGCGTGTTTGCTGCTGTAACAGCAGCCAGCTTTTCTGGTGAGTGTCTTTTTCACAGGGGTGCAGTGGATGATTCTGGAGCACTGTACTGGATCACTTCTTCATTTTTTAAGTCACCACCAATTTTTGTGCACATCTGTACTTTCACCAATAAGTTTCTATTGCTGATCCTATCATGGGACTGTGCATTTAAACCTATATTTTTCACTATATTGGTTTTTTATTGTTGATTTTCATTCAAGATTGGACTTATATATGTAGATTTTTTTTCACTTTAGCACTTTTTTGGATTTTATTTTGATGTGTTTTCCATTTATAACACGGTATTCACATTTCATTGTCGTTCATTTACTTTTGGCACTACACACTTTTTCTAATTATTAATAAGTTTGGTATATTACTTATCTGTGTCAACTGCCACCCCTACCACAGCACAGAGATACACCTTTATTATTTCAGGCACCCTAATATTGGCGATCAGGGGGTTTACTCTATAAGTAAATAATAGGCAGCACTTCAAACAGCTAACATTTTGATTTTCAAATATTTATGAAAGAAGACAACATATACATGCACAAGAGCTCCCTACTGTTCCCCTATCTAGACTGACAAACTCTCAGCTACAAGCAACATATGCATTTTCATTAGAACAAGGAGGAGATCCAGATACTCAAGATCATCACATTTTGTAATAAAAACCCCTTTCTCGAGTCGGATCTCATTTGAGAAAGGGGTTTTTACTCCAAAACATTGTGAATTCCACCTCTGCCTGATTCTGAGTGTCCACGTGTCAGCTGAAGGTTTTTCTGGTATCTATTCATGTGTATGGATGTTTGATAATTGCTGTAATATCAGCCTGGATCGCCTCCCTTTTCTAATGAAAATGCATATGTTGCTGAGAGATTGTCCTTGTCTAGATTGATGAACTGCGGGGAGATCTTGTGCATGTACGCTAATGTACTGTTTTTTCTGTATATGTTGCTTTCTTTCATAAATATATGAAAATCAAAATGTTAGCTGCCTATTATTTACTTATAGATTATTAAAGGGTAACTCCACTTTTGTGGGGAAAAAATATCAAATAAAGAAAAAACAATATAGCGTATACAATTGCGACACAAATCATATTGTAATTGAATGTTATTAAAAAATATCTTTCGTTTTCAATCTGCAGCTGTTGTAATTTTCTGAAAATGCAATGCAATATGGCTACCTGGAGCTGTTCTGTACATAGAACTGCAAGTACACCATTGCAAGTACAACATTTTAAGTACAGTGAAGAGATATTGCAGGAGATAGTCAGGAGGTAGGCTGGAAGGTGGAAAAAAGAAAAAAATTAAAAAAAAAAGGTAAGATTTATTTGACTTAAATTTATAATTTTTTTTTTCTCCTCTTTAAAATGGCAGACTTGGTTCAGTGCAGGAATTGTTGTGCATTTATTTCATGTTCCACTCTTTGGAGATTCGGATGCTGTCAGATCTGTAGACAATTCTCCTTACTGCAGCAGGAAATTGCATTTTTGAAATCAGAGATATTTAAATTATCTGTTAAACAAACTCCAGCTGGGACTGCTGCAATGCCACTGCCACAGAGGACCCCCAGAAATGGCAGATGGGTTACTGTAGGTTCTGGAAGACTTAAAGTGGTGGATAGAAGACATGTCCCACAGTCGGTGGTTCTCCATAATTCATTTGCAACACTCTCAGAATGTAAGGACAACATGGATATGGACTCAAGCACAGAGGGTGAGAAACCATCGACTCCTATGTCTAATGTATGCAAGACTGCAGCCAAGGACAAAAAAGATAAAGTGAAGTCTCAAAGGAAGCAGCTGTTGCTGGGTGATTCAATCATAAGAAGTGTGGAGCTTGAGATGTCTCCCTGGTGCTACTGCTAGACGAGATAGAAGACGTATTATTAATATTGTTAAGCAAGCAAAGCAGGAAGGGGACATGGATGTTCTTGTCCATCTAGGGACAAATGACCTGGCTTGCAATGAAGTGTCAGAGGTGAAAAAATCTTTTATCACACTTGGTAATGACGTACAGGATTTTGCATCCACGATTTCATTTTCTGAAGTTCTGCCTGTGCATAATGTTCAGAATGATAGGCAGAGGCGCATAAAGGAGTTCAACATATGGCTTAGTAAATGGTGTCAAGAGCAAGGATTTGGCTTTGTTTCTCATGATAGCTCTACTTGGAATAGAAAGGAACTGTACAAAAAAGATGGTTTGCATCTTTCTCTCAAAGGAACAAATGTACTTAGTGAACAACTCCAAGAATTTGCGAAAGAGTATTTAAACTAGGAAGGGGGGGCAAAAGAGTGGAAATACAAGAGTCCAATTGCCCCCCGAAACAATGCCAGAACAGGTCAGAAGCACAGAGGTTAAGAAATGATAAGCTCAGAGTCCTGTCCACAAATGCTCGCAGTTTAGGTAAAAAAATCAATGAACTTGGGTCAATAATGGCATCTGAGAATGTAGATTTAGTGGCTGTTACGGAGACATGGTTTAATGAAAGAAATGACTGGGACATAACCATACCAGGGTACTCTTTATACAGAAGAGACAGAGAAGGCAAGAAAGGAGGAGGAGTGGCCCTGTCAGTGAAAGATAGCATTAAATCTAACCTAATACAAGTTGGTGAGGCAAACATAGAGTCAGTTTGGTTTACGTTGCAGTTTGCTAATCATGCAGTAACTCGTGTAGGTGTGATATATAGACCACCTGGTCAAGTTAAAGAACTAGATGATCTACTAGTTGAAGAAATAGCTAAAATGACAATGAAAGGAGAAGTTATCATTATGGGAGATTTCAATCTTCCAGATATAAACTGGAAAACCAAAAAAGCAAGTTCTACCAGGAGTACAGATATTCTAAATTCCCTACTGGGGTTGTCTCTGCAACAAGTGGTTGAGGAGCCAACCCGGAGGGAGGCCATTTTGGATTTGGTATTCACAAATGGGGATTCGGTATATGATGTCATTGTAGGCGAAACCTTGGGATCTAGTGATCACCAGTCAGTATGGTTTAATATAAGAACTGTGAAAGAGTCACACCACACAAAAACAAAAGTTTTAGAAAAAGAGACTTTTCAAAAATGAAATTAGTCATAAATGAGTCCTTATCAGACTGGAACGGATTACATGGAGTCCAGGAGAAATGGGACTTCTTAAAAGGTACATTATTGAAGGCAACAGAAAATTGCATTAGACTTGTCAGTAAAAGCAAAAAAAGGAAGAGACCACTGTGGTACTCAGCAGAAGTGGCCCAAATCATTAAAAATAAAAAGCTAGCATTTTGTAATTATAAAAAAACCCAGAGCAATGAAGATAAGGAAATCTACAAGATTAGGCAGAAAGAGGCCAAGCAAGTTATAAGAACTTCTAAAGCGCAGGCAGAAGAAAAACTAGCTCAGTCTATGAAAAAGGGGGATAAGACATTCTTCAGATGTATAAATGAAAAAAGGAAATTAAAACAAGGAATAACTAAATTAAAAACAAAGGACGGAAGGTATGTAGAAGAGAATAAAGGGCTAGCCGACTGCCTTAATGAATACTTCTGTTCAGTTTTTACAGAAGAAAAAGAAGGAGAAGGACCTCCACTCGAAAGGATGACTAATGAATCATTTGATGCATGTGTCTTTACAGAGGAAGACGTTCTAAGATTGCTGTCTAAAGTGAAGACAAATAAGTCACAGGGTCCTGATGAGATACACCCAAAATTATTAAAAGAGCTTAGTGGTGAGCTGGCAAAACCATTAACAGATTTATTTAACCAATCATTAGTAACAGGAGTCGTCCCGGAAGATTGGAAATTGGCAAATGTCGTGCCCATTCACAAGAAAGGTAGTAGGGAGGAATCGAGCAACTATAGACCAGTGAGTCTGACATCAATAGTAGGAAAATTAATGGAAACCCTATTAAAGGATAGGATTGTGGAACATCTTAAATCCCATGGATTGCAAGATGAAAAACAACATGGGTTTACTTCAGGGAGATCATGTCAAACAAATCTTATAGATTTTTTTGACTGGGTGATTAAAATAATAGACGGTGGAGGTGCAGTAGACATTGCATATCTAGATTTTAGTAAGGCTTTTGACACTGTCCCACATAGAAGACTTATCAATAAACTGCAGTCATTGAGCATGGAGGAGAGGAGAGATTGGCGCAATCAGATGGTCAGAACTGTATACAGTTTCTATGCATATAGCAAGGTATGGCAAGGTGGGCTTCGGTACACGGAGTCCGGTGTGGCTTGCTAAACACTTCGATGGCTGCCTCCAGTGAAGGGTGAAGTAACCCTGTATGACCCAAAACAAGAAGAGAAAAGACCGGGCGCCGATCTAAGTGTAGCAATAAAACATTTAATAGCAATAGCAAGAGTACTACTCACAGGAGTACTTTAAAAACAGGCATCTCAATAGTGGGTGTGCAGAGTTCGTCCGGGGGGTCCTCCAGAAGTCCTGTTGGAACTGGTGCTGCGAGGGATAAGCTGCGGTCTCCTGGTGCAGGACACGCTGATCTCTCTGTGTTGATCCGGCAGCGTGAGTCCGTAGGATGGAGGGCCGTGGTGTCACTTCCTGGTCGACTCTGCGTGCTTGAACGGCGACGCGTTGCGGAGCATGCGCTCCTTCTTCAGGCCGTGCAGGGGCCATATTGGGTGTGGGCTTTTATGCCAGTAGTGTGGGGAGCTCGGGTACGGTGGCTCAGTATGGCAAAAAGATACTAGCACTGCAGCAAAGCGCCTCGGGGATGTGTGACAGGCAGGGAACAGTGTGGAAAGTCGGGATGAAGAAGAGTGTATGTAGCTAAACCTTGATTGGCAACATATGTTGTGGAGGGTCCCAAAAGTATATGGCATAATTGTCGGTCTGTATTAGATTTGGGAAAGGGGATGCCAATTGCCGATGGGACTGGGGGTGATGGTGATGGTCAGGATCACTAGTGGAAGTTGGAAATTTGGATTAAAAATAATGATTCATAATTAAAGGTTGGAACTTAAAAAATTAAGATAAAATTAAAAATTAAAAATAAAAAATATAAAGGAATGTCACAGGTGTAAGGAAATACGGACCTGTACAGCCACATACACATGCACTATCTGCATATATATGCGCATATATATGCGCATGCTTACATGTCCACGCGTAAAAGATGTATGTATAAAAAATGTATATATAAAAAATTCTGTATATATAAAAAAATTCCTATGTGGAATGTATATAAGGATTTAGAAAATAGTGTAAATAAAGAGTATGTATAAGAAATATATATATACACATGTTGAATATACATATAAAAAATACAATATGTGTATATATATATATATATATAAAAAATGGAACATATACACATACATATTATATATTATACTATAAATAAATATGCATGGTGTAATGAGAGGGGGGGGGTTTGGGGGGGTTCTTGCGGGAAGTGTGGGAAAGTGTTATGAGATTGTAATGCATTGTATGTGGGAGGAAAAGTAGTGACCATTGTTGTCAGGTGTGGTGGCAATTATTGTCGGGAACCATGACAGTAATTGAGGAGATTGGCGAATTGCCATGGGGAAGCATGAACAGCAAGGAGTTGGATGTTAAGGTATGGGATGTGGTCATGTTCAAGGGATAAACACTTGGGACTTCTCAGGTGGTATATATATATATATGTGTGTATTCTTAGTTCTAAAGACCTATATATGGATACTTACTTTGGAAGTTGCACGGGGAAGGGAGTTGTAGTTGGTGGAGATAGTTGGATGATGGGATGAGAGAAACCGCTGGAAGAAGAGATGATGAACCTGGGTAGAAAATATTCACGTTAATATGAGAAGACCAATTGGGGGTAAATGCACTGTAGGGGTATCTCCTCATTGAGGCCCCCAGGAGAGAGCGTTTCAAGGGAATAAATCCAGTATGTCTCTCTCTGGCAGAGACGCTTGAAACGCTCGGTCCTGGGTAGTGTGCTGGGGATGGACTCGATCACCCATACCTTAAGACCTGTGGGGGACTTTTCATGGGTTTCTGCGAAGTGTCTGGGGACACTGTGTTTGTCCTTCCCTTTTTCAACCAGGCGACGATGTTCGCCAAACCTTTTCCTTAGTGGCCTGATTGTGCGTCCCACGTACAGTAGCCCACAGGGGCAGGAAAGGCAATAGACGACATATTCTGATGAGCAGTTGTGGAACTGTTTTAGTGGGTATGTTTTTCCTTTGTTGGTGAATTCTTTTTGGCCATGCTGGATGTGTGAACAGGTGAGGCACAGAGTTTTCCGGCATTGGAACATCCCTACCAGAGGGATGAGGCATAGGGTGTTGGTTGGGCGGGTGGAAACGGATTTGAGTTTACTGGGGGCTATCAAGTTCTTTATGTTGGTGGTTTTGCGGTAGGAAACTTTTGGCGTGGGGGTGATGGTGGTTTTGAGGTGCGGGTCCTCCATTAGGATGGACCAATGTTTTTGGAAGATTTTTTCCATTTTCCTGTATTTTGTGTGGAATTGAGTGGTAAACCGTAGAGGTTGGGGCGGTGGGCTGCGTGGGCTGGACAAGTTTTGGGGGGTGGTAGTGTAATACTGTTGGAGGTAATGTGTATGTGCTTGCTGGACCAGGGGTGGGGGGTAGCCTTTGTCCAGGAATTTTTGGGATAGTAGAGCGTTCTGCTCGCGGTAATCTAATTGTGTGGTGCAGTTTCGCTTGAGGCAACAGAACTGGCTTTTCGGGATGTTGGATACCCACCTCGGGTGGTGGCAGCTCTCATAGTGTAGAAAGGAATTTCCTGCAGTGGGTTTTGTGTAGTTTTTGGCTAAGATATTGCCTTCATTATGGAATAGTGTGAGATCTAAGAATGCTAATTCAGCCGAATCGCATACTGAGGTAAATGACAGATTGTAGGGATTTTGGTTACAATGTTCAACAAACTGCATGAATGTGGATTGGGGACTCCCATATTGTTGAGTGGATTAGGCAGTGGCTGAGTGACAGACAACAAAGGGTTGTAGTCAATGGAGAACATTCAGAACAAGGTCATGTTACCAGTGGGGTACCTCAGGGATCTGTACTGAGACCAATTTTGTTTAATATCTTCATAAGTGATATTGCAAAAGGCCTCGATGGTAAGGTTTGTCTTTTTGCTGATGACACAAAGCTATGTAACAGGGTTGATGTTCCTGGAGGGAAACGCCAAATGGAAAAGGATTTAGGAAAACTAGAAGAATGGTCAGAACTCTGGTAACTGAAATTTAATGTGGATAAGTGCAAGATAATGCACCTGGGGCGTAAAAACCCAAGGGCAGAATATAGAATATTTGACACAGTCCTGACCTCAGTATCTGAGGAAAGGGATTTAGGAGTAATTATTTCAGAAGACTTAAAGGTGGGAAGTCAATGTAATAGAGCAGCACGAAATGCCAGCAGAATGCTTGGATGTATAGGGAGAGGTATAAGCAGTAGAAAGAGAGAAGTGCTTATGCCGCTGTACAGAACACTGGTGAGACCTCACTTGGAGTATTGTGCGCAGTACTGGAGGCCATATCTCCAGAAGGATATAGATACTCTAGAGAGAGTCCAGAGAAGAGCTACTAAACTAGTACATGGATTGCAGGAAAAAACTTACCAGGAAAGGTTAAAGGACCTTAACATGTATAGCTTAGAAGAAAGAAGAGACAGAGGGAATATGATAGAAACTTTTAAATACATAAAGGGAATCAACTCGGTAAAGGAGGAGAGCATATTTAAAAGAAGAAAAACTACCACAAGAGGACACAGTTTTAAATTAGAGGGGCAAAGGTTTAAAAGTAATATGAGGAAGTATTACTTTACTGAGAGAGTAGTGGATGCATGGAATAACCTTCCTGCAGAAGTGGTAGCTGCAAATACAGTGAAGGAGTTTAAGCATGCATGGGATAGGCATAAGGCTATCCTTCATACAAGATAGGGCCAGGGGCTATTCATAGGATTCAGATATATTGGGCAGACTAGATGGGCCAAATGGTTCTTATCTGCCGACACATTCTATGTTTCTATGTTTCTATAGAACGTGTACTGGCCACACCCCAGAAACATAATTTCCTGCTTGTGTGATTGGCTCACCAATTTTCCCAGACATCTGCCTAAGATACAAGTCAGATTTCTGGCATCCCCTACAACAAAAATGTCATTTTTGGTGAGATACTCCCAATAGGAACACGTCTAAAGGGATGCAGACCCTGCAATTTTCCTCATTAGTGCCCTGCAGCTGCCACAGCTGATAGATAATTATGAAACGACTCCCATTTGACCCACTTAGCACAGAGGCAGAGAGAAACAAACAGGGATTTCTTCAGAATAACAAAAGGTAGGAATCTACAACAAAGTTTGTAAGAATCCTTGAAATGTACAGAGATCACCCAGAGGTGAATGTTTTTCCTCAACAAAAGTGGAGTTACGCTTTAATCTTCCTCAAACCTTTTTTGAGGAAATGCAATATTAGGTTCCAGCACCCAATTAACCCTTTATTTACTGATGTTGTGATTTGGGTGTGCATTAGCTTATCTTTTGTCTTACTAATTTTTTTGATCTGGGATTGAGGGCTGTAGACATGGGCCGAATATCAGGGAGCATCGGCCAGTTCAAAAGAAACCAGTCAACATTCGACCCATGTGTACGGCAGCCAGTCCAACAGAAGCCGGCCATTCAGCCACTTTATGACAAAAGAGCATGACCAAAAAAGGTCTGGCGATCGGCAGCAGATCAGTGCTGTCAGCCAATGGCTGAGAGCGTGGACCGGTGTGTTCTGGCAAATTGTTAGTACATCTGCTCCTCCTGAGCCCGCTGGGTTGAACAAATAAAAAATACTAGTATGTACTAGGCTTTACTCCCCAGCCTCTCCAATTCATACTCAATATGATTTTGTAACAAAATTAAACCAAAATTTGGATGATCGCTAGGTATTTTCTCTAGCACTTTGGAGTCAGTGAATCTAGCAGAATCATATAAAATAAATCAAATAAAGGAATTTGCATCTTTCCATTCTTCTAAGAGCTTCAACATCACCTTTCTCAACAGTTTGAATAATATCCTAATTTAGTTATGTTACATTCAATCATTTTCATGCCATACCCTTAGGGCAAACATTAATACCCAAGATTGTGGCAATTTAAATCTTTTGATAAATGTGGGAACTGTACCGGCAAGTTTCTTCATATTTTTCCAGTGCAATATTAAATTCCTGATATTCTTTGCACCTCTCCTGTTATCCCATAGTTACATACTGTATCTGGTCCCATGTTATTATTAATAATATTTGTCTCAGAATAGTTGATGGCACCTTTTCCCAGGAACCCTATACGAACAAAAGAATAGTGTGTGGTATTTAAGAGACACAAGAAAAACACCTTGTATATCTATCCAATATACTTATTGGCAGTTACTTAAACTAGTGCCATAATTTCTGTTCCCCATATTTACCAAAGTCATCTGCAGGGCATACACATGCAGCTGTGACAGCTGTGTCCTCTGTTTTGGACTGGTATATTCAGGGATCCAACTGCTTACGGCTTAGCACCAACAGTGAACAGGTTAGTCAGAAAACTGAGGTACAATATGAGTCACTTACCATTAACCGGTTGCCGACTGCCGCAAGTACATATACTGCGGCGGTCAGCCCCGGCCAGGCAAAGTGACGTACCGGTACGTCACTAGCCTGTCACTTGCTTGTGAGCCAATAGCGGGCGAGCGCGCACCCGCAGAGGCATGCTCCCGCCCCGGCTCGTTCCCTGGGAAGTCCGTGCGTGTGACCGGCGGACCCGATGTCCGCAGGTCACTCATGATCGTCCGCCGTGAAGGGAGAAAGGCAGGCGGCTAATGTAAACAAGCTGCCTGTCATTCTCCCCTGTGTATGAATAGTGATCATACGGTTCTACACCAGTAGCCATGTCCAATCACAGTTAGAAGCACGCCCCTAGGGACACACTTAACCCCTCCTTCCCCAATAAATTTAACCCCTTCCCTGCCAGTCATTTTGCAGTAACAGTACATATGTATAGCACTGATTACTGTAGTAATGTCACTGGTAACCCCAAAGTGTCAAAAATGTCAGTCAAGGGTCCGATCTGTCCGCCGCAATGTCGCAGTACCGCAAAAAAAGTCGCAGATCGCCGCCGTTACGCGTTAAAAAAAAAACAACAAAAATCTTTCCCTTAGTTAGTAAACGCAATAACTTTTGCGCAAACAAATCAAAATACGCTTTTTGCGATTTTTTTTTACCAAACATAGGTAACATAAAAAAAATTGGCCTAAAATGTTAAAAAATTTTGATTTTTACATTTTTTTGGGGGGAATTTCATACAAAAAAATGTGAAAAATATTGTTATTTTTGCAAAATTGACACTCTTTTTTTGTTTATAGCGCAAAAAGTAAAAATCGCACAGGTGATCAAATACCACCAAAAGAAAGCTCTGTTTGTGGGAAAAAAAGGACGTCAAATTCATTTAGGTACAGCGTCGCACGACCGTGCAATTGTCCATGAAAGTCACGCAGTGCCGAATCGCAAAATAGGCCCTGGTCAGGAAGGGGGTAAAATCTTCCGGGGGTTAAGTGGTTAAGTGAGAGAAATCATTGCTAAGAATGCACATTGGTAGCCCAATGTGAACGTGACTATGTTACGATGTTGCATATGTGGTCTGAGGTCAATGAGATGAATGGGATAAGTCTGTAGTGATGCCATGTCTGACATAAACATAATAGAGAAAAATGTGAAAAGAAGGAGAAAAAGATTAGGGCTGCAAAAAAAGGGGAGGGGGTGACCAGGAGAACCAACTGGTGCCTGGCTCCACATATGGACCAAAATGCAGTAACTGAACCACAAAAGCATATCAAGGGAGTAGTAGGGCGCCATCAAATTGGGAAGGAAGAAAGTACTGAACCCACGGCTGCCATCATTTTGTATAATATTCAACTTTGTATGGTCAACTTGGTAGTCACAGCCCCTAAAGCAAACTAAAGGGGAGCCTAGATACATTATCGATAAATGAGAAAGGACCACCTTGACAGAATCTGGATGTTAGCTTCTGTAAAGGAGATGTTTATGATACCCAAAATGCTCAGGAGCTTCACATAGTATATAACTTGCCTATACTGGTTTCCCAAACTGTCATATACAATAGTTTAGCAAGGGGCCCAAACAGCAGTGAATAAGTTGTGTATATTTCTCCCCTTTGACCCATTGCTTTTGCACACCACTTCACAATCAGATCTATTTCTAAATACAAAACTGTATCAATCAACTATAGTTGTAACCTAGCCTTTAATCTCCTTATCCACATTCACTTACTCCGAGCACTGGAGCTTTCTGATTACCATATCTTGTAGCATCTGCTATTTACAAATACCATTTGGAATGTAATAGCTTATTGACTTTGTACAAGTAGCTCAAATGGTTTTTCTGCTATTTCCTATAAGATTTTTGAATATTACATCTCTTCAATTTTTATTTATTTATTTTTTTGCTTTCAGGTAATTGGTTTTTCATACCACTGAAACCGTTAAATACTTCCTTCACGAAGCCATAAAATGTATTGTTTTTCTATATTTTTTCATTAGATTGTCAGAAAGAAGAGGAGGGAAGAAAAGGAAATAGGTGAAATTGTTTCCAGTATGTTTACACCAGTTTTATAATTCACCTGACAACTGAACACATTTAGATTGTAAAATTCCTATAAATATATAAATGTATTCAGTTAGTGATTGGAAGACCCTGAAAAGGTCTTTTGAGTTAATGATGTGTATATATTCCAAACATATTGCTGATATATTCACATTTATAATTGGCATGCTATTTTACTCTGGTTCTCTCACATATGTGTGATAGAAAGCTATACATCTATTTGTTCTTTTATCAAAAGATTTTCCTAATAAATTGGAAAGTTACTTTTGGATGCTTGCAAATGCAAGGTGTATTAAAAAGTCCATACAAATGCCACCACTGGTCCCTTTAGCATGGCAGATCTAGGGGGCTGCTGGGGTGGGATGTGCCCCCCCAAATTTAATAGTGCTCCCCCAGGCCTGGCCCGCCGAGCTTCTCCCCCCATCACCACACACAGTGCTGGGATAAGGAGAGGTAAAGTCTGGACAGTGCTGTTGTGCTATGCTCTCCCCCCCCCCCCCCCCTCCTGTTAGCGTTTCTCCATACAGCAGATGATACAGGATTGCTCCTAGGTTGGACTGCATATGATTTAATTTCCCGCCCCCTATCTTCTCCAGGTACTGCCTATGTCCCGGCAGCAGGAAGGGGTAGGGAGCAGGTAATCAAACCATATACAGTCTGGTCTAAGAGCGATCTTGTGTCATCTGCTGTATGAAAGAGTGCTGTTCTGACAGGAGGGGGGGGGGGTAGCACAGCACGACCTTCACTTACTCCTGCTGTCACTGCTCCTATAGCGTGTCCCCCTTGTAAGCTTGAAGGATGGGTGTGGGGAATTGCACTGGGAACAAATTGGGAGAGGAAGGTAACAATTATTTGTTGATTGTTGATGAGAGGTTTGTGCAGGAGGGGGATGGAGGGGTATTTGTGCTGGGAAGGGTGATTTGGTTAGGGGATTTGTGCTAGGAGGAGGAATGGGGGGATGTGTTAGGATGTGAGAATGAAGGGGATTGGTGCTAGGAGGGAAGATTTTTTTAGGGGGGGATTTGTGCTAGCAGGGGGGCATGGGGGGTTGTGTTAGGAGGAAGTTGAGTAATTTGGGCTCAAAGGGGGACGGGGGTGCTAGGACAGGGGATCTGGGGGAAGGATTTGTGCTAGAAAGGGAGATTTGGAGGGGAGAGGATTTGTGCTAGGAGGGGATTTTGGGGAGATTTGTGCTAGGATGGAGTAGGGGATTTGGGCTAAAAGGGGGCAGGATTTGTGCTAAGAGATGGGATTTGAAGGGTGGGGAATTGTGATAGGAGGGGACATTTGGAAGGAAAAGGATTTGTGCTGTGGGGGGGGGGGGGTTGGGGGCATTTGTGCTAGGAGGGAGGATTGGGGGAGATCTTCTGCTGGGGGGGATTGGGGAAGAAAGGATTTGTGCTAGGAGGAGGGATTGGGAGGAGGGATTTGGGGGGATTAACGCTAGGAGGGGGAATTGGGGAATGATTTATGCTACAGACAAAATATAGGAAAAAAGTGGGGCTTTGGAGGCTCAGATGAGGTGGTCAGAAGACTTAAACGCCACACAAAATATATTTAAAAATGCATTTTTATTGAGTATCAATTAAAAAAAGGGCAAAACCATGCCTAGAGACACACATATATAATGAACACATATATTAAAAATCAGAACACTACGTAGGTAACCAGATGGTACAAGTCTCAAAAAAGTTAGATATGGTCCCTGTGTTTGCCAACACGTTTAACCACTTACCGCCCGCCCGCCGTCATATGACGGCGGGACGGTGCGGCTATTATCCTGGGCGGACGTCATATGACGTGACCCAGTAAATGCAGGGCAGGCGCGCGTTCGCGGGCGCGCCGCCGTGCAATGCCGGTGTCGGTGTGTCCCCGGGACACAGCCGGTCACTGGCAGGGGGGAAACAGCCAATAGGCATGGCTGTTTCCCACGTGATCGGCTGTGTTCCAATGACACAGCCGATCACAATGGAGGCGCCCGGGAGATGACCACGCATGCGCGATCGGGAGCGCGCAGCGCGGTCATGTCGGTGGCACTGTGTTCCGTAGGAACACAGCTGTCACCGGCAGTAGTAAACAGTCACTGACAGTGACTGTTTACTTAGTGATCGGCTGTGAATCCATTCACAGCCGATCAGAAAATGTAAACAAAGAGCAGTAACTCTTGTGTTACTTCTCCCCTCATACAGTTTCCAGTATGAGGGGAGAAGAGCTAGAAATAGTGAGTTACTGCTCTGTACACATGTAAAAGTAAAATCAAAGTAAAAATCACACAAATAAAGGTCCCCACACAGTCCTCAGTCCCCCCCCCAATGTCACCTGTCACCCAACAGTCACCTCATCAGTGCCCAGAAATTGACACCCATAACGTACACATGTGAGCACAGCGATCGCGGGCAGAATCATAGCGATTCTGCCCGCGATCCGGAAATCATTGCAAATTGCGGGACGCCTGTGCGTTGCCCGTGATTTGCAATAGCATCCCAAACGCTGTGCGATGTTGCCGCCATTTCCGCCTGCCGAATCGCGGTAACATCACGCAAACATCGCATGACGCCCAAAAAAGGTACAGGAGCTTCTTTGGGGCGTCATGCGTTGTTTGCGTGATGTTACCTCGATTCGGCAGGCGGAAATCGCAGCAACATCGCACAGCGTTTGGGGTGCTATTGCAAAAAACGGGCAACGCACAGGCGTCCCGCGATTTGCAATGATTTCTGGATCGCCGGCAGAATCGCAGTGATTCTGCCCGCGATCGCTACGCTTACATGTGAACATAGCCTAAAGTTCACCGGTCACCAGAGACTGCCATCAGTACCGCCGTGCACCATCGCCCGTCACCTGTCACCCATCAGTGACCATCGCCCGTCACCTGTCACCCCATCAATCACTGTCACCTGTCACCCCATCAGTCATCGTCACCTGTCACCCCATCAGTCATCGTCATCTGTCACCCTATCAATCATCGTCACTTGACACCCCATCAGTGATCGTCACTTGTCACCCCATCAATCATCGTCGCATGTCACCCCGTCAGTGATTGTCACCTGTCACCCCATCAATCATCGTCACTTGTCACCTCATCAATCATCGTCACCTGTCACCTCATCAATCATCATCACCTGTCACCCCATCAGTCATTGTCACCTGTCACCCCATCAGTCATTGTCACCTGTCACCCCATCAGTCATTGTCACCTGTCACCCCATCAGTCATCGTCACCTGTCACCCCATCAGTCATCGTCACCTGTTTGGCATATACATGCAATTACTTACTGACCGCCTAACGACTATATGCGTCGGCCATTAAAAGCTAAATACTGGGGTTATGGCAGCAGATAGCCCCCATAACCCCGGTATTTTTTGAAACGGCGGGCGGTCGGCTTTCAGATAAGGGTGGTCCCAGTGGCAGATTCGCCGCGGAATTACCCTTACGGTGCAGGGGAAGAGGTGCCCCCCCCCCTCCTGCCGCGTCCCAGACGTTTTCCCAGCTTACTGGACCCGCCGGCAGCGGGGAAAACTATCCGGTCCCGGATCCTCAGAGACAGGAAGTCGAGTGAGGGCAAGATGGCCCTCACTCAACTCTATGGTCTTGGAGGACCGGAGCTACGTCAAAAGACGTTGCCTAGCAACCGGTTTAAAGGGCCGCTTTTTTTTTTTTCTTTTCTTTTTTTCCTCTTTCAACAATTTTTTTTTTTTTCTTTTTTAGTGTAGTTGTGAGGTGTGAGGTCTTTTTGACATCAGATCTCACAATAAAGAGGACCTGTCATGCCTATTTCTATTACAAGGGATGTTTACATTCCTTGTAATAGGAATAAAAATGATCAAAACATTTTTTTTTTAAACTGTGTAAAAATAAAAATATAATAAATAAAATAAATAGGAAAAAAAAATTAAAGCGCCCTGTCCCCGTTAGCTCGCGCGCAGAAGCAAACGCATACGCAAGTCCCGCCCACATATGTAAACGGTGTTCAAACCATACATGTGAGGTATCGCCGCGATCGTTAGAGCGAGAGCAATAATTTGAACCCTAGACCTCCTCTGTAACTCTAAGCTAGTAACCTGCAGAAATTTTTTAAATGTTGCCTATGGGGTTTTTAAGTACCAATGTTTGGCGCCATTCTGTGAGCATGCGCAATTTTGAAGCATGACATGTTGGGTATCTAATTACTCGGCGTAACATTATCTTTCACATTATCGAAAAAAATTGTGCTAAATTTACTGTTTTCTTATTTTTTAGTTCAAAAAAGTGAATTTTTTTCAAAAAAATCGCATTTGGAAGACTGCTGCGCAAATATGGTGTGATAAAAAATATTGCAACAATCTCCATTTTATTCTCTAGGGTCTCTGCTAAAAAAAAAAATATATAATGTTTGGGGCTTCCAAGTAGTTTTCTAGCAAAAAAAATGATTTTAGCTTGTAAACACCAAGTGTCAAAAATAGGCCCAGTCTTAAAGTGGATAAATGGACAACTTTGTGTAAAGCGCTACTTGGATGTTAGGCATATGTATGTGGCCAGGCTGTGAAAAAGTGTTACACATGTGGTATCGCCATACTCAGGAGGAATAGCAGAATGTATTTTGGGGTGCAATTTTTGCTATGTACATGCTATGTGTTAGAAATATTGCATAAATGGACAGCTTTGTGTAAAAAAAATGTGTTTTCATTTTCTTTCCACATTTTCCAAAAACTTGTGGAAAAAAAATGACATATTCAAAAGACTCATTATGCCTCAAAAATTATACGTTGGGCTGTTTGCTTTCCAAAATAGGGTCATTTTATGGGGGTTTCCATTGTCCTGGTGCTCCAGGGCCTTCAAAAGTGCGATAGGTTGTCAGGAAATTATATGTGTAATTTGTGCTCCTAGAATGGCGGACGCTGCTACTTGGATGTTAGGCCTCTGTATGTGGCCAGGCTGTGAAAAAGTCTCACACATGTGGTATCGCCATACTCAGGAGGAGTAGTAGAATATGTTTTGGGGTGTAGTTGCAAGTATACATATGCTGTGTGAGAGAAATAACCTGTTAATACGGCAATTTGTAAAAAAAAATAAAAAATAAAAAAAATAAAATCTTCATTTTGCAAAGCATTGTGGGAAAAAATTACAACTTCAAAAAACTCACCATGCCCCTTATTAAATACCTTGGAATGTCTACTTTCCAAAAAGGGGTCATTTGGGGGGTATTTGTACTTTCCTGACTTTTTAGTGTCTCAAGAAATGAGATAGACCTTCAGTACATCAGGTGTGATCAAGTGTGATCAATTTCCAATGATTCGCACCATAGCTTGTGGACTCTATAACTTTCACAAAGACCAAATAATATACACTTACTTGGGTTATTTTTACCAAAGATAAGTAGCAGTATAAATTTTGGCCAAAATTTGTGAAGAAAAATGACTAATTTGCAAAATTTTATGACAGAAACAAAGAAAAATGCGTTTTTTCACGATATTTTCAGTCTTTTTTTTATTTATAGCACAAAAAATAAAAAACCCAGTATTGATCAAATACCATCAAAAGAAAGCTCCATTTGTGTGAAAAAAAAAGGACACAATTTTTGTATGGGTACAGTGTTGCATGACTGAGTAATTCTCAGTCAAAATGTGAGAGCGCTGAAAGCTGAAAATTGGTCTGGGCAGGAAGGGGGTGAAAGTGCACTGTAGGCAAGTGGTTAAACTGAAGCCTAATAGCATGCAGCGGAGGGTCCACAGAGGATCCAGACACTGCAGAAAGCACTGTGCCCATTGCACTTCGAGTGAGGTGGCCTTGCGCCTTCAGCCACCCTCTTGTGATACTAGCCCTGGGACTTCTCTGGACACTCACTCAGAGATCCTTCTAGCTTTTCACCTATGTACCCAGACCACTCCTGCACTTCACGGTGAGAGATGCTGATGCAGAAGATAAACACAAGTAGTTGTTTATGTACTGCACTGGTTACTGAAGCAGTGATCATTCTCTAGTATCCATGACTTCAAGGACTTGTAGAGGCTGTGCCAGTTTGCCACCTTATGTCCCTATGTAGTTTAAGAGACACTGCTCTCATGAGCTTATGTTTGTTCAGCTTAATTGTTCTGTACTGTATGCACACTTTCTTGCCATTTTGACCCTGTTTACATTGTCATTCTTATTCTGCACCTGTTTAGTAAAGTTTGCATTAAAGCTACAGTCTCTCTGTTCATTTGGCACCTTTCCCTTACCTGTTACACTTGGCATCTTTAAGCAGGTTGGGCAATTTCAGAAAATGGTGACTCGGCAATAGCACTCAGTAGTGTATACTCTTAAGGGAAACAGGTGGCCCACTTCATCTGTAATAATGAACCTCTTATTACTGGCAGAAGTCCTGTCCCAACAACTGTTCAAGTACACAGGGCAAGTTCACAACTTGGATTAGATCAAGAGATTGCATGGCCTGATTTGAATATATGGGACCCCACCCAGCCAGTAGGAAAAACTGGCCATTAACGTCTTAGAGAGGGAATCAAGAACGTTAGTTTTGTACCAGTCATCAGAAGACCAGGATTCCCTTGACAAAAAAATTAACCACTTAGAAGTAGTTTACAGTGAAGTAGTAGTGTTAGGGAATTTTAGAAGCTCACTTCATTAGCAGAAAGCATAGACCAGGAGAACCCATTCCACTATATGCACTGAAACTACAAGGCATAACATAAAAAATTTGCCAGGGATAAGAGTGGCTGAGGAGGACAACCCAGCTAGACTGAGCGAGACAGATGGCTGGAGGAACAGTTCATAGATAAGCCTACCCTCTACCCCTGATCATTTGGCTGATTGTTCCGAGTGCACTAAATTGTGGCCTTATCATACAGACTGGTTTCCCAAGCAGTTGTTTACAAAATAAAGAAAGCTTGCAGGGAAAATCAATTTAAATGTAATTTCTTCCTTATACTTGTCAGTTTTGCTGCAGCAGATTCTATACACGGTACAGATGTGCTACTTTTGTCAGGCAGACTAAATGGACCCCTGAGGCACTATATTTAAAGGAATTTTTCATTTTTATTGTGTTACTTTAAGCATCATTAAAATCACTGCTCCTTTAAAAACAATCTTTTTTAAAAAACAATTTTGGATTGATACATGTCCCCCAGCAGTACCCAGACCCCATACCCTTTTTATGCCCAACAACTTGCACATAAGACTTCAAAATGGGGACTTTTGATTTTTCAAGTTTGATTGCCATAGAATTTAATAGGGTTCATGGTTTGGATCCAAACTTTTTCCATGTTCGAGAGTTCTGGTGCGAACCAAACCGGGGAGTGCTCAGCCCAACACTATTGTTCAGATTAGGCCCAGTGAGAATGGCATTGTTGAGGGAAAGACCTTCATATCAAGCACTTGAGTCAAAGACCACCGTGATCTCATCTGGCTTGTGAGGATGGTACACTCCAAAATATGTGAGGCATCAACATTCCTTTCATTCCCTAGGAGGTGGTGCAGGCTAAGCATGATCTCTCACAAACACCTTCCACAGAGAGTCAACAAAGTTTAGGGTGCATTGTACAGAAATAAATTGTGCTTCCGAATGCTGGCTATTATTTGGTAGATTTCTTCTTGATTTACGAAATGGTAGTGGTGCCACCCCACTGTTGAAACTGTCCTGATAGAACTCCTTACGCATAGTTTTTAGAAACTCCCTGTCTTCCATGTCTTTAGTTTTTACATTGAACACAGTGGTGTCGACATTATAATCGAAGACCTGAAAGGCCTTTTATCACCTCATGTGAAGAACTGTTTCATGCCTTTACTGCAAGTTCTTTCAATGGCATGGTAGTAATGCAACCATTTGGAAGGACTTGTGTCTTGAAAGAAGAAACTGTGGAAGACCTCCTGACATTACTCAGACAGACAATGCCTATGATGACCCAGCCTAGGTCCAGGTGTTGGGAATATGTTGCATCATGTGGCCTGTTGAATTGTTGGGTAGCCTTGTGTACCCTTGGGATGTCTCTGGAGAGAAACAGGGGAATATTGATAATTATTCAAAGAGCTGGCATGTAGTCAGCTACGTGTCTCAAGTGAGAGGAGTAAGAGGCAGCTGCAGGAGTAGGGGTCTCCTCCTTGTCAATTGGAATTTTGTTGTACTCAATGAGAGTGGGCAATGAGGTTTCTGCACTTTACCCAGGGGAGCTTCTAGAAGACCAGTGGCTCTCCTGTCTGAAACTTCTGTAATTCCAGCACAGGTGCCAGGGCGTAGGGTAGGGCATTTACTGCTATGTTTAAAAGGTCAAAAAGCTTCAATCCTACAAGAGACCTGTTACTCTGATCATCTAGAATAGTATACAATCTTACCGCTTTCTCAGATTTACCCTTGGGTTATACATGGACTAAGTATATTTTGCCCCAGGATTTTCTCCACAGACATCTGTACATGTAGCGGAAAATGGAGTATGATGCACTGTTTGGTCTGTGCTCTCCCCATCATTCTTTGTCTCCGGAGGGCTACCTGTGGACAGAGTGAGACTGTCTTGAAATGGATAAAGCACTTGCTCATGATCATCATTGTTGCATTCTAAGTACTTAATAGCAGCCTTACAAACTTTAGCATGATGTTCTGTGGAAGCACAGCATTTGAAGCAAACCCTAAATTTCTTTAAAAGCTTTTTGTGTTCTTGCAAGGCTTTCCTTCTGAAGCCAATAAATTTCCTAAGTGGGTGTGGTTTGCTATGAATGGGCCATTGGCTAGTAGAGTTCTAATTTTTCTTCTAATGATCAGTCTTTTGAAGGACTTTAGTAGGTGCGGGTAGTGCTTTTATTAAAACTAAACCTTTGTGGGCTTAATGTGAAATGTGTGAGATTTCAGACCATGGAGAAGGTGGACCAAGAGGATTGGACTCCCCAAAGGAGAGGCAGCCCTTTGCTTGCTTTTATCTGGCCCTTGGGGCACTATTTTATTCACTGATACCAACAATGGGACACAATTCCTCCCAATGACACAAACAATGAGGCACAATTTATCCCAATGACACCAATGATGGGGCACAATTACTCCCTGAAACAAACGATAGGACATTTTTTTTTTCCAACAAAGTCGGGACCTTTTCTACTACCAATAACCACAGTCTGGCCCCCCTAATGTCCAAAGGACAGTCAACTAGCCCTTTGTTTAGAAAGTTTTGATATACCTGGTCTAAACTATACATGATTAACATTAATCAGCAGTTCTTATTTATCTGCCTCATAATTCTGTTTAACCAAGCATTTACCTTGTCTGCTTAGTTCCTGATCTGAGAAGAATTCTAGATCTTGTTGTTTCAGCCTCCAGAGAAAATGTAGAAATTGTGCTGACAATGAAAGAGTTAGTTGGCAGTCTCTGGGAAATGCATCAATTGCTTACCCTAGAGGTTGTTTGTGAAGCACAGGCTGCTTTCTGTCTCACTTGTTTGAGAAGGTTTTATAAAAAGAAATCAGAATTGCATGTAGCAATGTTGGCATGTATGATGCACAACTGACCTGTATATTAGTCCTGTTAGGCAATCACTATAGTATTGGCGTCGAAGGCTGTAAAATGTTGTGCTGTGATTAGCTAGACTGCTGTATATCCATTGTCCATATAACATCTCACAGTATATTCATAGCTATAGATGGTTTTTTGAGTTGAGCTAAATTATTTGACAGGAGTTAAATGATTTTTTGACTGCAACTGTAAAACATTTTTTGACTTTTCCTTTTTTCCTTTTCCCTAATCTAGGCATCGCAAGTATGATCTCTGTAACCAATCCAGTTATGGTAAAATAGCTATAATTTACAATCTCAGCAGCTTTGGCAGACAGTGACTCAATCCAAATGACATCTTGCAGATTAAAGAAACTTTAACAGAAAACTTGTACAGAACTTCACAGATACCCTAAGCATCAGATAAGTAAAAAAAAAAAATCATAGTATGTCTAGCTCCAGCAATTATAAGTGCTCAGAACAGAAACTAAAGGCACAATGAAAAGAGTGTGGAACAAGCTATAGAGAGCATCTCCTAGTTATGGAGTTGAGAAGGGACACAATTATTTAAAGGCAAACAAACAGACAATACATGTGTAACATGATAGTAGTCAAATGCCTGTAACTCATGGCAAGGAGAAGCTTCTGAATGTTATATTTTAGATAGTTTTTCATAATTCATGTGACTAGTGCAAGTTGGTTAATCATTTAAAGGTTGATGGTTTTTTTGATGTTTTGGTTTTGTAAATTCAATAAAGTTGTGGTCTTGCCGTCTCCAATGTGAACAGTTTCTGAATGGTTATTTTGGCAAGGCCACTGTCACCTTGGCCCCTCCCTGTTGGAATATTAATTTCTGTGTAGGATGTATGCCTATTCTTCCCAGCAGTTAAGGGTGATCACTGGTGGGCACTGATAGGTGGCACTGGTGGGCACTAATAGGTGGCACTGATGGGCACTGATAGCTGGCACTAATTGGCACTGATTGGTGGCACTGAAGGGCACTGATGGCTAGCACTGATGAGCAGGCACTAATAGGCACTGACTGGCATTGTTAATGGCCACTGATTGGGGGTCACTGATGGGCACTGATTGGTGTCACTTATGGGCACTGATTGGTGTCACTGATGGGGCTTTACTGTAATCAGGGAACTGATGATCAGTAACTATAAACAAAAAACTATCAGCGCAAACCTAATTTGTGATGTACATACACTGTAAACAAATAAATCACTGTGCGTGAAATAAAATGTGCCAAATAGTGCAAAAAAATGTACAAAACATATGAATCATCAATGTGCAAAAAAGAATGTCCGGCAGCATACACCTATCGTGTCCACACTTCACAATAGAATCAAAAATAAATCAAAACTTGATGCGCCAGCAAATCTTCTACTATATGTCCCGCGACCTCCGGAGTGAGAGACTGGAGAGTCATCCCAGGAGTCCATACTCCCATATAGGCTTATGCTGGCCCGTTCGGGTCCCATATTGAGGTGAGAGGCCAATCTTTCAGGTGGAGGGATTTCACCATTGGTGTTTAATTTTCACGGGATTGAAGTCTTATTTGGACACTTGGACACCTATTCACTATTGGATTTGAGCACAAATTTTTTGGATTGTATATGTGGACTTTATTATATCATCACCTTGTGATTAATTGTGTGCACCTCTGGCGCATCACGTTTTTACTGATGATCAGTGCCTTGATTACCTGTACTGGTCATCCCTTCGAGGTAATGCCGCTGATTGGCTCTCCTCGCCACACGGCACTTCTGCATTTACATGTGACCAGCTCTGATTTGACACAGCTGATCACATGCGTAAAGAGCCACATCATCGGCTCTTTATAGAGATCGGGGTTGCACTGTGTCCTAGGAACGGCGTGAGAGCAGCCATTCTGGGGTGCCGTCATATGACATCGTCCCAGAACGGGAGCCGCACCGCTCCACTCCACTCTGCTGTCATTTGACGGTGGGTGGGTGGGTGGGAAGTGGTTAAAGTTTACAAAGTACAAAATAAGCACAAGGGACATTAGTTACCCTCAGTGTGTCTCTTGTGCTTCTGTCTAATTCAGTAGTAATCTCTCTCCTCCAATCAAGAGAGTGCCCGGCTATGCCCACCTTTGCTGCTCAGCTCCTCCATTATAGATGCTGTACTGAATTAAACATGGTCTATGAATGGAGGTCTGGCTTCACTATCCAAAGTAGACCTTAACCTCTGCTACATCTCTAGAATACGCCCCTTTTTAACCAATGACACCACCAAGCTTCTGATTCACTCCCTGGATATCTCTTGCCTCAACTACTGCAACTTCCTCCTCATTGGATTACCTTTACATCGACTATCCTCCCTTCAGTCCATAATGAATGTTGGTGCAAGACTCATCCACCTTACCAACCGTTCAGTGTCCTCCACCCCTCTCTGCCAATCCCTCCACTGGCTTCCTCTTACCCAACGAATAAAATTCAAAGTGCTAACAATAGTTTACAAAGTCATCAACAACTTTGGCCCCAGCTACATCACTACTTTGATCTCAAAAGATCCCCAAAGACCTTCTGCTCTCTAGCTTCCTCGTCACCTCTTCCTCTGCTCGCCTCTAGGATTTCTCCAGAGCTTCTCTCTTCCTTTGGAACTCCCTACACCAATCTGTCCGACTGTCTCCTAATCTATCCATCTTTAGACGATCCCTGAAAACCCTTCTCTTTAACCCCTTAAGGACCAGAATGTTTTACCTCTTTAGTGACCAGGCCATTTTTGCGATACAGCACTGCGTTACTTTAACTGACAATTGAGCAGTGATGTGAAGCTGTACTGAAATAAAATTGATTTCCTTTCTTTCCCACAAATAGAGCTTTCTTTTGGTGGTATTTGATGACCTTTGCAGTTTTTTTTTTTTTTGCGCTATAAACAAAAAAAGAGCAACAATTCTGAAAAAAAAAAACAATATTTTTTACTTTCTGCAAGAAAACATTCCCAATAAAAAAACATTTAAAAATCAAATGTTTTCATCAATTTAGGCCAATATAAAATCTGACACATATTTTTGGTAAAAAAAATCCCAATACGTGTAAATTTATTGGTTTGCGCAAAAGTTATCATGCCTACAAACTAGAGGATAGATTTATGTCATTTTTATTTATTTTATTTATTTTTTTTTTACTAGCAATGGCAGCAATCAGCAATTTTTAGCGGGACTGTGACAGATTGGACACCTAACGGACACTTTTGATTCTTTTGAGGGTTACCCGTGAAACGAAAACAGTAATCAGTGCTAAAAATTTGCACTGTTACTGTACTAATGACACTGGCAGGAAAGAGGTTAACACCGGGGGCGATCAAAGGGTTAAGTGTGTCCCTACGGGATGTTTTCTAACTGTGTGGGGTTGTATTCACTTGATGAACACAGAGACCTGTGTTACTAAATAGGAGGAACACAGGATCCCTGTGTTCATCTCTGACAGAACAGCGGTCTGCCTTGTTTACATCGTCAGACCGCGGTTCTGTCTTCATGGGGACTGATCACGCGTGGCCAGGCGGACATTGCATCTGCTGGACTCTATGATTGTCTCCCCCTCTGGCCAATCGGCACGTGTCCATGCCCCCCACTACCTGTTACACAAAGCGACGTACAGGTATGTCGTTTCACGTAATAGAGCTGACCTGCCACGGTAAAACTACGGCGGCTGGTCAGCAAGTGGTTAAAGAAGCCTACCTGACTTCTGATTAATACGCTGTTTCATTTTCTCCATCAGCTCATCCCCCACAGCTATTACCTTTTGTATCAATTGACCCTCCCTCTTAGATTGTAAGCTCTAATGAGCCGGGCCCTCTGATTCCTTTTGTACCAAATTGTATTGTAAGTGTAACATCTGCCTTCAAACTGTTGATGCTATAGAAATCCTGTACAATAATAAAAATAATAATAATAATAATAATAATAAAAGAAAGAAACAGGGGA
The DNA here is from genome assembly GCF_965119305.1 of Pelophylax lessonae. Lineage (NCBI taxonomy): Eukaryota > Metazoa > Chordata > Amphibia > Anura > Ranidae > Pelophylax > Pelophylax lessonae. The sequence goes on along the minus strand of NC_138769.1, from coordinate 178,581,527 downwards.
AGAAAAAAATCTTCATTCATAATAATGAGTTATATGCAACTCATAATTTAGTCCTTTTGGACTCTTACATGCACATCTGAAGCAGAAAACACGTGCATTACCTTGGGAATAAAATGTCAATTCTTTTTTTGGCATCGACACGCATTGAGGGCATACAAAAAAAGAATGGCCCCGCACCAATTCACACCAATGTAAATGGGCCCTATATTTTAGTTGGTAAAACCTAGCATGGGTACAAAAAGGGTTCAGATACCATTTTGTCCAACCTTGGAGGTACTCTTAGTGACCATAAGTAATAGGAGTGAACCATTAACCACCATTTGGCCATTACAGTTGTAAGCAAAATTCCACATGCAGATCTCCGTTTATCAAGCAGCAAAATATAACAGCTGATGAGTTCTCTGGCATTCTCAGAGGAGATCGCTCTCCTTTGAGTGCCTGTTTATGAAGCGGTGTGGATTTTCCTTTTGAGGAGTGAAGCGATCTGCAAACGCTTGGAACTGTGGAGAACGCCTCCTGTTACAATAATCTCGCAAGACATAACAAGATTACAGTACAAGAAAATCAGTGAAACTCTCTGGTGTCCGCTTATTAAGCAGTGGTGAACTGCTGCTGAGTATATGGGCGTTCTCAGAGGAGACCTGCCACCTCATATTAATAAAATAATAAAGTTAAAGTCTCCCTAAACAATATATATATAAAAAATTGAAGGAACACTTTTAAAACACATCAGATCTCAAAAGGGAAAAATATCATGCTGAATAGTTATATTGATATGGACTGGGTAATGTGTAAGGAATGAAAGGATGCCTCATTGTTTGATGGAAATGAAAATTACCAACCAAAGACACTGGCTGAATTCAAAGACACCCCAAAAATCAAAGTAAAAAAATTATGCAGCAGGCTACTCCATTTTGCTGAAATTTGATTGCAGCAACTCAAAATGGTATTTAGTAGTTTTTATGGCCCCTATGTGCTTATATGCACGCCTGACAACTTTGGGACATGCTCCTAATGAGACTACAGATGGTGTCCTGGGGTATTTCCTCCCAGATCTGGACCAGGATCTCACTGAGCTCCTAAACAGACTGAGGTGCAACCTGGCGGCGTCGAATGACCCAAAACATAATGTTCCAGAGGGGTTCTATTGGATTAAGGTCAGACGAGCGGGGGGCCATTTGATGGTATCAATTCCTTTATCCTCCTGGAACTGGCTGCATACTCTCGTCACATGAGCCGGGCATTGTCATGCACCAGGAGGAACCCAGGACCCACTGCATCAGTGTGGGGTCTGACAATGGGTCCAAGGATTTCACCCTGATACCCAATGGCAGTCAGGGTGCCACTGTCTAGCCTGTGGAATTCTGTATGTCCCTCCATGGATACTCCCCAGACCATCACTGACCCACCAACAAACCAGTCATGCTGAACGATGTTACAGGCAGCATAACATTGCTACCTGTAACATCATTTATAAAGATGGACTATAGCCTTTTTAGGATTTTTGTAGCTATACATGTAAAAGAGACCAGCTTACTATAAGCAATCTTCTCAATATGTGTCACTGTAGTAAAAATCCCTTTACTATGCATATTGTCTGTGACGGATGCTGGTACTCAGGCTGAGTAGAACCGCCATTACTGCTGGCTTGCTTCAGAGACCCTGTAACCCACTGATTTTATGCTTCCAGCCCACCCAGCCACTAGCCGGTATCTCAATGTAGGGTGGTAAGAAAAATAAGACTCTTATTGAAGAATAAGAGTCTTATGTTTCGCCTGACCTAATATACAGTACATATACATCGCCTGACCTAATATACATCATCTCTGGGGACAATCCCCCCTCCTTGTTGGCATAGAGACACAGGGTGGGGTAAACTGTACATCCAATAACATTATGGAAAGGTACATTCAAACTTTAAGGCTCCATTCACACCTGGGCGTTTTTGAGTGTTTTTCAGCTCCAAAAACGCTCAAAAAAAACATTCCAAAACGCCCAACAAGTAAAACCCCATTAATTGAAATGGCCCCTGTTCACATCTGAGCGTTTTGCAAAACGCCTGTAGCTGAAAAAAGTACATGAGCTTCTTTTTGGGCTGATTACCAGCGTTTTTGATAAATGTCAATGCCTGCCTCCAAAAACGCCTGAAAAAACGCCAGAAAATCGTGATAAAATCGCGGTGAAAATTGCGGCAAAAATCACGCTAAAATTGCGGTAAAAAAACGCAGTAAAACGCTACGCTCAAGTGTGAATGCAGCCTTAAACAAATCTTATAAACAAAAACCGGGCACGCAGCCAACTTTGTCAGTGAGAAGGACACTTGAGGAAACATTCCCCTTTCTTACTCTACCTCTGGTCTTCATGCTTGGAACATGCATAAATCACAGTAAAGAGGGTGGGGTAGCGTAAGTGACCGACATTAACCCCATAGGCCCAGCTGCCAGTACCATAGGAACATCGTACGGCGGTCACACTTTATATCTGAGCAACAAAATGCTGTATTGCCAGTAACAGCTGAATTATGTGTCAGTGTCAGAGTTCTTAACATGGACAACCTGACTGGTTCAGGGGTAGTATCCCAGTGAGGAAAAGGGAGTTGGGACAGATGCTAAATGGGACCGGTACTGTCACAATATGGTAGGTAAATATCACTGTCCAAAGTTAAGGAGCCTCTCCAACTTTTAACACAAACCACACATATAAGACCCAAAATAACAGGAGTAACACGAAATGCTGAGTCCGGTGTGGTTGTACTGTGAGTCTAAACAACACGTGCAAAGTGAGCGTTCAAATTGAACAGCAGCTGGCACCAAAAGGTGAATATATAGCCTCCAAAGAACTCTGTAAGAAATGGGTGCAGCGCTACTAATAAGTATAAACAATGATATAATGTGAATAAAAAACAAAATATACGTGTGACTATCGACAAATCAACAGTTCACATAAAAATTGTAGATAGGGTGGTTCTTAATCCAAAAAGTGAGATAAGTTCATCCGTGATATGTATGAAGGATCTGGACACTCACCAGACTTGAAAAGAAAAATGCAGTGATTATTATGACACCTCGAGTGAAAAGACAAAATCCACAATGTGTTCTTCCTTCACCATACGATTGCACTCACCAGATGACATGTAAAAACAAGCCTTTGCGCTGAATCCAACCATGAAGCAAAAACCTAGTCTGTGAAACCAATCTCACAAAGGCTGTATGCTGGATGTGCTGCATAGAATAAAAAGACCGCCATTCCCAATATGTGGACACGGCAGCCAAGCTTGTAGGCCCCTTCCGACGCGTTTCGTGTGCAAACATGTTTTCAAAGGTATCACATGTACTGTGAATCTGGTTAGGGCCGACCAGACTGAGCTTCTCATCACCCTGTGCTCCTAATAGACACAGGGTGACTTACACATAAGAGGGGCCTGGGGCGCTAAAAAAAGGAGTTTCCTGACCTCTCTAAGGTAAGTTTGGTTCCACAGCCCCCGTCTAAAGTGAATTCTGTCACATTATCTATACAGGGTTAAAGCATTTGTATATTGTGGCTTTTTCTATCCCTCTGCTTAGAAGTGGCAGCTTTTTGTTTAATATTATGATTTTTTTTTGCCCTTGAAAAAAGAAGAATTATTTATTCCTTAAAATAATAATATGATTTGTTAAGGCTTTCAGGTACATACATTTTCATACAAAGTGTACATTTTAATGATAGATCCATTTTAAAACATGAAAGTTCCCCTAAATGATTTCAAATTATTTTTATAAATAACCCGCCAAACTAGTTATTTTCATTTAGCATGACTGTAAACATAATGCTTTTCTAAAATTTTCTTTATAAATATTCTGAATAAAAACACATGTTCATAAAGGCAATCGTACGCACTGCATTAAATATAGAAAGCTACTTTTAAGATCGCAGAAATATCTAAAGGAAACTTCCTGTGTGAGATATGTGACTACTCTCTTTAAGTGTGACTTTTCCATCTTTAGCAGTTTCAGAATCCCATTAAGGGAATGAAGGTGCTACATTAAGTCAATAATGCAGAAGTTTAAGCTTCTAATGGGTAGGTTATCTAATAAATTGTGCACATTAAAAAAAAGCATTACATTTACAAAAAAAAAGAAGACAAAGTTAATGGGTCTTTGGATTTTTCTTTGGAACGGAATGACTGATAAAAATAACCTGAATCTGTGGATGTATCTAGAAGAAGCAGCTCTGTAAATGTACTTCGATTAAGAAGGATGCATTCTATACACACATTAAAAACTCTGAAGTTTATAGCAATTAGGCATGAGTAAATCTGCCAGTGTTCTTCAAATTCTGCTTGAAATTGATGAAGCATTAAACCAAATGAGGGGGGGGGTTGTTACAAAATTTTGCTCATTTCCAATGTTATTACACAAGCTATTGACAAAAAAAGGGAATGGATATCTGGGCACTGCCATGAGGGACATTTAGCAAAGCCAAAAAGTGTTTTTAAACATACCATACAGAGGGTGACAATGGAAATCCTTTAACCACTTTACCACTAGAGCATTTTGCTGTCTTACGTCTGGGCCACTTTTTGCGATTCGGCGCTGTGCAACTTTAACTGACAATTGCGCGGTCGTGCGAAGCCATACCCAAACGAAATTTACGTCCTTTTTCTCCCACAAACAGAGCTTTCTTTTGGTGGTATTTGATCACCTGTGCGATTTTTACTTTTTGCGCTATAAACAAAAAAAGAGCGTAAATTTTGAAAAAACAACAATATTTTTCACATTTTTTTATATGAAATTCCCCCCAAAAAAATGTAAAAATCAAAATTTTTTTACATTTTTGGCCAATTTGTTTTTTGCTACCTATGTTTGGTAAAAAAAATTCACAATAAGCGTATTTTGATTGGTTTGCGCAAAAGTTATTGCGTTTACTAAAAAAGGGAAAGATTTCTGTCATTTTTGGTGGGGTTTTTTTTAACGCGTAATGGCGGCGATCTGCGATTTTTTTTGCTGGACTGCAACATTGCGGCGGACAGATCAGGCCCTTGACTGACATTTTTGACACTTTTGGGGGTACCAGTGACATTACTGCATTAATCAGTGCTATACATATGCACTGTTACTGTAAAAATTACACTGACAGGGAAGGGGTTAATTTTATTGGAGAGGGAGGGGTTAATGTATGCCCGGTGCTTACTGACGTGTGTGGGGGGAGGTGACTGTGTGACACAAGGACAGATCCAGGGTTCAGCTATGCTGAACCCTGCAATCTGACCCTGCCTGTCACTTGGGAGATCCCCGACGATCGGGGAAGAGCGGCGGCGATCGCCGCTGCTCCTCCCCTGGCCCGACTCCCGCTGTGACTGAATACAGCCGGAGCGAGCCTCCGGCGGCGCACGCGCGCCACCGAGAAAGGGGAGTGTCTGACAACGTAGTACTACGTCGTCAGACGATAACAAGCCACTTTGCCGCAGTAGTACTACGGTACTCAGACGGCAAGTGGTTAAATGACATGCTTTAGAGATGCCTTAAAGTAAAACTATAGGCAAAACTGTTTTTTTTTTTTTTTTTCCATTTTGGATAGAGCAAGGGAGGTTTATAACCCCTGACAGATTTTTTTTCACCATCTGTGTTCCATTGCGGAGATTTCCCTTCACTTCCTGTCCCATAGCCAAACATGAAGTGAGAGGGAATCCCTGCAAATCAAAAGAATTCCTTGGGGACCCCAGGTCACCAGAACCAGTGTCCTCATTGTAAGATTTCCCCTCTATTACTTTTCTGGGGAAAACCCAAAATTTGGGATTTTCTTTTGCTTTCACTTTCAGTAATAACGGTAAACAGGACAAATAGAGAGGGTGAATCGCCCTAAAGGGGGTACAGAAAGCAATAAAAATTGGCAGGGGTTCTAATCCAACCACACTCCATCCAAAAGTAAAAATAAAAAAGTTTTGCTATTAGTTATGCTTTAAAGCTGTGTGTTGTTATGTAACAGTATGATTTTCAAGGATAGTGTCAGTGACATCTTACATTTGCATCACATATTTTGAATTTGTAATTGATTTTTTTAACTTTTACATTTAGCTAAACTTAAAGCAGTATTACACCCAAAAGCTAAACCTTAATTATATTACATGTAGCACCCTCCTAAACAGGTGCTAGGTAAAAGCATCTATTTTGCTCCTGCTGCTTATCAGGGGAGCTGATCTGTTAGTTTTACCTGTCACGTGTTTCCAGGTGTCCCCACTGTATCCAATGAGGGAGCTTGTTGGACAGGGGAGGAAACCCAGCCAGTGACATATCCTGTTTCATGGCAGTCCCAGTGGGAGGGCATGTGGCAATGCATCCTGGGATTGGCGATAAATAGGGCGGGAGCATGTGACAGGGCGTCTTTTGGTGGGAGCAAAGTCCCAGGAGGAGGTGGACGGCTATCTCTCCTCCTGCAGAGTGAGAAAAGTGGTCCAGGTGGTCAGCCTAGGGACCAGGAGTGGAGCTGGGCTGCAGAGGATCCAGTGTGCTGACCAGTGGAGCAGTTGGGCAGAGGACTTTGGGAAAAACAGTATCATGAGTACTAAAGGATCTGCCTAGGGGTCTCCCTAAGAGAGGGGACCACTCCAGAGAAGTTAGGGGATCAAGGAGCCAGCTCACTCAGAGTGTTGCAGTAAAGGGGTGCCATGTAGTGAACCCTGAAGATTAGGAACAAAGGGGGTGCCAGGAAGGGCCCTGAAGTTGTTCAGCAGTACAGTTCAGTTGCTTCAGAGTACAGATTAATTCAGAGTACAGATTACCTCAGAGAATTAACTTCAGTTCTGCGTCACAGCTAGTGACAGACTGAAACCAGCTGCCTAGCTGTGACTAGCTCAATTTCAGTGTTACTCAGCGTTAACCGGCATTTACTAAAGTCGTCCCTGCCTATTGTGCACAGTTTTGTTCATTTGGAGTATCCCACTCATCCCTTCTCCTATCCAAGTTCCTAATAAAACATAAAAACCAAAGAAACTGGACTGATTCTTGTCTGAGGTAAAATCACTTGGAAAATGCCAGATTGTTCTACTGTTGCTAATGGTAACCCGGGGGTTACCAGCAGCTTCCTTGGGAGTAGTTCTACATACATTTTATAAATTCATAGATGTGATGGCTCTATTAATTACCCTTTTTAGGCTCTCTTTCTTCTAGTTTTATCTGGTGATATAGCCAGCAAGTCTGTTGTTTGTCAAAAGCACAAGCTCTCCAGCAGAATGTATAAGTTTACATGGATGAGACAAACCACTTCATACTGACAGGGGTGATTAAATGATCAGCATTAATTTATTCATGAACAACCTTTATCCCAAAAGGAAAATAAACTGTTTGCTGTAACTGTTTGCTGTAAAGTGTGAGCTGGAGCCTTGGTCCAATTTGTAAAGCCCCATAACACAGGCTGAATGCATTGACATTTGGCCTGTGTGTATGGAAGCCAGAAGCCGTTTGGCCAGCTTCTGTCGAACAAGCATGCTGGAAAACCAGCAGCCGACCGACTCCCGACCGGTGCTCTCAGCCAATAGCTGAGAGAGCTAAATGCAGTGTTCTGGAAGGGGGGGCGGCCCCCGTTCAGAACACAACATCTTAGCGGGGGAGATCACTGTACTAATGTTGGATTGTTAGTACAGCAGCTCTGACCAGAGCTGACAGTTTTTTGGGGGTTTGTACCCGCTGGGTGGAACGGAAAAAGACTCATAGTTTGTAATAGGCTTAAGTCTATCTAAATACATCTAACACTATCCCCAACCCCCCCCCCCCCCCAGACTGAGATTGCTGCTGTCTGCTGTGTCCCCTGTTCTCATTCATCCAGAATTAGAAGGTATTTTTGGTGAAATAGTTTTTGGAGGTAATAGGCTTTACGTGACCAGTGGAAGCAACAGCCACAACAGTAGCCAGTGACAAAAGTTTCATAGTATATTTTTTAAGCTTACTTTTTCATGGTATCACACTACATTGTATTTGAAAACCACAAAGCCCTGAGCCCCCTCCCTCCAATCCTTTGTATCCACAAATATTTCCAAAATATTCAAAATGTAGATTTCAGATATACATTTGGCAGAAATTAGCTGGTGTCAGAACAATGTGCAAGCACTTGAATAGGTATTGAATATAAAGAGATAAAGCAAGGTATTTCTTGCAATAAAAATTAAAGTGCATTGCCTGGGAGACAATAGCCACATAAATTGTTCAATGGCTGGATGTCCAATAAATTAGTTAGGTTACAATATAAGAGAGAGAGAGCGAGAGAGAGAGAGGGAGAGGGGGGGGGACAGATTATATTTGAGAGACACTGGCCACAAAAATTGCACAGTGGCTTGACTGCGTAGCTCAAGAGCTTGTCCCCAAGCTCTTTGCTCTGCAACCCCTCCCCTAGGTAAACTAGTCCAAATTTCCTAGCCTGGGTATTACCCAAAATTACCCCTATGCTCAACATCTTAATGCCAGCTGGCCAAAACTGCTGTTTTTTCAGCTGTTCCTAGATTTACATGGGTTTATGGCCTATGTCACCCCACAATATTATGTCTCTGCTATTATGTCTCCTAGAAGGCCATTTCTGCCCACCACTACCATGTGGAATGCAGAAGGGCAATGAGAGACAGAGGGGCAATACGGGGAGGAGGAGTTGGATGGTTGGCTAGCTGGCAGTAATAAAAAAGAGACCATGGGACAGGAGAAGAAAACCATGCTTTTTACAACTCGGGGGAAGGGCAGGAAGTAGCAAATGGGAAGGGGGGGATTCTATGAAAAGGCAAAAAGGTAGGTAGCGATCATACGGTTATGAGCGATCATATCAAGGTACTAAATGTTCTGTATATATTGTAGTAAGCACTTTTTCTAAAACCTGCATCAGTCTTAGAACAAAATACAATACTAAATACTAATAAATGACTATATAACAGTAAGTTCCCTTCTTTCTGTGACTGATAAAAGGTTTTGTTTAACAAATATCAATATACAACATATGTAATATAATGTGTCAATAAGTTAATTCTACAAGAGTCTCTGTGTACACTTAAAGTCCACCAAATAGTGCAAGCCAGTCTTGCGTGATTAATGGTAAGGGTCCTTTCATGCGGGCTTTTCACCCGGCGGACTTTGTTTTTCTTAGCGGGAATCGATTGGCCGATCCCCGCTGAGCAGGCAGATGACAGGTCCATCTCAGCTTACCTTGCAGAGACAAACCTGTCAGAGCCCCACTCTTCTCTATGGGAGATCGGATGAAAACAAACCGCCTGTCCATTTTCATCAGATCCTATCTGATCCAATCCTCCAGATGGATGGAAAATAGGGTTTCCATCCATCTGGATTTCACGAACAGGATCAGATCAGATAGCGGGTGTCATCAGAGATGTCACTGCTGACATCCGCCACTCCATAGGGATGCATTGAGCATCCGATCAGGTCCGCCTGAAAAAACTGACAGACGGACCTGATCGGAAAGCCTGTGTGAAAGGACCCTAAAGGAGTGCGGTAATGATTACCAACACAAACAATGCTGTCAGGCATTTTATTACCAAAGCTAGATTTACATTAGTGTGGGCATGCAATCACACACCTTCCTGCACCCGCAGAAAAAATGCAATGTAGTTTAGGAGGGGGTATCATTAACCACTTTAATACAGGGCACTTCCCTCCCTTCCCGCCCAGGCCAATTTTCCCCTTTTAGCGCTGTTGCATTTTGAATGACAATTGCGCGGTCATGCAACACTGTACTTACACCAAATTTATGTCATTTTCCCCCCACAAATAGAGCTTTCTTTTGGTGATATTTGATCACCTGTGCGATTTTTACTTTTTGCTAAACAAATAAAAAAAGACAGAAAAGTTTGAAAAAAAAAATTTTTTTTGTTTATGTTATACAATTTTGTAAATAAATAAGTTTTTTCCTGCACTGATGAGCACTGATGAGACTGCACTGACAGGCACTGATGAGGAGGCAATGATGGGGTGGCACTGATGGGGTGGCACTGATGGGGTGGCACTGATAGGCGGAACTGATAGGCGACACTGATAGGCGGCACTGATAGGCACTGATATGTGGCACTGATAGGTAGCACAGATATGCAGCATTGGTGGGCACTGATAGGTGGCACTGCTGGGCACTGATAGGCGGCACTGATGGGCACTGATAGGTGGCACTAATGGGCACTAATGGGCACTGATAGGCAGCACTGGTGGGCACTGATGGGCACTGATGGGCGGCACTGATCGGCACTGACGGGCGGCACTGATGGGCACTAATGGGCACTGATAGGCGGCACTGGTGGGCAATAATGGGCACTGGTGGGCGACACTAAAGGATGGCAATGATGGGCACTTGTGGGCAGCACTGATAGGGAGGACACTGGTGGGCATCACTGATGGGGAGGGCAATGGGGGGCTCCCTGAGCCCTGATTGCCATCCCTGGTGGCCATAGTGGGCATCCCTGGGGTCATAGTGGGCATCCCTGGGGTCATAGTGGGCATCCCTGGTGGATCTAGTGGCATCCCCCCCCGAGGGTCTGCACTGGTAATCAATGATCTGATTACCAGTGCCGACCCCCCCCCCCCTGTCAGGGGAGCCGCCGATCGGCGCTCCTTTACTCGTGCCTGTCAGGCACGAACTAAGGAAAGCCGATCAACGGCTGTTCCTGTTTACGATGTGACCAGCCGTGATTGGACACGGCTGATCACATGGTAAAGAGCTACGTCAATAGTCTCTTTACCGAGATCGGAGGTGCAGGGAGTCAGACTGACACCTCGCATCACCGATCGCCGCTCTGCGCGCCCCCGGGGGGCGCCCAGAGCGGTGTTATCCTGCCGCCGTCATATGACGTCCGGTCAGGATAACTCAACCACATTCCCGCCGTCATTTTGTAATAGGGCGGGCGGGAAGTGGTTAATCCAAATGGAATCCTTGCATGGTTTCCCGCACTGGAAATCGCACTGCATTATGTGGCTTCCCTGCAGACACATTTTCTGAAAGGGTGCAGGGACCTTTTCCCTGCTTTCAGTGGGTACAGCAGCCCATTCAAATGAATAGGCTGCTGTGCTCTAGCAAAAGAGGCGGTAGAGAAACCATGTAGATGTGAACCAGTTCTAAAAGGTCCTCTTGTTCTCATGAGTGTCCCGTTTGTGTAGGTCGTGAGAGTGGCTTCAATTTTGATTTGTATCGTACAGCAGTGGTGCAAGACTATTTATCACACAAGACTGGATTGTACAATTTGGAGGACTTCAAGGATACACAGATTATTATCCCCTTCATGCCTAAGACTTTTTCTGACTTTTGTTCCTTATAAGTTAAAATCTGTATTTTTTTCTCAAAAATTACTTAGAACCCCCAAACATAATATATATATATTTTTTAGCAGGGAATAAAATGGCGATCATTGCAAAATTTTATGTCACACTGTATTTGCCCAGCAGTCTTTTAGATGCAATTTTGGGAAGAAATACCCTTTCATGAATTAAATAAAAAAAACAAAAAAGTAAAGTTAGCCCATTTTTTTGTTATGTGAACGATGATGTTACATATATAAAAATAGTGCAGCGCTAGAAACAACTAAATTAATAAATATGTCACATTAGTCATGGGTGCAGTGAAGTAAACAAGACCAAAAAAACAGGGAAAAAAGTCCATAGGAGTCATGAGTCCCAAAGATGGATCTTAGATGGAAAGTAATAATCCAAAAGGAGGTTAGGTCCCAAGGTATGGTGAGCAGGAGGAAGACACCCGTGGTAGGTAAATAAGAGATGGCTTCTTACCAGAGGGAGTGGGCCCCCAACTTAATGGACAGGCTACAAAGGCTATGGAAAAAAGAACCACTCAGGATAAACTCTTTCCTCCACATGCATAGGGATATGGACCGCTGGTAATCACTCTTGACATTCCAAGGTACAACACACTGTCGCAGTAAAGCTCATATACAACTCCGAGGGGGTGAGAGAGAGCTCTGTACTGGGTGAGGATTTAGGGGTGGTGATAGAGAGCTCTGTACTGGGTGGGGATTAAGGAGTGGTGATAGAGAGCTCTGTACTGGGTGAGGATTTATGGGTGGTGAGAGAGCTCTGTACTGGGTGAGGATTTATGGGTGGTGAGAGAGAGCTCTGTACTGGGTGAGGATTTATGGGTGGTGAGGGAGAGCTCTGTACTCAGTGCTGTATTTTGGCCTAGGCCAACAAGGCCCAGGCCTAGGGCGGCACTTTGCAGGGGGGCAGCAAAAAAGCCACCCCTCCCTCCACCTGAGACTCTATTGGCCACTGGTTGCTAGAGCCGCCTCTCACTCACCCCCTCTCTCTCTCTCTCTCACACCTCCTCTCTCTCTTCCACCCCCTCTCTCTCTCTTTTTCTCTCACCCCCTTCTCTCTATCATCTCCCCTCTCTCTCTCACTCTTTGATCCCCCTCTCTCACCCACCTCCTCTCACCCCCCCCTCTCGAGATCTCAGGGGTTCATGCTGAGACTTGTAGTCCTTCAATTTTGGAGGGAGTCACATCCATTAAAAAGGGAGTGGGGCAAATTTACATAGGGGGGGCGCCCAATTTTAGTCTTGCCTAGGGCAGCACAAAAACAAAAAACACCACTGTCTGTACTGGGTGAGGATTTAGGGGTGGTGAGAGAGAGCTCTGTGCTGGGGGGCATGGGAGGATTTGGAGGGGAGCTCTGTAAAAGGACGAGAAGAGGTAATGTTTACTTTTATACTGGTGTGTGTATTACCTACTCTCAAGTCCTGTGCCATGAGAGTAGGTTTCAATCGCTCGATTTATTCTCCCTGGAGAAGAGACGTCTGAGGGGGGACATGATAGCAATTTATAAATATCTTAATGGGGATCTCAGCTTAGAAAAAAAACTGCTTATTCGAAGGAATTGCATGAGGACTCGAGGACATACAATGCGATTAGAGGAGAAGCGTTTTAACCTCAGGCAACGAGGAGGGTTCTTTACTGTTAGGGCTACAAGATTGTGGAATTCTCTACCACAAGAGGTGGTTTCTGCGGGTAGTATGGTGGCTTTCAAAAGACTCTTAGACTTACATCTCAAGGATCAGGACATTAAGGGCTATGTGAGATGATTACAGCCACGCACACACCTACACAGGTTGAACTGGATGGACTGTTGTCTTTATTCAACCTCACCTACTATGTAACTATGTAACAATGAGCAATTTACATGTCTGAGCCTTTTGCCCTGTACGGTATGCACACCTGAGCTCTGTTCTCTGTGTGGTATGCACTTCTGAGCCCTAAACTATCTGGACTTTGCTGTATATTTCATACCCGTGACAACTCTATATTTTGGGCTATATATGACACACTCCTGATCAATGCTATATTTTACAACACATACTTCTGACCAAAGTGTTTATTGCCTCAACAGTGGTTGGTTGCTGCTAAGCAGTCATTGACTATTTTATGAAGTTCTTCTGTAAGGTAGGTTGAAAAGTATATGTAATAGATGAGTTTCTTTTTTCAAAATGATTGTGCTGAATGTTGTACATGTCTCTTCAAACTTCTTCTTGTGACAGAGTAATAAAGCATATTATGTGGGTACAAGGACTGTTGCATAGTGTTTTATTTAACAATGCCCCTTTGAGACCCTCCTACCTGTGAAGTTTGGACACAACTACCATTTGACACATCTGTGCCTATTTTCTGACAGAAAAAAGCTCTGCACATACACTGGGTGGCAGGGCCAAACTAGGGAACAGGTGCCTCGGGCGCCACATTGAGAGGGGCTTGCAGTCCTTATGCTCCAGGCGATCCATGCAGCCTCCCTGTCACAATTGGACATCAGGAGTTGCGGGGCCGGCATTTATCAAAATCAATAGGCTATATATTCCTCCCGCAGCTGCAAGAGGAAAATGCAGCTAATTGGTTCTTGTAAATGCTGCCCCTCCCCCCCCCCACCCCTGCTGGGCAGGTTCCCCTTTTTTTGCTGCCCAGGACCCCCCCCCCAACTCTGCAGGCTTCCTTCCTGTCCCACTGGCTGCTGCAGGGGATCCAAGCTTTCCCCTACTGACACGTCCACTGCTCTACTGAAACTGTCCACTGGCCTAATGGCACTGTCCACAGCCTTACTGGCACCAACCTCGGCCCTACTGACACTATCCACTGCCCTACTGACACCATCCACTGGCCTACTGACACCATCCAATGCCCTACTGACACCAACCTCTGCCCTACTGACACTATCCACTGCCCTACTGGACCCACAAAAAGTTAGTGCCATTCTTGAGTGGCCAGTGCCAGCAGATCGAAAAGGAGTCCAGAGATTTGTTGGATTTGCTAACTTTTAATCGTAAATTTATCAAGAACTTCTCAACTATCATCAGCCCCATCACACAGCTTACTAAACAAAACACCCAAATTCAGTGGACTCCGGGAGCGCAAGTCACCTTTGATAAATTAAAAGCTCTCTTTACATCAGCACCAATTCTGCAACATCCTGATCCTGCATTACCTTATGTCCTGGAAGTCGACGCTTCGGAAAATACAGTATGTGCTATCGTATCTCAGCGACAAGGCGCTAAGTCTCTTCTACATCCCGTGGCTTTCTTCTCAAGAAAACTCAGTCCATCAAAGATAAATTATGATGTGGGAGACCGTGAGTTACTCGCCATCAAGTCCGCTCTGGAGGAATGGCGTTATCTGCTTGAGGGAGCAAGTCCTCCAATCCTGATTTTCACGGATCACAAAAATTTAGAGTATCTCCATACAGCTAAGTGTCTAAGATCCCGTCAGGCCAGGTGGGCCTTATTTTTTTCAAGATTCTCATTTCACATAACCTACAGACCTGGTTCTAAGAATGGGAAACCTGTCGCCCTGTCACGTATGTTTCTGGAAGAAAAGGAAGCTACTCAAATGACACTATCCTATCCTCGCAAAATTTTCTGTTACTGCAAGGAGATTTTGTGTCACAGCTCAAACAAGCATCAAAGGAGGAAGGTCCACCATGTGACTCACAATTGCAAGAACGGGATGGATTGTTTGTTCATGAGCAACAAATTTTTGTACCTTCAAGTCTTCGCCAGTCAGTCTTAAATTTGTGCCATGACCACCCTTAGGCAGGGCATTTTGGAATTCGCAAGACTTTGGAACTCTGGAGACTCTGGAACGGTCTTTTTGGTGGCTTGAAGAAAAGGCAGCAACCCTAGCTACCGCACCAGAAAGCAACAGCACGTTATGAGGCGATTTCATTGATTGCTTATGTGGCGGCTGTTTTAACCGTTTTTATCATTTGAGTCCCACTTTGTGGGAATATTTTAACTCATGTTAATAAATGTATTACTTTTTATTCAACATTGTTCCTATTGGTCACATGATTTTTGGCATCACTCAAAGTCCCACCTCTTCCCCTTCTGTCCTATTTGGCAATTGTTGTCTATCTATCAGGGACAGATGCCTCTTTTTCATTATTGATATGGCCAACAGTTAGATGGTTGCAAATATAGGCGATTTCAAGCCTCAGCTATGTAGCAGATTAGGAGGAGCACAGCCGTTACAAAAGAAGGGAGCCTAGAAGTTGGTCTTTAATAATTCACTTCTTCTTTCCCAGCAGTTAAAGCAAACAATATTTTTTCGTTTTGGGATAAAGGTTTTGCATGAATAAATAAAAGCTGATAGTTTTAATTGCCCCTGCCAGCGTTAAGTGGTTTGTCTCATCAATGTAAACTCATACATTCTGCTAAAGAGCGTGTGCTTTTAAAAAACAACAGACTTGATGGCTGGATCACCAGATGAAAATGGGAGAAAGAAAGCCTATAAAGGAAACTAATACAGCCATCACATATAAGAATTTGTTAACTGCAATGTAATAAATGTTTTCTTTTGGGTTTAATACTACTTTAAGTAATGTGCACATGGACGGTGCAATTCACAGAACAGTGCTATGCAAAAAGTTCCCCAGCACACTAAACAGCTAGTCAGCAAAAAGCTAATTATAAACTGTTTTAGCAACTTGCATTAAAACAGAGGTTTATTGCATACATTTGTAAATATATATAAAGTCACACTGCTGCCAAAGTCATTCTGCAAAATGTGATTATAACTCCAGTCCATTAGGGCTCTTTATATAGCCCTGAATATTGGGATATATATAACATTCAACGAATTGAAAGCAGTTATGCCTTAATGGTAGCCTATTTGTGTTTAAAAGCACATGGACAAACTAGAATCTCAGACTTGCTCAATATAGTAGCAGCTCGAGACCTTTAGTGTCTATCTGCATAAATACAACAAGCAAAATTAAAATAACTACTCAGCTCAGAAAGAATCAGTATAAAAAATGCAAGATCTGACAGAAAGAGTTGCTTCTTTGTCAGAGAGGTCCGACAAACTCCAAACTGTGCGAGGAGAATGGAGAAGAGGAGCTGAACACAATTCCACCCTTTATAACTTCAAAATTCTAAAGCCAGAAACAAGATGTTCAGATCAAAATCTCCTGTCTGTGCTAGACAAAAACTGTCCATTTGGAATAAAACCTTATCTAGCCCAGGGTCTTCATGGACTTCTCATGAGGCCCTGTCTCAAATAATCAAGTTTAAATGGTCTGGTGTGTAATTTAGGGAATACACATCCGTGAGGCTGGGGTAGGGGTTTAGACTGAACTGCAGCCTATCTCCAGACAGCCGAGGTAAGATTTATGTGTTTTTCATAATTCTTACAGTAATGAAGTTTCCTTCTTAAAAAAAAGTGGTTACATTAGAGTACAAGAAGATAACACTCAGTTAGACACTGAACACTATATTACAAGGTCCAGAAAGTTAATTAAACATTTTATACCTCCTAGGAGAAACATACATCAGATATTTATCAACTTTAGTCTCTAGCAGTTCATAATGTTATTCTGATGAACGATATGCTAGTTTTCGGATTGTGAAGTGGTGTCCTTTGGAAATATAGACTTAACTAGCATAGTGGGCATTTAGAAAGTTTCTACATGACAAAATAAAATGCTCCATGACACCAACAACACACTCCTCAGACCTATTCACTGCTGCGTTATCTGCACCACCTTGTCCAGGAACAAGTAAAAAGAGTTGCACAAGCAGCTGTAAGCTCTTGTTTCACCATTGAAACTATGAAAGAATACTTTGAGTATTTTTTAAATTTAACGCCTCTTTCACATGACTGGTTAGTGGATTCTTGCAGCTGGAAAGACCTGGTGATGTGAATAGTAACCACATTCCAGCCTATAAAAACTAATAAATAGGCTAACAGGGGCCACCGCTATTTGTATGTAGCCGCAAAAAGAGTGGTTAGCTGCGGTTGTGGATGGACATCCAAGGACGTCTGGCCCTAACCACACCTTATGTGCAGCTACATGTAAACAGCGGTGGCCGATATCAGCCCATCATTACTGTAAATAGACTGTGCAGCTGCCGCAATTCACATTCTCTGGTCATTCCAGCCACAAAAATCCACTGATTCTTTTTGTTGGAATCTGGCGGCTGCATGTAACCGGCTGTGTGAAAGCGGCTTTAAACCCTTTTAGTTTTAGGCTCCATGCACACAGGGCGTCATAAAAACGTGCTCCAAAGCTGTTTACATAACGCCGGGAAACAGCAGCTGTAAAAACGTGCTTTCAGTAGCTTTTTCTACTAGCGTTATTGCACGTTTGGCCACAGTAGCTGTTAGCAGCGTTTTTTTCTGCCTCCATTCAAAATCAATGGTTCCCTATGGGAGCCTATTGATTTGAATGGAAGTCACACCGCAGGTCGGATCAGGGTGATCCGACTTGCGGTGCGACCTGCACTGTGAGAATCTTGAGGGGGAACTCCACGCCAAAATGGGGAAAAAAACGGCGTGGGGTTCCCCCCCCAGGTTCCAAACCAGGCCCTTCGGATCTGGTATGGAATTTGAGGGTAGCCCCGTGCCGAAAAAACGGCGTGGGGTCCCCCCCCCAAAATCCATACCAGACCCTTATCCGAGCATGCAGTCCGGCATGCCAGGAAAGGGGAGGGGACGAGCGAGCGGCCCCACCCCCCCCTGGATCATACCAGGCCACACGCCCTCAACATGGGGGGGTGTGGGTGCTTTGGGGCAGGGGGGGCTCTGCACCCCGAACCTCAAAGCACCTTGCCCCCATGTTGATGAGGACAAGGGCCTCATCCCCACAACCCTGGCCGGTGGTTGTGGGGGTCTGCGGGCAGGGGGCTCATCGGAATCTGGAAGCCCCCTTTAACAAGGGGGCCCCCGATCCCGGACCCCCTCCCTATGTGAATGGGTATGGGGTACACTGTACCCCTACTCATTCACCCCATAAAATGCAGTGTATGGAAATAACGACAGGAGACGTTTTGGAAAATTTATTAAAAATCTTCATCCGGCTCTTGTCCTCTCCGGGGGTCTTGTCCTCTCCGGGGGTCTTGTCCTCTCCGGGGGTCTTCTCCTCTCCGAGGGTCTTCTGCTCTTTTGCTGTCCGCCCTTCTTGTCTTCTCCTCTCCGGGGTCTTCTGCTGTCTTCTGCTCTTTTGCTGTCCGCCCTTCTTGTCTTCTCCTCTCCGGGGGTCTTCTGCTGTCTTCTCCTCTCCGGGGGTCTTCTGCTGTCCGCCCTTCTGCTGTCCAATCTTCTTGTCTTCTCCTCTCCGGTCTTCTGCTCTTTTGCTGTCGGCTGTCGGTTGTCCTTCTTCCTCCGGTCCTCCTCCTCCGACGTCTTCAGCGATAATGCCGGGCTCTGGTCTCTGCAGCTTATTATATAGCCATTAGGGGCGTGGTCGCCAGATGACGTCATCGGGAGACCACGCCCCCTTGTGTCACAGATGACGTCACCTGTGACACAAGGGGGCGTGGTCTCCCGATGACGTCATCTGGCGACCACGCCCCTAATGGCTATATAATAAGCTGCAGAGACCAGAGCCCGGCATTATCGCTGAAGACGTCGGAGGAGGAGGACCGGAGGAAGAAGGACAACCGACAGCCGACAGCAAAAGAGCAGAAGACCGGAGAGGAGAAGACAAGAAGATTGGACAGCAGAAGGGCGGACAGCAGAAGACCCCCGGAGAGGAGAAGACAGCAGAAGACCCCCGGAGAGGAGAAGACAAGAAGGGCGGACAGCAAAAGAGCAGAAGACCCCGGAGAGGAGAAGACAAGAAGGGCGGACAGCAAAAGAGCAGAAGACCCTCGGAGAGGAGAAGACCCCCGGAGAGGACAAGACCCCCGGAGAGGACAAGAGCCGGATGAAGATTTTTAATAAATTTTCCAAAACGTCTCCTGTCGTTATTTCCATACACTGCATTTTATGGGGTGAATGAGTAGGGGTACAGTGTACCCCATACCCATTCACATAGGGAGGGGGTCCGGGATCGGGGGCCCCCTTGTTAAAGGGGGCTTCCAGATTCCGATGAGCCCCCTGCCCGCAGACCCCCACAACCACCGGCCAGGGTTGTGGGGATGAGGCCCTTGTCCTCATCAACATGGGGGCAAGGTGCTTTGAGGTTCGGGGTGCAGAGCCCCCCCTGCCCCAAAGCACCCACACCCCCCCATGTTGAGGGCGTGTGGCCTGGTATGATCTAGGGGGGGGTGGGGCCGCTCGCTCGTCCCCTCCCCTTTCCTGGCATGCCGGACTGCATGCTCTGATAAGGGTCTGGTATGGATTTTGGGGGGGGGACCCCACGCCGTTTTTTCGGCACGGGGCTACCCTCAAATTCCATACCAGATCCGAAGGGCCTGGTTTGGAACCTGGGGGGGAACCCCACGCCGTTTTTTTCCCCATTTTGGCGTGGAGTTCCCCCTCAAGATTCTCACAGTGCAGGTCGCACCGCAAGTCGGATCACCCCGATCCGACCTGCGGTGTGACTTCCATTCAAATCAATAGGCTCCCATAGGGAACCATTGATTTTGAATGGAAGAAAAAAAACGTATAACGTGGCTTAACGCACGTTAAGCAACGTTATGGAGCCTTTAGCAGCGTCAGACGTTTTTTGCAGCTTGACGCTGGAGCTCCTGAACCCACAGTTCCTGGGTTTTTTTTGGAGCTGTAAAACGCCTATGCCACTTGGAGCTCCTAAAAGCTCTATGTGTGCATGAGGCCATAGAATAACATGGATGGGCGTTCTGCAGCTGCAAAAAAAAACGTCTGACGCTGCTAACAGCAGCTGTAAAAACGTCCAGTGTGCATGAGGCCTTACTGTTGCTTATGGCTGTTTTGTAATACCTTTTATGTAAATATTTTTTATTTTATTTTCATTAAAACAATGTTTAAAAAACTTTCAGCTGAATCTCTAAAAGCTCTAACTAGAGATTAACCTCCCTGGCGGTATGATTCTGTCAGGAATTCTGTACCAAAAGCGGTACAATTTTTTTCATGGAAATTTGGCTTTATGTATTATAGGCCTACAATTCTTAGTGATTACTGACTTAAACCTGACCAAAACAAGACTCTAGTAGACATCCCAGATGTGATAAATTTGAAACACAAACGCATGAATTATAATCGAATCAATAATATAATTTTATTATATAATATAATATATATATATTATATTATATAATAAAATTATATTATTGATTAGATTATAATTCATGCGTTATATTATATATATATATATATATATATATATATATATATATATGTGTATGTATATATATATATATATATATATATATATATATATATATATATATATATATATATATATATATATGTGTGTGTGTATACATATACATACACATATATGTATATATGTGTATATATATATATATATATATATATACATATATATATATATATGTATATGTATTTATATATATATATATATAATATAAATGTTATGTGTGTGTTTGTGTTTTGTGCAACGTTCAATGTTTGAATTTCCCTCCCTAGTTCCGCTCCCATGCAGCATTGCTGCTGCAGGGAACGGAACTAGGAAGTCATCACACCGAGGACCGACGAGCGGCGGGGATCTCAGATGGCTGGCGATCTCAGCAATGGGAGATCATCGCTGGATTGCCAGGAGAAGGTAAGAGACCGCTGCGCGCTCTGCCCATCTACCCCGAGCGCGACTCGGGGATACCGATCCTAGCACAGAAAATCCACCCCGAGTCACGCTCTGGGTTACCGCTAGGAGGGTTAAGGATCTCCATCTCTCTGAAGAAGCTACCATAATTTAAAGACTGTTACATTCCTGTCTGGGAGTGGTAGCAAGTGATACATTTTTAAAAAAATATTTTTTTTTTCAAAGTTTAAAATTGAATTAGCAGATGCTGTGAATGGTGAGTGTTTCCTTTAAAACACAAGGGGGTTGATTTACTAAAACTAGACAAAATCTGGTACAACTTTGCATAGAAACCAGAACTTAGGTTTTTTATTGAATCTAAGGCTCCTTTCACACGGTCCACTCCATCGGCGGACTCCGTGCTGCTCAGGGGGGGATCGATCCGCCGATCCCCGCTCAGCAGGCAGGTGACAGCTCCCTCTCCGCTCTGTGTGCGGAGAGGGAGGTGTCAGAGCCCCGCTGCTCTCCATGGGGAATCGGATGAGAGCGGACTGCCTGTCCTCTCTCATCCGATCCGATCCCCTGGACGGATGGAAAATAGGGTTTCCATCCATATGGATTTCACGGACAGGATCGGATGCGGATGGCAGCGGGTGTCAGCGGAGATGTCTCCGCTGACATCTGCTGCCCCATAGGGATGCATGAAGGTCTGATCAGATCCGTCTAAAAAATTGACAGGCGGATCTGATCGGATCATTTGTGTGAAAGGACCCTTAATTGAACAAGCTGAAGTTAGAAGCTGATAAACTACCATGCACAGCTGTACCAGTTTTTGCAATCTCCAGTTTTAGTAAATCAACCCCCCTCGGGGATAGTTGCGGTGAGTGCGTAAAAGGTTAGTACAAAGACAAGGAAAACTCACTGCTCCAGGTGAACTGGGAAGCCTGATGATGTAACAGGTGCCCGCCTCGGCTCACCTCCGCAGGTAATCAATGTAGAAGAAATGGTTGCACTCTAGATATCATCAAAATTCAGGTTTATTAACCGAACATCCCAGTGTGGCAAACAATGCAGGTAGACCCCTGCATTGTTTGCCACACTGGGATGTTTGGTTAATAAACCTGAATTTTGATGATATCTAGAGTGCAGCCATTTATTCTACATTGTGTAAAAGGTTAACTGCTTATTTGACCTGCCCCACAGATAGTGACTCTTAGTCTGCTAGTGCTTGGATTGTTGTCCCACAAGCTGGAAAATCGTTGTGCAGGGTAAGGCTGAGGGTATATATAACACATCCTGGTGTGCCAAACTTCTTGAGATCTGAAATATCCAAACCAGGTAAAGGACCAGTCAACAACAAAGATCTTATATGCCCAAGATATTGTAGTCAGTTCAGACATTTGGGCCTTGCAAAGAGAGCTTAGTATGTAAAAGAGATCCACCCAGGGAAATCAAAGCATTCCAAGTATAATTATTGGTGACTTCACTACTTTCATGTAAGAAATAATACCTATGAATTCAACATACAGAGATGTATTTCATTATACCTTTTACATATAATAATGACAACCATAATTATTTTCTTAGTTACAAAAACTTAAAAGAAAAAAAGTAGAAGATATGCGGTTGCATATCTAATCAGGTTTATTGTAACTTACAATTATGCACATCACTATTTTAAATGAGTGTTTTTGATGAAAGCTGTCCAGTTCATTCCTGAGACGTGACAGAGCTCAGAATTTAGCTGGCCACATGCTCCAGGAAACATGTAAGGTCTGTACCAGAAGTGCCAACATCCTACTTGGAAAAGAAGAATAAAGCATGTGTCATGTTAACAGCAGCAATATTTCACTGCATGTGTTCAGAATTAAGCAATCGGCAGGAATAGATTGGAAGCCTGGCACAATTATGAAGCATCTAGGGACTTGTGAGGGCTAAGGGGCATCTGACTGCCAGCTGTCTCATTTGAAAAAGTTAAATAAATTAATAAGTGAGTAAGCGCAAGCATATTTTAGTAACATAATAATACATATTTCTTAACCACTTCAGCCCCGGAAGGTTTTGCCCCCTTAATGATCAGGCCATTTTTTGCGATTCGGCACTGCATTGTTTTAACAGACAATAGCGCAGTCGTGCAATACTGTACCCAAATAAAATTAATTTTCTTTTTTTCCCACAAATAGAGCTTTCTCTTAGTGGTATTTGATCACCTGTGCGATTTTTTATTTTTTGCGCTATAAACAAAAAAAGAGCAACAATTCTGAGAAAAAAACAATATTTTTCACATTCTGCTATATAACATTCCCAATAAAAGAAATGTAAAAATCTAATTTTTTTTTATCATTTTAGACCAATTTATATTCTGTTACATATTTTTGGGGGGAAAAATCCCAATAAGCCTATTTTCATTGTTTTGCGCAAAAGTTATCGCGTCTACAAACTAGGAGAAAGATTTATGTAATTTTATTCATTTTTATTTTTCTTTAGGAGTAATGACGGCAATATGCGTTTTTTAGCAGGACTGCGACATTGCGGCAGACATATCGGACCCCTAACTGACTATTTTGACAATTTTGGGGGGACCAGTGAAATTACTACAGTAATCAGTGTAAAAAATATGCACTGTTACTGTAATAATGACACTGCCAGGAAAGGGGTTAACCCAGGGGTGATCAAAGGGTTAAGTGTAAGCCTAGGGGGTGTTTTCTAACTGTATGGGGGAGGGACTTGTGGAATCAACACAGAGACCTGTGATCCTAAATAGGAGGATCACAGGCGCTCTGTGTTCATTCCAGAGAGAACAATGGTCTGCTGTGTTTACAACAGCAGACCGTCGTTCTTTCTCCACGTGGAGACAATCTCGGCCGCAGGCCCCATGGATCGGCTTCCCCGCTGCCTAATGGGGGCAGGCGCGAGGAGCACTCCCACAAACTGACGTACCTATACGTTGGTTCACGCAGCCAAGACAGCCTGCTGCAGTATATCTGCCACGGGCGGTCGGCAAGTAGTTAAAGACAGACAATAGTGTGGATCAGGATATTATTTCTGAGTTGATAGTAAAACTAGAGTAGCATTATTTTTACCTATGTCCCCGGATTTCATGCATGGTGATGAATAAATAAATCAACTTAAGTTTAAATCCTATCTGCACTTATTTAAATGCTTCTCGATAGCCATGGTCAGGTTCTGACTGGGATTCCGGCAATAAAGGCATTTGCCAGAAGGGTTTGTGTGTCTGGAAGCACTTGGCCAGTGAGTGACCTTCGTCCCTCTTTTTTTTTTCATTCTTTTGTTTTTTGTATCCTGTGTATCTGTATCGTATAAATAGCAAAACGGTAGAAAAAAAAAATAATAAACCTCCAGACAATTTATTGTTTTGCATAACGTGAAGAGTTAAAATTTCGGTCAGGTTTTTTTTCTGTCTGGGACCACAGTGAGGATACTTTGCTTGATGTGGAGAAGAGTTAGGGCTCTTTCACACACGGAGTCCATCAGGCGTACTCCGTTTTTCTTAGAGTGGGATCGATCCGCCGATCCCCCGCTGAGCAGGCGGATGACAGCTGTCAGGTCCCCATTCATCTCTATGGGGGAATCGTATGGGAACAGACCGCCTGTCCGTTCTCATCCGATCCGATCCGCCAGATGGATGGAAAATAGGGTTTCCATCCGTCCGGTTTTGACGGATTGGATCGGATGTCAGCGGACATGTCTCCGCTGACATCCGATGCCCCATAGGGATGCATGAGGCATCCGTTCAGATCCGCAAAAAAACGGACAGGCGAATCTGAATGGACTCCATGTGTGAAAGGGGCCTTAAAATTTCTGTCAGGGTCAACAGTTGGGAGATTTTAACTCACTTTGTGTCCCTGTGACAGTGACACCAGAGGGAAGCTTGCCACTGAGTCAGGTGGGAAAAGAAAGTTTTGCCCTTATATACACTAGCAGGAGAATGTCACCAGCACACCAAGGATCTGCAGAAGGGGTCTAAAGCTTTATTCAGCGATCATATCCTTACAGCAGATTGCAATGTTTTGGAGCCACGCAGGACCCCTTCATCAGGGTCCTGCGTGGCTCAGAAATATTGAAATAAAGTTTTGAATCCAATCTGGAGATCCTTGATGTGCTAGTGACATTCTCTTGCTCTGACTTGACATGGTTCCAGCTGGTGGTCGCTTCCATACCCACCTACATGCACAGCCATTTCTACAGGAACGTTTGCAATGGGAATAGTGTGTTGGAAGCTTATATACACTAGAACACCTTTAGGCCTCTGTCAGACATACGGACCGTTTGTCTGTTTTTCATCCATCTGTTGATGGAAAAAAACGGACATCATTGCATCCCAAAGGAAAAACAGATGTAAATGGGCGGATGATCACCCATTTATATCAGTTTAAATCCGCTTCTGTCAACATCCATTTTTTTTTTTTTTTGAACGGATCAATGCCCTTTTATTCTTCCATTAATAAAAGGGATCCGATGAAAAAAAGGATATAAATGGACAAATGGTCCGTTTATGCATGAAAAAATGGCTCCGGGACTGTAGTGGTTAAGGACTCTAGCTAGAGGATATCAAAAAACGGATAAAAAACAGATGAAAAACTAAAGCCAAACTGATGTAAACTTCACTCGTTTTTTCTTTCAAAAAACGTGACTGAACTGATGAAATAAACCATCCCCATGTGTGAAGGGGGGCTTAGTCAAGAGAAAAACATCAATAAATCTAGATATCATCAAGTATTGCCCACTTGAGATTTCTTTGTTTAAATTTGAGCCCCAACATAAAATGTAAAACTTCTGTTGGCTCTAGTTGCTACTTACTAATAATGAATCAATAGTACCTAGTTTGAATGTGTCTACTTTGTCTTAGCTCATACATATTTTCTATGTTGATGACTATACGAGCCACATTCTGAAAATGTAGAGAGGAGACAATTTTATGAAACATGTGCTTATAATAGGCCAAAACATTGTAAATTGTTAGTTCTTTTGACAAAAAATGCATCCAAAAACAGAACATTAACATCTATCTCCACACGCAGCTTCCTGTGATGGTCTTTTTTTCTTGAAGTAATGATCAGCACTTACCTTTAGTGTTAGCAAATATATTGTACATCCAACCAACTCATCATCTGATGCTGTTTTAAACCAGGGAGAAGGCGCTAAACAACATTTCAGATGGAACATGTTGCGTCATCATCTTTAAGAAAGGGAATTGTGGATCGGGGTGTAGCAATTCATCCCACATCACTAGCTAGGCTCACATTGATGGGAAGATTAGTATAATTAGTTGCGTGGAGTTGTAATTCTTTATAAATAGTCGTAGCAGTCCCTTGATTAATTTAAGAGCGAGAAATTTACTATCATTTGTGGTTTTACTTTTTGATTTTAGGTTTCATACCTATTTATCCTAATGTATGTTTGCACTACATTTGCTTGTTTGTAATCTTTTGTATATTATGATCTAATGATCTTCTTTTTATATGTAATTAATAAATCTAAATGTTTTAAACAATTTGGAAGTGTGGTTGCCTACATAGTCCTAGCCCCAGGGGGAATTTCTTGCTCTTCCTATTGATTAGGGATGACGGCAACCCACATCCTGGGTTTCATATAGCAGGGGACTTTCTACATCTTGATAAATATAAAGTGCAAGCCTATCTTTACTAAAAACGACTTTAGTCCCCTATTCTCTATGTGCCTAACCTAAACTAATCAAGATTCCCTCAGTGTGGCTTGGGGTTAAATTTCAGTGCCAAAAGCGGTGACCCCGAGCCACACTCGGGGTACCGCTAGGAAGATCGCTGGATCCTGAGGGGTTACTTACCTTGTCACCAGGATCCAGCGATGTATCCCGACGGTGTGTGGCGGCGGATCATCCTCCTGATCCTCTGTGTGCCCCGGCTTCCGTCTCCTGCGATGTGGCGTTCGCAGGGGGTGGAACCAGCGGCAAATTCAAATGTAAAACACACCAAACACACTGATACAATTCAAAATAAAATACATTCACATTAATTTGCCTATATAATATATGTATATATATATATATAATATAATATAATATATGTATACGTATATATATATATATATATATATATATATATATATATATGTATATACACAGTATATATATATATATATATATATATGTATACATACATACATACTTTAACTTATTTATGGTTTTTTATTATATTATAATTTATGATTTTGTGTTTCAAACTTTGTCATACCCGAGATGTTATAAAGAAGAACGCACAGTAGAAAAAAAAATCATATGTAAATAGTTGGTTTGGGCTGCTCATTCTTAAGAATTACATGCAAAATAATGGTACCGCTTTTAGCACCTAAAATCCGAAAGAATCATACCGCCAGGGAGGTTAAAGCCCTATCAATATGTCACCATACTAAAAAAGTACCACAGCATGGGTCAAATGCAGACACTCTAAACATGTAAAGACCAACTCCGGGCTTTTTATCCTGCCCTCCTCCTATTGAGGACCCTTCTGCATGTCTGTTATACTTGTTTATTCAATACTTACCTTTTTCAGATGTCTTTAAGGCAGTCACGTGACAAGCAGGGGTCCTCTTCCTTTTTGGATTTCCTGGATGTAAATACCGGCATTGATGTGATGACATCAGCGACTCTCTCTGTATCTTTACACTGTGAGTGTAATGTGCTGCTGCGGCACCCCCTCGGAGGTGGGTCTGCATTTCTGCATTTACAGCATGTTCTCAGTGTTCCAAATGTAATCATGCTAGATGTCATTCAACAAACAAGACTGTGTACATCTTGTGCTCAAAAAAATGATATTGTGGTAGTGAGCACTGAAGAGGAGGGGAGTATCACGGTTGCTTTTTTATCCTATAAGCTTATGCATTAAAAAAAAAAAAGAAAGTAAAACATGAAGCTCTAAGAGTACCCTTGAAGCAGGGCCATACCGAATGCCCAGGGGGCCCCAGCCAAGCACTAGTTCCAATTACCGTGTGCATCCCGCCGCCATCTTAGCAGGTGGTAGCGCCTGTCGGCCCTGTGCTGCTGTCAGGCCACTTGGGCAGTGGAGGGGGAGCCCAAAACTGCAGGAATGCCTGTCTGCCTCCATGGGAACAGGCGCACACAGGACAGTCGAGTCTGACTCCCGTCCGTGTGTGAGTTCACCAAACTCAGCCACCCAACTTGAAAGCTGTCATTAGCCTGGCACTGCTGTACCAATAAATATTGCCTTATCGATAATTTGCATTTTTATTCTCGTGGGTGATTGTGTAGGCAGGGCCCCAGTGAACTGCATTGCCTGGGGCCCTTTAATGCTCTTAAGATGGCACTGCCTTGCAGTGCGCAATCTTTTCAAAACTGGTGATTGTGTTAAAAAAATAATGACCCCTATTCCCTAAAACCCATTTTCCTAAGCTGCTGGTTATGCTCCACTGGTGGTACTCACCATCACTGTAGGTGAGGCACTTCAGAATTTAGGTTTTTTTGTGTGGAACTAATTTGCGCAACAACGCACCTTTTTGTCAGCCCATAGGTGGCATAGAGTATATACTGTAGATCACGTGTGTCAAACACAAATCCCGCGGGGCGAATCCAGCTTACCAGGCCGTTTCATGTGGCCCTTAAACCCAGGAGAAGAGGTGGAAGTGAGCACATCCTTAAGCCCTGCACTCTGTATGTAGCACAGTCCTCAACCCTGCACTCTGTACACAGTGCACCACTGAACCCTTCACTCAGTGCATAATGCACTCCTGGTATTTATTGCCGCACTGAAATCTTACCACTTACCACTGTGCAATTTGACCACACCCACTGATCAATGCAGTTTGGCGGGGGGTTAGTTATGTTCCTGCACCTATTCTCTGAGAAAAGAAGAGCCATGCATAAATTTATATAGTCTTACAGATACAACTGGCCCTTTGAGGGCAACCATAATGCTGATGCAGCCCGTAATGAAATGGAGTTTGACACCCTTGCTGTAGATCATGGTGAAACAGGCTGCATCGGTCTGTATGTCCTCATAAATATTATGAGAATTCATTGGGGATAGTGTAGCATAAAACATTTATTAATGCTGGCCATACATTATATTAAAAATCGTCCGAAATTCGGTCATTTGGATAGTTTGTTCTTTTTCCTGCCATTTAATGGGCACAAATCAGTAATCGGTTGTGATGTTTTTAAGCCAAAGAAACAAAGGAAAAGTTTGGAAATTTTCTCCCGAACAAACGATAAATTGAAAGGGTTGTGTGTTTCTGGTCCAAACTGTTTGCACTAGGTATATTTACAAAAACAAACAAAAGATGGATTACTTATGTCCATTAAGCGGTTTATCGGTCATTACATGATGGCACTATTGTTTGCTCTCACGGCTGAGAGTTCGTTTTTCGAAAATGAGTTTGTAAGATAGTCAAGCTGTGTTCACTTTATTCATCCAGTAACGTACAAGGTAACTTCTAATTTTTATAAATTATCCTGCAAATAATTGGGTTTTTGAAGTGAACACAGCTTTATTGGACTAATTTATCATTCTGCTGCTTTAGTAAATTCACGTAGTTACCCTAGCTGGATGCCAGCATTGGAGAGGAATGTGTGATAGTTTTTAATAGTACAGGTGGGTTTAAAACACTGCAAATGTCTAATTAAAGATGAGTAATCTGTAAAGCAGGCAGATTGTGAGGTTTTTTTTGCTAGATCAATCTACATGAATGTAGATTGTGAAAGTGGTGGGGAACTAGGCATAGCTTGGAAAACACTGCACTTTAACAAATGCATTACAGTTAAATTCAAAGCAAAGACAATTCTTCACACCGAAAAGCGTTTATGTTTTTAAATGCATCCTAAAATACATATGTGAATGTACTGTAAATGTGTCAGTAACAGAGAAAAGTAATTACAGGAAGGGATAAATAGCCTATCTATGCATTGTGCAGCGATTGTTATAATCACACATGATCATTGATTATTTCTCCCTTTTGACAAGCACTATGTACTATGTGCGTGTGGAACTTATTTTTGTGTTTGAAATAATTTGCAGTTTTCTTTAGAAAATAAGTTAACATAATTTTCAATAGGGCAGTGTGTATTGATCCAGGAACTAGAGGAAAAGATTGTAGCAAGTGGTGTGGAAACATCATTGATGTGTGTAGGGAAAAAAGTGTTTGTAAAAGACATTTTATTGATGGGGAAACATGATCGAAAATGTAAAAACAAACCACAGAATGTACTATAGAGAAACACAATTCTGATATGTGGGCAGTGTGTTTTTTTTCAAATGTTTAAAGGATAACTGTACAATTAAATAAAGACCCTAAATCGGCAACGTGCCTTATCAATAAAAAAAAAATAATAATAATACATGCATTGTCTCTCCTACAACAGTTCATTTGCACTGTACAACCTATCCTGTACTTGTATCTGCTCAGCCTTCAATGTTATGCCGATGATGAGTGCTCGGCCTCCATTGTGTCTACAACCTGCAAGATAAGTGGGGGAATCTACCCCAGCCTGACTCATAGAGAAAACAGTAAGCCTGCAGCTTGCTAACGCGGTGTATATGATGACTATTTTCTGTTAGCAACATATGGCAATCTCGTTCAGATACAAAGTTGGTGTAAAACTGCTTCTAAATTCAAAAACAAACTGCATTTTATTTCAGCTTCCCAGTGCTTATAAATTGTATCATTTTTTTTCAGTCTTTTTTATCCTCTTATTTTACCTGACAGTAACATACTTCCTTTCCTAAACTGACACCAATCACTGTACGGTATCTATGAAGAACCATTGTCACCCTGGGACAGGAAGTGTGCTTGGACTCCAGAACATCCCCCCTTGTTATCTTAAAAACATAAGAGGGTTCCATGGTCTACACAAGAGAATTGGGAAGGCTTTCCATTGTGTGCGATCTTATGAAATTACAAGAACACCTGATCTTTGCCAGGATCCACAGGTTTTTTTTCTGTACTTCCAAAAATTGTATTTAGCTGAAACAATGGAAAAGAATGCAGAATATTTTACATGGTACCGTAGGCAGAACATATATACAACAATATAAATAATATACTGGACTCAAGAACTTGTGGATATAATAGGCCGCGTCCCTTTTATTATAGGTATTTATAAAATTTTATAATAAAACCATAAGCCATAACAATTTACCATACAACCAACCACACAATTAGCTCAGCCATTAAAGCTCGAGCTAACATTACCAAACTTACAGTCCCCTTTCACTTCGAAAGTGACAATACCTCATAATATGATCCGCGACAAGGGTGGGAGGGCAGGATGTTGCTTCTCTTCAGATCCCCGCTGACTGACTCTCTGAGTGACGTTGTTTATTTTCTTTTATAGGCAACTGCTCGTGCCAGATAGCCGTTGCAAACAGGAGCACCAATCACAGGTAAGTACATTAAATAACTATTTTCTTTCAAATTCTTTATTTTAACAAAGGTACATAAATGACATAAAACGGAGCTGCACATGCGGCCTGAGAAACAATGCATTGTAAGAAATAGCGTAAATACAACAAGTAAAATTAAGCAGAACGTCGTATGGTAGGAAACTAAGTACATTTGTCATGTTCAAACTATCATTTGGAGATAACAAAGAAGAACAGTGAATGATTTTTATTTTATGGTTATATGCATAATAGGGGGAAACAGAGGAAAGGTAGGGGAGGCATCAGGACTATTTTCTTTTACAGTATCTAGTTGTCTGCCTTGGTTCCATACATGGTGGGAGGGGACATTTTGTGCCGCTCCCCCTATTTCCATGGTACCGTAGACAGAACATATATACAACAATATAAATAATATACTGGACTCAAGAACTTGTGGATATAATAGGTCACGGCCCTTTTATTATAGGTATTAATAAAATGTTGTATTAAAACCATAAACCATCACAATTTACAATACAACCAACCACACATTTAGCTCAGCCATTAAAGCTCGAGCTAACATTGCCAAACTTACAGTCCCACACGTCATGCTCAAACCTCAGGAGCATGGCACCCCACCCGCCCCATGGCCAATTCCACACATGTTTGCAAGCACAGGTTAAAAATGTAATTTGCAACATCCAACAAGTGAATTTTAACCGGCTGATAAAAATCCAGCAATCCGCCTTCCAAATTCACAGGTCAGAAAGACAGACCATTTAAAAAAGGCATAAATTTAGCAATAGCTCTACTAATACGTTTGTGACTTTTCTCAAAATGTTTGTACTCAGGTGTACGCCAAAGCAAATGATTTCTGAAAAGACAAGCACACAATCCTGCAAAATAGAATGGAAGCACCTTTAA
This sequence comes from Pelophylax lessonae, assembly GCF_965119305.1. Lineage (NCBI taxonomy): Eukaryota > Metazoa > Chordata > Amphibia > Anura > Ranidae > Pelophylax > Pelophylax lessonae. The sequence continues at coordinate 178,549,327 of NC_138769.1, read as the reverse complement.
TCAGCTTTTATTTGCAAAATTATGTCCAAAGTCTTACGAAAATCAACATTGTTCCCTGACAAATGTAAAATAATAACTTGCGGGCCACTTGACATATAATAAACAAAAAATCTCACACAGATCAGTCCATTTCATGCCCCTGTAACTATACCTATACATAGCGTAACTAGAAGGCGGCAATCCTAAAGTAGGGCCATAAATTCTATGTTCTACTCTTCTATGTGCCCAAAATAAGTAGGAATGAACGATGATCCATACAACGCATGATGAACCTGAAATTCAAAGACAAGCATTAGGTCTAACATATTATCTTTAACAGTTAGAATTCCATCCACCAATATTCTTAACCACTTAAGCCCCGGAGGATTTGGCTGCTAAAAGACCAGGGGGTATTTTGCGATTCGGCACTGCGTGATTTTAACGGACAATTGCGCGGTCGTGTAAAACTGTACCTAAACGAATTTGACTTCCTTTTTTTCCCACAAACAGAGCTTTCTTTTGGTGGTATTTGATCACCTGTGCGATTTTTTGATCACGCGCCATAAACAAAAATAGAGCGTCAATTTTGCAAAAATAACAATATTTTTCACATTTTTTTATATGAAATTCCCCAAAAAAAAAAAGTAAAAATCAAAATTTTTTAACATTTTCGGCCAATTTGTTTTATGCTACATATGTTTGGTAAAAAAAATATCGCAAAAAGCGTATTTTGATTGGTTTGCGCAAAAGTTATCGCGTTTACTAACAAAGGGAAAGATTTTTGTCATTTTTGTTGTTTTTTTTTTAACGCGTAATGGCGGCGATCTGCGATTTTTTTTTTTGGTACTGCGACATTGGGGTGAACAGATCGGACCCTTGACTGACATTTTTGACACTTTTGGGGTTACCAGTGACATTTCTACAGTAATCAGTGCTATATATATGCACTGTTACTGTAAAATTACACTGGCAGTGAAGGGGTTAACTTTATTTGAGAGGGAGGGGCTGTGTGTGTCCCTAGGGGCGTGATTCTAACTGTGATTGGCTGTGGCTTGAGCTGTAGGAACACTGATCAACGGTCCTACATAGTAGAACCGTATGATCAGTGTTTCTACACAGGGGAGAATGACAGGCAGCTTGTTTACACAAGCTGCCTGCCTTTCTCCCTCTCCCCCGACGATCGCAGAGTGAGCGGCGGACATCGGGTCCGCCGGGTCCGCTGGTCACACACGTGGGGGGGTCCGTGACCGCCCCGTGATACGTCACTCTGCCTGTGAGGGGCTGACCTCCGCAGTATATGTACTTGCGGCAGTCGGCAAGCGGTTAATAACAGATTCAGAAAAACCAAGGTTAGCAGCCTCGGTTGCAGCACCTATCCGAAAAGAATTGGAAGAGATTGGAAGATGTTCAAGGTTCAGCAATGACAAACATTTTTTTCAATACAAATTAAATTTAAAAATTGTCAATGGGATGCCATTATTATGAATAAAAAATTGGTTGTCTTTAGCTGGCCGATTAAATATAGCCAAGCAAAGGAAACCACAGAAATGGAGGAATCCACATTGCGTAGGAGGGTGATCCAAAGACCCCAACCGAACTGATCGCTTTTGCTCTGTCAAATTAAAATAAGAAGGGCCTCTTGGTAAAAAAGAATGGTGAAGAAATAGCAAATCTATTATCAGCAACTGCATGCTATTTACGATATCCTTTCAATGCATGTTTAATTGCATCAAAAAGGAACACCACAAATTCCGTGCAGCTCTATAACTTAACCATGTGGAAGGCGCAAAAGAATTTTGCATAGCCATCATTATCAGTGTCATATCAGTGTTCATAAATGCGGAGGACATGATAGGCCCACAGGATCTGCTTCTGAGACTAACATCCTGAATTTCTCCATCTGCAAATGAGACAAAGAGTTGGCAATGATATTGGAAGTACCTGGAACAAACTTAGCCTTAAGCCAAATATTAAGCTCTAAACATTTAAAGACTAAATGACGCAGTATCGTAATAACAGGAATAGATCTTGACGACAAACAATTTAAAGTAAAAACAACTCCTTTGTTATCCGAATGAAGGACAATCCTCTTGTCACGAAATTGGGATCCCCACAATTCCAAAGTGACAAGGACAGGGAACAATTCTAACAAAACAATGTTGGTAGTGAAACCCTTCATTATCTAAGACGGATGCCATGTGCCAGCAGACCAATGCCCTTGCCAAAATGCTCCGTATCCGTGAGCACCGCAAGCATCGGTGAACAAACTGAGAGCTGGGGCCACACAAAATGGGGCTTGCTAAATGAGCATCCGTTAAAAGACTATAGGAATTTATGCCATACCATCAGATCTTCCCGAATGTTAAAAGTATTTCTAATAAAATGAAAAAGCGATGAAACCCCTGTAATAGATCAATATAAAAATTTAGAAAAAACACCTCCCATAGGCATATTTCTAGAGGCAAATGCTAACAAGCCTAACAGCGACTGATTAGTTCTCAATTGAACTTTCTTTTTCGACAAAATAAAATCCAATAAAAATCTGATCTTTATAATCTTATCCTTGGGAAAGCGGAACTCCACTGCCACAGTATCAATCTGAATACCTAAAAATTCCAAATAAGTTGTAGGAAACACTGTTTTCTCTTCCACAAATGGAATTCCGAATAATCTGCAAACAGTTCTGAATTCCGGGAATAGGTACAAACACTCAATAGTGTTTGCTTTCCCTATAAACAAAAAATCATCTAAGTAATGCAACAATCTGTCAGAACCATACCTATAAGATACTACCCATTCCAAAAAGGATGAAAATAATTCAAAATAGTGGCAAGAGAACAAACAGCCCATAGGGAGGCATTTATCAAAAAAAATAATTATCTTGAAAAAAGAAACCCAAGAAATTGAACGAGGCAGGATTTATAGGTAACCATCGAAAAGCGTTTTTTTTATAGGCTTTAGCCAAAAAAGCAGATCCCCCACTTTCCTAATTTTAAACAATGCATCCTCAAATGAAGAATAAGATAGAGTAGGGATGATCAAACTTTTGATAAGATAGAGTAGGGATGATCGAACTTTTGAAAAGTTCGGTTCGACCAGAACACCCGAACACCCGGATTCCAGGACCCCATTGAAATCAATGGGACCCGAACATACACACATATAGGTGTGAAAGTAGCGGAACCCCATCCCTGCGCTAATGAAATTATTTGCAGGGATGGGGTTCCACTCCTATCACACCTGTATGTGTGTATGTGTATATATACATATATGTGTGTGTGTGTATATATACCCTATACAGAAGTTCAGATTTTATGCCTGCCTCCAAAAATGCCCAAAAAATGCCCAATAAACGTCTGCAACAAAAACGCCCAGGTGTGTTGTTGCAGGCGTTTATTGGGCATTTTTTGGGCGTCTTTGGAGGCAGGCATAACATCTGAACTTCTGTATAGGGGTATATATACACACACATATATGTATATACACACATACACACATATAGGTGTGAAAGTAGCGGAACCCCATCCCTGCGCTAATTAAATTATTTTCAGGGATGGGGTTCCGCTCCTATCACACCTGTATGTGTGTATGTGTATATATACATATATGTGTATGTGTATATATACCCCTATACAGAAGTTCAGATGTTATGCCTGCCTCCAAAGACGCCCAAAAAATGCCCAATAAACACCTGCAACAACACACCTGGGTGTTTTTGTTGCAGGCGTTTATTGGGCATTTTTGGGCATCTTTGGAGGCTGGCATGACATCTGAACTTCTGTATAGGGGTATATATACACACACACACATATATGTATATATACACATAAACACATATAGGTGTGAAAGTAGCGGAACCCCATCCCTGCGCTAATGAAATTATTTGCAGGGATGGGGTTTCCACTCCTATCACACCTGTATGTGTGTATGTGTATATATACATATATGTGTGTGTGTATATATACCCTATACAGAAGTTCAGATGTTATGCCTGCCTCCAAAGATGCCCAAAAAATGCCCAATAAACGCCTGCAACAAAAACGCCCAGGTGTGTTGTTGCAGGCGTTTATTGGGCATTTTTTGGGCGTCTTTGGAGGCAGGCATAACATCTGAACTTCTGTATAGGGGTATATATACACACACATATATGTATATACACACATACACACATATAGGTGTGAAAGTAGCGGAACCCCATCCCTGCGCTAATTAAATTATTTTCAGGGATGGGGTTCCGCTCCTATCACACCTGTATGTGTGTATGTGTATATATACATATATGTGTATGTGTATATATACCCCTATACAGAAGTTCAGATGTTATGCCTGCCTCCAAAGACGCCCAAAAAATGCCCTATAAACGCCTGCAACAACACACCTGGGTGTTTTTGTTGCAGGCGTTTATTGGGCATTTTGGGCATCTTTGGAGGCTGGCATGACATCTGAACTTCTGTATAGGGGTATATATACACACACACACATATATGTATATATACACATAAACACATATAGGTGTGAAAGTAGCGGAACCCCATCCCTGCGCTAATGAAATTATTTGCAGGGATGGGGTTTCCACTCCTATCACACCTGTATGTGTGTATGTGTATATATACATATATGTGTGTGTGTATATATACCCTATACAGAAGTTCAGATGTTATGCCTGCCTCCAAAGATGCCCAAAAAATGCCCAATAAACGCCTGCAACAAAAACGCCCAGGTGTGTTGTTGCAGGCGTTTATTGGGCATTTTTTGGGCATCTTTGGAGGCAGGCATAACATCTGAAATTCTGTATAGGGGTATATATACACACACATATATATATATATATATATATATACACATACACACATATAGGTGTGATAGGAGCGGAACCCAATCCCTGCAAATAATTTCATTAGTGCAGGGATGGGGTTCCGCTACTTTCACACCTATATGTGTGTATGTGTATATATACATATATGTGTGTGTGTATATATATATACCCCTACACAGAAGTTCAGATGTCATGCCTGCCTCCAAAGACGTCCACAAAAAAGCCCAATAAACACCTGAAACAAAAACGCCCAGGTTTGACAGGTGCGGAGCCCCATCCCTGCTCTACTGCAATTCTAAGAGAAACAATCTTTTTTCTCTCGCGGTCACCCTGACATGGAAGAGTTTGGTCACCCTGGCATAGCAGTCAGAGTCAGTTCACCCTAAACTACACTACGGTCACTCTGACACTTAACACTTTCCCTACAGAAACTAGATTATTGAATCTAACTATAGTGGTATATAGTACCCTAACTACACTAGATATCCCTTTCCTCACACTAATAATTGCTAAATTACACTTTTTCAGCAGGAGTAACAGAACTGCTTCCACTCTCTTCCACAGCCCCTGTATTACAGTGCTACAGATTTGGCGGGGCTATGTTATATACTGGGGGGCGTATTCACTACTGATTGGCCTCTGGACCCCCTAGTCACTCCAATCACATTCCTAGCATCCTCCTGCCCCCTCAATTGGCTTTTACTGATGTTTCTGGTCCAATCACGGGCTTTTAAAGCCCAGTTCATGTCCCATTACATTTTGGTCGGTTCTGGTTGCCAAATTCCGAACTTTTTCCGCAAAAAGTTTGGAATTCGGCTGAATTTCGAACAGTCAATGTTCGGGTCGAACCGATGGTCGACCCGAACCGTTCGATCATCCCTAATAGAGAGTACAAATCCTGATCAATTTCATTGTTTACTGATAAACCATCAGGATAGGATAAATGGTGAATTAACCTAAACGTATTAGGTTATTTTTTTGTAAGTTTCATTAATATCATTAATAATGCTTTTTTCTCCACCTTCTTTTTTAGATGCAGGTCTCTTCGCTTTGTTCGTTGCTATTGGATATGCCTGTGGTTCAAACCTGCGAGGCCTCCTACAATTCCTTTTATTTTGATTTCTTCTTTGTACGGCGCTGTTTCCAGCAACAAAGGCCGGATGGAGGATGTGATGACTGCGGATGTCGTCAGACAAAGCCTCCTGTAAAAAGGGGTCAGGAGGCGGATCCCATCTAGAGGAAGTGGCGTCAGCAGCAGGGAGTCCCGGAAGGAGAGAGCGAAAGATTTTTTTGTGGACAGAGGCTGCGCTGAAACAGGAGGGGTTGCCGGACCTAACGAGCAAGCAGTTATAGGAAGAGAAAGACATCGCTGTATCCAGTCTTCACCTTCAGCCTCCCCGGGTTCGTTCCAGCAGCCCACGCAGCAAAGACTCCATCGGTAAGATACTGCAGCTGTAATCAGCTGTTGCTTCACTTCAGATCCCCGCTGACTGACTCTGAGTGACAGGAACCCCAATCACAGGTAAGTACATTAACTGACTATTTTCTTTTACAGTATATAGCTGTCTGCCATGGTCCCATATATGGTGGGTGGGGACATTTATTTCCCAACCTCCCATTTCCGTTCTGTTCGGCAGTTGCTGTTATTTTCTGAAAATGCAATGCAATATGGCTGCCTGAAGTTGTTCTGTTCACAGAATATGTACTGAACACAGCCCAGAAACATCAATACCTGCTTGTGTGATTGGCTCACCAATTTTCCCAAAAGTCTACCTAAGATACAAGTAAGATTTCAGGCATCTCCTAGAACAAAAATGTAATTTTTGGTGAGATACTCCCAAAAGGAAAACGTCTAAAGGGATTCAGGCCCAGCAGATTTCCCTATTAGTGCTCTGCAGCTTCACAGCTGATTGATAGTTATGAAACCACTCCCATTAGATCCACTCAGCACAGAGGCACAAATGAACAAACAGTGATTTCTTCAGAATAACAAAAAGTATCTGTAACAAAGGTTGTTATAATTCTTGTAATGTACAGAGATCACCCAGAGGGGAACGTTTTTTTTCTCAACAGAAGTGGAGTTACGCTTTAATTTATAAGGCATACCTGTAGGCTGCATAGGCCCCAGCCTCTCCGTAAAACTTCTAGAGTAGACGCCCCTCTTTCCTGCTGGCTGTTGAACATATTTCCCCATCAGCACAGAAACTAACTTTCTTGCTAGTTCAAAACTTGTGCATGCCTAGTGACCTCTCTCTCTGCTTCTGTCATAAAATGCTGAGCTCAGCCACTGCTGCAACAGAGAGGAAGAGAGTGTACCCCATATGCACAGGTTTTGAATAAGCTAGAGCAATCATTCCTGTGCTAATAGGACCATGATTTTTTAGAGCTTTTCTTGCAGAGACCGCCTTTGTTTCCTGGGTTGCAGCCTTAAACATTCAGCATGTCTCTAATAAAAATAAATATTCATTATATTTTTTTGTTATATTGGGTATTGTTAGTTTTGACCTTTACCGGTGTTCAGCTGCTTATTCACCAATTTCTGTCAGATCTGAGCGCTGAATAGTCTCCTTTATTTTGTCTCTAATAAAAACCAAGTGGTCTGGTTGTTCACAAACCCTGGACCCAGAATCAGAGGCTTCATCTCTCCTAAGTCTCTATGACGCATTCAGACCAGTGGCGGCTGGTACTCAAAATTTTTGGGGGGGGGCGCAAAAAGAAAAATGTAATAGGTATTGCTTCGCGGGAACCGAGTGAGTCAGAGTGACTGACGCACACGCCCTGCCCTCCATGATGTCAGACGGGATGTCCTGAATGATTGGACCAATCACAGGATTAGCATTGCTCTGCGCCCCGATGACACCCAGAACGGCCGCCAATCAACGCCTCTGCCTGGGCCACGTGGGATGCCAAACCCCCCCCCCCCCCCCCACCCCCATAGCCAGAAATAGGTCCGGCGCCCCATAGTGGTTTTAAATGGTAATTTGTTTTTTTTTTGTTTTTTGTTTTTTTTTAAGATGATTGGGGAGGGCAACGCCCCTGCGCCCCCTATCGACTGCCCGCCACTGATTCGGATTCCAGGTCCCAAACCAAGTTTTACCAAGAAAATCCAGTTTCCTCCATGTGATACAAGCTCCCAGCACTGTCACAATAAATATACAGTATATACACTATAAATATATATATATATATATATATATATATATATATATATATATGCAGCCCTCAAAATTTCCACTCGCCTGCTGACATTAGGCGAGTGGAAATAAACTGAGGATGAGTGTGGGGCCGCATTGGAGGTGGGGGGGCGGATGCCATCGGCAGGCAGGGTTGAACAGGAGCCGATTCTCCTCACAGCCTCCGCCCCCTGTCATTTTCTTAGCAGGGCCTGGCATACAGCAGGAGTCGGCAAAGAACTAGATGAGGTGGGGGCAGGGCAGGGCAGGGAGGGGGGTTATGGGTTTACTTTTCCTATTAACAAGCTGGTGATTGGTTGCTCGGACCGCAAACAATCATTAGCTTGTTAATAGGAAAAGTTAACTTTGGCAGTCCCCGCTCCCTTGTTCAGTGCTGTATTCTGCTGTAAGTTTCTCTGCATCCTAAATCAGTGAAAGTGTCATTCATTGGTTTTAATTTTTTAATGATATATTTAATATAGCATTCAAATACTTACTTAATAAGGCAGTAATGATGTGTACAGTGTCTATATTAGCCAATCATATTTTATCCTTAATTTATTTATTCCAGTCAGATCAATAAAATATGCTTTATTTTAAAAATGTTTAAGCTGTTGTTGTTAATATTTATTTTTGTAACCTAATTCTGCATAAAACATCTAACAGTGTAATTTCATGGGATAATTTACGAAGGCTTGTTTAGGGGCGGAATTAGGGGTGGGGCAAGATAGGGGTTAGGTGGCGCAGCTGGTGGCAAGTAACTTTAAGGCCTGGCTAGTTGCTCAGGACCATATTGTCAAAAGTATTGGCACACCTGCCTTTACATGCGTTGATGAGCAAGTTTGGGGTGGAGGAACTTAACTGGGCTGCACAGAGTCCTGACCTCAACCCAATAGAACACCTTTGGGATGAATTTGAGCAGAGATTGCTAGCCAGGCCTTCTCATCCAACATCAGTGCCTGACCTCACATATGCGCTTCTGGAAGAATGGTCAAATATTCCCATAGACACACTCCCCAAACCTTATGGGCAGCCTATGGGCAGCCTACCAGAAGAACTGGAGCTGTTATAGCTGCAAAGGGTGGGCCAACTCAATATTGAACCCTACGGCCTAAGACTGGGATGCCATAAAAAAATCATGGGTGTGTAAAGGCAGGTGTCCCAATACTTTTGTCAATATAGTGTGTGTGTCTATATATATATATATATATACACTGTGTATCTACAGTGGAGATCGAAAGTTTGGGCACCGCGGCCACCCCAGGCATGTGTGAACTGGCTCCATTGAAAGCTGATCACATTCACACGTTATGCGAACTGGATGCAGACAAAAACGCATCCAATTTGCATATATGTGAACCCATCCAAACCTCCCTAGCGATATTCCCGAGTGTGGCTCGGGTTTAAATTTCAGTGCCAAAAGCGGGAGATCGCTGGATCCTGTAAGAGAGGGCACTCACCTTGTCCCCAGGATCCAGCGATGTATCTTCCTCCACATGCTCTGTGCCCCACCTTCCGTTTCCTGCGACGTGAAAGTCGCAGGGGGTGGAACCGGCGGCAAATTCAAATAGTAAAACACACCAAACACACTGATACATTACAAAATAAAATAAATTTACATTAGTTTGCCCCCTAGTGCCCTTTCCTGCAGTTTTACTGTACTTTTTATCAGTGGTGGGATTCAAAAATTTTAGTAACCAGTTCCGACTTTCCCAGCAGAATGACCAGCGTGCCCCCTTTCAATGCACAGTGACCAGCGTTCCCCCTTTCAATGCACAGTGACCAGCGTGCCCCCTTTCAATGCACAGTGACCAGCATTCCCCCTTTCAATGCAGAGAGACCAGCGTGCCCCCTTTCAATGCACATTGACCAGCGTGCCCCCTTTCAATGCACAGTGACCAGCGTGCCCCCTTTCAATGCACAGTGACCAGCGTGCCCCCTTTCAATGCACAGTGACCAGTGTACATGCCCCCTTTAATGCACAGTGACCAGCGTGCCCCCCTTTCAATGCAGAGAGACCAGCGTGCCCCCTTTCAATGCACAGTGACCAGCGTGCCCCCCTTTCAATGCAGAGAGACCAGCGTGCCCCCTTTCAATGCACAGTGACCAGCATGCCCCCTTTCAATGCACAGTGACCAGCGCTGCGTGCACCCCTTTCAATGCACAGTGACCAGCGCTGCGTGCCCCCCTTTCAATGCACAGTGACCAGCGTGCCCCCCTTTCAATGCAGAGAGACCAGCGTGCCCCCCTTTCAATGCACAGTGACCACAGCATTGCCCCCAATCATTGCAGAGTGCCAGCCACAGCATTGCCCCCAATGATTGCAGAGTGCCAGCCACAGCATTGCCCCCAATGATTGCAGAGTGCCAGCCACAGCATTGCCCCCAATGATTGCAGAGTGCCAGCCACAACATTGCCCCTAATGATTGCAGAGTGCCAGCCACAACATTGCCCCTAATGATTGCAAAGTGCCAGCCACAGCATTGCCCCCAATGATTGCAAAGTGCCAGCCACAGCATTGCCCCCAATGATTGCAGAGTGCCAGCCACAACATTGCCACTAATGATTGCAGAGTGCCAGCCACAGCATTGCCCCCAATGATTGCAAAGTGCCAGCCACAGCATTGCCCCCAATGATTGCAGAGTGCCAGCCACAGCATTGCCCCCAATGATTGCAGAGTGCCAGCCACAGCATTGCCCCCAATGATTGCAGAGTGCCAGCCACAGCATTGCCCCCAATGATTGCAGAGTGCCAGCCACAACATTGCCCCCAATTGCAGAGCGCCAGCCACAACATTGCCCCCAATTGCATAGTGCCAGCCACAACATTGCCCCCAATTGCAGAGTGCCAGCCACAACATTGCCCCCAATTGCAGAGCGCCAGCCACAACATTGCCCCCAATTGCAGAGTGCCAGCCACAACATTGCCCCCAATTGCAGAGTGCCAGCCACAACATTGCCCCCAATAGCACAGTGCCAGCCACAACATTGCCCCCAATTGCAGAGCGCCAGCCACAACATTGCCCCCAATTGCAGAGCGCCAGCCACAACATTGCCCCCAATTGCAGAGCGCCAGCCACAACATTGCCCCCAATTGCAGAGCGCCAGCCACAACATTGCCCCCAATTGCAGAGCGCCAGCCACAACATTGCCCCCAATTGCAGAGCGCCAGCCACAACATTGCCCCCAATTGCAGAGCGCCAGCCACAACATTGCCCCCAATTGCAGAGTGCCAGCGATCCCCCCCCCCCCCCCCGCGAGACCCATGCACTTACCTCACGGACGGTCTCGCAGTCGGCTCCCCGCGTCTCCGAGTCCTCCCGCGGAGCCTCCTTCTCGTCCAACGGCACGGTGTTTGCCTTTCGGCCAATCAGGAAGCGGGAGGACCCGCTCCCTGATTGGCCAGGAGGAGGATCATGTGACAATAGCGAATTCTCATTCGCTATTGTCACAGAATGGGCGGGCCGTGGCGCCACGTCTGCCCGAGCGCTGGACATTCAATTGTCCTGCGCGTCCTCAGACGCGCAGAGGGATTCAGCCGGTTCTGCGAACTTGCAGAAAGTTAGCAACCGGTTCTATGGAACCGGTGCGAACCGGCTGAATCCCACCACTGCTTTTTATGTATATACATATATATACACATATATATATATATATATATATATATATATATATATACATTTTTATATGTATACATATATATATATATATATATATAGATATAGATATAGATATAGATATAGATATAGATATACGTGTATATCTATATCTATATATATATATACAGTATATATACTGTATATATATATATATATATATAGATATTGATATACATGTATATCTATACATGTACGTATACATATATATATATATACACGTAGATATACACGTGTATATACATATATATATATATATATATATGTATACACACACACACATATATATATATATATATGTATACACATATATATATATATATATATATATATATATAAATATATATATATATATATATATATTCAGTATATATATATATATATACATACATACATACTTTAACTTATTTATAGTTATATTATAGTTTATATTTATTATAGTTTATTATAGTTTTATAGTTATATATTATATTATAATTTATGATTTTGCATTTCAAACTTTATCATACCTGAGATGTTAGAAAAGAAGAATGCACAGTAAAAAAAAAAAATAATATGTAAATAGTTGGTTTGGGCTGCTCATTCTTAAGAATTACATGCAAAATAATTGTACCGCTTTCAGCACCTAAAATCGGAAAGAATCATACCGCCAAGTTTAATTAGAGCAAATATGTCAAAAAGTGAAGAGCAATTCTATATACAGGAACAAGTTAAAACAATGTAAAAATGACTTTTAATTTTTTAATCTATATTCCATTGGTGGAGCTTTCAGCGCTGTACTGTGGAATATTTGCAGAGAAGGAGATTCTCTGCACATTGCTCAGTGTAGTATCCAGGTAGAAGAAAGACTACTCCCCCCACTGTTAATACAATCAAAAAGGAGGTGTATCTAAACCCAAGAACATGATAGGATATACTATGGCTTACTAGCCCTTAGATGTGGTAGCTGCATTTTTTTTTTTTTCAGGCTTTCTTTTTAATGGTCTTCCTATCCTAGGATAACAATGCTCACTCAGTGTACAGTATGGAGGAGCAGCATTATCACCTTAGGGCAGGAAGTGTATGGACTACAGAAAATCTCCTCTTTTCTCGTCTCCTTAACATGGGATGGGGGGTTTCTGTAAATTAGCAAAGGTGCACTTTGCAGGGTAATAACACTGTTTCAGCACTACAGAATACACAAGACATATGACAACACAAGATGTATGGCAGAATAAAAAGGTATGCTTTGCATCCATCAAACAGATAAAAATAGTCATTTCAATGACATATTTAATCGAACAAAAGGGAGCAAATAAGAGAGGTTCATTGTTAAGATTTACATACACTTTAATTGCCTTGTATAGTAAAACTAGCAACTTTGCAGGCCGTACCAATACACAGGTACATGCAGAAGATCCTCCATAGCAGACATGCCCAGTGATGGTGTCCCAATGCATCTCATAGCTTGATCATTTGAACGTTAATGTGATGTGGCACACATCACTGCCTTTTATTTTATACTATAATAGTATCCCATACGCTGACAGACTTGGCAGAGCCATGTCAATTTTTCAGGCGCTGACACATTTGACAGGACCATGTAAACATATGTACATTTTTACATTTCTTGAATATTTAATAAGTTGCATCAGGATTCATTAGTGGCATTGAATCCCTACCTTTATAAATCCAAGACTTTTTTTGGGTTTCCACATTTTTTATTTTTTTTTTTAAATCCTGAGTTTATTTTATATGCAATCACCCACATACATTTGTTAAAGCAATTCTATCTTTATTAAAATGTACATTTATTCCATCTATATATTAATTTTTAAGACCTTAAACGCCACTTATTGCTCTTTCTGGAAATGTTAAATATGTTATCTTGTAATTCTGATTTGATGGCTGTCAGCTGCTCTGATCCTCTGCTCATGGCCCACTAGCAGTAACCAGCATAAATTATTATTTATATCTACTATCTTTTAGTGCAATAATAATATCCATTCAAAAGCATCTCATCAAAGTGACACCCTACTATGTCTATTACATTTAACACTTTTTATTTCCTGAGTAGAGGTGCAGCGACTTTAGCATACACCCCTTTTGCCAGCAGAGGGCAGAGCATACTCATGTTACTGCAGAAGGATTTTGTGTATTGTGAATCCTTGCTCTGAAACCATTTTTATTCTATTAAATATGTAATAATAAGCAGAAAGGGCTTAAATAAGCATTCTGGAATGATGATGGTAACAATGATTTTTTCTGTATTCATGAGGGTCAATGTAGGAATATCAAATGCGTCTTTCCAAAGGCAAAAATGGAATCAAAATGGTCAAATGCTCTTTTTTATTAATCATACATAATAGAATCATGAAAGCTATTATACTAATCAAAGTGCATAAAAAAAATTATTTTCAGACTGCCTTAAGTCGTTTGGGAGTTACAGATCTAAAAGGAGTAAATACCATTCAGTACAAGCAGGAATATAATCTTGACATTATTAGAATCAAGGCAAGAATAAAGATGCAATATACACAACTTACTCTGCAACGGTTTATTTGCCATTTTATTTTTTGCCACATTTAGGTGCCTTACTCCCTTTTTTTTTTTACAAGTGAAATTTAAGATATATGTTTAATCAAATACCAAAATTAGAATAATGTTATTTATTAGAGAGCATACGCTCATGCTTCCATGCCATATTCTCCAACAGAGACTTCTTTTGAAAAGCCAATCTAACAGAGCTGCAGGCAAAGGTGTACCAACAGTCAGTACTGTATGGTTCCCCAGCATAACACTGGCATTCATAGAAACCTCTTCTAAGCACAATTCCAGCCCCCCAAATCATCTTATTTTCTAGGGCTTGGGGAGAATAGGCATGCTTCCTCTCTTTTACCAGAATGCAATCCTCATTTTCAGGCCAAAATGAGAGAATGTTAGGTGGTTGTTTCATTCTTACTTACTTTATGCTTACCTTAGATCCGGGTTTCTTAACCAGGGTTCCATGGGACCCTAGGGTTCCTCCAGAGGTTGCTAGGGGTTCCTTGAACAATGAGCAATTTCTGCCTCTTAGAAAAGTTCCCACAGACACCTTTGATCTTTTTAGCTATCTGTAAGGGCGTAATTCTTCCCTATGACCACAAGTGTAAGGAACATTCTTCCTACTGACCATCCCACTAATGTATCATGAGCTGTGGCTATAGTAATTTTTAGCATCGGTTCCCTGAGACCAGAACATTTTTTTCAAGGGTTCCTCTGTGTTGAAAAGGTTGAGAAACACTGCCTTAGATGATAGTTTTAGTTCTTTAAAATTGCCCTTTTCTGTCTTCCCAGACTGCTCCCCAAGCTGCTGCACCCCTGCCTGTTTCCTTTAGCTAGCCAGGTGCATGCACTCTCCTGTCCTTGCCCTTTGCTGAGTATCCAAAGACACACCAAGCTTTGCCCCTGCACCCTCCTCCAAATCCTGCCAACCTATTGCTGGTAGGATTTGGAGGAAGGTTCAGTGCTCTCCTCTACAACCTGGAAGATCATGGAAGCTGCGTGAATGGTTCCAGAGCTGGATGTAAGTGTTTTGTGACAAGGGACACAAATAGTTATTGGGGCAGTTTTAACCTTACCTTCAGATAAATATTCATGAATAAATGAATTATTGCATCATAATTAAGATGGATTCTTCTATCTAGACAGGTGTGGAAGCTTTAGGCTTCCTTATACATGCCTTTCAGTACAATATATCCTTTGCACCTTTGTTGTAAACAGTCTGTTGTATACAGAGTTCAGTAGCACAAGCTGAACTTTACACACACAAGTCAATGAGTTATGAATATGATTGTGCTTCATAACTCTCCCTTCCTTTGTAGGGCACTGTCCAAAGTTTAGTAAGAAACTTTCTCTCTGTAAGGGAACAGCAACCTCTCTCTTTAGAAAACCCATGCTGATTTCCCTACTGAATATTTTTTCACATGTTAAAAATGTTTATTTGTAGTACAAAGAGTATGTAGAAAAAAAGCGCATCAGTTTAAAAACTTGAATCAACTTTAGGCCAAACAATTTAAATTAAGTTGGCTTCAAACTGTTTATTTTCTTTATGCAAAGCTGCCAATCGTGTATGATACTCCCGGGGAAGCAGAACTTAGAAGGCATTTGCAGGTATGCTGGAGGTATAATCGGGATTGTTATGGTGTAGAATATTAAGAATTACTATTACATATCTTCTACATACAGGTACTAGGTAAGAAAATAAGAGAGATATGCAAACCCATAACAACCAATCAGAATTCAAATTTATTTTATCTAACTTAAGTCTTAAGATCAACTTGAAAACTTTGTTGGTTACTATAGATTACAATCTAAACCAATTACATTACATTGCTTTACTAAATTATTTTTTTTTCTATTTGATTTCAGCTTCTTTACCTCTGTATTGTTGGTAGTTATACTATATGTGATAATCAAAATAACTGCAAAGTTAAAGTTAGCTAATTTTGTTGTATAATCACCTATTATATCACATATCACATTTATATGTTAAAAAGAACACTGATTAGGCTCCATCTAAGCTCAACAGATCCTTAGCTCATTATGTGTTGACTCTTCCTGAACTCAGAACAGCTTAAGACAGGTGCAATGTAATGTATGCCTGCCTTTTGTTGACCTCAGGTTTAAAAGCATTCTAATGAAACTTTCCTGCATATGTTTTAAGAATATCTATGCTCTGTTTCCTTATATTTCCTACAAACAGTAAAGAGACAAATACTTATATATTAGTAAATCTAAAAAAAAAAATTAAAAAAAAGATATGATTTTGTGTAGTCCAAGCTTCTTGGGCTTGCAAGCAACCTTACAGAAGTGATGTTGTGTTATTACGCCTAAACAGGATTATCTCCAGTGTGATGTAGTTACTGTGAGTCAATTGACTTCAGTCCAGGCTCTTGATTCCAATCCACCAAACTGCAGGGGTTCATGGTGTTACAATCACTGACAGTAATTTGGTAGAGATCAAGATATCTCTGAGGAGTGAAGGCAGCAGAGCAATAATGAAATGTCAGAATACCTTAAATGTACAAATGCTTTAGTGCAAAAATTCAGCATGCACAGCAGAACCAAGCATTTGTCAACCAGAAGAAAAAGAGAACAAACAACAAACTTAATATTCTGAACAGTGAAATCCTAATCTTCAATCCCGTTTCTCTTGTACAGGACAGAAGACATTTTAGCTATTTAATTCAGGTGACTTTTTCCAGGTAGCACACAAGAAGTCATTTGTGAGACTTGTTGTCTAAACTATATAGGCATGTTCTAGCCATTTGGCCAGCTCCTTTCCCCTCTACAGGAGGTCCTAAACCTTTTCCAGATTGCTCTATGAAGTCAACTGATGAATAAAAATAAAAAGTATCTGTTTAGCCACTGATTGTGTTTGCACATTAAAGTTCTGTTGACAAGAAACTAGTCAGTAAAAAGAAGACAATGGTAAGGGGCAAAATAAAGGACAACATTTCATTCGTTACACAACATTAAAACATAATTCTTCATTATTCTAGAGTAAGCAGATTCAATTCTAGGCATCTACTTTATTTTCCTATCCAAGAAAAGCCTAGGTTGCTGTGACTCAAATCTCATTCTTAACTTTGACAGTTATTTCTGCTATCATGGACAATATGGCAACAGTACCGGGAAACAAAGAAAGAAATGGTTGGGAGAGGGTGCTAATCTAACACCCTTATATATACAGAACCAGTCCAGTAGCACATCCTGACAAAATATGTGTGCAAAAAACCTTAACAATCTAAATAAAGGACTTTACCGGTACCTTAAAAAAAAAAACATCCAGTGCAATTTTATTTGGTGTACAAAAAAAAAGAAAAAAAAAAAAGATTGTTCAATTTAAACATGTTACTAGAACATACAGACATATATTATACATCAGGGGTCTTCAAACTACGGCCCTCCAGTTGTTCAGGAACTACGTTTCCCATCATGCCTAGTCATGTCTGTGAATGTCAGAGTTTTACAATGCCTCATGGGATGTGTAGTTCTGCAACAGCTGGAGGGCCGTAGTTTGAGGATCCCTGTTATACATCAACATCTAAATCCAAATCAGGAATACGATATATGGCCCCTGAAAGATTCTGTTTAATTATCCACCCTGCTGCAGTCAGGTGGTAGATTGACTTGCTGTGAATTACTTAGACGCAGGTACATTTCTCGGGGGAACAGCCCCCTTCTTCAGGAAATTAATCAACAGCGAGATTTTCCAAAGGTAGACATAGTTTGACATAAGTCTTCAAACAACCACTGTTACTGCCTGGCCACTGTGTCTAAAGAGGTCCCAATAGATTTTGTTACACAGGTCATCATGAGAGTTGGTATACTCTACATCACCAATTAGATAAATAGTTATCTGTGAAGAATCTCTCAGTAGGTCAGTGTATGGGAACAGCCAGGAAAGAATGAAGACAATCAGGGAACCCAGTGTCAACACGTCCGATCGGACAGGAGCCATTGTTAGGGTTTTTTGCATACAGGAAAACAACTCTGAAAATGTACCCCACTTCCCTGGTGTCCATTATAGAAATAGGCAGAAGGTAAAAAATGAAGGATCTTCATCTCTTGTCAATTCTGGAGAGTAGAGCCTGAGACAAGACTCTACCCTTGCCTCGTGTCAGTGGAACAGCCCCTCCACTGAAGTTAGATACTTCTCATAAAATATATAGCATTTTCCTGGATATGACCTGGCAAACACTTTCTACCATAATGCCCCTGTTAACAGCAGCCATGTGTCATTTACGGTAAAGCTTAATCCCATAAATAGTCAAACAATCTGACAATAGAGAATCAATACTGCTAATATTACAGAGATCTAATTCAATGCAGAATTTCTTTAACCACTTCCCAACCATCCCACACATATATACTGCGGCAGAGTGGCTCTTCAGCACGAAATCAGGTTCCTGTATGATTTTTTTCTTCAGATCTAGGGTACGCATGCACGCTGCCAGTGACCCGCTCCTGCTGTGTCCAATCAGTGGGTCTGTCAGACCCGATGTTTGCTAGCAACCAGCGATTGTTTCCGAGAGAGGCAAAACAGCGGTCTGCCTACATCAACAAGGCAGGTCGCCATTCTGTCAGTGAATTATGGAGAATATATGTTTCTGCTAAGCAGGAACATGGATCTCTGTCTTCCCCCAGTCAAAGCATCCCCATAGAGTTAGCAAGCACTCCAAAGGAACACATTTAACCCTTTGATAGCCCCTGATGGTAGCCCCTTCCCTGCCAGTGTCATTAATACAGGGACAGTGCATTTTTTTTTGCACTGATCACTGTATAGATGTCACTGGTCCCCAAAAAGTGTCACTTAGTGTAAAATTTGTCCGCCGTAATGTCTCAGTCCCTCTAAAAAACGCTGATCGCCGCCAATACTAGTAAAAAAAAAAATAGAAAAAGTCCATAAATCTACCCATAGTTTGTAGATGCTATAACTTTTAAGCAAACCAATCAATATACGCTTAGTGGGATTTTTTTTTTACCAAAAACGTAGCAGAATAAATATTGGCCTAAATTGTGTCATTTACATTAAAGCTAAATACCATAAATAGTCAAACAATCTGACAATAGAGAAGCAATACTGTTAATATCACAAAGATCTAATTCAATGCAGAATTTCTTTAACCACTTCCCAACCATCCCACACATATATACTGCAGCAGAGCGGCTCTTCAGCACGAAATCACTTACCTGTGCGTCTTTTTTTCCTTCAGATCTAGGGTACGCATGCATGCTGCCGGTGACCTGCTCCCGCTGTGATTGAACCACTGATCGTTTCTAAGAGAGGCAAAACGGCGGTCTGCCTACACAAACAAGGCAGATCGCCATTCTGTCAGCGAACTACCTGTATGGAGATTATGTGTTTCTGCTAAGCAGGAACATGGATCTCTGTCTTCCCCCAGTTAAAGCATCCCCATACAGTTAGCAAGCACTCCCAAGAAACACATTTAACCCTTTGATCGCCCCTGATGGTAACCCCTTCCCTGCCAGTGTCATTAGTACAGTGACAGTGCATTTTTTTGCACTGATCACTGTATAGGTGTCACTGGTCCCCAAAAAGTGTCACTTAGTGTAAAATTTGCCCTCCGTAATGTCTCAGTCCCGCTAAAAAACTAAAAAACGCTGATCGCCGCCAATATTAGTAAAAAAAAATAGATAAAGTCCATAAATCTACCCATAGCTTGTAGACGCTATAACTTTTGAGCAAACCAATTAATATACGCATATTGGGATTTTTTTTTGCCAAAAACATAGCAGAATAAATATTGGCCTAAATTGATGAAGAAATTAGATTTTTTACTTTTTTTATTGGTTATGTTTTATAGCAAAACGTAAATAAATAAAAATCACAGAGATGATTAAATACCACCAAAAAAAAATCTCTATTTGTAGGAGAAAAAAGGCATCAATTTTATTTGGCTACAGTGTCGTACAACCACATAATTGTCAGTTAAAGTAACACCGTGCCGTTTCACAAAAAATGGCCAGGTCATAAAGGGGGGTAAACGTTCCGGAGCTGAAGTGGTTAAAGCCTTTTTTTTTTCTAAGTTTTTTTATGTTTTCTGTTTTAGATCCAGCAAGCATCCATCCTGAGTGTAGGCACATGAGTCCCCCTAGGAGTCTCTTACGGGATTAGGTGCTGCTGGCTACCCAGATCTCACGCATGTGCAGTGGCCCACTACATGAAAAGCAGGTTGCCATAGCAATGGCGCCTACCTCCGCCTAGCATCGCATAATTTCCGGTTTAGAAATAATGCAAAGCTAGCAGTGAAGGATGCCCATTGACTCCTGGGATTGATTACACAGGTATCCCAGGAACCAATGCGAAAAAGGGTATGACGTACCTCACCATGGCAAGGATGGATGGAAGTGGAGCATCAAAAAAAGGTATTATGTGTTAAAAAAAATGACACTATCCAAAAAAAGGGATGGCGAAGCGGCAAAACAAATGCGGACGTGTATGCAAATTAGGGTGGAACTCAGCTTTAAAACTGTAAATAAAGAAACACCTATTAAAAAAAAGTTCCTACGATGATACATAGACCCGTATCTTATAGCTGTTTATATAGGGAAAGAGAGGGTTCAATGATACAGTACAGGGATGGAAGAACAAAGTCTAAGACATTATTAATGCAACAATTATAACCTGTAAAAATCAGCTCCATATTAAGTTACTCTGTAATGGGGTTGCTATTTTACTAGCTTAGGGAATCATATTGATTCTGTATTGCCCACTTCATTTGCATAGACCAATTTGTTATACCTGCCCTCTCTCGTGCTTATTATTCACAGTAATTCATATTGCGTTGTCACAATTGAACCTGTTAATAGTGGCAGAAATACTTGAAATCCTACATCTTTTAAAAAAAAGATATATTAAATTACTTATGGTACACACTTATGATTATTTTATCACGGTAAGCTTTCAATATGGGTACTTTCAATAAGTAAAATTTAGTTCACACTGTTTAACAAAAATTAGCTATAATGCTGCAGTAATAACTCAGATAATTGAGTTCTAATTGCTAGATTGCAGCTGACAATTATCTTAATACTTTGACAGCTTACAGTGCATGTAGTATGCACAACTATGAGCCAATCAAATTAACCCCTTGTCATTTGAAAGAACTGAGATGACAACACTGTTCTTGCTAACTCACAAAAGCGCACAAAGGTCAAAATTACCTGTAATTTTGTTGATTAATTACCCTAAATCAAAAAGCAGCTTCTATATGTTAAAATGAAGACCTCCTGCAAGCTCCGAGAAAAGGGGGGAAATGTGCAACAGCCAAATTGATAGCAGCATTTGCTTCCTAAATCATCTTACCTTTTTTTTTTTCGACAATTAAAGGGCCCGGTTTACCAAAATGTGAACAGACGTGAAGTGCACTGGAATAAACACAAACATACAATCATGTCCAGTAGATATTTTTTAAAAAATGCAGATTTACTTGCTCGTGACTGAATGTTAGAAGTGAACATGATTAACATTTTACATCTATAGTTTTGCAAGCAAATCTCTGCTCCAAATAAAAATTGGTGATATTACAGGTCCTTTCTTATCTCCTCCAGTGTGCACAGTGCAGTAGTATTGCTATTCCAGGCCCGTGTATTGAAAATGTGTCTCTGACAGCCAGAGCTCACTGGAAGAGGAACTCTATCTAGTGGCAAAGAGGTCTTTCTGCAAGGGACATAGTTGTATTGAAGGTGAGTATTGCAGCAAAATTTGCATTTCCCATTTTTAATACCACTGAGCAATGGATTTTTAATTTAGGAAAAACATGGAATTCTGTTGTAAGTAAATTGGACCTTTATTGAGATGCTGGTTTCAAATGTATGTCACTTCATGTTGACTGTTTTACTTATTGTCTATTTCATAGGGACATAGCTTCTTTATGTAATTATTAGCTCAATGCTAAGCATATTTATTAGAGATTCCAGTTGGTAATAGTTTTGTGTATTAAATGCTAAAATGCATTTATTAAAATCTGCGCATAGAAACCTGTCATATGCCTAACCTTTATGGCTATTGCCCTCTGACAACAGGTATGAGCATTTTGCTTTTTAGTATCATCTCCATAGGTGTGTTGGGTACAACATCCATTGCTGGTGCTAAACCCATCCAATTGGTTCAAAGCCTACCCCACCAAAAACTGTAGATATTGCCACAGACACAAGAAAAGGGTGCAAGGATATAGATTCTGTACTTTTCCCCCAGTTTGTGGTAGATAGTTGTGAGACCACAAGGCAGGATAAGAGTAGTATATAATGTATCTAATAATGTGCCCAAGAGTAAGGAATGTTGATAATTCTAGTACTTACATCAGAACTCCTTATTGGCTTGAAACTAGGACTTCTACAAAGCATGAAAGTAACCAAAATAATTCAAAATAAATCAATTTCTCAATATATGATGGCTTTTCAGTATGCCCAACACAATCCTTTGTTGGTTACAATGGGTTTACATCTCCGCAGGTGGGGAACAAGCCTGAAATCTTACACATTCCCGACCCACAGAGACACGCTGGACTGTAAAAAATCAACAACCATAGAGCAATTTTGAGTACGCTAAACTGCATGGTGCCACAGCACTATGCGATTCAGGGTGGCGTAATTTCAAAAAAGGGACAGGGATTCCTTTACCACGTTTTTCGCCGGTAGGGACACATTGAAATGAATGGGCAGTGATGAGCATGCGCAAATTCGCTCCAGTAGGTCTGATTGGAGCCCTACTGACTAAGAAAGGGCATTATTTGCAAAGCATTTTGAAGACTTAAAAATTGTGTATTTATAGCAAAACATTAGCAGAACATGTAAATTTTAAAAAATGTAATTGTTTCTGAACTAATCATGGGATCAGGCAAAAGGATAATATCATGTATTACATTATCATTTTTAATGTGCTGCCTTAAGAATCCTATTCTCACCAATATATTTGCCTGAAAAAATAAGGGTCATTTTGTCATAATGCCCCTAAATTAAGAAAAGTTAAATATGTTTTCTGTTAAATAGATCTCATCCTCATATTTTCTTAAACTGGTCATTATGTGTTATCCATATTTCACTATGGGAATCAGTAAGTTAATGATGTGAAAAGCGAGAAAGATTTCCTTTTATTGCGATAATATATGGAATATAATTTGTGTCCTTGATTTATGAGATTGAAGCAGCAGTAATTTTCCTATGTATTCTACAGTTGGAAAATTAGTCATCTCAGTTCTTATATTTGGATTGCCCTAGCTGTCCTTTTCACATTCCTTTCTCACTTGGGCATGTTTACCTGCAAGACTTTTCATTGTACCTTCTATGTGCTATGTAAGGTTAAAGCACATTAGCAGACTGACTTTTGTCTAAGTAGATCCATTATATGTAATATTTTACAATGTATTCATCTTTCACAGTGCATTAGTGCCTGTCTAACTAAAGCATTTTACATGTTATTTTATAGTATGCCTTCCATATATTTAATAGACTTTTCCGCTAGATTAACCGTCTGATGCCTGTCTAGATAAAACTAATTACATATGTGTATAACCCTTTGACTTGCATTTTGTAGGTTCAGGCTACAGTGGTGCAGTATTGATGATTCAAATATTATTTAGGATTTTATAATCCTAATTATGCAATTACTTGCTGTTATACTCATAGACAGCATCCTTCACAGTAAAGTCAAGGGTAGCTCTAGTGACACAGGTGAACAGCTAGTGGAAGCCAAGGCACAAGGATGAAGGGCCAGCCCACTGGACCTGGAGTGCTCTTAAAGCATTCATGGAGATCCTCTCCAGAGTAGTTGGGTATTTTGGAGAAGTCGCTTGCTATTATGCTCTGGCCTGGCTGCCTGCACATCAGTTTTGACATTTCAGGGTCTCTCACCTGACTGCGGATCACTTGCCTAGCTACCTATGCCTCATCAGGTGTGGTCCCTCTGAACTCCATAAGGAGGTACAAGGAAAGAGCGCTGATATTTGTGGAATATGTAGGTGTCTAAGTCAAATTTATACACAAAAACAGAGGGAATAGCCCACGGGACTTTTAAAGAGACACATACCAAATGTTAAAAATATACAAAGTTTATTGCACATCATAATGTACATTTAAAATCCAATAATGACAACATGGTGAGTTCATCAATGGAAGCAACACAAAAAAGTAATGAAACATAAATTCATAACATATACCACTTCATATATGAATGACATTTTGTGCTGTATAGGTCTCGTTATGCACAATATCATGTAAAAACAACAATCTGTGCTGCATGGATCTCAACACGTTTCGTGAAAACTTTGATTCACTTCATCAGGAGAAGAACAGATGCATATAAATGATACAGCAATTTGGATCATTGCAAGTGACCAGACAAGGGTCTGTAGCATCCAAATGGTCATCCCATCAATTAATATTTCAAGCAAGGGTGACAGGGATGTCCCCCCAAAAGAGGTGCACAAATCTTCCCCCCAGGAGTTGGAGAGAGGAGGAAAGTCCAGTCACAGGTGTATTACCAGCGTCCCCTGGGAGTCCCGGGGAGATGTCACAGTCTGACAGGGTTAAGCGGGGACAGCTTGAACCTTTATAGCTGCAAAGGGTGGGCCAACTCAATATTGAACCCTACGAACTAAGATTGAGAAGCCATTAAAGTTCATGTGCATGTAATAGCAGGTGTCCCAATACTTTTGGTAATTTAGTGTATATCAGTTAAAGCTTCACTCGTGACATATCCAAATGTACAATAAACAAACAATTAAAACAAAAATTGTGTTGCACTATAAGTATAATGTGCATAAGGTCATTATAACCAACATACAATCAAGTAAAAAAATTAGTGCAGAAAAGTTCATATAAACATTTGAGTGGTAAGAAGGCCCACTGCTCCAGAAGTGAATGAAGAAGGATTCTTTACACCCAGAAAGTACACACCCCACTCACAAGCAGCTTACCAGCTGTTAAGATACCAGGAAGGAGGTCTGGCTGCTACTTATCCCAATATTCCTATGGGATGGATGGATACCAGGAGCCAGATAAACCAAGCTATTACAACGTTCCACAATCAGCTACTGGGACCCCAAGAGGGAGGAATAGCTGTGCCGTATTCCAATATCCCGATGGGATGGATGGATGCCAAGAGTCAGGGTTCCAAGATGGATTAACCATGCAGTCAAAACGATCCAACAGTGCACTCAGTGAGGAGGGAAAACAAAGGGGGAACTCTTTGTGTAGTATTAAAAGTTAAAGTTTTTAATAAAGGTTAAAACTACTTACAACAAGCAGGAATAAACTTGCATAAGAAATAATCATACACATGCAGCACCCTGGTGGGCGTGATGGCTTCATCGCTGTAACTCTTCCTGATGCATTTTGTTCAAACAAATGTTATCAAGGTATAAAGGAGTATATCCGAATATACCATTTGCTTATTTAATTATTAAACTACACTCATTTTTTCACTTAAATGTATGATTGTTAATGCACTTTACAGTGATAGCGCAACACAATTTTCATTTTAATGGTTTGTTTATAGTGTATATAGTCGACATGGAAATCTGTTTCAAACAGAGCTGGCTAATAAGCTCATAGGATCTCACACAGATATATCACTACTTTCAGCTCTTCAAAACCATAATTTACAGATTTTCAATCTGGCCTAGTTATGGAGAATGTTTAAAAATCTTGGAATATCACAACATACCTAAAGTTCAATCAGTCTTTTGCCTTTTCTGTTAAAAAATGGTGCACCCTGCCTCTTACCCTACTCCCTACTACAGTGGCTGAGTGACAGACAACAGAGGGTTGTAGTCAATGGAGAACATTCAGAACAAGGTCATGTTACCAGTGGGGTACCTCAGGGATCTGTACTGGGACCAATTTTGTTTAATATCTTCATAAGTGATATTGCAAAAGGCCTCGATGGTAAGGTTTGTCTTTTTGCTGATGACACAAAGATATGTAACAGGGTTGATGTTCCTGGAGGGAAATGCCAA
The DNA here is from genome assembly GCF_965119305.1 of Pelophylax lessonae. Taxonomy (NCBI): domain Eukaryota; kingdom Metazoa; phylum Chordata; class Amphibia; order Anura; family Ranidae; genus Pelophylax; species Pelophylax lessonae. Next base: position 178,523,200 of record NC_138769.1, on the reverse strand, counting down.
ATGGAAAAGGATTTAGGAAAACTAGAAGAATGGTCAGAACTCTGGCAACTGAAATTTAATGTGGATAAGTGCAAGATAATGCACCTGGGGCGTAAAAACCCAAGGGCAGAATATAGAATATTTGACACAGTCCTGACCTCAGTATCTGAGGAAAGGGATTTAGGAGTAATTATTTCAGAAGACTTAAAGGTGGGAGGACAATGTAATAGAGCAGCACGAAATGCCAGCAGAATGCTTGGATGTATAGGGAGAGGTATAAGCAGTAGAAAGAGGGAAGTGCTTATGCCGCTGTACAGAACACTGGTGAGACCTCACTTGGAGTATTGTGCGCAGTACTGGAGGCCATATCTCCAGAAGGATATAGATACTCTGGAGAGAGTTCAGAGAAGAGCTACTAAACTAGTACATGGATTACAGGAAAAAACTTACCAGGAAAGGTTAAAGGACCTTAACATGTATAGCTTGGAAGAAAGAAGAGACAGAGGGGATATGATAGAAACCTTTAAATACATAAAGGGAATCAACTCGGTAAAGGAGGAGAGCATATTTAAAAGAAGAAATACTACCACAAGAGGACACCGTTTTAAACTAGAGGGGCAAAGGTTTAAAAGTAATATGAGGAAGTATTACTTTACTGAGAGAGTAGTGGATGCATGGAATAACCTTCCTGCAGAAGTGGTAGCTGCAAATACAGTGAAGGAGTTTAAGCATGCATGGGATAGGCATAAGGCTATCCTTCATATAAGATAGGGCCAAGGACTATTCATAGGATTCAGATATATTGGGCAGACTAGATGGGCCAAATGGTTCTTATCTGCCGACACATTCTATGTTTCTATGTTTCTATGTTTCCTTAGTAACATATCATCTGCTAGAAAAAAAAAGGCATGCACCTAATCTGCTGCAGAAGAAATGTTAACATTCTATAAGATGTATTACATACAGTGCCTTGATAAAGTATTTATCCCCCTTTAAATTCTCCACATTTTGTCATGTTACAACTAAAAACGTAAATGTATTTTATTGGGATTTTATGTGATAGACCAACACAAAGTGGCACATAATTGTGAAGTAGAAGGAAAACGATAAATGGTTTTCAAAATATTTTACAGTGTGGCGTGCATTTGTATTCAGCCCCCTTTACTCTGATACCCCTAACTTAAATCTAGTGGAACTAATTGCCTTCAGAAGTTTCCTATCAGTAAACAAAGTCCACCTGCATGCAATTTAATCTCACTATAAATAGAGCTGTTTTATAAAGCCCTCAGATGTTTGTTAGAGAACCTTAGTGAGCAAACAGCACCATGAAGGCCAAGGGATAAAGTTATGGAGAAGTTTAAAAAAATATCCCAAGCTTTGAACATATCGCTGAGCACTGTTCAATCCATCACCTGAAAATGGAAAGAGTATGGCACAACTGCAAACCTACCAAGACATGGCCATCCACCTAAACTGACAGGTTGGGCAAGGAGAGCATTAATCAGAGAAGCAGCCAAGAGGTCCATTGTAACTCTGGAGGAGCTGCAAAGATCCACAGATCAGGTGGAAGAATCTGTCCACAGGATAAATATTAGTCGTGCACTCCACAAATCTGGCCTTTATGAAAGAGTGACAAGAAGAAAGCCATTATTGAAAGAAAGCCATAAGATGTCCCATTTGTAGTTAGCGAGAAGCTATGTGGGGGACACAGCAAACATGTGGAAGAAGGTGCTCTGGTCAGATGAGACCAAAATTGAACTTTTTGGCTGAAAAGCAAAACGCTATGTGTGGTAGAAAACGAACACTGCACATCACCCTGAACTCACTATTCCCACTGTAAAAACATGGTGGTGGCAGCATCATGTTGTGGGGATGGTTTTCTTCAGCACGGGCAGGGAAGCTGGTCAGAGTTGATGGGATGGATGGAGCCAAATACAGAGAAATCTTAGAAGAAAACCTGTTAGAGTCTGCAAAAGGCTTGAGACTGGTGCGGAGGTTCACCTTTCAGCAGAACAACAACCCTAAACATACAGCCAGAGCTACAATAGATTGGTAGAGATCAAAGCATATTCATGTGTTGGAGTGGCCCAGTCAAAATCCAGACCTAAATCCAATTGAGAATCTGTGGCAAGACTTAAAAATTGCTGTTCACAGACACTCTCCATCCAATCTGACAGAGCTTCAGCTATTTTGCAAAGAAGAATAGGCAAATATTTTACTCTCTAGATGTGCAAAGCTGGTAGAAACATACCCAAAAAGACTTGCAGCTGTAATTGCAGTGAAAGGTGGTTCTACAAAGAATTGGCTCAAGGGAGCTGAATACAAATGCACGCCACACTTTTCATGTATTTATTTGTACAAAAAGTTGAAAACCGTTTATCATTTTCCTTCCACTTCACAATTATGTGCCACTTTGTGTTGGTCTATTACATAAAATCCCAATAAAATACATTTACATTTTTGGTTGTAATATGACAAAATGTGGAAAATTTCAAGGGTTATGCATACTTTTTATGGCACTGTATACTGGACCCCTGTATCTGTTCATTATTGAGTCCTGATGAACTTTTCATTTTTTTGTTGTGGTAACAGTACATTTTGGACAATATAGATACTGAGGAAAGTATAATTTTGTCATATAATATTTGAAGAGTAGTAGTTTGACATATGGACAAGGACAAGATGTGAATTTGACATCTCATATTGCCCATTTGACATGCTGATGATAACCTTTAGACAACCCTTAGCTGTCATCTAAATGATTAGTGCTGCCAAGTCCTTGCAATACAAGAAAACTATAAGTAAGGTTCCCTTCAGCTTGTAAATATAATGGATGTTTTATATAATGGTTCTATAAAGTAAATTGTATCACTATACTGAGCTAATGTTGCCTTGTGGTGTCACATACTGCATGGAATAATGCAGAAAGCCATGTAATACCAAAATCAGGTGGTCATTTGGGGTATTAATTTTTTTTAAGGAACCTAAAGCTAAAATGCATGTATCAGTGGTCTTTATTCTTCTAACTGCTACAGAAATCTGCAGTAAACTGAATTTTTAGTTCTGGTGTGCGAAGCAGGGAAAAAGGTTGTACTCCGTATTGCATCTGATTTATCTTTTTTTTCCAAACATCTGATTTATCATTATTTGAGCTGTATTGTGAGGAGCATTGTAACTATGAAAAGGGGTAAAGATACAAAATTAATGGAATGATCTGGACTGCACATTATTTGGCTGACTTTTTTAAAGATGGAGTCAAGTGTAATTCGCTGTATTATTATTACTATTATTATTATATTTAATAATAATATTAACAAAGTTTTGAAAAAACATTTGCAGTGCAAACTACTCATTTATGTTATCCATAACAAGGCAAGCAGTAGTTTATTTACCAATCTTCTGGGTACTCATTAGAAATATCACCTTAACTTTAAATATTCCAGAAATATTTACAAATCTTATACTTATTGTAGAAGATGAATACAGAAAGTAAAATGGAGTTTTAGTTTGGGGGAAGGAGGGTAATAAACTGTTGGCTTATATTTTGAATGCTTACCTTGAAATTAAAAGAAATAGAGAATACATTTTAATGTTGGACCTCTAGAAAATGGTAACTTCATTGGATGGATGTAGTAATAGAGGTGGGCATCTCAGTGTTTGGCTTTCCACTTCCTCTCAGCTCAAAGACATGCACCTCCTCCCCAGAGGGACTGCAGGACTCTACAATCTGCATTTGTGAGGATATGATGTCACCAAGGGGAGAAATTGGGCAGAGAGCCCAGAAACTCCAGACTCTGTATCGTATCCTCTCTGCATGGAGGTACAATGTGGAATATGCAGTACCAGATTTGACAGCTGGTAGAAAGGTTCAATGGTGAGGTTGCTGGTTGACAGGGTGATGCAATGTTAGGATTCAGAGTACCAGGGGTACTGGGCTCTTCATAGGCCAGCATATAAAAGCTGTCTACTTTTAAACCTGCAGAGAGGCTTCTCTGGTTGAGCACTACTTCATTTGAGGCAGGCACCTGGACTGCATCTCCAACTGATCTAAGATATGCTAATCAAAGGCAAGTGCAAGGGGGCTACATTAGCATTGGGGAGGGAGGTCATTAGAATGAAGTTAATTTAAAGAACAGTTAGTCTTTAGGCCTCCTTCAGGTCTATGCATTGCAGTAATTGGCGTTTTATCGCAACTGTAACACAAGGCACCGTATGCTGTGCATTTAGAATGACACCCCAATGCACAGGTAAAGTAGGTACAGTGCTGGGACAAGGTCAATTAGTGCCAAGGGTGAACACGGGAAACCTCACCCCCCTCTCCTGGAAGGAAGAAAGAGAAATGGATGGGGCAAATAGTGACGCACACTGCAATGTATGTAGTGTTTGTGGCATGAGATGAAATAGAACACTGCAACAAACTGAAGAGTCTAAAATGTGTACAAAGATAAGGGGTGTGACGGTATTCACCGTCACTGGAGGTGAGGAGCAGATAAATAATGGTTTGAATTGCTTCAGATGGGACAGTAATATTTGTCAGCAATATATTCATATAGAAATATGAAGATTTATTCCCACTTTACTCTGGGAGACTTAGACTGTTATAGACCATTGTGCCAAAAATGTGTGCGCTAGATGTGAGCAATGTGTTTTAAACCAAAAGGAAAAACACAATGAACAAAATACCTAATAAATATAAATATACACAGATATTATAAATAGTGCACAATGTGAACAAAAACGTGCTATGGAAATATGTTCAGTCCAAAACAAGTCCAAAATGAAAAAAGGCTGAAATCTTCTTGATAGTGAATGAAGGTGAAGAAGAGGACGTGCAAACACCAAATCCCTCTTGGCACCCACGATATTTATAATATCTGTGTATATTTATATTTATTAGGTATTTTGTTCATTGTGTTTTTCCTTTTGGTTTAACACACTTTGCTCACATCTAGCGCACCCATTTTTTGCACATCACACGTTTACTTTATCAAGGTTAAAGTTACGGTTGCTGCTGGAGATTAATTTGTTGTTTGCGCACCTCATTTTTTAACATGTTATAGACCATTGCCATGAAGTCTGTTTTAGATAATGTGTATTCCGTGTGCTTGTCTGTGAGAGAGACACACAGACTGTCATTGGCGGGAATGTGGATTGTGCCTGTCCCATTGTTAAATGTTAATGACCTCACATTGTTCTGTCCAGATGGCTAGATAATTAGTTCCTGTATACACTTTAATCTGCATATGATACTGTAATAAGCCATAGGGGAAGGATTGTGTACACTGTATGGGAATGACTGAGTGTAAAACCCTGTTTCTATTGGATTGTGAATGTCATGTCCTGTCCCCATCAAGGTCCACCTGGGCGGTAACCTTGTGGGGAAAAACTGTATAAAACAGCAGCTGTACCATTAAAGTTTGAGTTCTATTTCACCCTCAATCTAGAGTCCTGTCTCTCATTGGGGGAACCTGCTACAAGGGATTGCTATGCTCTTCATACTCCTTTAGATAATCACTAAGCTCTTGTAAGAGCTTGTGTAAGAGCGTGTTCCTGCTTCACTCTCTGGGGAAAGAGAGGTTCACCCACGGGAACCTGGAGCCTTGTTGTAGGTCCAGGGTGAGTAGGAGACCCCAACCAAGCTGCAGCAGTTTGTGGGGTCTGACGTGGTTATGGTGTCTGGTGGAGTGCTTGGAGCCCTCGGGAAGCACTAGGAGCATCTGTCAATGGAGGTACCCAGTCGGGTGCCGGTTGATGCGCTACAAGGGGCTAGGAAAAAATGTCCCTGTGTCTGTGGTGTCATTGTAAAGAAAATGTGTCCCTGCGTCTGTTGTTTCACTGGAAGGAAAATAAAATATGCCTGCGTCAGTGGTGTTGTTAACAGGAAAAATCATGTTGTGTTAGTGTCAGTGGAGAAAAAAAATTACCCTGCATCAGGGGTGTCACTGAAAGGATGAAAATGTCCAAGAAACAATGGTGTTGTTAGGAGCAAAAATGACACTGAATCAATGTCACTGAGGAAAAAATGTCCCTATATCTACGGTGTCAGTCTGAGGCTCAGGAGGGCATACTGTCCATGGCACAGGACTCATGAGTATGTATTGTACAGGGCACAATAGTACATATGTTGCAGGCACAGGGGTCAGGAGTGTGTATTGTGCAGGTTGCAGGGGCAGGTATTTCACAAGGCTCAGGGATTGGGAATAGGTGTTGCACAGGGCTCAGTATTGTATATTTTGCAGGCTGCAGGGGAGGTATCGCTGAGGGCTCACAAGTGCATATTGTGCAATGTGCAGGGTTTAGGAAAAGGTGACATATAGGCCAGTGTACAACAAAAGATTACTTGCCCTCCAAACTCCTTTCCCAGTACAGAGATCTACTCCCAAACCCCCACCAATACAGAGCTCTTCCTTCAAGTCCCTTCCCCCCACTACAAAGCTCCTCCCCATCCCACTCCTCCAGTACAGAGCTCTTTGCTCAACCCCCCTTCTACAAAGCTCTTCCCCCATCACTCTGTTCAGTATAGAGCCCTTTCCTCAGCCTCCCCACTTCAAAGCTTTTCTTCATCTACCCCCAGTACAGAGCCCCCCCCCCCCAAACCCCCCAGCACACAGTTCTTCTACCAATCCCCCTAGTGCAGAGCTCTTCCCCCATTCCTCCTCCATCCCCACAGCTATTCACCAAGTCCTCTGTGCAGGGGCCACTGTTATCATTCTGCCATGCTGCAGACAGCGCTCTGTGTGATAGCATAAGAGGTGTACTGTCACTTATTGTAAACACAGAAGTTGGCAGAGGAAGCCAGTTTCTGTGTTTACAAGTGACAGTGGTGAGCACATGGCCAGTGCTGGAGATGGTGATGTTGAATACCACTGAGTTCCACTCAAAAAACACCTGACTGACATTGTAGTCCTGTCTGTGAGGTGTAGGAGACGGGAGATGCTTTCACATAGCAACACTGTATCCGGGGCTTGTACTCCTTCTGACCCCCCATATCCCCCTTTTGTTTCTGCCCTGAATAGGCATCTGCAGACTCACAATGCAAAGCACCACAACGCACATGCCTTTCATTGTGGTGTGATGCATTTAAAAGATGGCACAGGTCTGTTTTTTTCTGCGGCCATGCATTGGCAGCCCATTCTTGATTACATAACTGCCTTAATGCAACACAAGTTAACTTGAATGCAGTAACATACAGCAAAGAAGTGTCATAGTGTGACAGGGGCCTTGATATTTTGATGTGCACTGCTGCCCATTTGATATGTGGACTATGAGGACTTAGAAGGAGGCTTCCCAAATGTGCTGGCAGTATGTGCTGTGCATATGTTTTATGAAACTTCCAAATTATTAGGCTGCTGTATTATACGGTATGTTTAACCAAATATTTTTTAAAGCAATTCAGCATTTATTAAGTTGAACACTTTTATTGTTAAATCAATCATCATGAAATATACTGTATGGAAAAACACATATATAATTTCCTAATGACTGATTATAATGTAAAAAAAAATGTAAACCCCTACTCCTTCTCTGTGGATATAGGTTGGGCCCACAATTCACAATATTTTCATCCTCTGCTCCTGGCTGTGCAAGGCAGTGTGCATAGTGATCACATGATTTGTATAAACAATATAAAGAAATGGATTGCTGTTTTGAGTGCCTTACAATAAATAACTGGAGAGGGAATCAGGTAAAAAGTGCAAGACAGCAAGGCTCCCTGTCACCTGCAGTCATGTTTTAGGTGCATCATCTACTTCCTTCTGTCTGGAACCCCATACACTTATATGGATACTGGAGATTGAGGTTCTCCTGCACATGTGTAGGAAGCAAGACCCAGATGTAGCACATAGTGACATGGATCTCCTCTAACCTTCAGTGATTTCTATAAGAGCATTCAGCTCCCTGAATGTCACTAATAACCTTTTTTGAGGTTTTATTCACTAGATTATGTGAGGAGCCACAAATAAGGTATTAGTGATGGGAGACATCATGTGCTGAGAATTTATTTCAAGTATTGGATAGCTGCAGATTAGAGGGGATCAGCAGCACTGTCACTAAATGCCAAGCCCAATCTGAGGGTAGTGTAGAGTCTTTTAGATAGGCTAAAATGGCTCCAATACCTGGTGGATGTGCAGTAGCAGAAGGCAGGTAATAACACTGTATCACTACTCCGCATGCACTCTAGCTTCAAAATGTATATTTAAATAAACCCCCACCCACAACAGCCATACCAAGGGAAGCACAGAAGAACATTCAGAGTGGTTCCTGCAGCAGGTGCATTAGTTCACACCACCTCTCTACCTCCTGTCTTCTACTTTGGATTACACAGGTACTGCATTCTTCATCCTGGCAGGTCACACCATCAATCCTCCCATTACACTTCTTCTGCTAACCAGAAGTGCTGCACTTAGAGTTTGAGCTGAAGGCTCCCTGCAACACTGTGCTTGCAACTTCCCCCCCCCCCCACACCATGACTGTGCCAGGACACCCCCAACCCTGTCATCACCACAGTACCAGCACTCCCCTTCTCATTTCCATGCCTGATTCCCATCCTCTGCTTTTGCTGTCACTATACCAATGCAAACTGCTGTGCTCCCTGTCATATTTATCCCCATTCAATCAAACTGGCACACTTTTGTTAGCATATATATATATATATATATATCAAATTCTTCTACTACTTTGTATTTACACTGAACGTATTTGTGATCTGGGATATCTGACTGCTCCATCTACAGCATGCATTTTTTCATTTGCAACGTATGTCAAATGAATCACACAGAAAAGAGATATATTATATCTTTATTATATATTTGATGTATTTTAAATACAGAATTGTTGGTTTGATCTTAGAAGGTAGGGAAGAAAGAAAACCCATTGAGCTCCAATCAGCAAATGTGTCAACAACATGTCATCATTCAGAGGTTAAGAAAATGAAGCCTTTGTTCACCATAGCAACTAAAAGGCTTTTTATCAGAAATCCATATATTTTCAGATAATGTGTGGTTTTCATAATTATCCTTTCAGCAGTCCTTAAATGCCTTTGAAGCCATTACCAATTAAATATTCATCTTCTGTAAGTATATATTTGAGATACTGTAAAACATGATTAATTTATCATCCTGAGATCTTAAATCATGGTTCATGGGCTCTAACAATAAAATTGATCTTCTTGACCCATCTATTCACTATGGCATTAATTAGATTTGAATATGACCTGGCTATTGTGGAAGCATTATTAAAAAAAGACAAGATTTAGACACATTTAGGAAAACATTTAGGAAAATATATTACAGTGTTGTTTTATTTTCTCCATAAAAAAAATCGTCTTTACCGCTAAAGAATTGTTTAGCTATATTTGTTCCTAATAAGGTTCCAAGTATTAAAAGAAGATATCTAATGATTTGGACCCTGCACATCCTGATCTAAGCTGACTAACTGGATCATAAGTGCAGTTACAATCTTCAAATCTGTTTCTTCCTATCATAATCAAGAGCTCCTCATTCATACATAAAAGAGCCCATTAGCAAATATTTAGATTCTCCCTTTCAAAGTTCCTTTGCTATACGTTTAATGAAGGGCAAAGCTAATTGGTTGTTAAAAGCAACACAGATTTTTACTTTAGATGTTTGTGTACTTTCCGGTAATTATTCCTAAAACCACTTTATTATCTATAGTATTTCCCCTTGTCTTGTTTGGGAAACTAAAATACATAAATAAATTAGGAGCTGTTTCTATCAGCCAAATTAAATTATTTCAGAAAATATTGGTCAAGAGGACTAGTATTATAGTGCCCCCCCCCCCCTGGAACTTTGATGGATTCAAAGTGTATTCAGTATAACGGATACTTGTTACAATTTGTGGCACCTCACTATAGCAGTATAACATGGGTACCATTTTCACCCACACATAGTATAACCAGGACCAGGAGCTGTGGCTTGTCCATTGTGATTACATTTTGATTATGATGACTTTGATTCTGGAAACAGAAGATGCTGGGGAAAGACTATCCCCAGTAGACATTTATTAAATACATAGATCTTCATGGTGAACACTAAATATGTACACTGTATAACAACATGACTAATCCTAATACATTCGTGGATGGCCTACGCCAAATGATTCACTCTAAATGCATATTTACAGTATATTACCAAGCAAATTCTCAGTAATAATGAATTATATTTTCAACACCTCCTTTGCTACATTCAGTCTGTTGTGAGGAAAACTAAAAAAACAACACAACTAGAATCTTCACACAAGCAGAGAGCCACAGTATATGAGTGCTTGCTCCATTAAGACAACAGAACTGGTCTGACATCGAACATGGTCTGACATTTCAAACAATATATTTAGTTGATCAATTTCAACAACTTTTTTTATCAAATTTAGTCTGCACTTCAGTGCAGATCTGATCACTGATCACTGATGTCTCAGCAGGTGCTATGAGTATCATGTCATATAATGTCACTACTAAGATGGGAGAGTTACTGATGATGTCAGCTTATCACTCACATACCGTGTGCACATTTTGCGTAAATGTACCTGTGAGCATTAAACTAGAGTAAAGATCCTTCTGTGGTTGGATGATCTGACAATTATCTATTGTCTATGAACCCATTTACTCCAACCTAAACGAGGTGGGCTGTGATCCACTCAGAATGTCTGTTATAGTAAAACTGTACTGTATTTTCTGGCATATAAGACTACTTTTGAACCTCCAAAAAATTGCCTAAAAATGGGGGGGTCGTCTTATACGCCGAGTATAATATCTCCAAGGTAACCTAAGTATAAGTATTACCGGTAGATGAAAATTAGGGGGGTCGTCTTATACGCCCAGTCGTCTTATATGCCGGAAAATACTGTACTTTAATTTTGATCAGTCAATTCCGCAAGTGCTTCTCTGGTTTTACATGTTCTTATATAATGTGACTACACTTTGGCCACCTACTTTATTCCACTAAAAGCACCTGTTATATTTAATGCTAATCTCCAACTTTTAGTGAAGTTTTAATAGTTTGTTTGGACAACCTTGGTTGAAACAAACTATTTAACCACTTCAATACAGGGAACTTTTACACCCTTCCTACCCAAGCCAATTTTCAGCTTTCATCGCTGTCGCACTTTGAATGACAATTGCACGGTCATGCAACACTGTACCCAAACAACATTTTTATCATTTTGTTCACACAACTAGAGCTTTATTTTGGTGGTATTTGTTGTCCACTGGATTTTTTAATTTTTGCTAAATAAACAAAACAAAAATGAACATTTTGAAAAAAATTATTTTTCTTTGTTTCTGTTAGAAAGTTTTGCAAATAAATTATTGTTCTTCATAAATTTAGGCCAAAATGTATTCTTCTACATTTCTTTGGTGAAAATAACCCAAATCAGTGTATATTATTTAGTTTGTAGGAAAGTTATAGAGTCCACAAACTATGGTATATAAAATGTCAGGACAGTACAACTACCCCCCAAATTACCCCTTTTTGGAAAGTTAAAGAGTTACATTTTTTTATTTTTTATTACATTTTTTTATTTTTTTTTACAATATTTTTAACACACCGTGACCAGAGCATTATATTGTTACCATAGTAACATTGCACAACTCTAGGGAAGTAATCTGAATTTTTTTTTTTTTTTTTTTTACACATTTTACTGAATAAAGCTGACTCACTTAGTTTGTTGTGTTGTGATTAGCTGTGTTTGGTCAAAGCTAATCACACGGTACAGATGGGCTATGATTGGCCCTGTCTGTGCCATGTGATCACATTGACCAATCACAGCTAGCAACACAATTATACACAATGGATTCCAAGAAAGGAAGCCATCCATTGTGTACTGTCATATGACCTGCTGTGATTTATTACAGCGGTCACATGGTACCAGCAGAGAGCCAGTAGATTGATCAGTCACAGGCTGTGTCCGATGGACACAGCCAGTGACAGATCCTGCCGCTGCGCGGCCCCACGAGTGACGCTTTCTGGTAGGACATCACATGACATCCACTCAGAACAGTAAAGCCACTGCCCGGCCGTCATTCTGCTATAGGCCAGGCGGAAGGTGTTAAACTGCTCTAAAACCTGAAAATCAGCTTTATACTATAGTTGTTTGATTTTTCATCATTCAAACCCATCAGTGCCTCTCTCTCCCTTAATTTTTTCTTACATGCTGTGAGTGCACTTAGGCCACATTCTCCAATCCACCAAAATTCTGCTTATAATATAACTATAGTTCTTCTATTTTCATCATTCAAGCCCTGCAAGTGCCTCCCTTCATTTCTTTTTTTAATGTTGTGTGGGTCCTTTACCCACCTTCTCCAATCCACCCAATGTAAGTTATAATAAAACTATAGCTGAGCAGTTTTTATCATTCAAACACATTAAGTGCTCCTCTGTTTTATATATATCAGAAAACAGACATAAAAATGTCTTAGAAAAAGAAATGTGTATATTAAAATTAAATTGACACAAACCCAATAGACTCCCTGTAAGATATTGCCCACTGTGTTTTTGTGTATATTTAATTTCTTTTGAAGTTAAATCGTATATTTATATATTAATATAAATTATGTTAGTAGAAACATAGGGGCTATGTAAAATGGTAAGGACATAAAATTAGGAATAAAACTAAACATAAAATTCCCCACCATTTTTTACCTAAAAGGTATAACCAGACAGAATGTGGACCAAACAAAATTAAAAAGCCCTCCACCAACTGAAGGCACAGTAGAGCCTTCTTAAAACAAATGCCATTAACTCCATATCTTGCTTCTATCACAAACTACAAAAATATGGGCATGGGAAGAAAGCAGAAAGTTCCCAAATGCTGTACAACCCACAAATTTGTCTATAATAAAAGCAGCCTCAGGGAGGGAAAAAGCCATTGGTTCTGGATGCACAATTGTCCCAGTGGTAAAAGACATTATTTCCATGGATCTGTCCACTGTCCTAAAAAGAGGAATAAACACTCTATTTTTGGAATTCATGGTGAAAATAATGTTTTGTGTTTTCACATAAGAAGGATTCCCAATCCCAATCTCCTAAAGCCAAGTTTTAGATCCGTACATGAAATGACATTGGATGGTGCTTGAGTAATGAAGATGAATATAAATGATGGTCCAGAGCACTCTATGAGGTTTATTTACCAAAAACATATAGATTGTTCAATTTGCAAGGGAATTTTCAAATTTTCATCTAGTATGCATGATTTCTGCAACTGTTTTTATGCTTTTTGTCAATTTAATTATTGAAGCATTTTTTAATTAGGGGAACTTTTAAGTAAGTCACAAGTTGGATCTTAATCAAAGTAGTTTTCTGGGTTGAAATAACTTCTTCAGCTGATAAATTGCATTATTCTTAGACCTGCTAGAAGAAATAAATTTGTTCTTTTTTTTGCCCCCAGAACATTTCTCTGCCACATATCACACTTCCCAGCACAACATGCAACTGTTAAAAATGATTATGGACTCTTGACAATGCCTTAGAGACACAAGCCTGTTCCTTGATTTACATAAAACTGACATGGCTGTAATGAGAAAGACACATGTTTATTTTTATTTTATCCTTATTAGTATGTATCAACTGTGATGCATGTGGTGGTCTATGACTAATGTAAAGGTTTTACTCAGCAAATAGTACTTAAAGGCTTCTGTAGCTAACTATGATACAAATAAAAAAGGAATGATATTTGCGCTTAAGACAAAAAATGCTAAGACAATATAAAATATATGTACACAAAGCAGCTAGCTCAATAGGAAGATCACAGTCCATATAAAGTAGTAGATGTATATTAGGACCTGCGCCAGACATATATTATACAATTCATCACAGTAATACAGTCCATGAACAATCTAATGGAGTAGAACTGCAGGTAGAGAGAAAGAAACTGATCCAATCAGCCAATCACCAGTGAATAGTGAGAGAGAGGAGTTGCACCCTGAGCTGACACCCGTAGCCTCTTACCGGAACTTTTGACCCTCCTGTCACAGAGTGGTCAAACAGGCATAAGAGCAAACAGCGCTCGGCATAAATGATGGTTCCTAGTCACGTTCCTCACATTCCTCAGCAGGGAGAGAGAACTTCACAATTCACAATGTACAATGCCTTCACAGGAACCCACAGAAGTGTCTTTCACATGCAGGCTCAGAAAAAGACAGAGGGACAGCCAATCGTGAAGTACGTCAAGTCACATAAATGTATTAAAAGGTAATGCACTTACATAATGGACATCATATAACAGCATCAATGAATAAAACTGCGGTATGTAGCGTGCTCAGCTCCGATACGTCCCCCTTACGCGTATCGTCAAACATCTATGACATCTTCAGAGGCGTGGTATAGCGGTGTGAGCACACATTTAATTTCCGGTCTACGCTTTAGCGATACGTCACTTCCGGTGTGGTGGAACGCACGCCGTAACCACGGAGCTTCCAAGCGCACAATACAACCAGGAAGGACCAGATCATTTGTATTGCACGCCTGTTTTATGCTACGAAATGTGAGTTTTAATTTTTGATTTGCACAATAAACTTTTATAATCGGATTTACACTATTGTGAGCATCCTCTCTCCATACATATTTATCGGGGTATTTGAGAACCATTGAAGGTACATCTGACCTGGAGAAGTGTGGCAGCTGGTTCCTTACTAGGACATAAGCTCTGTCGACCCTTTTAGCTGTACAGCATAGGGGTCATTTTTGTCCGGTAAGTGAATACCCAAAGGGGGAGGATCGGCACTTTTTCACTGCACTGGAATGATTGCATGATTGTGCACCTTCTTCTTGGCACTCCAGCACTTTCGTGGGACCCATTTGGAATTGCTCATAGACATCATTGTTATTGAAAGTTCTATTGGACTGACTGTATTTGGACTGGCATTTTCATTCTATTTATTTTAGTTATTGATTTTACACCACTTTTTATTGTATGTTCTCTACACTTAAGCCTTTTTTGCACATTATTTGCACTTACCATTGCACGGTGCACTTTAAGAACTCTACATTGTGGATAACATTTATTCTTATTTATTTTCAATTGTTCACGTTCAATACCGATTTGCGCTGTGTTTCTATATTTTTTGCACTTGAGAATTTTGGTTATCACCATAATTTATGAACAGCTGCATTTTGGTTTAACACAATTTCACACACTTTGAGGGTGGTATATACATTGATGGCACTATGCACTTTAGCTATTCATCATTTATTTTTCTGAATGTCAATATTTAATACAACCTTCTTTGCGCTGTATTTTTGCACTGCACTTTAGTTATTTGGTCACTACCATTTTGAACAGCTGCATTGAGGTTTATGACACAATTTTAGTTATTTCTTTCTTAGCGCGGTACACAACCCCTTTGTCATTCACGCATTTGAATGAGCTGGTGCCCGGAAGTGACACAACAGGAAGTGTTCACCTCTTATGTTCCACGCTCTGCAATATCCTGATCGAGCTAAAGGAAGTGATGCAACAGGAAGCTGTCACCCCATGCGCTCCATCTATTGCAAAAATGTTATTGTTTGTCTTAATATTACACATATTGTCAGCATTTTTAAGTTATCATGTATAATTCTCGGTTTCATTACCGATCGTTTTTATCTTTTTATTTTAAATGCCTGTCAGTTCCGCTCTATGTTTGTTTTCCGGCGACTTTGGAGACATGGGCAGGGTATTTCCTGTCATTTCCTGTTCACCTGGTTAAGACAATGCAATAGATGGAGCACATGGGGTGACAGTTTCCTGTTGCATCACTACCTTTAGCTCGATCAGGATATTGCAGAGCGTGGAACATAACAGGTGAACACTTCCGGGCGCCAGCTCATTTAAATGCGTGCTCACACCGCTATATCACACCTCTGAGGATGTCATAGATGTTTGACGATACGCGTAAGGTGGACGTATCGGAGCTGAGCACGCCACATACCGTGGTTTTATCCATTGATGCTGTTATATGATGTCCATTATGTAAGTGCATTACCTTTTAATAAATTTATGTGCCTTGACATACTTCACAATTGGCTGTCCCTCTGTCTTTTTCTGAGCCTGCATGTGAAAGACACGTTTGTGGGGTCCTGTGAAGGCATTGTACATTGTGAATTGTGAAGTTCTCTCTCCCTGCTGAGGAATGTGAGGAATGTGACTAGGAACCATCATTTATGCCGAGCGCTGTTTGCTCTTATGCCTGTTTGACCACTCTGTGACAGGAGGGTCAAATGTTCTGGTTAGAGGCTACGGGTGTCAGCACAGGGTGTAACTCATCTCTCTCACTATTCACTGGTGATTGGCTGATTGGATCGGGTCCTTTCTCTCTACCTGCAGTTCTACTCCATTAGATTGTTCATGGACTGTATTACTGTGATGGATTGTATAATATATGTCTGGCGCAGCTCCTAATATACATCTACTTCTGTAGCTAACTACCACTGCTCAAAAAAATTAAAAGAACACTTTTAAAACACATTAGATCTCAATTGAGAAAAATATCATGCTGGATATCTCTACTGATATGGACTAGGTAATGTGTTAGGAACAAAAGGATGCCACATCGTTTGATTGAAATGAAAATGATCAACCTACAGAGGGCTGAAGTCAAAGACACCCAGAAAATTAAAGCAGTAAAATGATACAGCAGGCTAGTCCATTTTTCTGAAATTTCATTGCACCAACTCAAAATGTTACTCAGAAGTTTGTATGGCCCCCACGTGCTTGTATACATGCCTGACAATGTCGAGAGACATTATGAGACAACGGATGGTGTCCTGGGGTATTTCCTCCCAGATCTGGACGAAGGCATCACCGAGTTCTTGAACAGTCTGAGGTGCATACTGGCGGCATTGGATGGACCAAAACATAATGTCCCAGAGGTGTTCTATTGGATTTAGGTCAGGCAAGCATGGGGGCCATTCAATGGTATCAATTCCTTCATCCTCCAGGAACTGGCTGCATACTCTCACAACATGAGGACGGACATTGTTGTGCACCTAGAGGAAGACCATCACTTACCAACCATCAAATCAGTCATGCTGAACGATGTTACAGACAGCATAACATTCTCCATGGCTTCTCCAGACAGTTTCATGTCTGTCACATGTGCTTAGGGTGAACCTACTCTTATCTATGAAAAGCAAAGGGCGCCAGTGGTGGACCTGCCAATTCTGGTGTTCAATGGCAAATGCCAATCGAGCTCCATGGTGTCAGGCAGTGAGCACAGGGCCCACTAGAGGACATCGGGCCCTCAGGCCACCCTCAAGAAGTCTGTTTCTGATTGTTTGGTCAGAGACCTTCACACCAGTGGCCTGCTGTAGATAATTTTGTAGGGCTCTGGCAGTGCTCATCCTGTTCCTCCTTGCACAAAGGAGAAGATACCGATCCTGCTGATGGGTTAAGACCCTTCTTCGGCCCTGTCCAGCTCTCCTAGTGTAACTGCCAGTCTCCTGGAATCTCCTCCATGATCTTGAGACTGGAAGACACAGCAAACCTTCTGGCCATGCCATGTATTGATGTGCCATCCTGGAGGAGTTGGACTTCCCGTGCAATCTCTATTGGGTCCAGGTAATGCCTCGTGCTACCAGTAGTGTCACTGACCCTAGCCAAATGAAAAACTAGTGAAAAACAGTTAGAAAAGATGAGCAGGGAAAAAAATGTCAGCGGCCTCCACATGTAAAACCATTTCCGTTTGAAAGGTCATCTCATTGTTGCCCATCTAGTGTACCTGTTGTTAATTTCATTAACACCAAAGCAGCTGAAACTGATTAACAACCTCCCTCTGCTATTTAACTGACCCGATCAATAGCCTTGGGTTTTAATTGAGTTGATGCTATACTCTGATTAAAAAGTGTTCCTTTCTTTTTTTTTGAGTAGTGTATATTACCAAGCATTATTTTTTCACCAGTTTCATACTTCCTTTCCCCTAGCATAACTTCATAGTACTGTGCCAAGTAAACGTGTTGGATACTTTTGAGTGCACCCAGATAAGGAGGGGGTGATACAATCTCTGCCATTCTTATTACATACTTTACACAGGATATTTTTCATGGTGTTTTAACTTGCTCCTCCAAACTATGGGTCTGAGGATGATATACAGGAGAAGCTAGATTTTTAAAAGGAGACAAAGTTCTTTCATGAGTCTAGTATTTTAATAATTATCTCTTTTTAAATAACAACTCTTGGAAATACATACCGTAATTTTTCAGCAAAAAGCTTTTGAGCTCTTTTAGAGTCAAATTGCCTTTGGCTAGCATTACTGTCTATTAACAGGACGTTAACAGGTTGGATTTTTTAGTAGACTTTTCTAAAGGACACTCCATCCATTGCAGTGCATTAAAACAGAGTTAAAATTAAAACATTAGAACAAGTTGTACTAACGTACAAAATGCACAAAACCTCTAAAAACCTTCATATATACCTGGCCAAAAAAAAAAAATCTTGAGGTCTCCACTCAAAGTTGTAAGCACCCATTCTAAAACTTTACTTTTAAATAAGTATAGAATCACTAACTATTTTCAACGCTTTCGCCCTTATCTTACCCTGTAAGCTTCATAGTTACATAGAGAACAACAGAATTTGTGAGTTTTAGAAATAGTCCCACTGTCAGTCGTCCATTCCAACAAGCAAAGGCCAACAGCTATAAAGCTAACTTTTATCACTCACAGCAGTTTAAATCAGGAACCATGAAACAGATAGAGAACATAACCAAAATAATAGCAGTTAAGATTTGCAGAACAGGATATCAATGTGCTTACATGGACTAAGAGCAGCATTTGGTGTAATTAATCATAATGCACTGAGCCTTATTTAACCACCTCAGCTTCAGAAGGTTTTACGAAATTAAATTTATATAATTTTTTTCACACAAATAGAGATTTCTTTTTGTGGTATTTTATCACCACTGGTGTTTTTACTTTTAATTATATCAACAACAAAACAAAAAAAAATTTGGAGAAAAAAAAAAACAATATTTTTATTTTCTGCTATGAAACATATGCAATAAAAAAACTGAATTTCTGGTTTGCATGAAAGTTATAGCATCTACAAACTATGGAATATATACTGTAATTAATTTTTTTATACTACTAATGGCAGTGATCAGCGATTTATAATGGGAGTTCAATAGTGCGGTGGGCAATCTGACACTGAGTGGGAACTGATTAACTTCCACTGTCAAAACAGGGTTCTTGGCTGTGATTGGACATAGTCGATCAGCAGGTCCCGGCCATGAATCATTGGTCAGGACCTGTTGGCAAACTCCTGTGTACAATCACAGTAGGTGTAACAAGTACATCTCTGTGCCTGTACGGGCTGCCCGTACATAGTACATTGCAGGTGAGAGGTCTAAAAGTGCTTAAGCTTTGCTCTTGTTGACATCACAGGATATGTAAACCATGTGTGGTCTCATGCGCAAAGTTACCGTTTCTACATTTCCTTAAATACAATTAAGTAATACAATTAAATAAATTAAATAAATTAGTTCAAATCCCTAGGACATCATTTGTTTGGTTGTTTCTTGACATCACACTACTAGAAAATGTGTGGGCTAAACAGGGAAGAGTGAGAACTGGCTGCTGGTCAAATTATCTAAGCAGGAGCTATGGTTCCTTACAACTGAGTCCTTTATACTCAATGACTAAATCTTTAAATACATGGTATTACAATTCAAAATTTTCAAACGTGGCTTTACTTACAGTCTCTACTGTCTACTTGCAAGGAAATTAATTAAATGAACATAGAAAAACAATGCAAAAAAGTATTTTTAACACATCAAAGAATGTGTAGATTTTTAAACTGATGAAAAAAACACTAGCCAAACCTACAAATATATAACTCATTTATATAGTCCAACTAAAGGGAACATTTTCAAGTGCAACCAATTCACTTCAAAGATGTGTCTCAATAATGACGTATTAATAAGGCATATGCCAAGGTCTTTAAACTTGTGATGCCCACCATAACCTAGATTAGTGTTCTGCCTTTGTTGGGTTTGCTAGAAGACCTGTGCTGCAAAAGAATTTATTCATATTATCATTAAGGAGAGTTTAGAATAGTTATGTTGAAAATATTTTTCTTCTTTTCTGGATTTATCTAGGAAGAGGAAATAATCCAGTTCTGAAGGATAATCATGGTTGCCATAAGCTATCTGTAAATGTAAATCCATTCTTCTTTAAGAAAGCTTTCACGGTATCTGTCACTTTATATTATATGGTAAAAGGTCTATAATTGGTCTGAAACAGTACTTTTTATCTGTCTCTGACAACTCTTGCCACAATGAAACTAACTGTATGCCTTTGTGTCATAGTTGATACTTTATAAGTAGATTCTTTTGTTCTGCCTGTGAAAACTGTGGTTTTATGAAATGGTTATTAGAATTTCTTAACCAGAAGTTAACATATTATAAAAAAAAATAGAAATAATCTAAATAGCATTTCGTACAGTACATTTTGGCTTGGGCATAATGTGGTGGTGCATTCATTTTAGCAAAGAACAGGAGCTCATAGGCACCACATATCATTGAAACAGGACAAGATACAAGACAAATGCTCCCAGCAGAGCAGGGATTTTAAAGTGCCAATAACTTTCAAATTCAATACAGGATACAATTTAAATATTTTATTACATCAATTAAAAATATATCACAGAAAAAATAACAAATAAGTGGAAAACCATCTAAAATACCTTGATAACGTAATGGATTAATTCATTTTAGATATTTACAAACAAGATCTATAGTAGATGGTAATCATGGAATGATAATCCCAATAATCCCGACATGCTTAGCTGCATGTTTTTCATATGATTTTCTGATCGTGTGTACTAGGCTTTAGGATGGCTGACAAGACAGACTCAATAAAATGATTCCCAAGGCCAGTGATGCTGATGGATTGGAGTTTGAGTCTTTAACAACAGTTTTGGAAAGGAGAATGTTGTCCAAGGTACATTCAATCTTGGACAACTACTCCCACCCACTTCACAATACACTGGTTAATCCGAGGTGGACCATCAGTGATAGATTGTTACAACCACGATGCACCACAGATGCAGATTAGTTTAAGGTCTAAGATGACTGAAGCAAGAAACAGACAGTCAACAAGTAGACAAGTAAACAAGTCAGAAAGAGGTCAACAACATTAGCTAACATATCTTTCCTATGACAGGTTTTCTTTCATTAAAAACAGAAGAATCATGCTGGGTATTAAAAAAAATGAAACCAAATATATTTCATTATCCAGCAAAAGAAAATATGAAACAAGAGGGCCTTGCATGCAGCCTCAAACAGCCCCTAAAAAATAAATAAAGATCCTGTTCCATTAAAGCATGTTATACAGCACAGTGCTTGTGCTGTGTCATTAGTCCCCTTCTATCACCTGAAATATCTAGCTGATCCTGCCAGTTTCTGCCCTCCCCCCTGTACACTGACCACAGTGTATCATGGCTGCTGAGCCCTGACACCGTGGTCAGTGTACGTGCCTCCATCATCCGCAGCTCTCCTGTCCTCCTCTGTCTCCTGTGTCCTCCTCCCCCCTCCCCTCCCTGCTTTCTGCTCCTGTGTCAGGTGCCTGCCCCCTCCCCTCCTGCTGCTGAAAAAGCTTTTAATATCTTTTACAATCCTCTTTTTTTCCTAATGCTAGGTGCTCCTGTCACTGTGTTTTAAAAAAAAATGCTGGCTTTACCTGATTTCAGAGCACCGCTCAGCCATCAGCCTCAGTGACCAGCCGCCTCTCTCCTCAGTGGAGGAATCTCAGCTGTGCCCGCTGCAGCTGTCAGGCGGGGTGAGGAGAGAGGCAGTGGGTCATGTGATGGCCGATCAGCACTCTGAAATCGGGTGAAGCCAGCATTTTTTTTATAAAATACAGTGACAGGAGCACCTAGCATTAGGAAAAAAAATGGATTATATAAACAGTGTGGGTTAACAGCCACGTTACCCAGCCTAAAAAGTGTTGCATGTATTTAGCCCACTACTAGACCACCTCCCACGTTTGTACAAAAATTCAAAAGAATATTCATATGAAAATTCTCATCCACTGATTTGATGAATAAATATCATTGGAAAGTACTTTAAAATGTTGTTTGCTTCTAATATTTGATTCCAGAATAAATTAACTTTCCTAAGCAGAAATGACAGTGAACTGTTAGAAATGTGTTTGTTTGTTCAAGAGACATTTTCCATCCTGCTCTTTCAAATTTTCTCGTAACTGTGTTTGAAAACGAATGTCAATTTGACCCCATTAATGAGTAAAAAATCAAAAAATGTTCTTAAAAGGAAAAATGTAAAACATAATTCTACTAGTGTATAGCCAGCTTTAGTGTCTGCAGACTTATGTATCTCCTACCCCTCACTAAGGGATAGAAAGTATTGTCTTTGACAATAAAATGTTTAGAAAACTATGAATATATACAGTATCAAGGAGATGAGTCATAATTAGGCTTATGTAAGAATCTGCACATTTAGTCCTAAATTGTTATACCTGTGCAGGCATACTTAAAAAGATTTACTGCACATTCAGTCCCAAGTCGTTATAAGCCTAAATAATAGGCCCAATTTGCTGTAAGCATACTTATAAAAGATTTACATGTGCCCTTTGTTTAGCTTTATTTACTTTGCCTGTGTTTGACATTTCAGTTTGAGTCAAGAGGTAAAAGGCTACCTAAAGACAGACAATTTAATTTCCTGTTAACTGCCTGACCTCACATATTGGGGTTGATTTACTAAAACTGGAGAGTGGAAAGTCTAGTACAACTCTGCATAGAAACCAATCAGCTTCCATGTTTTTTTTTTTTTGTCAAAACTTAACTGAACAAGCTGAAGTTAGAAGCTGATTGGCTACCATGCACAGCCGCACCAGATTTTTCACTCTCCATTTTTAGCAAATCCACCCCACTGTCTCTAAACAGGTAGTTTACAGTGTAGAAACTAGTACACTACATGACTCTCTGGTTCATGCTGAATGGAGAGACTCAGGTAAAGTAAATACAACTATATCAGAGGGTATATATGTAAATATTTTATAATTAAGTAAGCATAAATAGAAAAAGAAATTAGTGACTATCCATATCCATACGCCCAACCAATACTTTTCTTTCTTTCTTTTTATTAGCAGTTTTGGACTAATCCAACAAGAAAACAAAGGCAGGTGCTCCAGGAGGCTAAAAACAACATTTTCTCCTTTTTTTTTTTCTTTTTTCTATTTTGTTGGCCATTAATGTTTACATTTCATTACAGTGCATCAAAATTAAAAATGAACAACACCATTCTGCAACACATGATTCCTGTAATATCTCTTGCAGAATGCCTTGTGTGCTTTCCAACATCTCTATGACCATTATTCATTTTCTCTTAGACCACCACCACGAAGAAACCATGCTACTGTTGCGATGGGAAACATTGAAATCCGTCCTTTGAGATGTATTCATTAAACCAGGCGTCTAATAAAAAATAAAAAAATAGTTCCACCAAAATAAATGACCTCCTCCAATGAACTGCAGATCTAAAAAGGTCACATAAGAAACATCCTAATCCTATCACACTTTTTTTTTTTTATCACACTTTTAATCACTTCTGCAGATTATGTTGAAGTATTCAAAAAGCAGCATTGCATCCAATTACATTAGCTAAGTTATTAAAATTATTTTATGAAACTCTTTATAATATTTTGGGCCATTTCCATGATATTGACCATTCCTCTCTTGACTCAAAGCTTAGTACATATTGTATATAAATAAAACTACTCTCCGTACTATAGTTCCAGTAAAATTGGAGACATTGGAACAACCGTTTCAGGCAGACAAAGTATTATTTATGATTGCCTCATTAAAGATAGGGAAAAGTCCAGCCTCAATGGTTTCTACCCTTGCTTTTATAGAATGTTAAAGACGTATTGGCTTCTATCCTTACCAAAAAAAACAACTCTATTAATCTAGCTCAGACCTTTCCGCCACAAGCTTTCGAAACTCATATCGTCGTTATACTGAAACACAGTAAGGACTCCTCTTGTGGCAGCTATAGGACAATCACGCTCACCAATATTAACATTTTCATACAATTGAAAATCATTGCTAACAGACTTAAAGTGTTAATAAACCCAGGACCCTGCATTCACTACATCTGGTCTCCCACAGTAGACAGAAAATGGAAATGCAATTGTTTTAGTAAATATAAACTGCTAAATACATTTTCTCAGCAGCAATATATAGCAGTCTTGTGACTTCTATCAGTGTCTGGTTAAAGCTTTTAAGAGGAATTTTCATTCTACTCTGACTGTTCTATGAGGCAGCATGACCCCTGCTCCTCTGTCTGGAGGGGAGAAATTTTACTGCCAGCCCCCTCTGTTCTATCAATCCATCCTACACTGTGCACATGTTTGTATAAAACGATGCCTGTAAATACCTTATCTCCGATCTTTTATGGCTGGTCACGTGACCTCCACCGCTCTGCTCCCGATCTAAGGGCTACAGCAGGAGGGTCTGAGCAGCCAGCACAACGGTCCCTGGCTGATGTCAGAGGGGGATCTCGGCCCCTACTGCTGTAGCCAGAGAGGTCTGAGGTCATGTGACTGGCCCAAAAAAAATATGGGATAAGGAATTTACAGACATTATGTTATACAAACATGTACACAGTGTAGGATTGATTGATAGAACAGAGGGGCTGGCAGTAATATTTCTTTACCTTTACAACTGCTTTAAGTTCCACAGTAAGTATAACAACCATGCTTTACTGCATATACAGACTTTTACTGTTGTGGGTTTAGTAACACTTTAGGCCATTAATCCCTAACATAACCCATTCAGAAGTATTACAAAAAGTGTGGGATATCCTGTGCTACCTTATTGGTGATGATATATGACTTGTTTGAATGTAATATAAATCAGCGCTAAAATCGCAGATATCTAATAAATAATAAGTGTGGTCAAAATTGCATAAATAAACAAGTGTAATAATAAGTGCAAAAAAACACTCAATAGTGGATAAATAAATAACAAAAAAAGTAAGAGTACATATTAAATATATGTAAATGGAATTATTAAGTGAAACAATGTATAAGTATATGTGTAATCTTCAATAAAAACACACACAAAATGCACTCAATGTGAAACAAAATAGTCCAAAGGGTTCCAAGAAGAAACCAAAAATAGTGAAAATATAAATATAATAAACAGCAAAAAACCCTTGATAAAGTCACATAATTTGTGACGCAACGCATCGGGAGGAGCCGGGTGACATCACTTCGGGCTTTAACTTTGTATTCCTAAAGCCAGACACCTTCTGGAGACCCCACTGGTCTTCTATTTACACAATACATCATGATTTGTAATGTAAGTTGCTTGTTTTAATAAAAGTTTTATCTTATTATACTACACTATGGAGCCCCACTTTTTTCTTTCTATGAGCAGCTGTGGAGGATTCATTAATACACAGGAATGTATTTCATGGATGAAAGATTGTGAAGGCACCCAGCCCCAATTAAAAGGTGTTAAAACCTGCTGCCCTTTTAATTGTTATATAACAGTAAATAGGTAAATAGATAAATGGTAAAAAGGCGCTGGTAATCTTTAAAGTGCTGGATATACATATGAAGTTACTCGTACATATGAAGATACAGTCCGCCTCTAATTTCCTAGCATTTGACCCTCACAGCACCGTGTTGTCATTGTTCAGCCTTGATGGTCATTTCACCATCAAACAAACATGGCGGCAGCAAGCCATGTGCTCACATCTGTAGGCCAAAGGGCAGAATGCTTCACAAGTGGGCGTATTTATAGGCCTACCATTTAATTATTTATAAGCACTTTTTAACCACTTTTAAGCACTGTAATAGTGGGCACAATATTTATTGATTTAATATATTTAATATTTTTTGCTATTCTATTTATCTTTGCAGCTGCACAAGCAAGCACTGTAAGAAATTTTTTTGCAATTATTTTGCACGATCGTAGGATAGGACTTGCACTTTACTAATTATTTAATTTATATTGCACCATTGATATTTGTATTGAATTTTCTTGAGAAATATACACTTCAAATTATTTTATAAGCATTTATATCCAGCACTTTAAAGATTACCAGCGCCTTTTTACCATTTATCTATTTACCTATGTATTTCATGGAGGCTATTATCCCTACTTTGAGTCTAATCACCATCAATGAGGAGGGTCTAGTTCATGTTCCTGTTTTGGATTGATCTGAATGGGATTATTTACCCCCGTGAGGTGAGCGGCCACTGCACCCTTAGGTGGTTTACTATTTGCTGGTCTTTGGGAACCTTTCTGTCACAGGGGAAACACTTTCTTATTTTTTCCTTTTTCCATTTGTGATGATCGTCACGGATTTTGTTGGACTTCATTGACACTGTTTATTATAACGGAAAATTGTTATCAATTACTTACCGTAATTTTCCTTTCCTGATGGACTCCATGGCAGCAGGAGTCCCCTCCCAGTTCTTGAGTAGGCTAGTTACAGAACACTGATGCTGAAAGGGAGCAAGGATTTATGGGAGTGGGGTCCTATGGGGTAGGAGTGGAGGCGGGCCTACCCAAACGTATTCTGCCATGGAGTCTGTCAGGAAATTTATATTTTTACTATTTCTGTTTTCTTCTTAGAACCCTTTGGACTATTTTGTTTCACATTGAGTGCATTTTGTGTGTGTTTTTATTGAAGATTGCACATATATTTATACGTTGTTTCACTTATTAATTCCATATACATATATTTAATATGTACTCTTACTTTTTTTTGTTATTTGTTTACCCACTATTGAGTGTTTTTTGCACTTATTATTACACTTGTGTATTTATGCGATTTTGATCACACTTACTATTTATTAGATATCTGCAATTTTAGCGCCGATTTATATTACATTCAATTATTTATATGTGGTGACACTACTAGAAATTGGCTGCTATTATTTTGTGTTTTTACTGGGATTCATATATTAATATATTCGTATTTTGGTTAGCGCATTAGTTGATTTGTCTACCTAGATATATGGCTTGTGTTGTGATAGGTGGCTGCATACAACCTAATTGTGTTCCCACAATGTGAATCAAATAATAGGAGTGTATGTTGTTGCGCCTAATGCCCTTAGTAGTGTCAGTAAAATAATTGTTTTTAATTATAAAGTGCAAACAAAGTCTAAATTCTTCTTCCTTAGTGCCCTTGGTAAATACAGTAGTATTGGTGAATACACAAATATAAGTGGATCATATATAAATATGGATATCATAAAATCGAACACTGATTCCTAGATATACTCTAATACAATGAATATAAATGTGAAACACAATATGTACTGTGAAAAAAAAATTGCAACTGAATGGCATAATTGCAAAGTTGGGTGAGTCAGGTGACACTGCTGCACAAGGGGAAGTGATGGGAGAACCTTTGTATCCTGCTGTCCATTACAGGAGCTGTTTGTTTTAAATTTAAATGTAAGTTACTACGTTTAAATAAATACCTACTTTGAAATTACTACACCATGAGGACCCCCTTCTTTTGCATGAATTATTATATATAGGAGGAAAAACCATGGTTTTAAAGGGCCACACACCCCACTAAAGAAAGGGTATCTGGAATTACAGTGGGAAAAACGAGGAGGAGGAGGACACCAGAGGAGCCCACTGTGCATACCCCAGAATACAGGGGAAGGTGTAATCTGACCTAGGAAGAGAGGTCAAACATAGAGGTGAGCACATTATTTGAGAGGTAGTGGGGATCACCGAAGCCCTAATACTTTTCTGATTATTTTTATGGACTCACTTATGAATTGCATATACATGTTGCACTTAAAGGTTTATGCAATTATATTGCGATATTGTGATTTTGCAGGGTTTTTTCACAGTACACATTGTGTTTCACCTTTATTTGCAATGGTAATCACTGTATTAGAGAGTTAAAGCGGAGTTCCACCCTGGGAATACTTTTTTTAATAAAAATACCCCTGGGACAGTCAGGGCTAGTACATTCCACAATGGCTAGCCTCTGATCTGTCCCGGGTTGCACTTTTAGGACAAATACTTACCTTGAAAAAGTATTGTCCAGCGCTGCCATCTCAGGTGTGGGCAGCTTGAAGCCAGCGCGATCCTCTTCTGCGTCCTCTTCCGTCTTCTTCGGTCCCACGATGCACTGCACCGGCCCCGCCGTCACTTCCGGTGTGCGCGCGTCATCCCTCCACAGCTTCTGGGCATGCCCAGAAGCTGTTTAGAAGGGAATGACGCGCGTGCCCCGGAACTGACGTCGGGGCCGGTGCAGGCGCAATTATTCCTGGGAGCGATGACGTTCAGCTCCCAGGAATCATTGCAAAGCCAGGAAGTGACGACGGGCCGTGGCCGCCGAGGGGAGGAAGAAGGAAGTAAGGTAAGTATATTTTCTTCTCTACGAGGTAAGTAAAAAAA
Organism: Pelophylax lessonae; assembly: GCF_965119305.1. Lineage (NCBI taxonomy): Eukaryota > Metazoa > Chordata > Amphibia > Anura > Ranidae > Pelophylax > Pelophylax lessonae. The sequence goes on along the minus strand of NC_138769.1, from coordinate 178,494,847 downwards.
AAAAAAATGTGATTATCCATTTGTTTTTCAGGTGACCTGGAGCGAGAAGATGGAGGTAAGTATCATTTTAGGGTGGAACTACACTTTAATTTATGAATCAGGGTTGGATTTTATGATATCGATATATGATCCACATATATTTATGTATTCACCAATACTATTTATAAAGGACACTAAGGAGGAAGGTTTCAGATTTTGTTTGCACTTGCACTTGGTAATATTTTGGACTCACTTATGAATTGCATATATATGTTGCACTTTTAACCACTTCCATACCGAGTCATGTAATATGACGTCGGCAAAGTGGTTGTACAGATCCGGGCCGCCGTCATATGACGTCGGCCCGTTCTAGCAGCCAATGCGCGCCCCCGGCGGCGCGCAGCGGCACGATCAGGGATGAGGCTCGTCCCTCGGACATAGCCCATCCCTGATCAAGGTAAACAGCCAATAGAAATTGGCTGTTTACCACGTGATCGGCTGTGTCAATCACAGCCGATCACATGAGCGGCTCCAGCACGAGCCGCTCGTTCTCTCTGCAATGCGCGCCCCCGGGGGCGCGCAGAGCAGCGATCGGGGACGAGGCTCGTCCCTCGGACAGAGTCGATCCCCGATCTAGGTAAAGAGCCAATGAAATTGGCTCTTTAACACGTGACCGGCTGTGTCCAATCACAGCCGGTCACAAATGTCAACAGAGAACACGGTAACTAGCTGTCACCGTGTTCTCCTCCTCACACACTGATCCTGTGTGAGGAGGAGATTGTGGTAACAGCTAGTTACCGATTACAGTGCACGCTAAACACACTGATTGCCCCCCCCCCATAAAGAGCACCTGTCACTAGCCCATCAAAGTACCCGAGTACCTGTCACCAGCCCATCAGGTACTCAGATGACAGGTACTCGGGTACTCTGATGGGCTGGTGACAGGTATTCGGGTACTCTGATGACAGGTACTCGGGTACTCTGATGACAGGTACTCGGGTACTCTGATGACAGGTACTCGGGTACTCTGATGACGGGTACTCGGGTACTCTGATGACGGGTACTCGGGTACTCTGATGACAGGTACTCGGGTACTCTGATGACAGGTACTCGGGTACTCTGATGACGGGTACGCAGGTACTCTGATGACGGGTACTCGGATACTCTGATGACGGGTACTCGGGTACTCTGATGATGGGTACTCGGGTACTCTATTGATGGGTACTCGGGTACTCTGATGACAGGTACTCGGGTACTCTGATGATGGGTACTCGGGTACTCTGATGACGGGTACTCGGGTACTCTGATGACGGGTACTCGGGTACTCTGATGACAGGTACTCGGGTACTCTGATGATGAGTACTCGGGTACTCTGATGACAGGTACTCGGGTACTTTGAGTACCTGTCAACGGAGTACCCGTCATCAGAGTACCTGAGAACCTGTCACCTACCCATCAGAGTACCCGAGTACCTTCCACCTGCTCATCAGAGTACCTGACGCCTGAAGTACCCGAGTACTTGCATCCTGCTCATCAGTACCCATCACTACTCATCAGTACTCATCAGTACCTATCACGTATCAGTACTGATCATCAGTACCCATCAGTACAGTATCACCTATCAGTATCAGTACTACTCATCAGTACCTATCACCTGCCTGTCACCTGCCCATCAGAGTACCCAAGTACCTGTCACCTGCCTATCGGAGTACCCGAGTACCTGCCCCCTGCTCATCAGTACCAGAGTACCTGTCACCTGCCCAACAAAGTACCCGAGTACCTGTCACCCTTCATACAGTCACCATGTCCAAGTCCAAAAAGGTTTATATACGTCCTCCGTTTAAACCTAAATACCGGTGTTATGGCAGCAGATAGCTGCTATAACCCTGGTATTTTTTTAAACGGTGGACGGTTGGCTTTCCGATAAGGGTGGTCCCAGCGGCAGATTCGCCATGGGATCACCCTTCCGGGATGGCGGAAGAGGCGCCCCCCCCCCACTCCCGCCGCGTTCCGGTCCTTTTCCCCGCTTACCGGACCCGCCGGCAGCGGGGAAAACGATCCGGTCCCAGATCCTCACAGACAGGATGTCGAGTGAGGGCAAGCTTGCCCTCACTTGACTCTATGGTCTTGGAGGACCGGAGCTACGGAAAATGTTGTTGCCTAGCAACCGGTTTAAAGGTCCTTTTTTTTTTCATTTTATATAATAATTTTTTTTTTTTTTTCTATCTTTTAGTGTACTTGTGAGATCTGAGGACTTTTTGACCCCAGATCTCACAAAAAAGAGGTCCTGTCGTGCCTATTTCTATTACGAGGAATGTTTACATTCCTTTTAATAGAAATAAAAATGATCATTTTTTTTTTTTTAAACGGTGTAAAAATAAAAAATAATAAATAAAATAAATAGTAAAAAAAAAAAAAAAAAATTAAAGCGCCCTGTCCCCGTGAGCTCGCGCGCATAAGCGAACGCATACAGAAACCCCGCCCACATATGTAAACGGTGTTCAAACCACACATGTGAGGTATCGCCGTGATCGTTAGAGCAAGGGGAATAATTTGAGCCCTAGACCTCCTCTGTAACTCAAAGATGGCAACCTGTAGAAATTTTTAAATTGTCGCCTATGGGGATTTTTAAGTACCAAAGTTTGTCGCCATTCCGTGAGCGTGCACAATTTTGAAACATGACATGTTGGGTATCTATTTACTCGGCATAACATTATCTTTCACATTATGGAAAAAAATTGGGCTAACTTTACTGGTTTCTTATTTTTTAATTTAAAAAAGTGAATTTTTTCCAAAAAAAATGCGTTTTGAAGACCGCTGCGCAAATACGGTGTGATAAAAAATATTGCAATAATCTCCATTTTATTCTCTAGGGTCTCTGCTAAAAAAAAAATATATAATGTTTGGGGGTTCTAAGCAGTTTTCTAGCAAACAACTGATTTTAGCTTGTAAACACCAAATGTCAAAAATAGGCCTAGGCAAGTGGCTAGGATGCATGATGATGCTCCTTGGATGTTAGGCCCCTCTATATGGCTAGGCTGTGAAAAAGTCTCACACATGTGGTATTGCCATACTCAGGAGGAGTGGCAGAATGTATTTTGGGGTGTCATTTTTGCTGTGTACATGCTATGTGTTAGGAATATCCTATAAATTGACAACTTTGTGTAAAAAAAAAAAGTTTTCATTTTTTTCCCACATTTTCCAAAAACCTGTGGAAAAAAATGATATGTTCAAACGACCCATAATGCCTCATAGAATATACGTTGGAGTGTTTGCTTTCCAAAATGGGGTCATTTTGTGGACTTTTCCAATGTATTGGTGCTCTAGGGCCTTGAAAAGTGTGATAGGTAGTAAGAAAGTTTTATGTGTATTTATGCTCCTAGAATGCCTGAAGGTGCTTCTTGGACGTGGAGTCTCTTTTTGTGGCCAGGCTGTGTAAAAGTCTCACACATGTGGTATCGCCATACTCGGAAGGAGTAGCAGAATGTATTTTTGGGTGTAATTTTTGCTGTGTACATGCTATGTGTTAGAAATAGCTTATAAATTGACAACTTTGTGGGAAAAAAAAGAAAAAAAAACTTTTTCTTCATTTTCCCAAGAATTGTGGGAAAAAATTACAACTTCAAAAAACTTACCATGCCTCTTACTAAATACCTTGGACTGTCTACTTTACAAAAAGGGGTAATTTGGGCGGTATTTGTACTGTCCTGACATTTCAGGGCCTCAAGAAAGGAGATAGGCAGTCAGTACATCTGGTGTGATCAATTTTCAGTAATTGGTACCATAGCTTCTAGACTCAATAACTTTCACACAGACTAAATAATATACACTAATTCGGGTTAATTTTACCAGAGACATGTAGCAGTATACATTTTGGCCCAAATGTATGAAGAAAAATTAATTTTTTGCAAACTTTTATAATTGAAACTAAAAAAAAAGTGTTTTTTTTTCATATATCACGAAAAAAAAAACCCCAGTTGTGATCAAATACCACCAAAAGAAAGCTCTATTTGTGTGAAAAAAATAATAAAAATTTTGTTTGGTTACAGTGTAGCATGACTGAGAAATTGTCATTCAAAGTGTGAGAGTGCTGAAAGCTGAAAATTGGTCTGGGCAGGAAGGGTGTCTAACTGCTCTGTATGGAAGCGGTTAAAGGGTAACTCCACTTTCGTGGGGAAAAAAAATAGCAAAGCAAAAAAAAACAATATAGCGTATACAATTGCAACACAAATCATATTGTTATTGAATGTGATTAAAAATTACCTTTCCTTTTCAATCTGCAGATGTTGTAATTTTCAGAAAATGCAACGACATATGGCTACCTGGAGTTGTGCACTGACCACACTCCAGAAACATAATTTCCTGCTTGTGTGATTGGCTCACCAATTTTCCCAGAAGTCTGCCTAAGATTCAAGTCAGATTTCTGGCATCCCCTGCAACAAAAATGTCATTTTTGGTGAGATACTCCCAATAGGGACACCTCTGCAGGCCCAGCAGATTTCCTCATTAGAGCTCTGCAGCTGCCACAGCTGACAGCAAATTATGAAACCACTCCCATTAGACCCACTCAGCACAGAGGAACAAACAATGATTTCTTCAGAATAACAAAAGGTAGGAATCAGCAACAAAGTTTGTTAAAATCCTTGCAATGTACAGAGATCACCCAGAGGAGAATGTTATTTTCTCAACAAAAAAGGAGTTGCGCTTTAAGAATTTTTCAGTTTATGAGATTATATTTCGATATTGTGATTTTGTGATTACGCCATTCAGTTGCGATTTCTTTCACAGTAAATATTGTGTTTCACATCTATAATCACTGTGTTAGAGTCTATCTAGGAACAAGTGTTTGATTTTATGAAATCCATATTTATATATGATCCACTTATAATTGTGTATTCACCAATACAAGTTACCAAGGACACTAAGGAGGAAGGTTTTAGACTTTGTTTGCACTTTATAATTAAACACAATTTTTTTACTGACACTACTAAGGGCATTAGGCGCAACAACAGACACTCTCATTCAGAAGTATTATTTATGCCTGGTCATGGAGCCCATGACAACATCATTAAAACAATCTCTCTGATTGAAAACAGCCAGAAAAATCATATTTTAACCTGCCTTGACTCACTAGATGCTAAAAGGCTTTAATAGGGTAGACTGGGGATTTTTAGGGAAACCCTTTCGTAGTCTAGGTCCAAACATGCTTCAGAAAATAATGCCACTCTATCATAACCTGACAGTGGGTATTCACACTAATGGGATTTTATCAGATTCCTTACTGATTTTCAATGACACCTAACAGGGATGTTCCTTGTCACCTTTGCTTTATGTCCTTACTTTGGAGCATTAACCCATTGCATTGTATAGGAAACCCTAACAGATGTGGGATCCACATAGCGAACCATCAATATAAACTGTCACTTATGACCTTTTGTTATATAATATGCCACATCTCTGCATACCTCACTTCCCTCTATAACCAAAGAGTTTGACAGATTTGGCCCAAATAGTAAATCGGTAAATAAAAAGCCCAGGATACACAAAATATTATCACACAGCTGAAATGTAAAGGTGAACATCTCTAATTAGGATTTCAGACTGGTTCCAAAAAAAAAAAAAAGACTTTGAAACTTTGGATCAAATTGGAGGATCTCCCTCTTAGGATTACCCATGGCTCCTCGCCCAGACAAAAATATTCTTTCATATACTAATCCAACTCTGCATTATAATGCTTTCTGTGTGATCCGAATAATATAAATAAATTAAAAATGGACTATTATGCCTCCTTTTGATTTTGGTTCTGAAATATGGGTTTGGGGTTTTGAGGTCTTTTGGTGCACTCTGGGTAGACATTTTGTTAAACTTTGTACACAATACAGCGCAGTACTGAAAAAATGACATGCTATGCTATGTGACTTACACATTTTGCCAATATGTATGCAGTTGATGGTGTTAGCTTTATTTATTTATTTTCAAAGTATATTTTTTAAATAGATTTTATCTATATTGTCCCTACTACTTTCAGAGCTTAATTATGGTCTTTTACTGCTAAACCAAACAATCTTTGGCTCTATGCACACTGAGCTTATAAAAAAGGCCGGGCCCCCTGGAGCATTTTTGTACACAGTTTAGGCGAGTTTAGGAGAATTTAGCATTTTTGCTGCAAAAAAACTCCAATCAGAAGCACAAACCAGAAGGTTTTTTTTTTCCTGCCTCTAAACGTTGAGCTCAAAATATGCTTCTAAACATCCTAATGTGCATAGACATATAGGATAACATTGAGCTACTTCTACAGGCAAAACACAAAACTCCTGTAGAAGCAGCGATTTTTAAGCCAGTGTTCATGGAGCCTTTGTCTTTGAAAAACCTACCCAATAGACCTTTTTTGTAATCCATCCATATTTGGTTGCTCTTGCTGTTTGTATTCCATAAAATAATATAAAAGTAAATCATTTTATGTGATGCCACAATACATTGTCGCTGATACTGTCCCTGAGAATCAGATTTTGTAAAACCACATACAGCTTTAGACCTATAATGTAATTTTAGGGATTTTTCTTGCCAATTATTGCACCTAAAAAGATCCTCTCAATGATGAATTTAAAAAAAAATGTAATTGGTACATGTTACATGTTCCCCGGGGCACTGTCCACCTACCCATGCCTTTTGTTCAACAAGCCCTTAATAATTAGCCCAAAAAAGACCATTACTGACTTTTAACATTCCCATGACTTCAGTGGGGTTTGAATTCAACTCACTGTTATTGTGAATGGAAAGGTGCAGATGATGTGAGGGGGATTAAGAAGTATTTTCTATTTTTTTTTTTTACAAAGGGGTTGATTTACTAAAGTCAAATAGACTCCGCACTTTGCAAGTGCAGTTGCCCGCTATTTTCCAGAGCTTACTGAATGTGGTGAAGCGCTGCTGATTTCCGTAATCCAATCATATGAAAGCAAAAATGCTGTTTTTTTTTTTTTTTTCTTCCCTTGCAACTGATTGCGTATTCTTTATAAAAAGAAGCTTTACCGTATTAACCAGAGAAACTGAGTGCAACTGTACTTCTAAAGTGCACTGTCTGTATGCCTTTAGTAAATCAATCCCGAAGAGTATGACAAAATGTTGAACTGTAGGTAGCTATATGTCCTGAACATATGACAGAGAAGAAACTATTTCTAAAACCTACAGTGCTTTACACAAAGTATAAAAGAAATGGTATAAGGAAGTAGCTGCTAAATAATCAATACATTTATTTAGTACAAAATTGAATACTGACTGTGCCTTTGAGTCAAAGAATCTCCCACAATGTGATTAAAATACAAACAACATTGTCAGAAAAACCAAAAATCTAAAATATGCCCCGTACGGAATAGTATCTCCACCACAGCACAAAAGTGCATTATAACTCACCTAAGTTGGTTTCTCAATTTCTCTGTAACTTCTGTTCTCCAGGATTAGTAACAGTCTTCAACAAACCCGGAAAGATCAATATGTCCAAAGAGCCGTCATTTATTGCTGCAACGATATTGGTGTACAGTATAAACACAGTCCACGATGGACCTATATAGCATTAGTTCAAATGATGCAGTAATCACTGATGCAGGTGAAAATGAGGTGGAAAGTGGAAATCAGCACCCACAGACAAATTAATTCTCTGTTCATCCAACATTTATTTCAATGCCAAAGAAGCTGAATGCCTGTAGAAGTTCCATAAGTGATGTATTGAAGAATGCACTAAGTGTGCTGTCCTTACTTAGCATATATACAATTTTACTACTGTACAAGATAATGGTTACCCACTTGCAGTTCAATTTAGCCCAACAAAGTTCACCAAAAAAAAAAAGTAGTTTACTGACTATGTATTGATGTATGATCTTACTAATCAACCAACTTTTAGCAAGCAATATTTGGGTCCTCGCGGCTGAAGCGATGCTCCAGATGCAGTGATAGAGCAGATTATTTCTGAAGACCAGAAGGGGTGAGAAGCCGGGAGGATCATGCTGTGAAGCACAGATTCCGCCAGTGCATATCCTGTCAGCCAGCTACGATGCGTTTTACCGACCTCCATGCAGATTTTGTTAAGATAAGCCTTGCTGGGCCATGTTTAAATATAAGTGTGTGGCCATTATCTTGTGCAGTAGTAAGATTGCATATATATTCAAGGGTAGTACACATAATCCTGCACTTGAATACACCACTTTCTACACAAACACAGCTTTATTACTGTTGAAATAGGTCATGGATGCACAAATAAGGGAATTTGTCAGTGAATGTAGGTGCTCACTTCTACCTTTATCAGTGATTATTGCATATTTTGACATAATGCTGTACTATATCAATTCCCTGAAAATATTGATCCTCCCGGGATTGTTAAACACTGGAGAATAGACGTTACTGAAAAACTGCGAGGTCAAGCTAGGTGAGTCATAATAGAAATTTACACTTACCTGTAAATCGCTTGCATTGTAGTACTGTAGAGAGCACTGGTTGGATGTTCATAGACCCTGAGTTATAGGCTGCTACCTTCAAGTGATTGGACACTGGTGTTTGGCATATTCCCACCCCCCAATCCCCGGGCCCCCATCCCTGAGACTACTCCTATAACCCCACTCCGACAGAGGAAGAGATGGGAGGGCGGCCTGTGTCCTGTACTATAGTGCAAGATAAGGAATTTGCAGGTGTGACATAATTCTTTTTTGGGGATAGAGGCACCCAAGAAATATTGGAGAAGGGAAACTAAGTGAAATCAGTAAGAGAGAATCCTGGTGGATACATCAACTTGGATCTCTCATAATAAAGATTTTGATCTTGGCTGTTTTTTGGGCAATCGTTGAATTCACCCTTTATAATTATGAGTACTCACATGTACTCTCATGATTTAAATACATTATATTATATGGTGATATATACGTCTATATTTAAATAATTCACTCATCAGGACTCAATTATTAACCATCTATATTGGTCCTTCTTTAAGTATCCTCATAATAATTGAATAGGTCCACACATTTTATGTGTTTGGGTTTTAAGTCAATAAAATATAATTAAATTATGTGATTCTCATTATCTTCGTATTTAGTAGCTTATATAGTTTTTAGTGTTTCCGATAGTCCATTTGGATTTATTCATTAAAAAATTCTTTATTACTAGAACCCTAATTTATAACTTTGCTATATTTATTAAAGGAGGTAATCCCATATATCCTATGGATTAGTTATTTTAACATAGGTCTTTTTATATCATCTTATTGTCATATTAGATTAATATATTTTATTTTGCCTAAATATTCAATCATTTATCCACAGAGTTTTTGTAATTTCATGTAGGTCTATTAAAGTAGTTAATGGATTGAGAATTTTTACCTGTCTGTATTCATTTTAACACTGTCAAATATTGTTAATATACTTTGTCTTTCGATCATGGTGTAAGACGAGTAGCTCAGGTTCCTCACTGCTTTGCATCTATCACCGACATGACTGTGCATAGATAGATATACACACATCCGGTTCCCTAGGCAACAGTAAACCAATTGTAAGCGTCTGCTGATCCTTGGAGCAATGGCGCGCATATTCGTCTATTTAAAAGCCAGTTGATTCACCGACCAATCATATCTCCCTGAGGAAGACACTTAGTCCCTGTGTCGTCATGCGTAGGGAGGGGCCAAGTTGACGTCGGTGAAACAGGTTGTTCGGCAGTGAGAGGAACGCTAAAGCTTAACAGTGAGCAACAGATCGGACTTCTCTGTCACTGTACTGGCTTTTTGTACATCACGCTTGGATAGTCTGGTGCACTTCATGCACCTGACACATGTGAGTGCTATATACATTTTAATAAATATATGCTTTTAAAAAAAGATATTTGCACTATGGATCTATATTTCTTCCCCATGTATGGGAGCTGGTGAGCTCATTTAATCAGACTGGGAGCCAGTACACCAGAGGAGATCATCCACCCTTTACCTGCTGGGATCTTTGATGCTTTCACTGACCAAGCTTAGTTGTGAGAACCCACCTTGAGGGGGGTCACAAGAGTGGAGGTGACATGTTGTACAAACCGTTATAACAATCACAGTTCACGGATTGTCAATTTTTCATTAATTGCATGAGCACTGGTGATTGGGACTGTTTCTTCATCTTTGGATCACAGGTGACATTTATATTTTTAATTTCAACACCATTTTGTCTTTTATATACTTTAATATTTATTCACATATTATATATATATATATATATATATATATATATATATTTATTTATTAATTTGATGATATATGTTTTTTAGAAGAGTTTTTTTATAATACATCATTATAGGTTATCACGGATATACACATATTCAACAACACTTTTTTGAATTAATAATATTTTTTGCGCAGCACAAATTTACTTTTTAATATTTTACTTACACTTACCTTGAGGGGAGTGAAAAGTGCAAGCAGCATAACCTTATCTGTACACTATAGTAGCTTGCAGGATCACTTACTTTATTACTTGAGTCATAATTCCTATCGTCTTAATTGTACAGTACAGGACTAAGACTGGATGTCTCCAAACAGCAAAACCAAGAGGTAGACACCAATAAGGACAGTGCCAACAAGCCCAGCAAAACGTACAAGGGTCAAAGATCCAACTCACAGTGCTCTGGGCTCTGGGCTCTGGGTAATGTGGGAATGACAAAGTTGAAGATACTCCTGTCCTTCAAGACCTGGGTTTCAAAAGCAATCCTGTTAAAGCTAGTGACTGAGAAGCAGTATTGAACAGGGAGCCTTGAGACTGTAGGTCTGGCCTGTTTGGAAGAGTCATCAAAAATGTTGGCTGATCATAAATGTCTGTGCTTTGTGCACTGGTGTGCAATCCTGTTGGAACAGGAAGAGCCAACCCCAAACTGTTTCTATAAAGTTTGGAGCATGAAATTGTCCAAAATGTTCCCTTTACTGGAACTAAGGGACTAAGCCCAACACCTGAAAAACAACCCCACACCATAATCCCCCTCCAACAAATGATTTGGACCAATGCACAAAGCAAGGTCCATAAAGACATGGATGAGCGAGTTTGGGGTGAAGGAACTTGACTGGCCTGAACAGAGTCCTGACCTCAATCCGATAGAACACCTTTGAGATTAATTAGAGCGCAGGCTGTGAGCCAGGCCTTCATCGTTGCCTGACCTCACAAATGCGCTTCTGGAAGAATAGTCAAACATTCCCAAAAGACACACTCCTAAACCTTGTGGACAACCTTCCCAGAAAAGTTGATGTTGTTAATGCTGCAAAGGGTGGGCCAAATCGTTATTGAACCCTAAGGACTAAGACTGGGATTCCATTAAATTTCATGTGCGTGTAAAGGCAGGCATCCCAATACTTTAGGTAATATAGAGTATATCCCTAAACATGGAGTGTACACTTCATATAGCACCACTCTCCAGACTAATATAAAGTGTACAGCTCAATATACATGGATATAGAGCACCACTGTTTGGACTGGTATGTTCTTAAAAAATGGGTCTGTACACTTCATACTAGTCCAGACAGCAGTGCCATATATCCCAGTAAATGGAGTGTACACTTCATGCTAGTTTGGACAGTGGTGTCATATACATCTATATATCCCTATACATGGAGCACCACTCTCCAGACTGATATGAAGTGTACAGATCCATGTACAGGGAATAATGGCACATCTGTTTGGATTTGTATAAGTTGTACACTCCATGTACAGGGAGGCACTGCAGTCTGGACTGTATACACTTCATGTACAGGAGGAGATATATGTGGACCACTGTCCAGACTTCTAGAAGGTGTACAGCTTCATATACAGGGATATAAAAATATATATGTGTGTGGCAGTGCTGTCCAGACCAGTATGAGGTGTACACTGCATGTACAGAGAGAGATTTCTTTATATCAGGGCTGTTAGAAGTGGTATGGGGTGTAGAGGGGTTTAATACACAAATAAACTATATATATATATATATATATATATATATATATATACAGCATTTCACAAAAGTGAGCACACCCCTCACACTTTTGTAAATATTTTATTATATCTTTTCATGTGACAACACTGAAGAAATTGCACTTTGCTACAATGTAGTGAGTGTACAGCTTGTATAACAGTGTAAATGTGCTGTCCCCTCAAAATAACTCAACACACAGACATTCATGTCTAAACCGCTGGCAACAAAAGTGAGTACACCCCTAAGTGAAAATGTCCAAATTGGGCCCATTTAGCCATTTTACTTCCCCGGTGTCATGTGACTCGCTAATGTTACAAGGTCTTAGGTGTGAATGGGGAGCGGGTGTGTTCAATTTGGTGTTATAGCTCTCACTCTCCCATACTGGTCACTGGAAGTTCAACATTGCACCTCATGGCAAAGAACTCTCTGAGGATCTGAAAAAAAGAATTGTTGCTCTACATAAAGATGGCCTACACTATAATAAGATTGCCAGAACCCTGAAACTGAGCTGCAACAAGGTGGCCAAAACCTTACAGAGGTTTAACAGGACAGATTCCACTCAGAACAGGCCTCGCTATGGTCAGCCAAAGAAGTTGAGTGTATGTGCTCAGCCTCATATCCAGAGGTTGTCTTTGGGAAATAGATATATGAGTGCTGCCAGCATTGCTGCAGAGGTTGAAGGGGTTGGGGGTCAGGCTGTCAGTGCTCAGACCTTCCACCGCACACTGCATCAAATTGGTCTGCGTGGCTGTCGTCCCAGAAGGAAGCCTCTTCTAAAGATGATGTACAAGAAAGCCCACAAACAGTTTGCTGAAAACAAGCTAATTAAGGACATGGATTACTGGAACCATGTCCTGTGGTTTGATAAGACCAAGATAAACCTATTTGGTTCAGATGTGTCAAGCATGTGTGGCGGCAACCAGGTGAGGAGTACAAAGACAAGTGTGTCTTACCTACAGTCAAGCATGGTGGTGGAAGTGTCATGGTCTGGGGCTGCACGAGTTCTGCCCGCACTGGGGAGCTACACTTCATTGTGGGAACCATGAATGCCAACATGTACTGGGACATACTGAAGCAGAGCATAATTCCCTCCCTTCAGAGACTGGGCTGCAGGACAGTATTCCAACATGATAACGACCCCAAACACCTCCGAGACGACCACTGTCTTGCTAAAGAAGCTCAGGGTAAAGGTGATGGACTGGCCAAGCATGTCTCCAGACCTCAACCCTATTGAGCATCTGTGGGGAATTCTCAAATGGAAGGTGGAGGAGCGCAAGGTCTCTAACATCCACCAGCTCTGTGATGTCATCATGGAGGAATGGAAGAGGACTCCAGTGGCAACCTGTCAAGTTCTGGTGAACTCCATGCCCAAAAGTGTTAAGGCAGTGCTGGAAAATAATGGTGGCCACACAAAATATTGACACTTTGGTCCCAGTTTTGGCATTTTGACTTAGGGGTGTACTCACTTTTGTTGACCGCTGTTTAGACATTACCCACTTCACCCCGGAAGATTTGGCTGCTCAAAGACCAGGCACTATTTTGCGATTCTGCACTGCGTGATTTTAACAGGCAATTGCGTGGTCGTGCGACGCTGCACCCAAATTAAATTGACATCCTTTTTTCCCACAAACAGAGCTTTTTTTTGGTGGTATTTGATCACGTGTGCGATTTTTTTTTTTTGCGCTATAAACAAAAAAAAGAGCGACAATTTTGAAAAAAATAACAATATTTTTCACATTTTTTTATATGAAATTCTCAAAAAATGTAAAAATAATTTTTTTTAACATTTTAGGCCAATTTGTTTTCTGCTACATATTTTTGGTAAAAAAAATTGCAATAAGCGTATTTTGATTGGTTTGCGCAAAAGTTATTGCGTTTACTAAATACGGGAAAGATTTATGTAATTTTTATTGTTTTTTTTTTTTTTTTTTTTTTCCAAAATATCTTTATTGAGGATCAATATATAAAGAAACTTACATACAGCAAATTCAAAGTAACGTCTGTGTTAACGAGTATTATAAGGTTACAGTCATATTCTAACATCAGGAATACTGTATGAATTCAAAAAACAATAACAATAATTGACAAAACACGGTTCAAGAGAGTACACTAGCTCTTATTAGTTTGCTTTGAAAGTTGAGAAATGTAGGGAAAAAGTCTACTCAAAAGAATGCCCATAATGCTTAAGGGGGTCAAGAGCAAGTGATGCATAACATAGATAACAGTAGGTAGGTAATTGTTGGTAGGCATACAGAATATCAAAGGGGAATCAGGATTATGATTTCTTTAATTTTGTTGTCGGTTTGGAGTATATAAGGATATGGTAAGAAATGAGGGGGTGTTAACAAGACTCATTCGAGTGGGATAATATAGTCTGCTGTATGTCGCAGTTCCCCGAATGGAAAAGGGGGGACCCGCGCCCCACATCCCACTGGACGCAGGACGCGTATCCCCCCCCCCTCCACAGAGGGAGCGTCTTAATTGACTCAAGGGAAAATTGCAATAGAAGGGGAGGCACTTGGAGGAAGGGAGAGGAGAGAAGGGGAGGGAGGGGAAGGGGGGGTGTAGGGCAGGTTTAGGGGGGGGGGGTCCCAGTCTCTGCCCTCAGAGGGAGGATTGAAGAGGGATCAATGCAAGAGTAGCTAAGTATGAAATGTTGGTTTAGGGGTATGGTGGTTGGGAGTGGTGCTAAGATAAAAAACAAGGAGGGGAAGTGAGTACCTCTCACACTCAGCACTTTTCTAGGGGTGAGAGGAACCCACTTTGAAATAGGGGGTAAAGTTATTGTTTCTATCCGGACTATTATGTTATGGAGAGAGTAATAGAGATTATATGGCAGATGAGGGTTGTGTATTGTTTCGTTGTGGTTCTTTACAGAGATTGAGATAGGCCTCAGAGTGACTGTACACCGTCCAAACGTTCCATATTTGTGTATATTTTGTAGTAGTATCTCGAGCTATGGAAATTAGTTCTTCCATTTTTGCTATTTTCTCCACTCTGAGCAGCCATTCCTTAATGGACGGTGGGGTGCGTGATTTCCAATGAGTAGGAATACAGATCTTGGCTGCATTAAGGAGATATGGGAGAAGGCTTTTGCGATATCTATGTGGGGGCATATCCGAGTGGTGGAGAAGAAATTGTGCCGGAGTAAACGGAATGGGTGAGAGAGTCAGCGAGGATGCTATGCTGTGTACTTGCTTCCAAAATGGTTGAATCATGGGACACGACCAGAGTAGGTGAATTAACGTACCAGGTTCTTCACCACATCTCCAACATTCATTGGAAACTTCTGGGTAGAATTTGTTAATAACGAAGGGTGTTCTGTACCAGCGGGTCAAGATCTTATAGCAGTTTTCTTGCAGGGAAAGAGCTTTTATATGTGTTGGTGCAGATGTTTTCCCATTGTTGATCAGAGATAGAGATGAGGAGATCTTTTTCCCATGCTATGCGTGTTTTGTCAGAAGCTGTAGGGGAAGTGGTGAAGAGCAAGTTGTAGACTGCGGATATTAGGTGCCTTTGTGGAGATGTTGAGGTACACAATTTTTCAAAGGGTGTTAGATCTCTACAAAGAGCTTCTGTTTTGTTTAGGGAGAAGAGGAAATGGCGTATTTGGAAGTATATCCAATATTGGATAGGGGGAGAATCATCATCGGGTTTAAGTGCAGTACGATCCAAGAGAACTCCGAGGTTGTAGAATTGATACGCTCTAACGGATTTGCCTTTTTGTATGTCTATGAGAAAATTCTCGGTCAGTCCCGGGCTAAAGTCAGGGTTTAGGTTTAGGGGAGATAGCGGTCCTGGAGTAGAGGATATATTTGCATATTCGCATGTGTTTTTAAAGCAGGTCAATGTGGTATTGATCAAAGGGTGCTTCTTTAATGAAGTAGGAGTATGAGTGCAATCTATCCAGGGAACAATATATAGGGGTATTGCAGAAAACGATTCTTCCAGAGTTGTCCAGTCTTTATTGGATCTATGTATATGCCAATCTACTAGTCTTGTGATGTGAGAAGCCCAGTAATATTTTTTAAGATCTGGGAAACCAATTCCCCCCATCGATTTCAGTTTTGTTAAGACATCATAAGCAAGTCTGGGGCGTTTATGACACCACAAGAATTGTATGCAGGCAGATTTGAAGGTTTTGAAGAAGGACGGTGGGATTTTAACAGGAATAGTTTGGAGTAGATACAGTATTCGGGGCAAAATGTTCATTTTTATGATTGCGGCTCTCCCGAACCATGAAAAATTAGGTTTGTTCCATTTTTTGATGTCGTCTTTTATAGTTTGGAGAATAGGAATAAAGTTTTTTGGGTAAATGTCTGATAGATTAGTCGGTATATGAATGCCTAGGTATTTAATAGCGTCAGACGCCCACTGGAATGGGAAATTATGTTTGCAATGGGAGACTTTATCTTGAGGCAAGGAGACATTTAAGGCTTGGGATTTTGAAAAGTTGATCTTGAAATTTGACATTTTTTGGAAATTTTGGAACTCTTTCAGTAGGGATGGGATAGATAGCAGCGGTTCACAGAGGAACAGTAAAATATCGTCTGCGAAAGCTGAGACTTTATATGTACGTGAATTAATTTTGATGCCCCGGATATCTGGATTGTTAGTTAATGATCGGAGGAATGGTTCTAGCGTGAGAATAAAGAGTATGGGAGAGAGCGGACAGCCCTGTCTCGTTCCGTTGGATATAGAGAAGGCGTCTGACAGGTGGCCATTTACCCTTACACTGGCTGATGGAGTAGAGTAGAGTGACATAATATAGTTGATCATCTTATCTTGGAAACCCAAATACTGTAAAACAGATGTCATATATGTCCAATCCAACCTGTCAAACGCCTTCTCAGCATCCAGTGAGAGCAGAAAGCCCTCTTGTTTGTTGGCTGTCAGCCAATGGTGTACATTGAGTGTCTTGATGGTGTTGTCGCGGGCTTCCCGTCCCGGGACAAATCCTACTTGGTCCTTCTCGATTATACTTGGTAAGAGGGGGAGAATTCTGTTTGCTAGTATTTTGGCATACAATTTTATATCGACATTCAGTAAAGATATGGGTCTGTAATTTGTAACGCAGGTGGCGTCCTTTCCTTCCTTAGGGATGACCGTAATCTGGGCATCCAAAAGTCTGTTTAGTGGCAGACGGGGATTGGACAGAGCATTAAATGTTTGTAGTAGTGGTCCTGAGAGTAAATCTATAAATGTCTTGTAGTATGGGGCTGTGAAACCATCTGTACCAGGGCTTTTGCCTGCTTTGAGTTGGGATATAGCTGTCTTGAGTTCGTCGTGATTCATGGGTTGTTCTAGGAAAGCAGATTGTGATTGCGAGATAGGTTTGGGGCAATGTTTTTGTAAAAAGTTTTGTATGAGTAAGTGTTTGTCAGCATGCAGGACTGTAGGGTTTAAGTTGTATAGTTTTGAGTAATATTTTTCAAATTGGGTTGCGATATCTGGAGTGGCATGTAGAATTCGGTTTTGGTTATCTTTGATACTATGAATGGTGAGATTAGCCTTTTTTGCCTGTAGGGCTCTCGCCAAATATTTGCTACTTTTATTATTGAATTCATAAAACAGCTTTTGCTGTAGAATGAATTTACGTTTGGTCTTGACGTTCAGAGTTTCCAATAAAAGCTGTCTGTATTTTGTGAGTTCCTGATATGTTTGGTGTGCTTGAGTGCTTTTATGAGCGGTTTCAAGCTTTTTGATTTTTTGTACTAGGATTTGCAGTTCTGCTTGTTGGGCTTTTCGCTTAGAGGCTTTAAGGGAAATAAGTTTTCCCCTAAGTACACATTTGTGAGTTTCCCATAATGTGATGGGATTGATATCTGGATGAGTGTTTTCGGCAAAGAAATCATTAATGTCCTTGTGAATGGATTGTACGTTCGACTCTGTGGTTAAAAGGGTGGGGTCAAGTCTCCAGAAATGGGGTCGTGTAGGAGTCGGAGGGAGCGAGAGTGTGATAGCTATTGGATGGTGATCTGACAATAACATTGGCTCGATTGATGCATTGCGTAGTATAGGTAAATCGGTTTGTGACATGAAGAGATAGTCTATGCGAGAATATTTGTTATGTGGGGGAGAGAAAAAGGTGTAATCCTTGGTAGATGAATAGAGTGTTCGCCAGGTGTCATGGAGAAGGAGTTCTTGCAGTTGTAGTTTTATCTGTTTTAGAGCTCTGTACGGGAGGGAGGAGGTACCCGTTGAAGTATCTAGGATGGGGCAGAGTGCTACATTGAAGTCTCCACCCAGGATAGTTATACCTTTTTTGAATTCCGCAAGATTAGTAGCAATTTTTCTAAAGAATGTGACCTGGGCCGTGTTCGGGCTATAAATGTTCGCCAGAGTGAAGGGTTTGTTTGCTATTGTGCCTTTTAAGAAGATAAATCTTCCCTCTGGGTCGACAATCGAGTCCTGAATAGACCAGCTCACATTTTTAGATATTAAGATGGAGACTCCTTTAGTTTTTGCTAAAGGATTCGTAGAGTGGTACGAGATGGGATAGGATCGATTAGAGAGTTTTGGTGTGTCTTTAGATCTAAAATGAGTCTCCTGCAAGTACACAATATCCGCTTTTAGCTTGGACATAAGATCAAGAATTTGACTGCGTTTCTCTGGTATGTTCAAGCCTTTGACGTTTAACGATACCACTTTAAGTCTAGTGGTATTGTCAGTTTGTCGTGTGCTGGACATTTTTATTCCAGAGTAGTGTATTTTATTAATTGACAAAGGGTGGGGCTAAGAAAAAAAAAAGAGTAATTTCCGGATATTATTTGGTGTTTCCCAATTTAGAAAATTGGAGGACAGAGACTGGGAGATATAAAGGGGATATCTGGAGGGTGGATAGGGGATGGCGAGCGTTGAATAGGG
Organism: Pelophylax lessonae; assembly: GCF_965119305.1. NCBI lineage: Eukaryota > Metazoa > Chordata > Amphibia > Anura > Ranidae > Pelophylax > Pelophylax lessonae. Next base: position 178,476,049 of record NC_138769.1, on the reverse strand, counting down.
GAGGAGGCGAGGGAAGGATGGGTAAGGGAGGAGGGTGAAAGGAAAGGACCCAACCTAGGGAGGAGTAAAGCACTCCAACCTAGCCAAGTATTAACAGTTCGGAAATGATCGACAAAGGAAAAGCGTTAGCAAATCCCGTCTCTTATTTTTTATTTTCTTATGGGGGGGGGGGGTGATCTGTGTTAAAAATAGGTAGGTTTGACGTGCAACATAATCCCGGTCAGGAGAGGAACGGATTCAGTTAGAGAATGGGGTAGCCAATATGGCAGGGTGCTTGCTAAAATTGGTCTGTGGGGGGTGTATGAAGCTAATTTAAATATTTTTATAGCTGTGAGAGGAGAGCTATGAGTATGCCATTTGAGAGTTTTGAAGCATGAAATTAACTCGTAGAACAATCAGTCATAATTGAAACAAAGGTAACTAACTATAACATATAAAACCGTTGAAATGTTATTACCATAGTGGAAGAAAGAAGTCATGTTAGGTGAATGAGGGTAGAGTATTGTTTTATAGGGGGTGGAAGGGGTCATCTACTATCTTCAAGTAGGCAGTATTTTAAAAGAAACTGAAGTCTTTTATTTCGCCTATATACTTTAGGGTGTTTCTTTAGTCAAAGAAATGTGAGAATGTCTCTCACGGTCAGCTTAAGTGAACACTGAGGATCATGTCTAAAGTAGGCTTAGTCAAAGCTATTGTATTGATCTAGTCGTCTTAGGCATGAGGAGTTGGCAAGAAGTGTAATAGGTCCAAATCGTACTTCTCCAGGTTTCTAGAAGTGATAGTCAAGGTCTATTAGTTATGCTCATAGGGGATCTCCCGCGTGTAATGGGATTGGCATTATGTGAGCCATATGGGTTCTGGGAAGGGGGATCTTAAACATCCTATATCGGCAGAAGTCAACTCTCCGGGGCCTTTACCAGCTGTTGGAAATACGATCGAGTTGGTCTTAGATTGTTAATTGGAAATCTATCAGTTAATGAGTAAAATTACATAGTAAGGTCGAGCCTGAGCGGGGATTAGGCATTATTGTTACTTAAATATCTCTCTCCCTCCAAATCCACTTAAATAGTAATATCTTTCTTGCTAACTTTCTTATCTAGTTCCTTCTTCCCCTGGCCCCTTCCTGTGTGCTATCTTCTTGAGGAGGAGGCTTGGCCCTAGAGAGTCGACTTCCGCCATCCATGCCAGTCGTATGTGCACAGAAAATTGACTACCAAAATCTTATATTAGCATTTAAACTATAGGGTATACATTCATAAAAGGTGAATTCTTCTCATGTTTTTGTTATTCTGGTGATGCGCAGAGTTCCTTTCAGGTAACGTAATCACTTGGTGCAGCAATTAATGGTTCGGTTTCATAACATGGGGTTGAAGTCTATAATCCGACTTAATCTTCTTCTTTGTATGTGGGGGGGGCAGAAAGTGAGGTCTATTCTCACAGACAATCCTGAAAAGTTTTCTGGTCACTAGTCTAATTAAGCGACTTTCTTTAGGGTTAGAGAATGGTGACTCTTATCAGGAGCTAGAGTAAGCGGTCCTCAGGGTGTCAGTGTAATGTCATGTGAATATGTAGAAATACTTTACCGGACCAAGAGTGATATCGGATCAGGAGGAACGGAGGAGATAGTTCTATCGGCTTTTTGCGATCGTGGAAAGTTGTCGATGGCTGGATGGGTTACCTGGAGAGATCGAGGAGTAGTAATGGAGAGGAGACTTCGATGAGTAGTTAGGCCTGTTGTGGATGTGGATGATCCATTCTTTCAAGGTGGAGAGACGAGTATGGACCTAGAAGGGGAGAAAGGAAAAGAAAAGGGGCAGGGGGGATATAAAGAAATAGGAGTCTGAGTTAAGAGGACGACCACTCCGATCAGTCTTGTCTAGATCTTCTGTGAGCTGGAGAGGCTGTGGGGCTTCCGTTGTTGTGGGTCCTCTCTTGCGTTGAGGAAGGCCTTCTAGGGGAAGTAGATCTTGGTCTCCTGATGTGAAAATCTTCCCTCTCTGGAATTGTGTCCATTGAGTTGGATCTTCCCAGTTGTGGGGGTTGTAGACACCTGTACCAGTCCGGGAGATCAATGTGTGGTATGTTAAGTACGTTGCGGAATGAGACTAGGTCTTCGGGCACTCTCAGATTTGCGGTTCGACCTTGAGCGGAAGCGGAGAGGCAGAATGGAAATTTCCATCTATATTGTATTTCTCTGCTTCGGAGAAGCTCTAATAGGGGGCGAAGATCTCTTCTTCTTTGCAACGTTATCGGAGATAAGTCTTGAAAGATTTTTATATCAGCCCCCTGATATGATATGTTTCGGTTGTTTCTGAACCTTCTTAGGATGTCTTCTTTGATCCTGAAATTTACAAGACAACATATGACGTCTCTCGGTGGGTCAGTGTCTCTCGCCCTGGTTCTCAGGGCTCTGTGTATGCGTTCAAAGTCAATTGGGGTGTCCGGTGGTCTTCCAAGGATTTCGTTAAATATGATCGTAGTGGCTTGTTCAATCCGATTTGGTTCTACCGATTCTGGTAATCCTTTCAGTCTCAGGTTATGTCGTCTGCCACGATTATCCAGGTCCTCCATGTGTCTATGGAGGTCTCTTAATTGTATATTGTGGGATCTGGTGGCTGCATGCAGGGTTTGGATAGAAGCACCCTGAATTTCTGTTCTTTCTTCCACTTCTTCAATTCTCAATGTAGTGGATTGTAGGTCTCTTCTCAGATCCACTAAAGCAATAGCAAAATGGGATTTGATATCTTCTGCAATGGTTCGTAGATCCTGCATATTTAGAGGTTGCTGTGTGCATACTTGTGCAGGCTGATCTTGAACCTGAGCAATCTGAGGAGAAGTTGCAGGTGTTGGGTCTGCCGGTTGGGAAGCGGACGATCCCACTCTTGCGACATCCGCATAGGCCCGGTTTGGAGCTGGGGTCTCACGCTGTGGTTGTCGGAATAATTCCGGGATACTGCGGTTGTTCTGTGTTTTGTTTGCTCTTGGAGAGCGCAATCTCGTCGGGGAATTTGCGCAGAAGATTTGCTCATTTTGATGTTTCAGAAGTGTGGATGGCAATATCTGATTGTAGCTCTATCCTCTCTCTGACCGGGGGCGTTGTTATTAGGCTGTCATATCCATTTAGTGGTAAGCCCCGCCTCCTGGGGCAATGCTAATGGAAGAGATGCTGTAGTATATGCCCAGGGTGTAGCTTTATGTTGACTTTATTCAGGCCGTTGTCTGAGGTCTGTTGATAGCAATGTATGGCAGTTGCTAGGATATATCAGGCCGAAGTCAAATTGGCTGCCAGCGGTGGGGAGAAGGGATGGTTTGGGACCTCTGGCCGTGGGGCAACTTGATAGGGAAGGTATTAGGGCTCTAGGAAGTCTATGAATGTGAATATGTGCTTCCTACCTTCCACCCAGGGCCGGGTGTTGCGTCGGCGGTCCAGGAAAAAACGCGGTCTTGGCCGCGAAAGTAGGCCTCAAGTCCTTTGCTGCCAATTCCGGGATCTTGCAGGGAGTCCACTGAAGGCTGGTGGTTCTGGAAGGCAGATTGGGATGAGAGTTTTAGGGGAGGCCGCGGCTTCCAGGCCGCCTGGGCCGCAATCCTGGGTGTCCTTTTACAGCCAGTTATTTTGTGCCAGGAGATGGATGGCGGGCCCTGGGGGCTCAAGGAGTTGGAGGCTGGCTGTGGAGGAGAAGCGGCGGGTCTGTGGAGGCCCCAGGAGCGGCCGATACAGTGGACGGCGGGCCACGGAGCCCGCTAGGAAAGACCGCGGCTTCAGTGCAGGAGTAGGCCCGAGATCGTAGCTCTGGATCCACGGCCCCCAGACCGAAAATTTTGGGACCGATCTGTGCAGGGGGTCTCGGATGGTCTATTGTGCTGTGGCAGGAGTGGTAACAGGGGATCAGAGCGGTGGATGGCAATAGATTAGCCGACTGTGGAGACGGAGCTCTCAGGAGAAGTGTCCAGCAAGCTCGGCTTCCGGTCACGCCCCTCTTTTTTTTTAACTAGTAATGGCAGCGATCTGTGATTTTTTTTTGTGGGACTGCGACATTGTGGCGGACAGATCGGACCCCTGACTGACGGAGGGCTGAGGAGGCTGTCTGAGGCCCTTGAGAGTGTCCCCTAGATGGGGGGGGGACCTCAGGCCTAGGGCTCAGGTGCTGGAGGGACCCTCTATAACAGCCTTTCTCAACCTTTTCAACACAGAGGAACTCTGAAATAAATTTCTGGTCTCGGGGACCCCTGCTAAAAATTAAAAATCTACAACTCATGACACATTAGTGTGACAGTCAGTGGAAAGAATGCTTCTTACTCTTGTCATCATTGGGAAGAATTACCCCCTTACAGATAGCTAAAAGGAACAATGGTGTCATTGGAAACTTATCTGAGAGGCAGAAATTGCCCATTGCTCAAGGAACCCCTAGCAACCTCAGGAGGAACCCTAGGGTTACACGGAACAATGGTTGAGAAACCCTGCTCTAAAACATACGGAGGAGTCATGTCCTGGATGCACAGGAGCAGGTGTGAGGACAGCAGGAGAGAGTCAGAAGCTCTGGGAGATCCTCAGGGACTGTGGAAAGTAGCCAGGAGGGCTAATGAGAGAGGCAGCTGCAGACAGGTGGGCTGGCAGTGCCTGAAGAGGTGGTGCAGGGATCAGTAGGCACGGGGATGGAAGTTGGACACTGACTTTTTGCTACACAACCAAAGGAGCCTTTGTTACATCTGACTATTTCCTTTTGTCAGATTAACTAACAGTGTGCCAGCTGGATCTGTGATTTTGTCCTAAAAGCAAGTGATGTGCTGGAGAAAGCTAAAATTTGTGTAAATAGACTGCATATAGGAGAGTGTCCCTGAAGAGCTTTAAAGTTAAGTCGGCAACCCATAATAATCCCATTCCCATCCAAGTTCAATACCCCTAATAAACCAAAAAAACAAATTTTCTGGATTGTTTTTCTGACTCAAGTGTCCCTGTGGAAATTTGGTGTGCCTAACTGTGCAGGGTGGGGGATCCCTATTGACCAGTGGCTCCTACGGAGGATGCGCTACATATCTTATATCATGTGCAATACTTTTCCTACTGTTGCTAGAAGGCCACCAGTCTGTGGCTTTAATGTGTAACAAAAGACAAAACTTTTTTTTTTCATTTTGGATAGAGTAAGGGGGGTTAGAACCCTTGTCAGTTTTTTTTGCCTTTCAATTTCCCTCCAATCTAGGAGAATCCCTGGTAGTCACCAGAACGAGTGTCCCCATTGGAAGATTTCACCGCTATTCCTGGTCTGGGGACAACCCAAAATTTGGGATTTTCTTTTACTTCCACATTTGATAATAACAGTTAACCTCCCTGGCGGTATGATTATGTCAGGAATTATGTACCAAAAGCGGTACAATTTTTTGCATGGAAATTTGGCGTTATGTATTATAGGCCTAGAATTCTTAGTAATTACTGACTTAAACCTGACCGAAACAAGACTCTAGTAAACATCCCAGATGTGATAAATTTGAAACACAAACGCATTAATTATAATCTAATCAATAATATAATTTTATTATATAATATAATATATAATATATATCTATATATACATATGTATTTATATATATATATATTATTATATAATAAAATTATATTATTGATTAGATTATAATTCATGCGTTATATATATCTATCTATATATATATATATATATATATATATATACGTGTGTGTGTATATATATATATATATATATATATATATATATATATATATATATATATATATATATACATATACAGTATATATATAATATAAATGTTATGTCTTTGTGTTTTGTGCAATGTTTGAATTTCCCTCCCAGTTCCGCTCCCATGCAGCATTGCTGCTGCAGGGAACGGAACCAGGAAGTCATCAGACCGACGGACGAGCGGCGGGGATCTCGGCTGGCGATCACAGCAATGGGAGATCATCGCTGGATCGCCAGGAGAAGGTAAGGAACAGCGCTGCACGCTCTGCACATCCACCCCCAGCGTGACTCGGGGATACCGATAGTAGCAGGAAAAATCCACCCCGAGTCACGCTCGGGGATACCGCTAAGGGGGTTAACAGGGCAAATACAGAGGATGAATCTCCCTTATGGGGGCACAGACAGCAAAAAGAACTGACAAGGAGTCAAATCCCTCTCTACTCTATTCAAAACTAAAACAAAAAAGAAAATAGTTTTGCCTTTAGTTACACTTTAACAATGTCCTCAAATGTTCTGTAAAGTGCCCCACTGAAGTGTATAATTTCATTTAGAACTCCACCTTATTGCACTCGTTCTCTTTCGGTATTGAATGTGTAGAAAATAAGGTGAAAGCACATTGCATACCTAAAGAGCCCTCTCACACTAAGTTTTTCAAGTGCTTTTTCTTAGAAATAAGCACCTGAAAAGCTCAAGAAAACTGCTTCCCTTTAAAAGCAATGCCACTGTTAACAACCAAGTTTTAAAATACAACTACTTGCTGACCATATACTGGAGATATATGGCAGCAAGGCGGCTCTCCTGTGCGGGATCATGTACAAGGTATGTGATCCTGCACTACCGTGTATGGGGTACGCGCGTGCCGTCATTGCCCCACTGTAATTAGACACAGTGGAAGCTGATTGGTGGGTACAGCGGACTCGATGTCCCCTGGCATCCGCTGATGCTTCGGTACACTGGCAAAATGGCGATCTGCCTATGTAAACAAGGTAGACCGCTGTTCTGTCAGTACAAAAGACACGGATCCTGTGTCTCTGCTAAGCAGAGGCACCGATCAATGCCTTCTCCTGGTACAAGCACCTCCTCCTCACCTACAGTAGTGAAGCACTGGTCAGGCACACATTTAACTCTTTGAGCGCCCCTGATTATAACCCCTTCCCTGCCGGTGTCATTAGTACACTGACAGTGCATAATTTTTAGCCCTGATTACTGTATTAGTGTCACTGGTGCCCAAAGAGTGTTAAACATGGCAGTTAGTGTCCTGACTGTCTGCCGCAATATCACAGTCCAAGGTATGACCAAGATTTTTGCAGTGTCCAATCATCTTAACATAGCAGCCTTTAAAGTGGTTCTATACCCACATGGAAGAAAAATATATTTAAAATATATTTAAAAAAAACATTTTTTTATTTTTCCCAAATATATTGGAAATATATTTGAAATGCTACAATTTTGGCCATATTCAATATATTTCTAAAAAATGTTTCCCTAAATATATTGGAAAGCGAGAACACAAGGGCCCCCATAGCAAGTGGTTTGCTATAGGGGCACTTGGCAGGTGGGAGCAGCCTGTGTCCTGTACTGTACAATTAGGCTATTACATTTCTGTACCATGTCGGAGATACTAATGCAAACCAAGCATCTTTCAGTCTTTTAGTTTTTATGACAATGTCATCTGTGTGTTAAGACAGTGTTTCTCAACCTTTTTTCAGTTTAAGCACCCTTTAAAATTATAGACGGTCTTGAGGCACCCCATTCTAAAATGTAAAAAACTCTTCTAATACACTTTTGCACACTGGCACTCACTAGTATTCGAATGTTTCTCTTCTCCCTCAATGTCTCTCCTTCAGTCAGCTAATGTGACCCCAGTGCTGAGGGAGAGAGGCAGAGGAGGGTCAAACAATGTTGATGTGGAGGCAACAGACATCCTCCTTAATAATGGATGTTATTGGTTGTTAGCATGCCAGGTGTCTAGAAAGCCTTTGTGTAACTATAAGGCAGGCTTAATTCACCAGCTGGCTTGTATACAATTTTTGATCAATTTTTAGGCATTTTGCCAGGGCACCCCTGAAGAAACCTCAAGGCACCCCAGGTTGCCTGGGCACCCTGGTTGAAAAAGGATTTTTTAAGCACAATGTTGAGGATTCTTTGACCTGAAATCACAGTCAATAGGTGATTTTGCACTAATAAAACCTATTCATTGTTTAGCACCATCTCGCCTTTTATTTTTTGCCTGGAGATGAGCTTTGAAGCCCACTTCTATGCTTTTTGTCAAACGCAGTACATTCTTTATTAAATATACCTGCCTGGGTTTAAAACGCATCAAATGACAAACTTATAAGTTAATTACAATATTGAATTCATTCAAATGCCGCACACTTAGCACAATTAATACAGGGAAAAACTAGGAATTGCCCTGACCATTCACCCAGCTGATGACATATTATGTTAATGTACCTATTATTACATAAGCAATTAGCGTTTTGCATGTGCATAGTGGAAGAACTGGAATACAGGTCTTAGTGGTGTCACAGTCACAATTCCTGAGAGAGTGAACTCACTGAACTTTGTCCAAGAAGTCTATATTTTGACATTTTTATTACCAGCTTTACCCAAGTTAAGTTACAGACAACTACAAGAAAATTGTTATATAAAAACTGAAAAGTAGCAATTTATTATCAAGCAGCCAGGTTGCTGTTAGTCAAATTAATTAACATTTCATGCTACATACTTTATAAAATAAAGCTCTTAGATTAAGGCTTATGGTATGCACATATATGCACTGTTGTCAGTATACCTAGTATAGGTTGTTGTTATGGATACAAGCAGATGCACATTTTTTGGCAAGTAAAACAATTCCTTTGAATTTCATCTTTGTATTCACCTGTTTACCTAAAGCTTAGTTATAATGTCAGCTACTAATGTAATGTAAGAAACTAGTTCTAATAGAATGGTTAGGGAAATAACATTATTCACGCTGCATTTGCTTCTACTGAAAAATCCAATCACCTTTACAAAAAGCCTCAGTAGATTTTTCATTTCTAACTGCTCAAAATATAAATGGATACTAACAATTACAGAAAGTACAACTGTTGACTGGGGGAATTTTTAAATTGTCTTTGGGGATCAGATAGGAGCTTTGCTGCTGTGTATCTGATGAGCTCTTTTTACTGCACATTAAAGATCTCGGCCATATGCAACAAGGAATTGCATCAGATGGGATTGTCACAAATTAACATGTGAAATGGAAGGCAATTCTCTGCTTGGACCACCAAGATACTGGATTTATCTGACTAGGATCTACTAAAGTGGGCACAAATATTCCTGGCTGTTCAAATTTTTTCCAACCATGCATTTATTTCAGTTAACTTCTCAAGTTATTCACTAATACTAAGGAAATAGCAAATGTGAAGATGGAGTATAATAAACTTAAGCCTTTAACCACTCAAATAAGAATACATGAAGATTAAACTGTCAAATCAAACATTTATTAAGATTTATTTTCTAAATATGTTTCACTTACATTTGACAACGAGCATATGTAGTAATAGCTTATTGTGGTAACAATTAAAACTTCTTTGGGTAATAGAAGGTCATGCCCAATCCATACGGTGTGCAAAAAATTACTTAAAGGCTTATTGTGGTTTGTCATTATTGTTGTATAGTCTAAATGTAACTGAAGAAAGAACTGTCTGTATATTTAAAATGTAAAAATATAAAGTGAGAAAAAAGTAAGAGTGAGAGAAAGTGGATGCATGGAGTGAAACTGACTTTATAGAGGCAGTGGCTTAATTAGATTGCAAATATGCTCCCAGTCTCAAGAATCAGATTATTTTTTAAAAGAAAGCAAGGAGAGTAACAGTGACAATATGGTAGTTGGAATAATATTCTCCACTACTTGAAACCAGTCCTTACATTTTCAATACTGTATATGAAGATTTTCAGTATTTACAGATTGTGAGATTAGGGAATTTCGAAGGACAGTGTGTAGTGTATTGGCATAATTTGTGAAACAGGTTATACAGTGCCTTGCGAAAGTATTCGGCCCCCTTGAACTTTGCGATCTTTTGCCACATTTCAGGCTTCAAACATAAAGATATAAAACTGTAATTTTTTGTAAAGAATCAACAACATGTGGGACACAATCATGAAGTGGAACAAAATTTATTGGATATTTCAAACTTTGTTAATAAATAAAAAACGGAAAATTGTGCGTGCAAAATTATTCAGCCCCTTTACTTTCAGTGCAGTGAAGATCAGTGAGGATCTCTGAATGATCCAATGTTGACCTAAATGACTAATGATGATAAATAGAATCCACCTGTGTGTAATCAAGTCTCCGTATAAATGCACCTGCACTGTGATAGTCTCAGAGGTCCATTTAAAGCGCAGAGAGCATCATGAAGAACAAGGAACACACCAGGCAGGTCCGAGATACTGTTGTGGAGAAGTTTAAAGCCGGATTTGGATACAAAAAGATTTCCCAAGCTTTAAACATCCCAAGGAGCACTGTGCAAGCGATAATATTGAAATGGAAGGAGTATCAGACCACTGCAAATCTACGAAGATCTGGTCGTCCCTGTAAACTTTCAGCTCATACAAGGAGAAGACTGATCAGAGATGCAGCCAAGAGACCCATGATCACTCTGGATGAACTGAAGAGATCTACAGCTGAGGTGGGAGACTCTGTCCATAGGACAACAATCTGCACAAATCTGGCATTTATGGAAAAGTGGCAAGAAGAAAGCCATTTCTTAAAGATATCCATACAAAGTGTTGTTTAAAGTGTGCCACAAGCCACATGGGAGACACACCAAACATGTGGAAGAAGGTGCTCTGGTCAGATGAAACCAAAATCAAACTTTTTGGCAACAATGAAAAACGTTATGTTTGGCATAAAAGCAACACAGCTCATCACCCTGAACACACCATCCCCACTGTCAAACATGGTGGTGGCAGCATCATGGTTTGGACCTGCTTTTCTTCAGCAGGGACAGGGAAGATGAGTAAAATTGATGGGAAGATGGATGGAGCCAAATACAGAACCATTCTGAAAGAAAACCTGATGGACTCTGCAAAAGACCTGAGACTGGGACGGAGATTTGTCTTCTAACAAGACAATGATCCAAAACATAAAGCAAAATCTACAATGGAATGGTTCACAAATAAACATATCCAGGTGTTATAATGGCCAAGTCAAAGTCCAGACCTGAATCCAATCGAGAATCTGTGGAAAGACCTGAAAACTGCTGTTCACAAATGCTCTCCATCCAACCTCACTGAGCTCGAGCTGTTTTGCAAGGAGGAATGGGCAACAATTTCAGTCTCTCGATGTGCAAAACTGATAGAGACATACCCCAAGTGACTTACAGCTGTAATCGCAGCAAAAGGTGTCGCTACAAAGTATTAACTTAAGGGGCTGAATAATTTTGCACGCCCAATTTTTCAGTTTTTTATTTGTTAAAAATTTTTGAAATATCCAATAAATTTCGTTCCACTTAATGATTGTGTCCCACTTGTTGATTCTTCACAAAAAAATTAAATTTTTATATCTTTATGTTTGAAGCCTGAAATGTGGCAAAAGGTCGAAAAGTTCAAGGGGGCCGAATACTTTCGCAAGGCACTGTAGAGCAATAGATATCTTTTACTTTTTCTAGGATTGCTTGCTTGGATAAATACAGATTTTGAGTGAGACATACGTTAAATATGATAGCCAGTTCCTGTTATTGACCACCTCCATCAAAGTTGTTTTTCTTCAAAGGTATGTATACGTAGTGCCACTTCCCAAGGACAGGAGCCCCAACTCGTAGAGGCACCCCCGAAGGAGCCACTACTTATAGATAAAGCTCTTCTAACAAGTACCAATTGTATACAAAATAATCCATTCACAAAGCTTTAACACAAGTATAAGGATCTCCTTTTTGTAATTTTTACACTTTCTTGTACTGAAAATAATTGACCTGTTGCTATTTTGAAAATATGTATCCTTACCCTAGTGTGTTAGCTGTCTGAATTGAGTATATACAGTACTCTATTGCCTATTCTTTTACGTGGAACATATATATGCAAATTCAGTTGAAGGGATGTGATTTACTCCCAATATAAAGAATGCTGATCAGAACTAGAGGAGAAGTCTCACCCCTGGACCGAAGTCCCTATGACTTATTGCCATGACTTCTTATTTACTTGCAGATCTTTTGACCAAAAGAAAGCTTGCTGCATTGCCCCATGAAAGACTGTGTAATTGTTTGTGGGCTTTAATGACAAATATATTTTATTAAGCTAAGTGTTAACATTTCTAATATTTTCAGAATGTTAGATAACATAGTTCTGAGAGAGATTACATTCAAAATATTTTCCATTGAGCCCATCTTTATCCAGCGATGTTGCAGGAGTGTCTCAGCTGCCCGGAACTCCCCTCCTCATTGGCTTAGACATCAGCACAGCGTGTTTGGCTCCTGCTGATGTCAATCAAGGTCAGACAGCCAATGAGAAGAAAGAGGGGGCAGGGGCGGGTGGCAGCCCTGCGTCTGAATGGACACAGGGGGCTGTGACTTGGCTCAAGCTGCTTGCTATGGGGGCACTCAACAGGAGGTAGGGGCCAGGAGCACCGAAGAGGGACCCGAGAAGGGGAAGATCTGGGCTACCAACTGCACAGAGCATGTAAGAATAACATGTCTGGTATTTAAAAAAAAAAAAAAATGAGACTTTACAATCACTTTATATATATAAAAAGATTTTTTAAATATGCTGGAAATTTCTCTGTGCCTTGCTGAACATGCTGAACAATGCACATACATTAGTGTTATGACAATTTGTATTTGCCTGAGCCAACACTGTTTATATATCTGTGTGTGAAATAATTCAATAACATTTTTAAATACAATCTTTGGCAATAAAAGTTATGTTTAGCTACACCCTGTATTGTTAACATTCATGTTACAAATTGAACATTTTGATAAACATGATAGCATTAAAGAGCCAGGGAAAAAGCCATGTGTGACATTACAGTAACAAAATCCACAACGAGTTAATATTTAATAGTAACGTAGTACAAAGAATCAAGATATAATTATTCTGAAATACAGATTTCAAAACATTGAATTAAAATACTTAGTAGGTTTTCATCTTCTTAATAAAGTCTTAAATTTTTAGGAAAAAAGAGTAATTCCATATTTAAAACTACTACAGAACCTTTTTTGATAAAGATATTTTGGTCCATACAGTCTATCCATTTTCTCTATTATGAATGCTTTAAACAGCATTTTGCTAATGTGGTCTTATTATATAAGAATAGGGACTCTACATTCCGTGGGCTTAATTTAGTAATGGTAAATTGGCTGCTCACTTTGCAAGGACATTTTCACTTTGCAACAGGATTTTCCCTTAGCTTTTGGATTGAAACTCTTTTTTTTTTTTTTTATTGGACATTGTTGCTTTTTTAGTGTTTTGTTTTAAGCATGTAAAAAAAAAAAAAAAAGCACTGCTCGTGACCCGAACTGATTTTTTAAAAAAAAAATGTTTTTGCATTGGTGCATGTTCCTAGGAGAAGTGCCTCCCCCTACCTCCCATGCTATTTTTAAATAACTGCTTGCCTATGAGCCCAAAAAAAAATTGCATTTTTTTATTTGGCAGATGCTGTTCCTATTGATTGTATTGGTGTTTGGATTCGGCATCAGAATTACTTTAAAGTTCAATGAAATATGCTAGAACTGAACCCAGGGCAATTTGGCTCATCCTCAGTTATTAAAGGGGACCTTTGCTGTGATAGTATGAGGCTCCTATTGCTGACTCTCTGAAAATACTAGTACATTGGCTGTCATACTTTTCTAATATCTTCAGTATTTCCTGGGTCAACAACAGAACAAAAATACAGATCTGGAGTTATGACTTTGCTTCGACTTTTCTAAGATGCTTGCTTCTACCAAGTCAGTATGTAATGAAACTAAGAGTAGCCAGACATTTATTCATTTTTAGAAGGATAAAGGTAAGTGATGGAAGCCTCCTTATTTTTTTTTCTTGGCACAGGCTTCCTGTAAAGTGTTTTTCTACATTATCTTTAAATATTTCTAATTCCACTTTGTCCTATAGGGTATAGGTTCTCATGATATCACTCTTAGTGTTCACTAGAGATGGGACTACAAGTTTGCTTGGTTCAGTATTCAACCCAGATAGCTGGTGTTTTTTAACAGTTTTGTAACCAGTTATGGACTTTGGGCAAACCTAGTATGCCCTAGAAACATTAACTAAATTCCTTGAACATACACTATACTGTCAAAAGTATTGGGACGCCTGTCTTTAGATGCACATTAACTTTAATGGCATCCCAGGGTCTTAGTCTGTAGGGTTCAATATTGAATTGATCCACCCTTTGCAGCTATAACAGCTTCAACTCTTAAGTGAAGGCTGTCCTCAAGGTTTAGGAGTGTGTCTATGGGAATGTTTGACCATTGTTGCAAAAGCGCCTTTGTGAGGTCAGGCACTGATGGACAAGAAGGCCTGCCTCGTAGTCTAATTCATCCCCAAGGTGTTCAGTTGGGTTGAGGTCAGAACTCTCTGCAGGTCAGTCAAAGTTATGAAAATGTATGTTCCCTCTGGCCAACTACTAGTAAACTTGTTCCCAGTGGTGCATACTAGAAAAGACATAAATATTTGGAGCTGACCAGTGAGACACTCCCTGGAATTCCTAAAGACTGGCGCCGACAGATTTTGCAAAAGCATCTTGCGGGCATTCTAAAAGTGGCACAGAGTCACTAGAACTTGTACATGAATGAGCACAATGCTTTTACAACCATTGCATGCAAAATTTCTCAAGGTAACATCTTCAATGGAGACTTATCAAATTACAGTACCAATCTGAAGAATTTCCTAAGATTTTATATTGTTTCTATGTACAGTATGTATTTATCTATGTAGGTATCTCATACATATTCAGAACCCTAGAAAAAAGTTAGGAGTTTTACCATTTGTTTTAAACAATAACAATTCCTTTTCCTTTTTTTTTTTTTTTTTTGGAAAAATGAAAGGTTTAGTAGACTTGAACCTACATATTGGAAAGAAAAATACCAACCATTACACTAACCTCTCAACCTTTTAACCTTAATATTTCCTTGCTACGCTGATTACTTTTGAATGTACAGTGATCCTTCTTACTAATAAGGTCAGCCCCTTGAACATTCAAGAGTCCAAATGAACATACCCCCAAAGAATGCCTGATAGTAACATCTTATGTTCAATTAGCATCCAAAAAAATAGACACATGTCAGTAACAATATTTTTTTTTTTTTTTTTTACTAAATGTTAATTTTTTTATTTTACAAGAATCCACATTTTATATTTATGACAGTTGATGTTCTGCCTCCAGCAGGATAAGAATTAAGTTGTTGCCTGCTATATCCGATTTGGCCATAAAATAGAGCCAGTAGTAAACTTACTTTTTTTCAGAAACTAGAAACTGTTCACCTTTAACAAAAGTTCCCATCATTCTTCAGTCTAATTGGCCATACACACTATAAGATTCTCTGAAGACTTTTTCCTTCAGACTTACCAAAACCATATAATATGAGGTCAAACCTAAACACTTTCAATTTGTATGCAATCTGGCAAGCCCTTGCACTACATTGAAAAGGTAAATCTGAAGGAAAAAGTCTTCAGAAAATCTTATAGTGTGTATGGCCCATTAGGAAGAGAAACAGGTGCATCCTGGGAACTAGCGACTGAAAGAAGGAACGAGCTATCAGAGCACAGGTTGGACTAAAACTTGCATCCACTTGCATCCCCTAAATGCAGCATCACTAGTGAGAATTGCTTATTGCCATATACAGCCTTGCTCATTCATTGTATTTCTGTATATTTCATTTACTGATTAAATGTATTTGTATTTGTTTTTTTCTCAATAGTTTCACCACCCCTTTTTTGTTAATAAAGCTTCACAATTACACTCAGTAGATTTATTGCAGAATAGGAGGCCCGACCCGCGGACAGGGAGCAGGAAGCTGAATGAGAACACAGGAGAGACACACAGCAGCTCTGATAAGACAGCGATCGCTTCCAGAGTTAACTTTCCAGGAGATTGGTTGCAAGGTGTTCCTAGCAACCAATCACCAACTTGTTAATGTAAAAAAATTAACTCCAGAAGCTCCCGCTGTCTTACCAACGCTGTTGTATGTCTCTCCCTTGTTTTCATTCAGCTTCCTGCTCCCTGCTCCACTCTGCTCTGTCTCCCTCTCTGCATGGGGCAAGGTAAGAAAGGGCAGAGCTGTGGGGAGCTGTGTAATATGCAGGGGTTGTCTTTAGGGGGGCTGTGTAATATGCAGGGGGGCTGGGTAGGGGGGCTGTGTGATATGCAGGGGGCTGGGTAATATGCACGGGGCTGTATTATGTTGAAAGACTTTCTAGTAACAAGCAGCATCAAGTCTCACACTAATTCCCTTGCCTAAACTCTAAAAAGCAAACATTTTTCAAAGTTTCCTGTGTTTGTTTTTAAGGTACAGAGACATGCTGGAGCTGCATGAGAGCAATGGAGAGGCTGAGTATAAGTTGAACAAACTAATCACTGTAGGGAAGGGGTGGGAGACCCGGCAGTGATGCCAGAGCCTTAAGGGAGTGAAACTGCATGCTCCCTTAGGGTGAACTGGCTTTTTATTAATAAAGCACCTTAAAGTGAGGTAAACCTGTACTGGTATTATTACTATGCTAGGATTATTATTGTCTTCATTTATTAGCAGGTGAATGCGGCCCTCCATGCATTCACATACATTGAATCCGACTCTTAAGTGGAAAAAGGCCCCTGACTGGTCTAGGATATAGAATGCAGCAAACATACATATACAGTGGGTACGGAAAGTATTCAGACCCCCTTAAATGTTTCACTCTTTATTATATTGCAGCCATTTGCTAAAATCATTTAAGTTCATTCTTCTTCCTCATGAATGTACACATAGCACCCCATACTGACAGAAAAACACAGAATTGTTGACATTGTTGCAGATTTATTAAAAAAGAAAAACTGAAATATCACATGGTCCTAAGTATTCAGACCCTTTGCTGTGACACTCATATATTTAACTCAGGTGCTTTCCATTTCTTCTGATCATCCTTGAGATGGTTCTACACCTTCATTTGAGTCCAGCTGTGTTTGATTATACTGATTGGACTTGATTAGGAAAGCCACACACCTGTCTATATAAGACCTTCCAGATCACAATGCATGTCATAGCAAATGAGAATCATGAGGTCAAAGGAACTGCCTGAAGAGCTCAGAGACAGAATTGTGGCAAGGCACAGATCTGGCCAAGGTTACAAAAAGATTTCTGCTGCACTTAAGGTTCCTAAGAGCACAGTGGCCTCCATAATCCTCAAATGGAAGACGTTTGGGACGACCAGAACCCTTCCTAGAGCTGGCTGTCCGGCCAAACTGAGCTATCGGGGGAGAAGAGCCTTGGTGAGAGAGGTAAAGAAGAACCCAAAGATCACTGTGGCTGAGCTCCAGAGATGCAGTCAGGAGATGGGAGAAAGTTGTAGAAAGTCAACCATCACTGCAGCCCTCCACCAGTCGGGACTTTATGGCAGAGTGGCCCGACGGAAGCCTCTCCTCAGTGTAAGACACATGAAAGCCCGCATGGAGTTTGCTAAAAAAAACACCTGAAGGACTCCGAGATGGTGAGAAATAAGATTCTCTGGTCTGATGAGACCAAAATAGAACTTTTTGGCCTTAATTCTAAGCGGTATTTGTGGAGAAAACCAGGCACTGCTCATCACCTATCCAATACAGTCCCAACAGTGAAGCATGGTGGTGGCAGCATCATGCTGGGGGGGTGTTTTTCAGCTGCAGGGACAGGATGACTGGTTGCAATCGAGGGAAAGATGAATGCGACCAAGTACAGGGATATCCTGGACAAAAACCTTCTCCAGAGTGCTCTGGACCTCAGACTGGGCCGAAGGTTTACCTTCCAACAAGACAATGACCCTAAGCACACAGCTAATATAACGAAGGAGTGGCTTCACAACAACTCTGTGACTGTTTTTGAATGGCCCAGCCAGAGCCCTGACTTAAACCCAATTGAGCATCTCTGGAGAGACCTAAAAATGGCTGTCCACCAACGTTTACCATCCAACCTGACAGAACTGGAGAGCATCTGCAAGGAGGAATGGCAGAGGATCCCCAAATCCAGGTGTGAAAGACTTGTTGCATCTTTCCCAAAAAGACTCCTGGCTGTATTAGATCAAAAGGGGGCTTCTACTAAATACTGAGCAAAGGGTCTGAATACTTAGGACCATGTGATATTTCAGTTTTTCTTTTTTAATAAATCTGCAACAATGTCAACAATTCTGTGTTTTTCTGTCAGTATGGAGTGCTATGTGTACATTCATGAGGAAGAAGAATGAACTTAAATGATTTTAGCAAATGGCTGCAATATAACAAAGAGTGAAAAATTTAAGGGGGTCTGAATACTTTCCGTACCCACTGTACATGTACAATATCTAAAAAAAGTGAGTACACCCCTCACATTTTTGTAAATATTTTATTATATCTTTTAATGTGACAACACTGAAGAAATTACACTTTGCTACAATGTAATGAGTAGTGAGTGTATAGCTTGTATAACAGTGTAAATTTGCTGTCATCTCAAGATAACTCAACACACAGCCATTATGGCTAAACCACTGGGAAAAAAAAGTGAGTACCCCCCTAAGTGAAAATGTCCAAATCGGAACAGGCCTCACCATGGTTGACCAAAGAAGTTAAGTGCACGTGCTCAGCCCCATATCCAGAGGTTGTCTTTGGAAAATAGACGTACAAGTGCTGTCAGCATTGCTGCAGAGGTTGAAGGGGTGGGTAGCAAGCCTGTCAATGCTCACACTATACGCCGCACACTGCATTAATTTGGTCTCCATGGCTGTTGTCCCAGAAGGAAGCCTCTTTTAAAGATGATGCACAAGAAAGCCCGCAAAAAGTTTGCTGAAGACAAGCAGACTAAGGACATGGATTACTGGAACCATGTCCTGTGGTATGATGAGACCAAGGTAAACTTATTTGGTTCAGATGGTGTCAAGCATATGTGGCTGCAACCAGGTGAGGAGTACAAAGATAAATGTGTCTTGCCTACAATCAAGCATGGTGGTGGGAGTGTCATGGTCTGGGACTGCATGAGTGTTGCCCGCACTTGGGAGCTACAGTTCATTGAGGGAACCATGAATGTCAATATGTACTGTGACATACTGAAGCAGAGCATTATCCCCTCTCTTTGGAGACTGGGCCGCAGGACAGTATTCCAACATGATAATGACCCCAAACACACCTCCAAGATGACCACTGCCTTACTAAAGATGCTGAGGGTAAAGGTGATGGACTGGCCAAGCATGTCTCCAGACCTAAACCATATTCAGCATCTGTGGGGCATCCTTTAACGGAAGGTGCAGGAGCGCAAGCTCTCTAACATCCACCAGTTCCGTGATGTCGTCATGGAGGAGGACACCAGTGGCAACCTGTGAAGCTCTGGTGAACTCGATGCCAAAGAGGGTTAAGGCAGTGCTGGAAAATAATGGTGACCACACAAAATATTGACACTTTGGGCCCAATTTGGACATTTTCATTTAGGGGTTTACTCACTTTTGTTGCCAGCGATTTAGACATAAATGGCTGTGTGTTGAGTTATTTTGAAGGGACAGCAAAGTTACACTGTTATATAAGCTGAACTCTCACTACTTTACATTGTAGCAAAGTGTCATTTCTTCAGTGTTGTCACATGAAAAGATATAATAAAATATTTACAAAAATGTGAGGGGTGTACTCACTTTTGTGAGATACTGTATGTGCATCTTTGTGGGTCCATTTTGACCTCTATTTACCTCTATGTCTCTTTTTATGCCAAAAAAGGGTTGGTCTTAATTAGCTTGAATTTAGTAAAATACGAACTGCCAATGTTTCATCTTGAATTTGGTACAGGCGTTGCTTCACAATATATACATGGCTCTAATTAGAGTTGACTGAATTTGGTAAAAGAGTCACTGTCAGAACCAAAACTGTATCAGATGGTTCTTGTATTAGACACAAAACAATAACAACTACAGTTATTGCTAGAAAAGTGGCGCAGCAAATTTATTGAAATCCCCTGTTCTGATATCCAGCTAGACATGTAACCAATAAGACTGTGCTCAGCTGGGAGTGCCTGCCTGTCCAAAGGCGATGTCTGCTGCTGGAGAGTCCTGGGGAAAAGGATCCTGGCAGAGAGGCTAGTGTTTCGTTGAAAGAGGATCATGGAAGTAGCTTAACAGAGAAAGTCTAAAGGTATAGAATGTGGTTTTAGTTTTAGGATTCTCTATCAGTATTGAAGGTTAAAAGATGGAGTGTGTAAAAATCCCTGGGTGTCTGAATTATCTACCCCTGTCTTTAGAACTGTATGTGTACTTCAGACTGTTCTTGTAATAATAATCAGGTGCGTTAAAGATGGGTGCCCAATTGTTTACTTCCCCAAGGTGCTGTGTTGTTAGAGGAACAAGTCTCCAATCCTGAAACTCAAACTTACTAAAAGAGCATACGCATACAGACAGGCTAAAGTATGACAAACTACTATTAAAAACTAAAACAACCAATATTTTAACAGTATAAACATAATGTAAATGTTAACAATACCCGCAGAATGTAATCTGCCTTGTTTTACAGTTAAAAGTCAAATACTAAGCTGAGAATGCCTAAATGGGTATTTTGAACTCAAAGTTGCTCATCTTTTAACATCAGAATTGAAGGAAGGCACACACAGTATGCCACAACAAAGGAGTTTCCCAAACAGGTGAACTAAATGGTTAGATTTGGCTGTTTGCCTGCCAACCCAAGACTCTGATTGCTGCAGCTGTAAGTCATAAATTTAATGGTGGTATCACTACCACCACTAAATGACAGCTTCCTGCCTGCCTATAAACATGTGCCAGATATGGTTCAGTAATGGGAGTGTGCATGCCCTCGGCCCCTCCCTTTCCTGGCCAGACAGGCTGCATGCCTAAAGGTGTCTGATATAGATTTTGTAGGGACTGTTTGGGGGATGTTTTTCTTTCTTTGTGAGGAGTCCCTTCAAAATCCATTATCAGGCATGCAGTCTATGTGGGCAGGAAATAGTAAGCATGCCCCCCCCTCCCACATGCCCCTAAGAAATCAATGGCAGGTAGCCCCCCTCAAAATTCATACTAGACCCTTATCCTCCATAAGGGACTGTTAGGGCTTTTAAGGGAGTCCCCACACAAAAAAAAAAAAAAACACAGCATGGGTCCCTCCCTTAAATCCATACCATGCCTCATTCACACATCTCTGGCCCAATGGATGTAGGGTTCTGTGTGTGGGGTGGGGGTTGAGGACTTACATGGTATCTGGAATCCCCTTAAAAATTGGGTAGCCACCATATTTCTATCCCTACATGAAAGGATTTGGTTACATAGAACTCCCTGTTACTCATTCATAATTGAAAAAGTCAGAGACACTCCTAAAGAAGTCCTTTAAAAAAAAAAAAATTATAATAATAATAAATGTTGTCCCCCTGTCAGGGAATGCCCATCAGATGTTTGGCTTGCAGAAATGCGCATGCAAAACATTCTCAGCAGAATGGTGGCCAGTTGCATGCATGTAACCAGGAATGTGCACTGGTGCACACACATGCACATGGGCTTGCACACAGTGCATGTTGGAGCCAGATAGCTATTTCGCGATTCTTATGCTCATGCTTAAGTGCTGACTGGTCTTTCAGTTGTTCTCTGCATCCTGCATTCTTCCTGTGTGTTTCCCTTGTTGCTGAGCTGGTTTGCCCCTGACCCGATCTTACTTTGGCTCTGCTAATGATTCGGTACCTCGCTGCCCGCCTTTTGGTGACCCTGGCTTTATCTGTGACTATGCATCTATCTCCGATTCTGGCTGTTCATCCTGCTTGAGTGCTCACCCTGCTGTTCTCTGTACCTGCTCTGCACCTAGCTGTGACGAACCACGTGTCCTGACTCCGCAGTATGGAGGTCCTCTTTAACCTTGGCTGGTTTCCTGAACACAGCTTCTGTTTTTGTCCTGATGGCCCACCAGTTCCCCAGGATATCTTTCTCCAGATGCAAATTTGCCTATCAACATCTGCTGGCACTCATGTTCCTCCTGTCCCTGGGCACTCTCTGCTTCACTCTCAGTGAGGCCAGAGCTGGAGATATAAGAGAGGCTAACCTTGTCACATCAGTCTTCTATCAGGTACGTAACACCCCCTATGTAAATCCAACATCCAGGGCTGCTGTTAGAAATCACAAGGCCCGGTATAGCCTACCTGACAGCACAGCCTGAGGAAGCAAAAGGAGGAAAAGCCCACAGAGCTGCAGGGTTGTTCACAAGAGTCAGCAATAAGGCAGTTCAGCTGGCCCTCCTGCTCAGCAGATACCAGGCCCCCTTTTGAACTGATGGGGTACAAGCCTGGGACCAGTACAGGAGGGTTGGCTGTACTGCCTTATCAGCAGCCCTGCCAATATCAATGACCTCATTCAGCTATGTAGGTCCAACC
This sequence comes from Pelophylax lessonae, assembly GCF_965119305.1. NCBI lineage: Eukaryota > Metazoa > Chordata > Amphibia > Anura > Ranidae > Pelophylax > Pelophylax lessonae. Next base: position 178,453,821 of record NC_138769.1, on the reverse strand, counting down.
AGCCATATAGCTCCATCATCAGTTACGATGATCTTAACCATAACAATCCTCTCAAACTAATACTGACAGCTCCCCAACTGGCTGCTTACTGGCAGTGTACAGCTATTATTGCCTTTTTAACTACCAAAAGCTTGCAAACTGGCCGTATAACAGGCCATAATATAATTACAAGATTTTACTTGCATAAACTTTTAATGGGGTTTGGGCACTTTTGTCAAGAAGAGCATGCCAGCAGACCAGAAGACTCCCTCAGGCAGATTCCTGTTCATGGCTTGTTACGTGCTGTCGAGATCAGAGGGGTGAATGTGCTTTATTCAGTATAAAACAAAAACAACCGAAAAAAAATGACAGGTTTGTTTTTAAATTCAGTTCCCACACACAGGTAAAGTTCAGTTACATAGTTACATAGTTAGTCAGGTTAAAAGAAGACACAAGTCCATCTGGCTCCACCAATAAAAAACAAAAAACAGTAAAGAAAACCCAACCATACAATCCCATATACTGTACACAATCCTATACCCGCAGTTGATCCAGAGGAAGGCGAAAAAACCCCAGCAAAGTATGATCCAATTTGCTACAGCAGGGGAAAAAAAATCCTTCCTGATCCCCCGAGAGGCAATCGGATATTCACTGGATCAACTTTACCTATAAATATTAGTACCCATTTATACTATGTACACCCAGGAAATAATCCAGGCCTTTTTTAAAGCAATCTAGTGAGCTAGCCAGAACCTCCTCTGGAGGTAGTCTATTCCACATTTTGACAGCTCTTACAGTGAAGAAACCTTTCCATATTTGGAGACGAAATCTGTTTTCCTCTAGATGTAAAGAGTGACTATATGGACCCCTTATGTATTTATACATGTTGATCATATCCCCCCTTAATCTCCTCTTCTCAAGAGAGAAAAAATTCAGTTCCTCTAATCTTTTCTCATAGCTGAGCTTAGGATCTACCAGAACACCCAGATCCTTCTCTGCTATGGATTCCCCCAGTTATACTCCCCCCTAGTATGTGTGATGCCTGCATATTCTTATCCCCCAAGTGCATAACTTTACATTTATCAACATTAAACCTCCTTTGCTTCATAGTTGACCAATGAAACAGTTCATTGAGGTCAGCTTGTAAGTTGGAAACATACTGTAAGGAAGTTATTCCACTGCAAAGCCTGGTGTCATCTGCAAAGACTGAAATGGTACTTTTAATCCCATACCTTATATCGTTTATAAAGATATTAAGAAGTAAGGGTCCCAAGCAGCAGCACACAGGCTTATAGTTCTAACTTTCAATGCTCCAGCCAGAGCTACAGTCTAATTTACAGTCTAGCTCACCCAGCAGGTAACAGTCCACTTGTGGAGCCTTCCAGACAGCATGCAGGTCGTCCCTTACTGCAAGAAAAACAGGTCCACACAAACTCAACAACCATATGACTAAAAACCAGGCCTGAAGGGAAAGTACCTGCCATCCTTAGGTAATTCTCTCTTAAATCTGCCCTAGGCTGCCTCTCTACAGTGCACATAGAAAATGTGCACGAGCTGGCGCTCATGTGCGTGTGCATTCTCGCACATGTATGGGCACCAATGTGCAAAAGAATGCTCATAGATATGCGCAAGCACTCACAACCCGTAACAGATGTTGGTGCCAAATGGACTATTTACACTAGGCCAGTACTCTGGATCAGTGCTGTCTTGGCTAGAGCTTTCTTGTGCTAACCTGCAACCTGTTGGAAAATACTGGAGCAAGGGTGCTGCCACATCTGGCCCCCTGGCTACTTATTCGTCACACCCCCCCAGGAACTCAAAGCTATGCCCCTCACTGCTTTCAGGTAGCTTGCAAAAAATTCGACCTATCTTCCTCTCCAGGACTGCTTACCTCCTAAAACATAACCCAGATCCCTGCGCTGACGTAGTAGCGTTTACACTGACCCCTGAAGCGCAAGTGGACTGTTTCCTTTGCTGGCAAAGATATTTTTTTGTTGGGCTTATTTATTGCATAGGAAGTGTAAGTGCCATTTTAAATGTTTTAATAAAGTGATTAAGCGATTTTATACTATTGGAGTGTCTTTCGCCCTACATACTTTGATCCTTGGGTATCGTTATGGCTGGCCTGGAGACAAGCAGTGGGAGCTAAGTTCCATAGGAGTGTATTTCCATCCACAACAACCCATAGATGATTATGATTATACCTTGTTTGAACTCTCAAGGGATAGAGGGTCAATAGGATATGGTAAGCGCTCCTATATTGTGAAGTGGTGGTTTTCACAGAAGGAGCTTCTACTAGTCTTGGTGTTGGAATTCTTGATGAACTTTATTTGAAGATGTCCTCAACGATTACTACTTTTTCACGTGGACTTTTCTTTATGCGTTTTCACAATTTTAGCCCCGTACACACGTACCGAATGTTGGCCGAACGATCGGCTGTCTTTTGTCCGGTGCTGTCCTGTCGGCTGAAAAGTGCTAAAGACTGCACACGAATTTTGTCGGCCAACAACAGCCGACTGCAGGAATGATGTCATGTGATGGTTAACTTTCCGTGTGTTTTTTCTTCTCTGAGCATGCCCAGTCTTGCTAATCTGCTGTTTGTCGGCCGAATTCTGTACTGACTGTTGAACAATCGGCCGTTCTGGTGACGGCCAACAAATATTTTAAAGTCTGCACGACAGATTCTGTTCGGCCGAAAATGCGCTGTCGGCTGTCGGAAGCATCATACTAACAAGCCTACAATCGGCCGATCGGTCGGCGGCCGAATATTTACGGCCGACAATCGGTACGTGTGTACGGGGCTTTGGTGATTGTTTTTTGTCACTTATATTTTTTGTAACAAGCGGGGCTTTTTGTTGTTTTATTCTCATGCCACTCCGCACTCCTGCGCTACCTATCTACTTTGTCAGGAGCCCCAAGTCAGAGGTGTAGAGGAGGCCTGCCTCATCTTATCAGGCTCTTCAACCAGGTACTTTTTTCAGAGTTTTTCAAATGAATTTTAGGTTTTCATTGAATGTCCAGATAACTGAACTTTGCCCAGTCCGCTCATCACTACTGGCCACTAGTGATGAGCAAACTAACAAAAGCTCAGATTACTGAAAGTTTGCTAAACACTTAAAAGAATCCCAAAACCCTGAAGTCTATGGAGACCAAATCCTGGAATATTTTTTTCTTTTTTAAGACTAATTTGCAGGTTTTGGTGAAATAAGAGGTCATGGGTAGCTGGGCACTGCCATGGGCACTTATATCAATGCAAAAACATTTTTGTAAAAAGAATATTTAATGGAGAGCTGGTCTCCTAATGAGGCTTAAGGGGGAACATTAGGATACACAATTCCTTTAAATAAAATGCTTGGGGTGTGCCTTTAACCTGCAAGTAAAGTGACTCATCTTTATGATCTACTTTTTTTTTTGGAGTTTCGTATTCTTTTATTTTCAGAATTAAGAAATTTTACAATGCAAGGAAAACATAGCACTTACAACTAATAACAGTAATATATAAATGAATATACGGACAATAAAATTAAAAAATAAAAGTTCCATGATGTGGACAATAAGATAAGATAATGTAATGACTTTTCATCTACTGCAGGCGAAAGTGGTGTTTTAAAAAAAGAAAACGATTGATGTTAAATGACATGTCCCCCCTATTACCACTGTTTGTGAAGCAGCTGAAGGATCCAAAATAATGTCATTGGCTGCACATGGTCATGACCATATGTGTTCAATTAGATCAGGCAGCATCCCGAGCTGATTTCCTGATATTCAGCAGCAGACTGGGGAAGTAAAATTTGTGGCAGGAGTGCAATAAGAGGATTGCTGTGAGTGAGAAACATACCAGGCCACATGCTTTGTCGAGGAAAAAAAATGACAATAAAATTAAATGGAGTCCCCTAAAAATCTATACAAGATCCTAATCCTAAATAGGACTGTGGTTTGGATTTTTAAAGGGGACCCCAGGAAAAGCACAACATCAAGGTATGGGGTCCCCTTGGAAATTCATACCAGACCCTTATCTGGGCATGCAGCCTGGTTGGCTTAAAAAGGAAAAGGCAGTGAGCACACAACCCCTCTCCTAAACCGAACCGTGATTATTTGGTAAAATATAAACAATGATGTTGTGCTGAGTAAATAGATACCTAAATTACGTATGCCTGTGGAATGGCGACAAATTATGGTACTGAAAAATCTCTATAGACAACGCTTTAAAAGTCTTTTCAGGTTACTAGTTTATAGTTAAACAGTGTGTCTGGTGCTAGAATTGTTGCTCTCACTCTGGCGTTCACAGCAATACCTCACATGAACAACATCCCTTGTGATATGAAGCCAGGTTGTTGCATGGGCAGTGACAGGTACTTTATTAGACCCCAGATCTCTCCCCTTCCCTTAAAACCATCTGGTCAAACTGATATCAGTTTGATCAGATGCTGTTACAAGCTAGTAAAGGATTGTGGGCAACAACCTGGCTTCATAGAAGATAGAGATGATTGAGAACTTCCATTTTTCCCTCATCTCTATGGTCAGCTGGCAGCACTACCCAGCCCAGAAAGGTGGTGGAAGGTGACGGGAGAGAGAGACTATTTTCCACCAAATGTGAAGGTGATCCACCTGTATAGCTGGCCGGATCACTTTTACATTACTGAATTATTTGGTCTCAAAAAACAAACGATATGTTCTGGAGTGAATCCAATACAGCTCACCATCCAAATAACACCATTCCTACAGGTAATATACTGTTATGGGGGTGTTTCTCTGCAGAAGGGACTGGAGACTGGAGAATAGAAGGAAAAATGGATGGGGCAAAATACTTATCAAATTCTTGAGGAAAATCTGCCAGAAAGCTTTCAATGGGAAGAAGGTTTACTTTCCAACATGACAATGGCCCAAAGCACACAGTAAAAATGACCACACAGTGATCGAAGGTGAAAAAGGTGAATGACATTGCATGGCTTAGCCAGAGTCCAGACTTTAACCCTATTGAAAAACTGTGGAAGACTGTAGTCCACAAATGGTCACAATCAAATTTAAGTGAATTTAAGCAGTTCTGCAAAGAAGAGTGGGCAAATATTGCAAAGTCTATGTGTGCAAAGTTAGTGGAGACAAATCTCAACAGACTAAAGGCTGTAATTAAAGCAAACTGTGTTTCAACAAAAATACTGACATAAAGGGGGGTGATCCTTTTTCCAACTCAGTGATTCTGTTTTTGAAATGTATTATTTTTTCTCCTGACATTTTGGTGTTATATCATATTTCACTTGGATGTTGCACCAGTAAATACAGCTGGATAAAACAAAAATAATGTCATCATGGGAACTTTTCTCTTTTCTGTCATGGTAGGATAAGAGTTTTGAGGCCTTATTTTGACTCCCATGCCTGCTCCTCATTTGTGGTTGCATCTATACAGCCTGGTGAGCTTAATATTATGATAGTGTGGTATCATCCTTAATTATGTTTATTTAATTTGTACTGTGGATTATTATGCTTTACCTTCCAGCTCCCCTGATCTCCTGAAGAAGAGAGGTACTCACACAAAATGGATTGAGATAGAGCAAGATTGCCTACCCACACCTCATGTGTTATCTGTAAATCGGATTGTGAACTATATACCTAATTGATGTTATAGGTGTCTGTTGTTCTGTGGGAGGTTGCTAAGGGAGGGTTATTATATTAGCTTTGTCTTTTATGAATAATTTTTTTTTAAAATATTTGCAACAATAAGATATATTGATTTTTTGGCACCTCAAAAGTCCATCTTGTTCTTTTCCTTTTTTGCATATACTGTAGTATAGGATGTTGGTTCCTTTTTGGCAATCTTTATCCTTTCACAAACTACAGTATTTTTATTTTTTACATGCAACACACATATTGAGTAGAGTAACGGTGTACTTTAAAATCTCTGCTGATGCATCTGGAAACTCCTAAAGTGCCTTTGAAAAATCTGGATTTGAGGCTTTGCACATGATCCCAGAAGTTGTGAATGGGTGAGCGCTGATACATACTGTATGCCCATATGCGACCACCTATAATTTGGGGTCTAATTATCTGGTAATAAGCTATTGCGATTGGTGGTGGTGATTTCCCTGGTGGTGCATCAATATTTGCAAGTGGAAACATACTCTACAGAGGAGTGGTGGTAGAACCTCCCTTCACATTATCATTGTCCCACCAGTTTGGACATTTTGGTAGTGGATTTTTTGTTTTGTTTGTTAATCCACACCAGGAGTCTGAAATCAATCAGATTCCAATCTCTCCACCATGGCAAACACCAAAGAGCTGTCCAAGGATGCGTGCGCAATGTGCGTATGAGTTCGCTTGTTCGTTGTGGATACCAATGTTTGTTGTGACCCCCTATAATCAAGGGGTCATATCCTTCTGGTAAGGAGTATTTATTAAGAACACTGGGTGAAGGTGTGGAGGTGAAGGTTTTTAACACCACTTCTATCAAGTCTGTGCTTTTAATTATTGCTGCAGATAACCATATTATCACCTTGTTATTTTAAGCACCAAAAGGACTTTTTATATTTATTTATTTACTTATTTATGCTGGGTTTGTGCTTTTATTAATTGTTGTGGCTTTTAATCGCTATCGATGATATTAAGCACATTTGGACTGTTTTATATAAGTATTTATTCACATATTTATTTATATGCACCCATGCACTTTTTGTGAATATTGTTGTTGAGCGCAATATATACTCTCAAAATTTCACATTTATCACGTTAATACGTTGTTTGTTTGCTGCTCGCAGTGCGGAAGGCATTCCCACATATTTTATAATTATATATTCACAGATTCACAGATTTATTTATCTAATTTTGTATTCACGATTATTACACTTTATTTTGTGTATAAGCACCCATTTGTGCAGTTCGTTTTGGTTTATCACCATTTTTTCTCATGTATATATTTTTGTCTGGATGCCTACCCCATCTCCTTTTAACACACTGTTCTACTATTACTTTATGTCCTTCATTTATATAGATTACAGTTATAGAATGTGTAGTTTATGCACAGTATTGCAAAAAACAATGTTCTTGGTGTCTCATTTTAACTCCTACTTTGTGGCAAATGAGTAATACCTTTTCTATACCACCAAACATCCTCCACCTGCCAGATGAGAAAGGTGACACTGAGCTGATTGCTTCAGTATTCACTTCCATATTTGCTGGAGATTGCTTTATGCCATGCTGATTTGCTATGTCTTGCAGTATTCAAGCCATATAAAAAAAATATATTGTGCAAGGAAGATATTGGTAGTTTTCTGGCCTAAAAGGGCCAATATAATTAATATTTCTAACAAATAGTTTTAAATGACACAGTTTGAGATCCTCCTGGGATCATTCAGAAGTCATTGATGGGTTGATATTCATCTGACCAGAATTTAGTCTTAGACCTTTAAAGGAATGCAAAACCCTTATGACGTGAGCAAAAGCACATTGGCACAGGTCCTAAAAAGAACAAGAAAATTAATGTAACATAAGCAAGAAATGAATGATGTTGCTCATTGCAACTAGTCATATTCAGTAATTTGCTCTCCATTTTCTAAGCCATGCTAGAAAATATTTTTTTAATTTATTTTTGTAACCAATACACTACCTCCAGATCATTAAGTATATTCTTATTGTCCTAGTAGTTCTAGAGCATAGTACTCTGTACACACTGAGATAATTATAGACTAGCCGGCCAGTAAGTGCTGAAACTAATGGATAAATAATAATGATGGAAACAGGAAAATTTCTATTAAAGGTTTTAAAAAATATGTATATTTAATGGTATGTATATTACACCTATTTTGTTGAATATAGCTGTATATTAATCTAATGTTTGCTTGCGAAATGTATACTGTATCTATGTGTTTCTGTAGTGTGTGTGTGTCTGTGTGTCTGTGTAAGAAAGATAGATAGATAGATAGATAGATAATAGATAGATAGATAGATAGATAGATAGATAGATAGATAGATAGATAGATAGATAGATAGATAGATAGATAGATAGATAGATAGATAGATAGATAGATAGATAGATAGATAGATAGATAGATAGATAGATAGATAGATAGATAGATAGATAGATAGATAGATAGATAGATAGATAGATAGATAGATAGATAGATAGATAGATAGATAGATATTAACCTAGGTTTATTTTTTTATTTATTTATGTTTCATGACATGCAATGAAAGCTGCTTTTACTCCCACCCAATGTGATGTATTTAGCAATTAGCATTTATATCTTTTGTAGTTGGAAAATTGGCATCTGCAGAATTTCTACTCATTCCATGCCATTGCCTGACACCTGCCACCAAGTGTCATGAATGGTCTTGAAAATCAAAGCCTGTTATCTAGAATCCGGTCGAGCAGCCTGCTCAGATCCTTCTTATTCTTAAGTGCCTAAAGAAACGTACTGGTTTCACAATAGAAAAAAAATGTTAAAAATACATAATGTAACTTGTCTTAATATACTTTTCCAAGTCTAAAAATATGCCAGACCAAAAGAAACATATTTACATAAAAAGCAGACAAGGTCAAATAACAAAGAAAGCCCTTAATTAGTTGTAATCAACTTTAATTTGCATACCGTATATAATTCCTAAATGATTGTTAATAATAACTTTATATAATGGACTTCCAATTTTCATGAAAATGGCACATTTTGATAAGCAGACACAGAACCCTAGTACTAATAAGGTTTAATTTGCATACATTAGTCTGATTATCCAAACAAAAGGATTACAGTATTACTTCTCTGTACCTTTATGTCCTTATTATGCACACTGATTAACCTCACAAAAGCTAGCTCTTATTAACAAACAATAGCCATGGTTGAAAGAAATTCTTTAGAACTGAAATGGGTACATTATACTTTATTTTTTTGGTATGAAGAATGTTTAATTTAACAGTGTCTGTCAAAATGCACTAGTTTTTCTTTTTTGATTCAAGTTTACAATGACAGGTTGGTAATTGTCTGAAACAAAGGTTGTGCTTTCCAGGCATATTCCTACTTTACTATAGTTTGTACAAACTTTAAAACAGGGCCATGGTAAAGCAGCTAATAGACAGCTAATATGCATATTTGTGAACCTGCCATGGATTTGCAATTCTGCTCAGCTAATCTTAGTATTCATTCATCCTTGCTAGACAACATAGCCAGATCCTTGACCTTACCTTTCTTCATTGCTGTTAAACCGATACAATTCTCAAGGATCTGCTCTCAAGGATCTGCTCCAGCCTATGATTGGATAGTGAAAGAGCAGCAGCAAACCGATGAGATAATCTGTGCTCTATCATCAACAAGCTGTTAGTGGTAGATTGACAGCACTTTGCAAATGCAATAGAGCATGATTGGCTTACCGTGCTGTCCATTTCTCCTATAGTCTGAGCCAAGGATTGCAGGTCAATATAAAACAGATTCAGGTACTATTCAATTTTTTATCACTGTGTAACTGTATGAAATGTTAATCATTTATATATATTAAAATTCTATTCTAAGTGTCATGTGTGGGGGTAAGTGTAAATCACCCTGAGGAGGTACCATCCCTTATAAAGTGACAATATAAGTACATAGTTGTTTGGGCCTTTAAGTGTACCTTCTTGGGTCTAATAAACACTGACCACTTAATTAAAAAAAATGTAAATATCTTTATTCTTAATATTAAACAATTCCCTAAAATAGTTTTTTTTAAAAATGAATTGTCACACTAATTGTCCAGGATGATATTGTCCTCGTCTTAAGATCTTATTTTTTTTAATCCAATGCGTTTCGCAGGTTGACCCGCTTCGTCAGGGCTTCAGATCTTGTTAAATACTGTAACCTGTAACAGTGTACATGAAAAATCACATTTGAGACAATCAATATTTGACAGCAAATTGCATTATATATTATATGATATCCAGCCTCAAAAAACCTTAACAGATAGAACTTTGAAAAAATCTATCTGTTGTGAAAGTTCACAAGAAAGGGTGAATATAATTTCTAATTCATTCATTTGTATAATATAGTTAACTTTAATTGTTGTGCATTAAGTGGAAAAATAAGAGACAAAAAAGATTTAAAAAAATATGAAAAGTCACCTGTGTAATATTGCGTAAAAGTTGGTGATAGATAGCCTGGTTGGCCCGTAGGTTGGGTTTGGAGATATTGCCCACAGGCCAACCAGGCAATCTATCACCAACTATTATGCAATATTAGTGCCGGCTTCTGTCATACCGGCTGACATACACACAGGCAAAATCTCAGATGGTTTTTATTGAACCAGCCGATGTCCGATGGCCATCTAGTTGATAGGGTCAAAATGTTCTGGTAAGTATCCAAATGTAAAAGGGGTTGGCGAAGGTAACATGGAAGATTCACGTTTCTGCTTTTGTGCTGACACAGAAACAGTACCTATTGGTTGTGATACACCAGTGAGAACATAGAGCTTGGGATATATTTTTTGTTTTTTAATAGTTTAATAATATTTGGTATATAGGAATATGATTTTTATTCAAACATGGGGAGTATATAATTGATGTTAATTATAGTTTTTTAAAAGGGAGATTGTTCTTTGTATATTTACACATATTTGTTTATGCAATTTAGTTGATTGAAACAACACCTAATAACAAAAAAATGGGTATCTTTGTATTTGGATTAATTTTTAATTAATAATATTATTGTTTTAGTACGAAAAATTATGGGAAATTTAAAACTTAACAGTTGTCACTGCAACATTAATAATATGTAAATCTAAAATAGAGGACACCTGGAAAATCACAGAAAAAAATGACAAGAATATTTCATCCTGTATCACAAAACTATAAAAAAAAATTCTCGTCCAAAACTTTTTCAAAATTCATTTTAAAACAGTTTGGCTTTAGATATACTTTGATTCTTTGATTTCCCTGGTTGCTGAGAAGAACCAGAGGATGTCATCGATTAAAGATGTCATCAGGTTTTTTTTAACTATTGATGATCTCAGAATACATTTAAAAAAACGTGACACTTTATATTGTTAGGACAAATATTAAAAAAATACAGCACGTTTTTGAACAAGGAAATTAATGATCTAAACTATACGATTCTGACAACTTAAACAATGTTTGACAGTGAAAGTATTATTATGCATGCAATAACTTCCACAAAAGGCTTATTTATTGCTCAGTGGGGCAGTATGGAAATAAAAGTCAGAGTGATAAGCCAGGGAGATAAGTTAACACTACAGCACCAATTGCCATTCATTTTGTAGCTATATAATTAGTAAATATTGTTTGTAGCACAAAAGTAATTGGAGGGTTTTTGTGCTCCATTCACAGTGTGCAACATTCTCGTTTGACAATCTGTATACATTGTTAGCACATACCCAGGCAACACAAACCCTAAACGTCTAATGTGCACATCACTGTAAACTGACAGGCTATGGAGTATACCTTGTCAAATGTATGATGCACTGATTGTAGTGTGCAGATACATGATGTATATAGCAAATAATAGAAATGTATATTTTAACCAGAACTTTTCAGTTTCTAGGAAGAAGGAAAAAAGAGCCTAAGCATGAATTCTAAAAGAAATGTTTATTTTCATATCTTGTCATATATGAGTAACCCATTATTTTGACATGACTTAATTTTTTCTCCTACCATTAATTCTATATTCAAAATAAAATGCCAAAAACAATTAAATAAACTAACCTCTGATCCTTACCCTTCTCTAGATATGGGGCTGCTTACTTAAAGAGGTAAAGACTGTTCACTTGGCTTCCAAATAAATTAAATAGTAGACATGGACAGAGTTTTGAGCTATTCTCCAAGCTCAGTAAACATTCACTTTGCAAACAAAACTGGGCCTTGCAGGTAGGGGCAGACTGGCCGGGAAAAGGGCCAGTGGGCCAGGGAGAATGTTGTGGAAAAGGAGGATCTGTCATATTGAACTGAAACTGTACCTGTCAACTTCATGCCATCCTCGCTACAATTGTTCCATCCCCAGAGCTCCCTGGTCCATCTTTCCTATCAATTCTCATGGTGCACTGGCCATAAAAAAAGTCACTACATTGAATTATGGCTACAACCCTCTCTCCGTGTTTCACTCTGTCTGTGTCTGCTTCCTATGTTGCAGGAAGTAATGTTGGTGATGTCAGAGGCTTGGGCAGATGTCAAACCACCTAACCTCCTCCTTCCATTAGTACCCACTGCAGGTGGAATAAAAAGCAGCCTACGGAGGCCTGCCATGGAAGCTGCAGGAGACCATGCAGCTCAGCTGCTGGGTGTGTGGCCCAGGTGTCCAGAAAGGAAGAGACACATGGAAGCAGTAAACCACGTGAACAAGGAAAAGCCTAAACTAGGTTGCATAATTAACTAAATAAAATTAAAATTTGATATTTTGATGATGTGACAGCGAGAGTGGCGCATTTTTTGTGGGTCTGCTGTTTGGTTTGCCAGTTTTGGGCTGGCATGGGGTGTCAGTCAGTCATTTCTGGGTGGCCATCTTTTTAGCAAAATAACCAAAAAAGATTAAAATTATCTGAATAACTGAGTGACGAAAAATGAACAAATTATATCCTGGGGCACAATAAGAATGGTATAATATATTTTGGGGCCCTGGTAGTCAGTCACTCATTTCTTTATTTACATTACATACTGTAAATGTAATAACAATATTGTGTGAGATAGGTAAAATCTATTTCGGGGTAACTTCCTTGCACTGTATGGAACTTTCTAGAATTGTCTTTTTTACCCACATAGCCATGACCTGAAAAAATCTCATGCAATGGCAATTAACTGAGAAATCCATCAGATGCGGGAATATGTTATTTACAATCACAGACCTAAGGAAGCTATGTGGAACAATGAGCTGCACCCACTGGCTTCAAATAAATTAAATTAACTAAGGCCAGCCATACAGCAGAACTGGTTGAGATTCAAACCATTAATGGGCAGCAGTGGCGGCTGGTGCTCAAAATTTTTGGGGGGGCGCAAAAACAAAAATGTAATAGGTATTGCTTCGCGGCAAAAAACGCGGTAAAAAAATTGCATGACTTTGAGGTCATGGTACAGGCATGGCACAGGTGATGGCATAGGCATGGCACATGTGATGGTATAGGCATGGCACAGATGGTACAGGCATGGCACAGGTGATGGAATAGGCATGGCACAGATGGTATAGGCATGGAACAGGTGATGGAATAGGCATGGCACAGGTGATGGTATAGGCATGGCACAGGTGATGGAATAGGCATTGCACAGGTGATGGTACAGGCATTGCACAGGTGATGGTACAGGCATGGCACAGGTGATGGAATAGGCATGGCACAGATGGTATAGGCATGGCACAGGTGATGGAATAGGCATGGCACAGATGGTAAGGCATGGCACAGGTGATGGTACAGGCATGGCACAGGTGATGAAATAGGCATTGCACAGGTGATGGTACAGGCATTGCACAGGTGATGGTACAGGCATTGCACAGGTGATGGTACAGGCATGGCACAGGTGATGGTACAGGCATGGCACAGGTGATGGAATAGGCATGGCACAGATGGTATAGGCATGGCACAGGTGATGGAATAGGCATGGCACAGATGGTACAGGCATGGCACAGGTGATGGTACAGGCATGGCACAGGTGATGGAATAGGCATTGCACAGGTGATGGTACAGGCATTGCACAGGTGATGGTATAGGCATGGCAGAGGTGATGGAATAGGCATTACACAGGTGATGGTACAGGCATTGCACAGGTGATGGTACAGGCATGGCACAGGTGATGGAATAGGCATGGCACAGATGGTATAGGCATGGCACAGGTGATGGAATAGGCATGGCACAGATGGTACAGGCATGGCACAGGTGATGGTACAGGCATGGCACAGGTGATGGAATAGGCATTGCACAGGTGATGGTACAGGCATTGCACAGGTGATGGTATAGGCATGGCACAGGTGATGGAATAGGCATTGCACAGGTGATGGTACAGGCATTGCACAGGTGATGGTACAGGCATGGCACAGGTGATGGAATAGGCATGGCACAGATGGTATAGGCATGGCACAGGTGATGGAATAGGCATGGCACAAATGGTACAGGCATGGCACAGGTGATGGTACAGGCATGGCACAGGTGATGGTATAGGCAGGGCACAGATGGTACAGGCATGGCACAGGTGATGGAATAGGCATGGCACAGATGGTATAGGCATGGCACAGATGGTACAGGCATGGCACAGGTGATGGTAAGGTCATGGCACAGGTGATGGAATAGGCATGGCACAGATGGTATAGGCATGGCACAGGTGATGGAATAGGCATGGCACAGATGATGGTATAGGCATGACACAGGTGGTGGAATAGGCATGGCACAGATGGTATAGGCATGGCACAGGTGATGGAATAGGCATGGCACACATGGTACAGGCATGGCGCAGCTGATGGAATAGGAATGGCACAGATGGTACAGGCATGGCACAGGTGATGGAATAGGCATGGCACAGGTGATGGTATAGGCATGGCACAGGTGATGGTATAGGCATGGCACAGGTGATGGTACAGGCATTGCACAGGTGATGGTACAGGCATGGCACAGGTGATGGAATAGGCATGGCACAGATGGTATAGGCATGGCACAGGTAATGGAATAGGCATGGCACAGATGGTACAGGCATGGCACAGGTGATGGTACAGGCATGGCACAGGTGATGGTATAGGCAGGGCACAGATGGTACAGGCATGGCACAGGTGATGGAATAGGCATGGCACAGATGGTATAGGCATGGCACAGGTGATGGAATAGGCATGGCACAGATGGTACAGGCATGGCACAGATGGTACAGGCATGGCGCAGGTGATGGAATAGGCATGGCACAGGTGATGGAATAGGCATGGCACAGATGGTACAGGCATGGCACAGATGGTACAGGCATGGCGCAGGTGATGGAATAGGCATGGCACAGGTGATGGTATAGGCATGGCACAGGTGATGGTATAGGCATGGCACAGGTGATAGTACAGGCATTGCACAGGTGATGGTACAGGCATGGCACAGGTGATGGAATAGGCATGGCACAGATGGTATAGGCATGGCACAGGTGATGGAATAGGCATGGCACAGATGGTATAGGCATGGCACAGGTGATGGTACAGGCATGGCACAGGTGATGGTATAGGCAGGGCACAGATGGTACAGGCATGGCACAGGTGATGGAATAGGCGTGGCACAGATGGTATAGGCATGGCACAGGTGATGGAATAGGCATGGCACAGATGGTACAGGCATGGCACAGGTGGTGGAATAGGCATGGCACAGATGGTACAGGCATGGCGCAGGTGATGGAATAGGCATGGCCCAGATGGTACAGGCATGGCGCAGGTGATGGAATAGGCATGGCACAGATGGTACAGGCATGGCACAGGTGATGGAATAGGCATGGCACAGGTGATGGTAAGGTCATGGCACAGGTGGTGGAATAGGCATGGCACAGATGGTACAGGCATGGCCCAGGTGATGGAATAGGCATGGCACAGATGGTACAGGCATGGCACAGGTGATGGAATAGGCATGACACAGGTGATGGTAAGGTCATGGCACAGGTGGTGGAATAGGAATGGCGCAGGTGGTGGAATAGGCATGGCACAGATGGTACAGGCATGGCACAGGTGATGGAATAGGCATGGCACAGGTGATGGAATAGGCATGGCACAGGTGATGGTAAGGTAATGGCACAGGTGGTGGAATAGGCATGGCGCAGGTGGTGGAATAGGCATGGCACAGGCATGGCACAGGTGGTGGAATAGGCACTTACCTGGCGACGGCTCGGCTCCCGGTGGCGGCTTCTCCCCTCCTCGCGACTCCGACGTCCGTCCTCTTCTGCTCGGCTCCCGGCGGCGGCTTCTCCCCTCCTCGCGACTCCTCTTCTGCGGCGGGCTGCGGCGGGAAAGTGACCGGGCGGTGACGGTGAGTGACTGATGCACGCACCGGCACCGCCCCCAACGAGGTCACCATGGATGTCCTGAATCATGATTGGTCCAGGCTGGAGTCTGGACCAATCATGATCCAAGAAATCACAAAAGGGGGTGGTGTAGCGCATTGCTCTGCGCTACAGTTACGCCCCAGAAGGCCGCCAATTGGCGCCTCTGCTGGTGGGAAACCCCACCCCCCATCGGCACCAATGCGGCGGACGCCAAAAGGGGGGTGGTGTAGCGCAGAGCTCTGCGCTACAGTTACGCCCCAGAAGGCTGTCTATCGGCGCCTCTGCGGGTGGAAAACCCCACCCCCATAGGCACCAATGAGACGGGCGCCCCTTGTGGGCAAAAACATTTTTTTTTTTTTTTTAATCTTTTTTTTTTCTTTTTCTTTTTTTTTGGGGGGGGGCGGCGCCCCTGCGCCCCCTATGGGCCGGCCGCCACTGATGGGCAGGCTGAATGTATCAATTTGATTGATCGATCAACTTGGGTACGAACAGCCTGCCAAATTTGCTTATGATTATCACTAGCAGCTGCTATAGCCACTAGCGATACTCACTGTCTTCTCCCAGTGAAGAAGACTTCCCCTGCCCACCCTCACTGGGAGCAGAAAATAGCTTGGCAGGAGGGATTCGGGAATCATGCAAATTATTTTCCTGCAACACGTGGGGGAAAGAAACTCACAGCATGTATAGCCGGTCTAAATTTGCAAGGTTGCATGTTCATTAGATTATAATTCAGTTGTTTACATTTTTTAAATGTTGTAGTATTTTGTGTAATTTTTTTCCTACCTAGGTATCACAACTTCAACATAATTATGCACAGGCATTTCAATTATTTGCTACCAATAGGTCACCCTCGTATGTCTTCATAAAGTCTACCACATGTGAAAACAGTGAAGAGTTGAAACAAAAAAGAAATGCAAAGCTGCTTCACAAAGTAGACTCATTGCAGTAAGTTCATTAAAAAATATTTCTGCGAAAACTTTCTACAATTTTTAACTCTGCATATTCTGCAATGTCAGGTTCGTCTATCAGTGACCGTGTAACTGAACCGGTGTTCTGCTGAAAACTCCATCTCACCAAAATCTCCAAGCCACGTCACTTCCGCTGATTCTACAGCAAGAATAATTGGAGATTTGGACGAGTTGCTGTTTTCACAGACCACCGGCAACCAATACCCTCTGATATATGACCAGTTGCCTCTTTTCATAGAACACCGGGTAAGGAGTAAAAAAGATGTCACCACCTCGGAGACTGCCATGTTGTTATTATTATAATTATACAGGATTTATATATCGGCAACAGTTCAAGCAGCGCTTTACAACTTGAGGGTAGACAGTACAACTACAATACACTTTAATACAGTAGGAATCAGACGGCCCTGCTCATTAGAGCTTACAATCTAAAATCTAAATTTTGTTGGTTAGTAGCAGCCGTTACTAACAATGTCCACGCATTATAGAGTGTATTGGCTGCCCGTGGTCTGTGAAAACAGCAACTCGTTCAAATCTCCAATTACTGTTGGAGATTTTGGCGAGTTGGAGTTTTTGGCAGTACACCGGTATGTTTAAATTAAACTTTAGGTGATAACACTGGAAAACAAAATAGTGTAACCTATTCTGAATGTAACTAACGTACTACTTCATGTTCAGGTATGCCTCAGACATTTCTAGAAACTGTTATCTGCATACATGCTTTGTTCAAGGACTGTATCTGCAAACTTTGTAATGTTCTGCCATGTTATGCCTTCCACATCTGAGTAGTCTGTAATTTCAATCTAATATGTGTTTTTCATATATGCAAAATCTATAATTCTAGGTCAAATATGACTTTTACTTCTTTAAGTTTTCTGTTGCTTCACTTCAGATATACTTTCTACATCTGCCAAATCATATTTCACATGTTCTGATTAACCTTCTACATCGGTGTATAGGACAATTGTGGTACAGGATCCTTTGTCTAGCACAACTACTAAATCATACTTCCTTAAATCACATTCTATGCTCACAAGATGCTAATGATGTATTTTCTTTCCAAGGGCAAAAATTCTACCATAGCCCTGTGCCCAGTTTTTGTGCAAGTCAAAGAAAGTGTAAATGTATTACTTTTTTAGGGTCAAAAAGTCTACTTATGCTGTGACCGTTGTTGGTGGACTTCCAAGAAAATGCCTTCCATGGTTGTATTGCTCAAAAAGTGCATGTATGCATGTGCAGGATCTTTCTATATATGTTTTGTCCCACATAGTTGTGGCCCAACTGGGGCTCTAGCATGCTAGTCTGTATGTTTCAGGGAGCACAGTGAATCTGAACAACATCAGGCACTGGCAAATGCTTATATTTCTTCAGAAAATAAGGTAGATATTGTAACTCCCTGATTCATTTTCCAACCTAACTCCACTAGTGGAATAACTTGTCACAAACGCAATCAGCATTCTTCAGTATCAGTGTGTTAATGCTGCAATTGAAAGACATTTACCTAAAAAAAAAGGTAATAAATCCTGGAGAATTGTCAAGGGATGAACCCTTCCCTAAGCCCCTTGAGTGGTTTCAATATTAGATTTCCTATATAGTCATTTATCAGATGACAACCAGCATTGAACTAAAACTCTGAAAAATATCAACTAAAATTAGATCATGGTGAAGGTAGAATACTATTATTAACGTGTGGATCAGTCACTCACTTCTGGGCTAGTACTGTTGGGACTTGTGTAAATATATACCTTATTTAGCATGCTAATCTAATAATCGAATAATTTATGCCGATATAAATAATTGACTGAATAATAATTAAAAAAACATATATACTGTGGCACCTAAAAAATTACCTAATTTCTTTGTGGATCAATCACTCTTTTCAGGACTGCTAATGCTGGGCTGTGTGATTTGGGCATTAATTTTATTAGAAAAGGAACCAGAAAAGTCTAAACAAATCTCAATAACTTCACCACACCGCTGTGCTCCCCCCTAAAAAGTGAACACGTACCCTTAGCACTTGGGTGAAGCGCTCTATTTAACCAGTGATCCTCCACTCTACAATGGTGATCCACCTTGGTTCACAGCTCCAGCTGGTATAATGATGATCAGCACCTCCTCCTCTCCTCTCACCTGCCTGGCAATAGGATGGCCAACTTCCACGTTGTCAGCTGCCCAGCTAGCAGTTCGCAGCCTGTACCCCTGTCAAAGTAAAATCACAAAAATAAAGGTCCCCACACAGTCCTCAGCCCCCCCCCCCCCCAATTGCACCTGTCACCCAACAGTCACCTCATCAGTGCCCAGAAATTGGCACCCATAAGGCTACGTTCACATGTGAGCGTAGCGATCGCGGGCAGAATCACCGCGATTCTGCCCGCGATCGGGAAATCATTGCAAATCGCGGGACGCCTGTGCGTTACCCGTGATTTGCAATAGCACCCCAAATGCTGTGCGATGTTGCCGCGATTTCCACATGCCGAATCGCGGTAACATCTCGCAAACAACGCATGACGCCCAAAAAAGGCACAAGAGCTTCTTTGGGGCGTAATGCGTTGTTTTCGTGATGTTACCGCGATTCGGCAGGTGGAAATCGTGGCAACATCGAACAGTGTTTGAGGTGCTATTGCAAATCACGGGCAACGCACAGGCGTCCCGCGACTTGCAATGATTTCCGGATCGCGGGCAGAAGCGTGGTGATTCTGCCCGCGATTGCTACGCTCACATGTGAACATAGCCTAAAGTGCACCTGTCACCAGAGACTGCCATCAGTACCGCCGTGCACCATCGCCCATCACCTGTCACCTATCGGTGACCATCGCACCGGGGAACTCTCATCAGTATCCGAATCCAATTCCGAATCCGATTCGGAATTTGAAATCACTAACAGTAGCGGATCGGAGATGGACTTAGACTATTCCTGTACACTTTCCTTTATAGAATGTATTTTGGGGTGCAATTTTTGCTATAGACATGCACACTTACCGACCGCCTAACGACTATATACGTCGGCCATTAAAAGCTAAATACTGGGGTTATGGCAGCAGATAGCTGCCATAACCCCGGTATTTTTTTAAACGGCGTGCGGTCAGCTTTCAGATAAGGGTGGTCCCAGTGGCGGATTCGCTGCAGAATTACCCTGACATTGCAGGGGAAGAGGTGACACCCCCTCCTGCCGCGTCCCAGACGTTTTCCCAGCTTACCGGACCCGTCGGCAGCGGGGAAAACTATCTGGTCCAGGATCCTCAGAGACAGGAAGTCGAGTGAGGGCAAGATGGCCCTCACTCGACTCCATGGTTTTGGAGGACCGGAGCTACGTCAAAAGTCGTTGCCTAGCAACCGGTTTAAAGGGCCGCTTTTTTTTTTTTCAACAATGTATTTATTTATTTTTTATTTTTTAGTGTAGTTGTGAGTAGGGATGATCGAACTTTTGAAAGTTCGGTTCGACCAGAACACCCGAATTTCAGGAAAGTTCGGATTCCAGAACCCCATTGAAATCAATGGGACCCGAACTTCTGGAATCAAAAAACCCCATTTTGAAGCCCTAAAACCCAATAAATGCCCCTAAAAAGTGCCTAGGGTTCTGGGTCATGCCCCAGGGACTATTAATCACACAAAAAAAAGTTCTTAAAAATTGTCGTTTTTGATAGAGAGCCAATTATTGAAAAAATTAAAAAAAAAAAAAAAGAGAGATTTCTTTGGATTTAGTGTCTGGGGGGTCTAAAAGGTCTACCTGTGAAGTTTCAGCTCTGTAGCATGTCCAGAACCAGAATTATAGCATACCAAACCTTCAAAAATGACTTTTTTGCTTAACCGCACCTTTCTTTTGCTCCTAATCAACGGCACAGCCAATGTGTATGATGGGGACATAATGCAGTGCACTGGGAACAAGATTAGAGTTTTTTTGGAAAAAGGTGCTGTCTCTTTAACCACTTGCCGACTGCGCACAGTATATTTACTGAGGCAGTCGGCCCCGGCCAGGCAGAGTGACGTAGGTCTACGTCGCTACTTCCTGCCGGTCCTGTGCGCGCTCCCGCGCGTGCCCGCCGACACCGATGGCTCGATTGGGTTCAGAACCGATCAGTCATCAGGTCCAGGCCAATGATTTTTGGCCTGGACCTGTTGATCGGTCCTGCCCAATCAGATCATCCTCTAAGCCTGTGAAATGTAAACACAGGCTTAGAGGAGATGTGCCCTCCCCCCACAACGGTCTTTTTGGATCCAGCGTGAGAGGAGAGCACATCTTACTGTGAGTACTGCACCAAGCACACCCACACACAGTTAGATAGGCACATTTCACCCCCGATCGCCCCCCCGATTAACCCCTACAGCACCTGACACAACACACACTATATACAGCATATAGCAGTTACCTATATACCTGTATAAGTGTGATTTGTGAACAGGTGTAGCACTTGCGACCCCCCCTTTTCCACTTGAATTACCCCCCACCCCCCCTAATAAAGATTTGAGCCCCTGATCTCCCCTGACCCCCCCCTGATCACCGCTAGTTAACCCCTACACCCTCTGTCACATCAGCACTAATACAAACGCAATATACGGTGTTATTGTATATTTGTATTAGTGTCATTGTGATCAGAATTAGCGCAGGCGACTAAGTTTCTGTCCCAAGAAGGTTTAGGGTCCCCGCCACCCGCCCAATAAAGATTTAAGCCCCTGACCCCCCCCTGATCACCCCTACACCCCCTGCCATAACACACACCGTATACAGTATATAGCATTTTGCTATATACCCGTATAAGTGTGATTTGTGGTCAGGTCTAGCGCTTGCGACCCCCCTTTTTCCACTTGAATTACCCACCACCCCCCCCTAATAAAGATTTAAGCCCCTGATCCCCCCTGATCCCCTCCTGATCACTGCTAGTTAACCCCTACACCCTCTGTCACATCAGCACTAATACAAACGTAATATACAGTGTTTTTGTATTTTTGTATTAGTGTCATTGTGATCAGAATTAGCGCAGGCGACTAAGTTTCTGTCCCAAGGAGGTTTAGGGTCCCCGCCACCCGCCCAATAAAGATTTAATCCCCTGATCCCCTCCTGATCACCCCTACACCCCCTGCCATAACGCACACTGTATACAGTATATAGCATTTTCTATATACCCGTATAAGTGTGACTTGTGACCAGGTTTAGCGCTTGCCACCGTTCCTTTTATCCTTAGGATACCCGCCAGCCCCTTCCAATAAAGATTTAAACCCCTGATCCCCCCCTGATCACATCCCGTTAACCCCTACACCCTCACATTAGCACTAATACACACATAATATACTGTTTTTACTGTATTTTGTATTAGTGTCATTGTGACTTGAGGTTGCGCTAGCTAGCTAGTTTCTTTCCCAAAGGAGGTTTAGGGTCCCCGCCACCCCCCCCCCAGATCCCCAGCGCATAGTTTAGAAGTAACCCCTTGATTACCACACACGCACGCACGCACATACACTTCCATTTCTAGTATAGTGTTTGAACAGATCAATATCTGATCTGATCAGAACTATACTAGCGCCCCCATAGTTTAGGGTTCCCAAAACGTGGTGTTTGCACGATCAGCACTGATTCCGGCCAGCACCTGCGTTTAACCCTTTCACCAAGGCAAGTGTAGTAATCAATAGATTACTGTCACTTGCAAAAAAACACAAGACACAAAACCGCTGTGTTAGCAGAGTCAGGCCTGATCCCTGCTAGCATTAGCAGTTTTTTTGGTAGCGCTTGAAATAATCTTCGACAACCAGGTGCTTTTATTACCTGTGAGTCGCATCACTGTACGGGTAAATTTAGTTACCAAAATGACCAAACGTTCGTACAGAGATGAAGAGCTTATCAGTTTTATGCTGACCGAGTCATCTGATAGCGAAGGGGAAGCTACAATGACCGAATTAGTGTCAGTATATGAACCTGATGACGGCAGCGGCTCCCTGACAGATAGCTCCGACGACAGATGGGTCCCTGTTAGACCCAGGCGTACCCGACCCCATTCTGAAGTTGTTGAGATGCAGGAATCGCAGGGTGCTCGTATGGAGCAGAGTGTGGGTACTAGTGCCGCTCATTTTTCTGGCGACCTGGCAAGCGCCAGCGGCCTAGTACAACCTGGACCTAGTACAACCAGCACTGCAGTAAGACCTGGTGACGTGGCGAGTCCCCTAAGTGCAGTTGAAGCTGGTGCGGTGGCTAGCACAAGTAGTGGCCCGCAGCCACCGCGTATTCGTAGACAGGCCCGTAGAGCCCATAGTGCCCTCCCTGATGCGCTGGCATATCCTAATTGGCAACCCACCGATACTACAGCGCCAGTACTTCCCCCATTCACCGCCCAACCTGGAATCCACGTGGAGACAGCTGGTTTTACGCCCCTAAACTTTTATGAGCTGTTCTTCACGGAAGATCTTTACAGATCGATTGTGGATCAATCAAATTTATATGCACAACAGTTCATCGCCGCCAACCCAAATTTACACCTTGCCAGACAATTCGGCTGGAAACCTATAACGGTTTCCGAATTTAAGATCTTTCTGGGCCTTTCCCTCCACATGGGCATAACTAAACAGAGTGAATTGCGGCTATATTGGTCCACTAGCCCAGTTCACCATATGCGCATGTACTCTGCCTCCATGTCCAGGGGGAGATACGAGCAAATTCTGCGATTCATGCATTTCAGCGACAATGAAATCTGTCGTCCTCGGGGAGACCCTGAATACGATCGGCTCCACAAAATTCGGCCCCTCATAGACCACTTCAATCAGCGGTTTGCAGCCTTGTTTACCCCCGAACAAGTTGTCTGCGTTGACGAGTCCCTGATTAAATTTACTGGCCGCCTTGCTATGAAACAGTACCTCCCCAGCAAGCGTGCCAAGTACGGGGTCAAACTGTATAAATTGTGTGACAGGGCCACAGGCTATACAGTTAGTTTCCGGGTCTATGAGGGAAAAGATAGCTGTGTGGAGCCCCCCAACTGCCCAGACTACATAGGGAGCAGCGGTAAGATCGTTTGGGACTTGGTGTCACCCTTATCCGGAAAGGGGTACCATTTGTACGTGGACAACTTTTATACAAGCGTGCCACTATTTAGTCACCTTCTCGATTTACAAATTGGCGCATGTGGCACCGTGCGACCTAATCGTCGGGGCTTCCCCCAACGGCTTGTAAATTCCCGTCTTAGTCGGGGGGCGAGAGCCTGCTTGAAAACGGACAAATTGCTTGCGGTGAAGTGGAAGGATACACGGGATGTTTATGTTCTGTCCTCCCTTCACGCAGACACGACGATCCAAATCACTACGGCAACTGGCGTTGTGGAGAAACCCCTCTGTGTCCACGAATATAACCTTAACATGGGAGGGGTGGACCTTAACGACCAGCTTTTGGCGCCGTATTTAGTTGCCCGTAAAGCCAGACGCTGGTACAAAAAAGTGTCTGTTTACCTTTACCAATTGGCTACGCTGAACGCCTTTGTCCTATACAGGGCGTCAGGACGAACTGGATCTTTCCGGGAATTCCAGGAAGAGATCATCCTTGCCTACCTGTACCCAGGAGGCATGCCTGCCCAACTTCCCCTTCCAGATGCAGTGAGCCGGCTGCATGAGAGCCATTTTCCTTATGTCCTCCCGAGTACCCCTACCCAAAGATACCCCCAAAAAAGATGTCGTGTCTGTAGCAGGCGCGGATTTAGGCGTGACACCCGTTATTATTGTCCCAAATGTCCTGACCAACCTGGTCTCTGCATCGGGGAATGTTTTGAGCGCTACCATACACTAGTGGAGTATTAGCGTAGGGTACAGCACAGTGTAGGGCACACAAACACAGGGTCTCGAAAGATGTTGGATGTCCATCGACATTTTGAGAGACCCAAGCTGGAAGAGAAGATCGCAGAAGATCGCAGTCCCAAATCAAGAAACAGTTAGAAAAATAAAAGGATCCAAAAACTGTTGTTGTGTCAGTAATTTTATATGTCCTTCTCCTTCCTACTGTACTTTTTTCAATGTCCTTAGTTTGTTTTTTCATTCTTTTGTGACCTGTTTCTCTTGCAGGTACTCGTCGGCTACCACGCATTGATTTTATATATTCTGACACAAACAGCGTTTGCGCTCAGCATATATGGATACCTTTGCTGATAGCAGCTGTGGTGATTTTCTGATTTCAGCACTGCAGTTAAAATCCTATTTTGGTATACGTGGATAGCGCCGTGTATACCCATCATTAAATTCAGTGGGTGGTTGTTTGGGCGGTTAATGATGAGAATCCAAAAACTTTTGTTGTGTCAGTCATTTTATATGTCCTACTCTTCCTACTGTACTTTTTTTTAATGTCCTTTGTTTTTTCATTCTTTTGTGACCTGTTTCTCTAGCAGGTACTCGTCGGCTACCACGCATTGATTTTATATATTCTGACACAAACAGTGTTTGCGCTCAGCATATATGGATACCTTTGCTGATAGCAGCTGTGGTGATTTTCTGATTTCAGCACTGCAGTTAAAATCCTATTTTGGTATACGTGGATAGTGCCGTGTATACCCATCATTAAATTCAGTGGGTGGTTGTTTGGGCGGTTAATGATGAGAATCCAAAAACTTTTGTTGTGTCAGTCATTTTATATGTCCTACTCTTCCTACTGTACTTTTTTTTAATGTCCTTTGTTTTTTCATTCTTTTGTGACCTGTTTCTCTAGCAGGTACTCGTCGGCTACCACGCATTGATTTTATATATTCTGACACAAACAGTGTTTGCGCTCAGCATATATGGATACCTTTGCTGATAGCAGCTGTGGTGATTTTCTGATTTCAGCACTGCAGTTAAAATCCTATTTTGGTATACGTGGATAGTGTCGTGTATACCCATCATTAAATTCAGTGGGTGGTTGTTTGGGCGGTTAATGATGAGTAATACTACGCATTATTCCTGTGCTGATTTCTGATAGGTTCTCTTTTTTTCCGTTCAGCCCACAGGCTGCATGAAAAAAAAAAAAACCTATATGCCAAACAAGGACCAGCAATGTACTGGTACGTTGCTGGACTTTGAGTGGTTATACCAGGATGATGCCTGCAGATTTAGGCATCATCTTGGTATCGTTTTTTACAGCCAGCGGTCGGCTTACATGTAAAAGCAATCCTAGCAGGTAATTGGCCGCTAGACTGCTTTTACATGCAGTGGGAGGGGCCTCCCCCCCCCCCACCGCCGCCTTCCGCAGCCTTCCGTGGTTTTTCTCGGGCTCTCCTGTCCCACCGGTTAACCCGAGAGTGCAGCCGGTGGTTCAATTGTCTAACCATAGAGCTAATTGGAGATGAGAATGGCTCCAATCATCTCTATGGCCTAAGATGCCGGAGGCTACGAGCATTTCATGACTTCTGTTTCGCCAGAAATAAGCAGGGCCATTGGGAAATTGGGAAAGTATTTTATCACACCAATTTTGGTGTGGTCAGATGCGTTAAGGTCAGAGGAGAGATCTAGAGTCTAAAAGACCCCAATTTTTTTAAAAAAGAGTACCTGTCACCACAGATTGCTATCATGGGGGATATTTAAATTCACTGTGATAACAATAAAAATGATTTAAAAAAAAAAATGAAAGGAAAGGTGTCAAAATAACATAAAAAAGCAAAAGAAAAAAAAAAAAAAAATTGAGCCCCCCCCCTTTCCCCCGGTTCTTGCGCGCAATGGCGCACGCAAGCGGTGGTCTAGTGTCATATGTAAACC
Source organism: Pelophylax lessonae (assembly GCF_965119305.1). Taxonomy (NCBI): domain Eukaryota; kingdom Metazoa; phylum Chordata; class Amphibia; order Anura; family Ranidae; genus Pelophylax; species Pelophylax lessonae. Next base: position 178,427,247 of record NC_138769.1, on the reverse strand, counting down.
GCAATTGCAGCATGCATGTGAGGTATCGCCGCGATCACCAGATCGAGTGCAGTAATTCTTGCAGTAGACCTCCTCTGTAAGTCTAACGCGGTAACCTGTAGAGACTTTTAAAGGTTTTTAAAAATGTACGTATGTTTTTGCCGCTGCGCAGGCATGCGCAATTTTAAAAGCATGTCATGTTAGGTGTCTATGAACTCGGCATAAGATCATCTTTTAAATTTTACCAAAAAAAATGGAATTATATAGTGTATTTGTGCAATAAATTAAAAAAAAATGTATTTTTTTCGCAAAAATTGCGTTTGGAAAATCTGTGCGCAAATACCGTGTGACAAAAAAATTTGCAACATCCACCATTTTATTCTATAGGGCCTCTGCTTTAAAAAAATATATAATGTTTGGGGGTTCAAAGTAATTTTCTAGTAAAAAAAAAATATTTTTTCATGTAAACAAAAAGGCACAGAAAAGGCTTGATTTTCAAGTGGTTAGAAGAGTGGGTGATGTGTGGCTAAGATTGAGCATAAAATGCCGGGACAGTTCAAACACCCCCCAAATGACCCCTTTTTGAAAAGTAGACACCCAAAGCTTTTTTCTGAGAGGCATGGTGAGTCCATGGAGTATTTTATATTTTGCCACAAGTTTCGGGAAAATTATTATTATTTTTTTTGTTGTTGTTTTTTTACAGAAAGTTGTCACTAAATGATATATTGCTCATGCATGCCATGGGAATATGTGAAATGACACCCCAAAATACATTCTTTTGCTTCTCCTGAGTACAGGGATACCCCATGTGTGAGACTTTTTGGGAGCCTAGCTGTGTACGCGACCCCGACAACCAGTCCACATCTTCAGGTTTTCTAATGGCGTAAATTGCTGATTTTACCCCTGACTACCTGTCAGAGTTTCAGAGGCCCTGAAATTTCAAGATAGCACAAAACCCCCCCAAATGACCCCATTTTGCAAAGTAGACACTCCAAGCTACTGGCTGAGAAGCATGGTGAGTCCATGGAATAGTTTATATTTTGCCACAAGTTTCGGGAAAAAAAATTTTTTTTATTTTTTTATTTTTTTTTACACAAAGTTGTCAGTAAATGATATATTGCTCACACATGCCATGGGTTTATGTGAAATTACACCCCAAAATACATTCTGCTGCTTCTCCTGAGTACAATGATACCCCATGTGTGAGACTTTTTGCCAGTCTGGCCGCGTACAGGACCCGGAAAACCAATGCGCACCTTTTGGCTTTCCAAGGGCGTAAATTGTTGATCTCACTCCTTACTACCTATCACACTTTTGAAGTCCATAAAAAGCCAAGATGGCACAAAACCCCCCCAAATTACCCCATTTTGCAAAGTAGACACTCCAATCTATTTGCTGAGAGGCATGGTGAGTATTTTGCAGCTCTAATTTTTTTTTGGAAAATGAAGAAAAAACAGGAAAATGCATTTTTTGTCCTCTTTTTTCAATTTCCAAAGCTTTGTGACAAAAAGTGAGATCTGCAAAATACTCAACATGCCTCTCTGCAAATAGCTCAGGTTGTCTACTTTCCGAAAAGGGGTCATTTGGGGGGGGTTGTGCTGTCTTGGCATTTCATGGCCTCCAAAACTGTGATAGGTAGTCAGGAGTGAAATCAACAATTTACGCCCTTGGAAAGCCTGAAAGTGGAGGTTGGTTTTCGGGGTCCTGTACTCGGCTAGACGGCAAAAAAGTCTCACACATGGGGTATCCCTGTACTCAGGAGAAGCAGCAGAATGTATTTTGGGGTGTCATTTCACATATACCCATGGCATGTGTGAGCAATATATCATTTACTGACAACTTTGTGTAAAAAAAACAAAAAAAAAAAATAATAATAATATATTTCCCGGAACTTGTGGCAAAATATAAAATATTCCATGGACTCACCATGCCTCTCAGAAAATAGCTTGGGGTGTCTACTTTCCAAAATGGGGTCATTTGGGGGGGTTTTGTGCTATCTTGGAATTTTAGGGCCTCCGAAACTGTGATAGGTAGTCAGGAGTGAAATCAACAATTTACGCCCTTGGAAAGCCTGAAAGTGGAGGTTGGTTTTCGGGGTCCTGTACTCGGCTAGACTGCAAAAAAGTCTCACACATGGGGTATCCCTGTACTCAGGAGAAGCAGCAGAATGTATTTTGGGGTGTCAGTTCACATATACCCATGGCATGTGTGAGCAATATATCATTTACTGACAACTTTGTGTAAAAAAAAATATATATATATATATATATATATATTTCCCGGAACTTGTGGCAAAATATAAAATATTCCATGGACTCACCATGCCTCTCAGCAAATAGCTTGGGGTGTCTACTTTCCAAAATGGGGTCATTTGGGGGGGTTTTGTGCTATCTTGGAATTTTAGGGCCTCCGAAACTGTGATAGGTAGTCAGGAGTGAAATCAACAATTTACGCCCTTGGAAAGCCTGAAAGTGGAGGTTGGTTTTCGGGGTCCTGTACTCGGCTAGACTGCAAAAAAGTCTCACACATGGGGTATCCCTGTACTCAGGAGAAGCAGCAGAATGTATTTTGGGGTGTCAGTTCACATATACCCATGGCATGTGTGAGCAATATATCATTTACTGACAACTTTGTGTAAAAAAAAAAAATATATATATATATATATATATTTCCCGGAACTTGTGGCAAAATATAAAATATTCCATGGACTCACCATGCCTCTCAGCAAATAGCTTGGGGTGTCTACTTTCCAAAATGGGGTCATTTGGGGGGGTTTTGTGCTATCTTGGAATTTTAGGGCCTCCGAAACTGTGATAGGTAGTCAGGAGTGAAATCAACAATTTACGCCCTTGGAAAGCCTGAAAGTGGAGGTTGGTTTTCGGGGTCCTGTACTCGGCTAGACTGCAAAAAAGTCTCACACATGGGGTATCCCTGTACTCAGGAGAAGCAGCAGAATGTATTTTGGGGTGTCAGTTCACATATACCCATGGCATGTGTGAGCAATATATCATTTACTGACAACTTTGTGTAAAAAAAAAAAAAAAATATATATATATATATATATTTCCCGGAACTTGTGGCAAAATATAAAATATTCCATGGACTCACCATGCCTCTCAGCAAATAGCTTGGGGTGTCTACTTTCCAAAATGGGGTCATTTGGGGGGGTTTTGTGCTATCTTGGAATTTTAGGGCCTGCGAAACTGTGACAGGTAGTGCAGAGATGACATGAACAATTTACGCCATTAGAAAACCTGAGAGTGTTGATTGGCTTTTGCGGTCCTGTACACAGCTAGGCTCCCAAAAAGTCTCACACATGGGGTATCCCCATACTCAGGAGAAGCAGCAGAATGTATTTTGGGGTGTCATTCCACATATACCCATGTCATGTGTGAGAAATTTATCTTTTAGTGACAACGTTGTGTAAAAAAAAAAAATTAAAAAAAAAAATTGTAATTTTCACAAAACTTGTGGCAAAATATAAAATATTCCATGGACTCACCATGCCTCTCAGCAAACAGCTTGGGGTGTCTACTTTCCAAAATGGGGTCATTTGGGGGGGTTTTGTGGTATCTTGACATTTCAGGGCCTCCTAAACCGTTAGAGGTAGTGAGAAAATGCAATGAAAAATGTACGCCCTTTGAAATTCTGATGGTGGTGATTTGTTTTTGGGGACCCCTACACAGCTAGGCTCCCAAAAAGTCCCACATATGTGGTATCCCTGTACTCAGGAGAAGCAGCAGAATATATTTTGGGGTGTAATTACACATATACCCATGGCATGTGTGAGCAATATATCATTTCAATGACAACTTTGTGTAAAAAAAAAAAAAAAAAAAATTTTTTTTAGTCATTTTTCAAACACCTGTGACAAAAAAATGAAATATTCAATGAGCTCAACATGCCTGTCAGGACATTCCTTAGGATGTCTACTTTCCAAAAAGTGGTAGTTTGGGGGGGTTTTGTACTGCCCCGCCATTTTAGCACTTCATGAAATGAGATTGGCAGTCAGAAATTAAAGCTGCGTAAATTTCACTATTTACACCATAGTTTGTAGACGCTATAACTTCTGCGCAAACCAATAAAAATACGCTCATTGATTTTTTTTTTTGTCAAAGACATGTAGCTAAATATATTTTGGCAAAAAAAAATGACATAAATTGAGTATATTGGATATTTTTTAAAAGACAAAGTTGAAAATGTCATTTTTTTGCAAAATTTTCGCTCTTTTTTTATTAATATCGCAAAAAATAAAAAGCGCAGAGGCGATCAAATACCACCAAAAGAAAGCTCTGTTTGTGAGAAAAAAAGGACGTAAATTTCGTTTAGGTACAGCATTGCATGACCGAGCAATTATCAGTTAAAGTCACGAAGTGCCAAGTTGAAAAAAGGGGTCTGGTCTTTAAGCTGCAAAATCCTCCGGTGGGAAAGTGGTTAAATGTGCATATAATTAACGGGTGTATTTCCACAATGGGGCTATTATTACCAAATGTTTTCAAGAAGTCCAAAGATGTATGTAGTTGCACTTTATTTCATGTAAAATGGTGTTTGGTGCACTTTAACTTGAATTCTCACAAGAAACAGACATATATGCACGGATACATTGAGGGTTAGGGGTAGGGGCCACAATGTAGTGCAGAGTGAACAAGATTAGAGATGTTTTGGATGAATACTGTTGTCTCTTGACTTTGAATAGAAGTAAAGGATGCTTAAAAATTGGGCCTTTGGTGGTGCCGAAGATGCCTTGACACCATATCCCTATGAAAGTGCTGGTAATGAAGGCAATAATTGCCTTTGTAAGGAAAAAAATTGCAATGATATGCATCTGTGTGACAGGTGCGCAAAAATTGTTGTTTGGGTGTTGGCAGAGCCATACCACTGTAAGCCCAAAGAGCTGGTGTTGAAGAAGGCGTAAAAATTATGAAGGTGTGCACATGTGGAACAGGTGCGCAAACATGGTAGTTTTGTTGTTGGCGGAGCCTCCCCACCATAACCCCAAAGAGCTGGCTTTGAAGGAGGCCCGAAAATTGTAAAGGTGTGCACCTGTGGAACAGGTTCGCAAACATGGTAGTTTTTGTTTAGCATAGCCTCCCCACCTTAACCCCAAAGAGCTGGTGTTGAAGGAGGCCCAAAAATTGTAAAGGTGTGCACCTGTGGAACAGGTTCGCAAACATGGTAGTTTTTGTTTAGCATAGCCTCCCCACCTTAACCCCAAAGAGCTGGTGTTGAAGGATGCCCAAAAATTGTAAAGGTGTGCACCTGTGGAACAGGTTCGCAAACATGGTAGTTTTTGTTTAGCATAGCCTCCCCACCTTAACCCCAAAGAGCTGGTGTTGAAGGAGGCCCAAAAATTGTAAAGGTGTGCACCTGTGGAACAGGTTCGCAAACATGGTAGTTTTTGTTTAGCATAGCCTCCTCACCTTAACCCCAAAGAGCTGGTGTTGAAGGAGGCCCAAAAATTGTAAAGGTGTGCACCTGTGGAACAGGTTCGCAAACATGGTAGTTTTTGTTTAGCATAGCCTCCCCACCTTAACCCCAAAGAGCTGGTGTTGAAGGATGCCCAAAAATTGTAAAGGTGTGCACCTGTGGAACAGGTTCGCAAACATGGTAGTTTTTGTTTAGCATAGCCTCCCCACCTTAACCCCAAAGAGCTGGTGTTGAAGGAGGCCCAAAAATTGTAAAGGTGTGCACCTGTGGAACAGGTGCGCACACATGGTAGTTTTTGTTTTAGCATAGCCTCCCCACCTTAACCCCAAAGAGCTGGTGTTGAAGGAGGCCCAAAAATTGTAAAGGTGTGCACCTGTGGAACAGGTGCGCACACATGGTAGTTTTTGTTTTAGCATAGCCTCCCCACCTTAACCCCAAAGAGCTGGTGTTGAAGGAGGCCCAAAAATTGTAAAGGTGTGCACCTGTGGAACAGGTGCGCAAACATGGTAGTTTTTGTTTTAGCATAGCCTCCCCACCTTAACCCCAAAGAGCTGGTGTTGAAGGAGGCCCAAAAATTGTAAAGGTGTGCACCTGTAGAACAGGTGCGCAAACATGGTAGTTTTTGTTATAACCAAAATGAGGTTCTGTGAACGTAAAGAGAATGAGAGGAGGGTTTGAGGGTGGCACCATGGTCCAGGCTTAAACTGAGGCTCAGCTGCCACATCACAACGATAGCCTAGTCTACAAGGTCTGCATCAGGTGCACCAAAGCTTGATATCCACGACTGATTCATTTTAATGAATGTCAAACGGTCGACTGAGTCGGTGGAGAGTCTCGTTCGATGGTCTGTGACGAATCCTCCTGCTGCGCTGAATGCCCGTTCCAATAGGACACTGGAAGCAGGGCAGGCCAACAACTCCATGGCATACTGGGCCAGTTCTGGCCAGTGGTCTAATCTTAAGACCCAGTATGCCAGTGGATCGGCATCGTCACATGAAAAGCCCTCTGTGTCACTTTGTGCCCTCACGTAATCGTCCACCATGTGATGCAGACGCTGTCGATGCGATGTGGCAGCTGAGAGGCCTGGGCGGTGAGGATTAAAAAAAGACCGAAAGGCATCCGTCAACCGCACGCCTTTTCCAACGCTCCTCTCGTGACCACCAGTAGAATCCATGGTAGGTTGTCCCCCGTCCCTGCACCCTACGGGAGTCGGGGAACGTGTGAGACTGTCCTCAAGGGATTTGATTCTGTGGACTCTCTGGGTGGATGGGAAAAGCTCAGAGACTTTAGACTTGTACCGGGGGTCAAGTAGGGTGGCCAACCAATAGTGGTTAGTCTCTTTAATAGCCTTGATTCTGGGGTCCTTTCGCAGGCTCTGAAGCATGATGTTTCCCATGCGTCGCAAATTAGCGAAGGCCTGAGAAGCTGACTCCTCGGGGTCTCTCAAAACGACATTATCTTGAACGGGCTCCTCCTCCTCCCAGCCACGCACTACTCCAAAGTGTCCCGAGGGAATCAAACTAGGCCTTGCAGATTGCCGCATGTCTTCCTCCTCCTCCTCCTCAAACCCTGCAAAAGTTCCCGCAGAATCGTCCTCCTCCTCCTCTTCCACCCCTGGATCCTGCTCGGGCCTCTGGGAGCTAGGCATAATGGGGTCAGGATTCTCAGGATAAAGGGGGCCTTGAGAGGCAAGGAAGTCCTCCTCTCCCTCCTGCTGCTCTGCCTCCAGTGCCCTGTCCATAATGCTACGCAGAGTGTGCTCCAACAAAAACAGTACTGGTAGGGTGTCACTGATGCATGCGCTGTCCCGGCTGACCATCCTTGTGGCCTCCTCAAATGGCGAGAGGACAGCGCATGCATCCTTAATCAAAAGCCACTGCCGTGGTGAAAAGAAGCCCAGGCGCGCAGAGCCAGTGCTGGTGCCGTACTCGCATAGGTATTCATTGAGGGCCCTCTGCTGCGTGTACAGGCGCTGCAGCATAGCCAAGGTGGAGTTCCAGCGGGTAGGCATGTCACAGATGAGGCGGTGTACCGGCAGGTGAAACTCGCGCTGCACTTCGGCCAAACGTGCAGTGGCACTGTACGACCGCCTGAAGTGACTGCACACCCTTCTTGCCATCCTTAGCACATCCTGCATTCCCGGGTACGAGTTCAAAAACCGCTGTACCACGAGATTCAGGACATGCACCAGGCATGGCACATGGGTTAACTTTCCCTGACGAAGGGCGGCCAGGAGGTTTGACCCATTATCAGTAACCACCATCCCTGGCTGCAGCTGGCGTGGTGTCAACCACCTCTGGGCCTGTGCCTGCAGAGCCCCAAGAATCTGAGGGGCAGTGTGCTGCCTGTCCCCTAGACACACAAGCTGCAGCACTGCGTGACACCTTTTGGCCTGAGACATAGAATAGCCCTTTGAACGTTTACGTGGTACCTCATCATATTCAAAGGACCATTCTGCAGAGGAGGGCATGGAGGAGGTAGAGGAGGAGGAGCAGGAGGGGGTAGAAGTGATCGATCTACCCGGATCAGCGACACCACCAGCTGTTTGCAGACGTGGGGGCAACACTGGCTGCAGCACCGAGCCCTGGCTACAATCCCTTCCGCTGGCAAGCAGTGTCACCCAGTGAGCAGTGACAGAAATGTACTGTCCCTGCCCATGTTTGCTTGACCAAGTGTCAGCCATCAAGTGTATCTTACGGCTGACTGACTTGGCCAGGGACGACACTACATTGCCTTCCACATGTTTGTATAGGGATGGCAGGGTTCTTACGGGCAAAGTAATGCCGACTTGGCACCTGCCACTGTGGAACTGCACATTTTGCGAAGTCACGGAAGGGAGCAGACTCTACCAGGTTAAATGGTAATAGTTGCAGAGCCAGTAGTTTAGCCAAACTACTGTTTAGACGCTGGGCATGTGGGTGGCGGGGAGTATACATTTTTTTTCGTTCCAGCATGTGTGGAATCGAAATTTGGCGTCTAGATGTTACAGCTGGTGGTGTGCTGGAGGTAGATGCGACACTGCCTGCTATATCATCATCCCTGTCAGTGGAGGCTGCCAACAGGTGACGAGTGACTATAGCAGGGCCAGGAACAGACTGATGTGCAGGTGGAGCAGGTGGAGCAGGTGGAGCATGAGGAGGAGCGCGAGGAGGACTAGGAGGCCGACTGACCGATCTTTGGCCCTTTTGTGGGTTCTTTAAATGCTCCTGCCAACGGGCCGAGTGGTGGGTTGTCAAATGCCTGTTTAGGCAGCTTGTACCCAGGTGGTTTACATTTCTGCCACGTTTTATACCCTTCTTACAAATCTTGCAGATCGCAACTGTTTTGTCTGCATGGGATGTCTCAAAAAAGTCCCAGCAAGATGAGGTGTGTATAGTGGCCCGGGAGACAACAGGTGCGGCCTTAGATGGAGCAGGCCGTCTGCTCTCCCCTCTTGCTTGCTCTGCCTCCTCCTCAACCTCAGACCCAACATCTGACTCCATCAAAGACTGAGCAGCAGGCCTGGCCTGGGAGACAACAGGTGCGGCCTTAGATGGAGCGGGCCGTCTGCTCTCCCCTCTTGTTTGCTCTGCCTCCTCCTCAACCTCAGACCCAACATCAGACTCCATCAAAGACTGAGCATCAGGCCTGGCCAGGGAGACAACAGATGCGGCCTTAGATGGAGCGGGCCGTCTGCTCTCCCCTCTTGCTTGCTCTGCCTCCTCCTCAACCTCAGACCCAACATCTGACTCCATCAAAGACTGAGCATCAGGCCTGGCCCGGGAGACAACAAGTGCGGCCTTAGATGGAGCGGGCCGTCTGCTCTCCCCTCTTGTTTGCTCTGCCTCCTCCTCAAACTCAGACCCAACATCAGACTCCATAAAGGACTGAGCATCAGGCTGGAGTAGATGGCCGACACTGTGGTCAAACAGCTCAGCTGACTCCTCTGTCATGTCTGAAGTTGGGTCTAAGGGAGGACGTGAGGTGGACATGGACTCATCTGTATTTGTTCTGACAACTGCAGAAGACTGACCACTTTTCTCTGCCTGGGTCACTGTAGTTGCATATGATGCCGATGATGAGGGTTTGGTCATATAGTCCACCACCTCCTGTACATACTGTGGACGTATAGCTTGGCCACTGCCGGAGAACAATCCAAATGGTGGCCTGGCTGAGGACTGACCACCATGTCCACCCCTGCCTCTAGACACCCTAGAAGCTGTGCCCCTTTCTGCAGCAGGGCCACGTATGCCTTTTCTTGGTCTACCAGGCATATTTGTCACTGATGCGTTGGCAACTGTGTGCGGTGAAAAACGCAAATTGCTATGCGACCCACAGTTGTCGCTGGATACAGCACAGCAGATGTGTCACGCACAGTAGCAAAGCCTTTTGCACAGTGGACCTAACGCTTTGAACAACAGGCGTTAAGTTGTCACTGATGCGTTGGCAACTGTCTGTGGTGAAAAACGCACACTGCTATGCGACCCACAGTTGTCGCTGGATACAGCACAGCAGATGCGTGTCACGCACAGTAGCAAAGCCTTTTGCACAGTGGACCTAACGCTTTGAACAACAGGCGTTAGGTTGTCACTGATGTGTTGGCAACTGTGTGCGGTGAAAAACGCACACTGCTATGCGACCCACAGTTGTCGCTGGATACAGCACAGCAGATGCGTGTCACGCACAGTTGCAAAGGCTTTTGCACAGTGGACCTAACGCTTTGAACAACAGGCGTTAAGTTGTCACTGTATTTTGCTGCCTAGCAAGCACGTATACCTGCTGTGATACAGCAGCACTGTGCAACGTGCTCACTAAACAGAACCCTCACACTTTCCCTACAGAAACTCAATTATTAAATATAACTAATGTAGTACAAAGTTCCCTAACTACACTAGATATCCCTTTCCACTAAATAGAAAGCTCCATACAGCAGAAGACTGACACTGTCCCTTAAGTTTTTTTTTTTTTGTAACTCTAAGAACCAGCACAATCGCTGTATCTAACTACACTGGCTGTAAGCTAAATACAATTCTGCTATATGGAGCTTTAGAACCACTCGATATGTAGGAAATGTAGTGTAGCAAAGCAGGAGTCAGAGAACTGCTTCAACTCTCTTCAACAGGATCTGGATCACTGTGCTAGGGGTTAGGCGGGGCCATCTTATATAGTGTGGGGCGTATTCACTCCTGATTGGCCTCTGGTCCCTGTAGTCACTCCAATCACTCCTGCCCCCTCATTGGCTTTTGCAGACGTTTCTGGGCCAATCACGGGCTTTTAAAGCCCAGTTCCTGTCCCAGTGCATTTTGGGCGGTTCAGGTGGCCGAATACCGAACTTTTACCGCAAAAAGTTCGGTATTCGGCCGAATATCGAACATCCAATGTTCGGGTCGAACCGATGGTCGACCCGAACCGTTCGATCATCCTTAGTTGTGAGGTGTGAGGTCTTTTTGACCCCAGATCTCACAATAAAGAGGACCTGTCATGCCTATTTCTATTACAAGGGATGTTTACATTCCTTGTAATAGGAATAAAAATGATCAAAAACTGTGTAAAAATAAAAAAATAATAAATAAAAATAAAAAATAAAAATTAAAGCGCCCTGTCCCCGTTAGCTCGCGCACAGAAGCCAACGCATACGCAAGTCCCGCCCACGTATGTAAACGGTGTTCAAACCATGCATGTGAGGTATCGCCACGATCGTTAGAGCGAGAGCAATAATTTGAGCCCTAGACCTCCTTTGTAACTCTAAGCTGGTAACCTGTAGAAATTTTTAAATTTTGCCTATGGGGATTTTTAAGTACCAATGTTTGGCGCCATTCTGTGAGCGTGCGCAATTTTGAAGCATGACGTGTTGGGTATCTAATTACTCCGCGTAACATTATCTTTCACATTATGGAAAAAATTGGTCTAAATTTACTGTTTTCTTATTTTTTAATTCAAAAAAGTGAATTTATTTTAAAAAAATAGCATTTGGAAGACTGCTGTGCAAATATGGTGCGATAAAAAATATTGCAACGATCTCCATTTTATTCTCTAGGGTCTCTGCTAAACAAAAATATATAATGTTTGGGGGTTTTAAGTAGTTTTCTAGCAAAAAAAAGATTTAAGCTTGTAAACACCAAGTGTCAAAAATAGGCCCAGTCTTAAAGTGGATAAATGGACAACTTTGTGTAAAGTGCTACTTGGATGTTAGGCCTCTGTATGTGGCTAGGCTATGTAAAAGTGTTACACATGTGGTATCGCCATACTCAGGAGGAATAGCAGAATGTATTTTGGGTGCAATTTTTGCTATGTACATGCTATGTGTTAGAAATATTGCATAAATGGACAGCTTGGTGTAAAAAACATGCGTTTTCATTTTCTTTCCACATTTTCCAAAAACTTGTGGAAAAAAAATGACATATTCAAAAGACTCATTATGCTTCAAAAAATATACATTGGGCTCTTTGCTTTCCAAAATGGGGTCATTTTATGGGGGTTTCCATTGTCCTGGTGCTCCAGGGCCTTCAAAAGTGTGATAGGTTGTCAGGAAATTATATGTGTAATTTGTGCTCCTAGAATGCCAGACGGTGCTACTTGGATGTTAGGCCTCAGCATGTGGTCAGGCTGTGAAAAAGTCTCACACGTGTGGTATTGACATAATCAGGAGGAGTAGCAGAATGTATTTTGGGGTGAAATGTTTGCTATGTACATGCTATGTGTTGGAAATATTTCATAAATGGACAACTTTGTGTAAAAAAAAAAAATGCATTTTAATTTTCTTTCCACAGATTCCAAAAACTTGTGGAAAAAAATGACACGTTCAAAAGACTCATTATGCCTCAAAAATTATACGTTGGGGTGTTTGCTTTCCAAATTGGGGTCATTTTATGGGGGTTTCCATTGTCCTGGTGCTCCAGGGCCTTCAAAAGTGCGATAGGTTGTCAGGAAATTATATGTGTAATTTATGCTCCTAGAATGCCGGACGGTGCTACTTGGATGTTAGGCCTCTGTATGTGGCTAGGCTGTGAAAAAGTCTCACACATGTGACATTGCCATACTCAGGAGGAGTAGTAGAATGTGTTTTGGGGTGTAGCTGCAAGTATACATATGCTGTGTGAGAGAAATAACCTGTTAATACATCATTTTGTAAAAAAAAAAGAAAATAAAATCTTCATTTTGCAAAGAATTGTGGGAAAAAATTACAACTTCAAAAAACTCACCATGCCCCTTATTAAATACCTTGGAATGTCTACTTTCCAAAAAGGGGTCATTTGGGGGGTATTTGTACTTTCCTGACTTTTTAGTGTCTCAAGAAATGAGATAGGCCTTCAGTACATCAGGTGTGATCAAGTGTGATAAATTTTTAATGATTAGCGCCATAACTTGTGGACTCTATAACTTTCACAAAGACCAAATAATATACACTTATTTGGGTTATTTTTTACCAAAGATAAGTAGCAGTATAAATTTTGGCCAAAATTTGTGAAGAAAAATGACTAATTTGCAAAATTTTATGACAGAAATAAAGAAAAATGTGTTTTTTCACAATATTTTCAGTCTTTTTTTATTTATAGCACAAAAAATAAAAAACCCAGTAGTGATTAAATACCATCAAAAGAAAGCTCTATTTGTGTGAAAAAAAGGACACAATTTTTTTTATGGGTACAGTGTTGCATGACTGAGTAATTGTCATTCAAATTGTGAGAGCGCTGAAAGCTGAAAATCGGTCTGGGCAGGAAGGGGGTGAAAGTGCACTGTAGGCAAGTGGTTAAAGTGCCCCGCCCCCCCCCCCCTCCACTATTCTCTGCCATTGTAAAGTAAGATTTAAAAATGAATGGCATTCTCTCTGTTGCATGAAGATATAAAGTACTGTGTGTCAGTTTTTTTAACATTATAATCCTAAATACCTTCTTGCACAGCACTGCTGTGTGGTCACGTGATCTCTCTCTGCTAGCCGGCTGGGGATCCCACCCCTCCTGCTGCTCTCCTGAGATCGGGAGAGGAGAGCAGAGGGAGATCATGGACACGGAGCAGCAGAGTTGTGCAAAAAGGTATTTAGGATTATCGTTTTAGAAAAACTGACACACAGTACATTATATCTTCATATAACTGAGGGGATGGCAGTTATTTGTAAATCTTACTTTACAACCACTTTAACAGAGAATTATGGAACAGAGATATTAGCCATGATGATTCGGCAATATCCTATTGCCTTAAAGTGTATGTCAAGGGAAAGTAGAAAAGGATATGCAGTACATCTCTGCAATCTCTTCAGATGCCCCATTTATCCATTTATCCTGCAAGTACAGAAACATACCTGTTGATCTGCCAGAAATGCACAGTAACACTGTACTACTCTGGGGAAGTGATCTGGAGGGTTTTTTTTGTACACATTATGATTGTTTATACTAGTGAATTTCACTGGTATAAGCAACCATGTTTACTGAATTAAACTGATTTATTCATTGTTTACTATTGTTTTTAGCTGTGATTGGCCACAGCTAGCCACATGGTAGAGATAGGCTGGGATTTGCCCTGCCTGTACCATGTGATCATTGTGAGCAATCACAGCTAGCAACACAATTGTACACAATGAATGGCAAAAATGAAGCCATCCATTGTGTACAATTGACATGTGATCTGCTGTGATTGGTCACAGCGATCACATGGTACCAACAGGGGGCCTGTATATTGATCAGTCATTGGCTGTGTCCGGTTGACACCGCTGGTGGTGACAGATCATGCTGCAGCGAGGTTCGTTCTGGGATAATGTCATATGACATCCACCTGGAACGACGAATGTCTCATCCCGAACTCACTTAAATCTGTCCAAGCAAGAGTCTAGTAGACATCCCGGGTATGATAAAGTTTGAAAAAATAAATCATAAATTATAATATAATGATACATTTTATTCAATAATGTAATCAAACCAAAACCACTGAAATTTGTCAAAACAAAGGTGCAATATTACTTATCACTGTAATAGTAGACACTGCATATTGGGTTAGTAAACATCCAGGGTATGAAAAGTTTTGAAATATGGGACTGCACAAAGTCCGATGTCGCAATTGAGACAATAGAACCTTGTTTGCTTTCGGATTTCCCTTCCACTGTCATCTCGCTTTGAGCAACAAACCACGCACATCCTGACTTTTTCTCGGTTGGTGGGATGTAGTCCATGAGGTGATGACCCGTCAGGCATTCAGGGTTGACAACGCCAAATGACGTCCAGCTCTATTCACAGCCATTGATGGTGTTTGGTTGTTCACAAAGATACGTTCGGCAACTTTCCAAATTAAGTCAAAATGAATCACAGGTTTGTCACCTTTTTTTTTCTTTTTTTTTTTTTGAGCAGAATGTAGGCATTCCACAAGCATTGCTCAATAGGATGTCTGAAGATCTTCTTGTAGTACTTCTTTTGCTGTTTCCTCATTGCTGGGTAGAATGTCATTGCTTGGTCGGCTCTGTCAATACCTCCCATGGTGTTATTCTAGGCTATCTCTACTTGTGGCTTCACAATTTCTTTCCCACCTTTCTTGCGTACCATAACAGTGGAGGTATTATGAAATGTACTCATTAGGCACACATCTTTCTTGTCACGCCATCGCAGTGCCGTCATTTTGCCTTTCTGCCCAGCAACCATTTCTCTTCTTATTGCCAAACATTGGTGTTTGTTGGCTTCTTATTGCCAAACATTTCCCCACCACTCCCTGAAGTATTAGGTCCAGAAATTTCCTAATGTCCTCTTTGGTCACTGGTTCCCACTTTCTGCTTCTTGAAAACTTCTGATGCAGAGTAGCCAATTGTTGCTCTTTGTACCAGTCTGTCTCAGTAACTATTTTTTTAATAACCTCATCGGTCAGAAATAATTGTAAGTATGCCAAGGGGTTGTCGTGTTCAATGTCTACTTTCATACCAGGTGCTACAGTAAATCTTGGGGGCACTGCCTGATCCATACCGCAGTCAATAGAGCACCAAGTTCACACATCATTGAGCTCAGTTGAAGAATCATCGCTGTGGTCACTTTCAGTGTCCGATAACAAATTTCCCCACGAATCACTATCTATATTATTCAAGTAATTCCAGTTCACTATCGCTGTTTTCTAGCTGGTCTAAAAACCGCTTTTGACCTAAAGGAATGCTTTTTGGATGCCATGGACGTTCTCAAATTTCCAGGCAGAAAGAACACTAAAAGTGCAGGCAGGGCACTGGACAAATCACTAGAAAAAAACTGAGGTGAAATGGTTTCACACAGTAATGTAATCATGACAGCTTACAATGTACTACAATGTGTATGTGTGTTTTTGTTTTTATCTTTTAAAAATTACCACCGGGTTCTGCCCCCCTGCGCTCCCAGGGAACGGATCCCGGAAGACGATTGCCGGCATCGGCCAGAGGACAGAGCGGAGGAGATCAGGGGATCGCTGGGGGCAAGGTACATATCACTACAGGGTAATCTCGAGTGTGGCTCTGGGTTACCGCTTTTGATACTGAAAATTAATCCCGAGCCACACTCAGAATTACCGCCAGGGAGGTTAACAAAAAGCTGGACAGGATCGTGTTAAATACCCCCTCCCCCCCCCCCATCCCCTCTTCTACCCATAGATTTCATACTTTCTGCTTTTTTTTCTATTGTATAAAAAATGAACAATTACAATTTTTGTTTTTATTCCTTTTTAAAAAGTTAATCATGCCTATTTTTGGTAAGAATAAACGGTATTTCATTTCAAAATAATTCCAAGATATAAAAAACTGGCGCAAAGGGAGGAGATAATAAGAACCTAACAGATTCTACAATAGGGACATAAATGGCAGGAAATAAATAGATAAATATAGGACACAAAATTATATTATAGGACACAAAATTACAGTCCATAAACAGTGGTCCATAAACTGGTAGTCCACATAATCAGGTCCATATATGATCCATATGGAAAATCCAAAGTGCACTCTGTAGGCTGCACTGATGACAAGTGGAAGCAACTTGAGAGCAAACTGTAGGGAAAACACAGGCGCCACTCTAAGTGCAATATGAGGATTTATTCATATAAAAACCATGCATAAAGGTACTCACAAAGGAAAATACAAATAGGCATGGGAATATCCGTAAGGGTGTAGAGGGCCCATCATTCTGGTGAAATGTTCAGGATGGCTCGAGCGGTCACAATCCTCATGGTTTTTATATGAATAAATCCTCATACTGCACTTAGAGTGGCGCCTATGTTTTCCCTACATTTCTAAATAACTAAAGTCCCAGAATCATTATTTGAGTGTTATTATTGATAGGATAAATTGTATTGTAAAATATAGTATGCACTTTTTATTTGCAGTAGCGCTATTTTTTTAATTAACACTGATCAAGGTTAACAATTGTATTTAAGTATTTTTTATATGGGCTGCAAAGAAAATAAAATAAAACTATCACCAAAATAAATTTGTGCCTGTCCTGAAAAAAAAAAGCAATATATTACTTTTTTCTGAAATAGAAGAAAACGTATTGCCAAACAAGTAGGCCTATAGCAGAAATGTACGAATTGCCCTGTTCCATAAAGGGGTTACAGTAGTAAGAGCTGAACTGTTAGTAAAAGCTTCAGATACAAAAATGTTGAAAATTACTTTTGAAAATGAACTGCAAATCTTTTATGATATTTTAGTGGTTGTGTTAACCTATACCCTCCTCCTCAGCTGTAATTTACCCTTCCTCTTTGCTCTCCTACACTACTTTTTGCTGCAGGTGCAAAGAGACCAGGTTCTGTGTAAACTTCATCTGGTGGGAGATTACTCTGGCTTAAAGTGACACTTTACCCATAACAACTTAAAAAATAATGTTCTTTAGCAAGGAACATACATTCCATATTAATAAGCATGCTACCAAAATTAGTGTGTGCTGTAAGTTGCCTCTAGCATTGCTCCTATTTCTTCTTGGCAGTGGCAGCCATTTTGCTGAAGCCTAGAGCCGCTGACCAGAAGTCAATCATGAAGCGGAACTAAACCCATCGATTTAACAGCTTCAAAAAACAGTTACATTCCTGGAATGTCGGAAATGCTAACTGTCACATTTGCTTCTGTCCTCAATCAAACTGTCAAATCATCAAATGGCTGGTGTCATAACTGATCACATGTGCAGCACCATTGCAGTTGCAGATCAAACAGAAGCAGCTTCCTTGGCTGTAAAGGATAGAAGGGATTAATTCCACTTTAAGGCTGTTAGCAGATCGGCCTCTACAAATTCGGCAGTCCCTACACATGCCAAAAAATAGAGAGCAACTGAGCATGTGCAGAGCAGGCCGAGACAGTGCATTACTGGATTTTAAAAGGTATAGGAACTTATTTAAAATATTTAACATAGCTATACTTGCAAAAAGGGCCAGCCTGAAGTGCTCTAGCAAGACTTATTTTTTGACTAAAGTTCCATTTTAAGGACTCTCATGTGAGAGCACTCAGGCCATTACTGCTTTATGGGAAGAGCAGGAGTGGGTTACAGAAGTACAGGGTACTAAAGGGAGACCAGTGATCACAACTCTTGTGTCTTTTGATCTTCTATAGTCTGTAATTGAACCCAGAAGTGCTCAGCTATGAACATTCTTGGACTTGTTACTGTCATGCAGTGTGGCAGCAAAGAAGGTAAGAGAATCTGTGTTCTCATTTTCTTTCTCCAGGACAAATAAGAGTAGTCAGAGATCTGTTTATTCCTTGTACTGCATATACTGTCACCTTGGGGCTTGTCACCCCTTGGTTACAATAATAAGGCAAAGTAATAATAAGTTTTAAAAATAATAAATGTAAAAAAAATATATATATATATATATAAACAAAAAAAAAAAAAAAAAAAAACACATACCATATACCCACAGTACACCCAAACAGAATACTCATAAGCACCTTTATGACACTGTATACATTAAATCTCTCAATGCACCACAGGCCCAGTGCTTTTCAAAAAAATATGGGTTGGGGTGGATAAAGGTTTTTTTACAAACTTTCAAAGGTTATGATGTTCCTGTGAAATATAGCAAACATTTTATGACATTAAAGCAGAGTTTCACCCTGGGAAAGTTTTTTAATAAAAATACCCCCGGGACAGTCAGGGCTAGTGCATTCCACAATGACTAGCCTCTGATCTGTCCCGGGTTGCACTTACCTTTTAGAAGAAATACTTACCTTGAAAATGTATTGTCCAGCGCTGCCATCTCAGGTGTGGGCAGCTTGAAGCCAGCGCGATCCTCTTCTGTGTCCTCTTCCATCTTCTTCGGTCCCACGATGCACTGCACTGGCCCTGCCATCACTTCCGGTGCCGCAGCGTCATCCCTGCACAGCTTCTGGGCATGCCCAGCAGCTGTTTAGCAAGGTATGACGGCGCCTGCACCGGAACTGACGTCGGGCCGGTGCAGGCGCATTGATTCCTGGGAGCGATGACGTTCAGCTCCCAGGAATCATTGCAAGCCAGGAAGTGACGAATCACCGCCGAGGGGAGGAATAGGAAGTAAGGTAAGTATATTTTCTTCTAAACATGGTAAGTAAAAAAAAAAAAGATTGCGATTATCCATTTGTTTTTCAGGTGACCCGGAGCAAGAAGATGGAGGTAGGTATAATTTTATACCTACCTCCGCTTTAAATAAGTAGCAAAAGGGTCAAAAATTTTCATAGGCTGCTGTTTCTGAACTCCCTATCTGAAAATGCCAGTTGTCTGGTTGTCTTTCTGGTAGAGACAGACAGGGGATAGAGTCAGAGCTCTGAAGTAAAATAACCTTTGCTCCCTAGCCAAGCTATACTTGTCAATTAATGCACAGAGCGCAGCTTGGCCCTGCCTCCACCCCCTTACAGGCTGTGTTGGACAGCAGCAGGAGGAGAGAGAGCAGCACTGCTCTCCGGCACAGCGCTAAATCAAGATTGGGCTCAGGTAAGAGGGGCTGGGGGGAACTGATCACAAAGGATTTTTTACCTTTACAATCACTTTTTTTCAATTCACTGGCTCGAACAATACAACAAAACCTAAGAATAGGGTAAAACCTAAAGAACGAAAACAAGTCCCAAACCGTGGGCTGCTGCTTTATGAAGAGCATGTGCATGCTTCACAACAATATGAAAGGATATGAAAGTGAGGAACATCAAGTATCAATGGACAATGGGTGCGTTAAAGGGCTACCAGAGCTCACTGATCCCATCAGGCCCCAATGCGAAAGCAGGTAAGAAGGATCAGGGTGCTCCAGAACTGGCAGCACCCTGGCCGAAAACAGTGTTCTCCGCCTCCAGCCACAAACCCCAGACCTAAGTGAATTTGTTGGGACAGCCTCGATATGTGAAGACCGCTTTTTACAGTGCTATGACTGAGTTCACCAGGGCCTTCCACTGAGACAACGTGGGGCCCTAGGTTCTTTCCATCGCATCACCACCAATTTCCTGGCATAAAAAAGTAGGAGACCCAGCAGGGTGCGGGCAGCAACAGAATGGGCCAACACATTCACAACCCTCAGGATACAGGACTCAATCCCAGAGGGCAAAACAATGGTGGTCAACACAGCAATAAAATCTAGAACCGCAGACCAGAACAACTGTAGGGATGGGCATTGCCAAATCATGTGGGTGTAGGTAGGAGCATCTGATTGACAACGCCAGCAGGAGTTTGGGGTATCAGGGAACACCTTGTGCAACCTAAGCTGCGTTAGATGGTATCTATGGAGAATTTTAAATTGTACCAAGCAGTCTCTGGAGGAGACCAGATGTTTAAAGGGATAATCCCAAACATCCTCCTAGTCCTCAGAGTCCAGCCCTGGCACCTCCGCCATCCAGAATGTTTGTAACCCCTCAGGAGAGGTGTCACTGAATTGTGCCTGGAAGGCGTGGTGGAGCTGCAGAAACCAGAAAAAGTAGGAGTTTGGTTAGGAAAATCTAGATTTCATTTGATCGAAGGTCAAGAGTGTATCTCCCTGGCATATGTGTGACAGCTGACGGACACCCTTAGTGACCCAATTAGAAAGATCCAGAATGGAGAAAAATTCAGGAAGCTCCGGATTCAACCACAAGGGAGAATTTGGAGAATATTGGTTAGGGCCAGACCTGGTGTAAGGGGACACCAGGGTCCATGCCCTGATGACCGTCTTCATAGAATTGGTGAGGGGATGGGGGCTCTCGGTCCCCTAAATAGTGCGTTACGCAGTGCCTCATATGACCAAACCAGTGCTGCTTCAAGGGCCACCACTGGGCTAGAGGTGTCAGATATTAGCCAGTTGTGGGCATGGGTGAGAAGGCCCGCAACATAATATAGGAAAAAATCAGGGCAAGCCAAGCCCCCCCGGGTCCAGGGTCTCTGTAACATGGAGAGCCTGAAACGGTGAGGGCGAGATTCCCACAGGAATGTGGTAATATGGGAATTAAATTGTTGGAACACTCTTTTGGGAATCCACACCAGAGAGCAGTGGCGGCCCATGCATAGGGGGCGCCAGGGCGCCGCCCCCCCTAAAAAAAGAAAAAAAAAAGACAAAATGAGCAATAAAGTTTTCAAAAAAAAAAATTGCCTTCGCAAACTTCGCCGCCGCCGGCCTATGTGGAGGCTGGGGGTGGGGGGGTGGGGTTACGACCCACAAGAGGCGCCGATTGGCTGCCTTCTGGGGGCGTAACCTGGGCGCAGGGCACAGCGCTTGCACACCCCCACTTCGTGGATTCCTGGCTGTGATTGGTCCAGTCTCCAGCCTGGACCAATCATCATCCAGGACATCCGATTGTGACGCCGCTGACGTCGCAATGGGGGCGGTGCCGGTGCATGCATCAGTCACTCACTGTCACCGCCCGGTCAGCTTCCCGCCACCGAAGACCTGGAGTCCAGTCCCGAGAAGAAGCCCGCGCCAGTCACCCGCCGCAGAAGAGGCAGAGAGGGAGAAGCGCCGCTCACCTTCCCGCTGCCGAACGAAGAAGAGGAGAGGGAGAAGCTGCCGTGACTCACAGGTAAGTGCAATGCTCTCAGTCGGGCACGCACGCATAGCTCTGCATTGTGGAACATCCGAACATGTATACTGGCTGCACTGGAGGCACGCATCGCATGCATAGCTCTGCATTGGGGACATGTTGTTTACTGGCTGCACTGTAGGCACGCATGCATAGCTCTGCATTGGGGACATGTTTACTGGCTGCACTGGAGGCACGCACGCATAGCTCTGCATTGGGGACATGTATACTGGCTGCACTGGAGGCACGCATGCATAGCTCTGCATTGGGGACATGTATACTGGCTGCACTGGAGGCACGCATGCATAGCTCTGCATTGGGAAACATGTATACTGACTGCACTGGAGGCACGCATCGCATGCATAGCTCTGCATTGGGGACATGTTTACTGGCTGCACTGGAGGCACGCATGCATAGCTCTGCATTGGGGAGATGTATACTGGCTGCACTGGAGGCACGCATGCATAGCTCTGCATTGGGGACATGTATACTGGCTGCACTGGAGGCACGCACGCATAGCTCTGCATTGGGGACATGTATACTGGCTGCACTGGAGGCACGCACGCATAGCTCTGCATTGGGGGACATGTACACTGGTGGTCACTGCATTGGAGGCACGCACGCATATCTCTGCATTGGGGACATGTATACTGGTGGTCACTGCATTGGAGGCACGCACGCATAGCTCTGCATTGGGGACATGTATACTGGTCACTGCATTGGGGACATGTATGCTGGTCACTACATTGAAAGGGGGCATTTATACTGGTCACTATATTGAAGGGGGCATGTACTGTGGGGTTTGTGCTAGGGGCCTGTACTGCGGGGTTTATACTAGAGGGCATGTACTGTGGGGTTTGTGCTTGAGTTGTTTGTGCGGGTTTGTGCTTGGGGGGGTCTGTACTGTGGGGTTTGTGCCACTCTCAGTCCATGTATCCCATAATAGGGTGTCTCTCACAGTATATCCCATAATAGGGCCCCTGTTCCCTATTATGGGATATACTAGTACTGATGGACCCCTTAATATATGATATATTGGGAGAATTGGTTCACGCAAGCAAAATACAGGGGACAAAATGGGTGGAGTATATAAGGGGTGTGGCTTCTGAGAAATGGGAGGGGTCAAAATGGAAGGGCGGGGTCTTGCGCCCCCCCATCTTAAAACTTCACCAGCCGCCACTGCCAGAGAGTGGCACAATATGTACAGAAGAGGGGGTAACAGTTTCATTTTTATGAGGTTGATCTTACCAATCAGGTTCAGCGGGAGGTTTGCCCACACTCTCAACTTGTCCTTAAACGATTGTAAAAGAGGAAGAAGATTCAGCTCACAAACATCCTGCACTCTGGGAGAGATAGACACACCCAGGTATTTGATCCTGTCCATCCAACATAAGGGAAGAGAGGGGTCCGTCTGCAGCCTGGTCCCACCATCCACCGGGAGCTTGAGCGACTTGTCCCAATTTACTCTGAGACCAGACAGCTTAGAGAAGCGTGAAAGCAGGTCCAGGGCGGACCGGAGGGAAGGGCCAGTGTCCCGGAGAAAGAGAATAATGTCATCAGCATACAACGCCAGTTTCTCCTCCAGGGACCCAACCTGAATCCCCCTGATCTCTCCGGAGCCACGGATGGCTGCAGCCAGGGGCTCCGCCGCCAGCAAAAACAACGCCGGCAATAGAGGACATCCCTGGCGGGTGCCAGGCTCAATGCGGAAGGCAGAGGATACCCTCCCGCTCAAACTGATCTGGGCCTGATGTTGATTATAGAGAATAGTGATCCATTTATGGAAGATCAGTCCAAAGCCGAAAGCCCTGAGCACCTCCCCGAGGTAGGGCCAGGCGACCGTATCAAATGCTTTTTCTAGAACAAGCGCTACCAGAACCCTCATTCCCCGTGCCTCTCCTGGGACCTGCAAATGCGTATATACCCTGCGTATTTTAATGTCAGTAGATTTGCCCGGCATAAAGCTGGTTTGATCAATATTAATCAAGAATGGGAGTACTTTCATCAGCCTGGTGGCAAGGATTTTCGTGAGGATTTTTAAATCATAGTTAAGGAGAGAAATCAGTCAGTACTCTTAACACAGCGTGGGGTCCTTTCCAGGCTTTAAAATTAGGACTATGTGGGCTTGGGATAGGGAGTCAGGCAGCGCCCCAGCTTCCAAACAAGCCTCATACAGGCTACGAAGTCTAGGGGCTAGGTCAGAAATGTACATCCTGTACCAATCCCCCGGCAGGCCGTCCGGGCCCGGGGTCTTCTCGGGAGGGAGAGAGCGAATGGCTGCCTCCACCTCTTCAAGGGAAAAGTCAGCATCGAGGGAGGCAGCCTCCTCCTCCGACAACGTAGGCAAGGACAACTCTCCGAGAGACCCCAGGCCCGCCACACCCGAAGGCAGGACGGCAAGCTGACCTTCGTAGTAATTGCGAAATTCCGACAGAATTTCATCAGGGTCCGAGGTAACCCACCCCCCCCCCCGCTGCAGTCTGAACTAGAGGAACAACGGTTTGGAGTCTAGAATCCGCCACCAGGTTCGCCAGGAACCTCCCGTTCTTGTCACCAGACTCAAATATTTTCGCCCTGAGTGCTCCTACCCCGCCAACTTTACAATCACTTTAATGATTTTCTATGCAAGTGGAGTAATCCTTGCCCTGCAGTTCCCCACAATTATATTAACATTTTTATTGCTGCAGAGATTACTCCACAGTGCTCGTTTAGAGACTGAGGTCTCACCAAGAGCTGTCTCACCAGAGAACTAATGATTGGGACCCAGATCTCCCAATTCCGGGGCAGCTGATCACTGTGGAAGCCTCTGATTGACTACCACAGTACCCCTGTGTTTTTTTCTTTTTGTGAATGGAGAAGAACATTACAATGTGTCTTTCTCATTTCTTGCAGAGAAAAAAAGTGTTTGTGAAAAAACTTTAAATGAATAATTATAAAAATAAAGTAAAAAATAAAGAAAAATACCTAGATCAAGGTTTGATCTAGATCAGTACCAGGGTTAGTGTTTGGGTCAAGCAAGGGTCAAAGGTCAAGGTCAGGGTTAAAGGTCAATGTGGTTTTTTTTTTTAAGTTAGCATCAGTGTCAGTTAGTGTTGGTGTGTTTTATGTAGGAGAAAAAAAATGCACTATTGCTTTTGGGCTGTACTACGGGTACAAACAACATACACATTTGTGCATTTGTGGTATCGTTGCAATCATCGGGAGCAGGAGAACCTATTTTGGGTTGGTCTTTGGTGATAGGTTATGGTAGTAGCAAGAAATATACAGCTACATTTAAACAAAAGGTTTTTTTTTGTTTTTTTTTTATATTTTGGGGCAGTTTTCCTTTGAAAATAAAGAAAAAATCAGGAGATATCTATGACTATTCACTACCAAAGGAAAGCTCAATTTGTCCTAAAAAAAATATGGTATAATCCACCTGGATGCACAAAGTACTTGTGATGGTATGTATGGTTTTACTAACACATGTCAAAATTGCAAAATTGTTCTTAGGTATTTAGATTTGTTTTACCCTTAAGTGTGAAGGGGTTGAACCCTTCCCATTATTAGCACAAATGCTGCCATACCTAAATTTCTCCATGTGAACACTGCTTTTTTTTTTTCTATGCTTGCGGCCTGCAGACTGGGGAGTGGGCTCAGGTCCTGGCCCTGTCAGGTGGAGGGGACCTTGTCAGGTATGATTTCTTATGGTGGCCCTGGAGACACATAGAGAGCACTCATCTGCTTCTAAGGGGCCAATCCAGTGTAGCTTCATCTCTGCAAGATTTTGCAACATTTGGGTTGAGAAGGGAGCAGCACCATAGCAATACTGTAGATGAGTGGCACAACCAACTGAATTGCTAATGATAATACGTCTAGCAACCTAATTCTAGCAGGTAATTAAACAATAAAAATCAATGTTTTAAATAAAGCAACCCAAGTTCATGATGTCCTTGTAAAAGCTACAATATGTAAAATGTATCATGCAATTATGTTATCAGCCTGGTTATGCTAAAAATTGTCCATGAATATTGAATTAATACCATTGAAATGATTCAGGTATTTTTTTCATTTTACATGCATGCTGCTTGTATGGTGATAACCTGTTACAATAACACGGTGTATACAGTGAGTTACTATGGTAACATTCTGATTAATCATGGAGAGGATGATAAACGTAGTTGTTAAAGGTTTCCAAAAGCAAGGTCAACATGTTTTATAATAAAGAAGAACAAGTACCGCTATGTTAATCACTATACAATTTAAGCAATTTAATACACAGTTTTAGTGGTTTTATCCAATCTATAGTGTTTTTTTATTTCCTACTTGCATAAATGATAATATATGAGATCATTTTTGAAGAGGCACTATAGGTACTTTATTGCTGTGAAATAGGACCTAACGAGAACAAATATCATGGTTTACTATAATTTGTAATTTTCCAAAAGACACAGTAGCAGAATTATTGTATATTTAAAGCCGAACCTTTTTTTTTTTTTATGTGGATAAAGTGTTGGAGGAATGATGCAGCTGTCTTTTTTTTGTTGTTGTTCTTTTGGAGGGAGAGTTTGCCACCAGTTTTATTGGGGGAATTTTCCCATTACCTCTTGTTTTGTAGGCTCAAAAGAAAGTGAGAGAAATCTCCTCTTAGACAATTGTCATGGGAAAACGTGTAACCATTGGAAGACTTTTCCTCTATTCCTGTTGTGGTGGCAATTCAAAAATGTGAATTTACATCCACTTTCATTCCCAAAGACATTGGTGACCAAACACAGATAATAATTAAATCCTGAGACCGGTTGTAACTCCTTACTATGCAAATCTAAAAAAAAAAAGGTTTTACGTTGGTTATAACTTGACGCAGAACTTTATTTTTTTTGCCCAACATTTTTAAAAAATAAGTCTTTGTTTGAAAAGGTAAACTATGTTTGAAAAGATACAAAATGTCATCGAATATACATAAAAAAACTTTTAAGCACTGCGCCACTTGTATGCGTATAGTTCTTACATTTTTCTCTCTCACATGTACTGTATGTTGTCCTCTACTACCTCACCAGCCAGTCACTGCTACATTCTATACAATAGAGGCTAAATCCATATACATAATAGAAAAATAGTGCAGCGCAATCCTAGTGGTAAAATTAATAAATCATATAATCATGCAGAGTCCCAATGTTAATAGGTGTCCATATAAACAGATAAAAGTCTCCAGTGTAAAGTGGTCCTAGGGCAATTCCATACGGTGCTTGTCTCCACGAGTGCTCATGCAATCCCACCACCTGTTCACACTGCCGCTCACCTTAACAAAGAGACCCTACAGGGTCAACCAGCATGTCATCTCAAAATCAAAGCATCCTCACACTTTCTTCATCACGCGGGTCACGTGATGTCCCTCGTACCCTCGCTGAAGAAGTCCCGCTTACCTTTACGGACGCAACGCGTACGAGGGACATCACGTGACCCGCGGCCGCCTCTCACTCTTCCAGGTTGGTGGACCTGATGCACGCCTGCTTGCAAACTCTGCAGATATGCGCTGTTATTTTCTTCAAAAATGTGAGTTGTTTACTTATATGGATTAAAGAGTGCTTGATTGCATACAGAGAGCATTAGATCTTTCTTTCTTTTCTCCTACACGTATTGGTAACATTGTTTGAGGAGCTGACAGCGCATCTGAGGTGTAATCATTTACTACGCTTAAGGAAGAAAGTGTGAGGATGCTTTGATTTTGAGATGACATGCTGGTTGACCCTGTAGGGTCTCTTTGTTAAGGTGAGCGGCAGTGTGAATAGGTGGTGGGATTGCATGAGCACTCGTGGAGACAAGCACCGTATGGAATTGCCCTAGGACCACTTTACACTGCAGACTTTTATCTGTTTATATGGACACCTATTAACATTGGGACTCTGCATGATTATATGATTTATTAATTTTACCACTAGGATTGCGCTGCACTATTTTTCTATTATGTATTCAGAAGGTGTCTTGGAGATATTGCCCTTGAGTGCTTAGCTGCTGGTCCATTTATTAGTGGTGTGTACAAGAGTCCAGCGCTGAATATTTTTCTTTATTTAAATCCATATACAGTCTTTTATCGCTGGATCATCCAATGGGGTAGGAGCAGAGTTCAGTGCATTTCGCGGTACTAATTTACTGCTTCTTCAGGAAATGTGGAAAAAAGGTATGAAACAATTAATGTACCATATAAATCAAGGTGCTTTCCAATGTCTCAAAAACATTTTCTATAGGTCTAATACAAAATCTTATCACAATTGGTTTTGTGTTAGAAATCACAGGGCCCCATACAGCCTACCTGGCAGAGCAGCCCCCCCCCCTCCCCCGAATACGTCAAGAAGACAATATTTTCACTAAAAATATACTAAAATTATTATTAGCATCCACAAACATAACAGAAAACCTGTGGGAATTGGCCATTTTTAATTGTTTTTTACATTAAAAAAAGTTATAATTTTTTAAAAAAAATGTTAAAAATGTTTACAATCATTTTATTTTACAATTTTTTTTTAAATAATTTATCACAATGTTTAATTATTACTTTTTTTTTTACAATTTGTTATTTTTTTACAGGACAGGGAACTCTGTAGCGCTGCGGGGGGGGAAGGCACAGTGAAAAGGGGCATGGGGGGGATCAGAGGCAAGCAATTACAGGAATGATGCCCTGTGTCTCCCTGCAGCAGCTGAAAACTGGCAGGAGAGGTGAGAAACTGGCTTTCAGCTGTTGCAAAGAGCCGCACAGGGCTTCCTTTTGTAATTGCCCCTCTGCCTGACTGCACTGATTCCCCATGCTGTTGGGCCCCCCCTGTGTGCCTGGGCCCCCTACAGAAGGACTGGTGGTCCAACCCTATTAGCAACCCTGCTTACATGTGCATACAACCGAAAAGCACCTAGGTACAGCACCCAAAAGCCCCCCAAGAACAAGTAGGGCAATTTGAAAGGATACCAGTGGGAGGGATGCAGAGCCGGCACCCTGTGCAACTAGAAAAATCATTCTCACTCACCAGTCTCTAAAGGTTGGCTCTACTCTGGGGCCCCCCTCACCTTATGAGGAGGTCTCCAGATACACAAACAAGACCTGGAGATGCCACATCCTCACCAACTTGTATTCTTCTCCATAATGGAGTCATTCATTACTGATGGTGCAGCATGTGAAGTCACCATGGATGTGCTACAGAGTCCTACCCATGACTACCATCCAGTGACAGGATATAGCAGTGAGTGCCTTGTGGGGTACATAAAAGCAACATGCATATAGGAGGGATCAATTTAAGAGCTATAGACAAAGACAAGCAGATGAAAGTTCTGTGTGTTTTATGAAATTTTGTATGTACAATAAAAGAAATGTGTTTAACCTTTTTTAAACAAAGACAGTAGCAGCTGAAAAGTAAAAGTATGCCTTCTTTCTTAATATTTAATAATAAAAATCAAAAATGCAACCCTTGCTGTAATTGTCTCTAATGATGACTAGATAAGAATGACTAGAAACCCTAAGGTCTTCCTCTGACCCCAAGATTTCAAGTAACCTGTCAGAAGATGCCATGAAGCAAGGTATAAATAAAGGCAATTTTCAAAACAAATGCAAGAAGGGGAGTGGACAGGAAAGAAGGGGGATTTTAGGGAAAAGTGAAGTTATAACAAATGTTAGTTTCAGGCATGTGACTAGTATATTCCACTCTCATTTGCATATATTGCACAAAATAATGGTCAGTATACTAAATATTGTCTATTACAGCTTATTGAAATGTAAACGGTATATGGCAAGCAGGGACATAGACAGCAGTTTAATGTTAACAGGTGTTCTAATCCTTCCTACTCCATCTAATTTTGATTTTTAAAGTGTGGCTATGTAGCTATGTATAAACTTTAGGGTAAATTGAGTGAACTCAATTCAAAAAAGTCTACTGCTAAAATGATTGTCCTGTTCCATTTGTATTTTATACTCCTACACATCTAAGTTGGTGGGAGGAAAATCCTATAGCCACAGCTTCCTAATGGTATTCAGAAATGGTAATGGAGAGTGAACAGAAAACTGTCTGTCTGCAAAAGTAAAATGTTTTTTAAAACAAAGTAACACATTTATATGGTTATAACTGGCAGGTACAAATTAGGATACCCTGTCACTTTAATAGCTGAACATCATAATTGCAGTTAGCAAGACTGATATTTTATTATCACTAGAGAAGAGCTAATTAATTAACCTAACCTACCTCAAATGGATTTGAACGCACTTGAATATTGAGAAAATTTGCCTGATTATTAGGAATCTGTGATAGTGAGCCCTTGTAGATCGCTAACTTGGGGTTTCCCAGGAAGCAGAGTATAAGCCCCAGCCTGCTACTTTTCTAGAGCCCCTGATGGTGGGGATGGACTTGGAGCAAGCTGGAACCAGGTCACGGCCCCCAGGTATGCCCAGCTGAGGATGCAGAGACCAAACGCATGTGCAGAGTACAAGCAGTAGGAGACAACAGGAAATCCAGGAGACAAGCCGTGGTCAGGGCGAATAGTGAAAAAGCATAGACATAAACAAAGTTGAGGTTAGTACACGGGTAGCCAGGTAAAGGATACACAAAAGACAAGCGAACAGGAGCTCAGAGAACAGTTGCATAGGCAAGGAGCACTGCACTAAGCATGGGTATATACTGTGTGTATATACCCAGGAAGTAATAGACCCAGGTGACCCAGGAAGTAATAGAAGGGAAAAGGATATAAACCCACAGTGGAGTAGACTATGCCCAAAGGTGAGCAGAGAAGCCAAACACCACTTGTGAAATGGAATCACAGATTTAGCAGAACCCTGCAATAAGGAGGTAAGAATTTCACAAACAGAAATCTGCAGGCTAGACCATGACACTGATACAATGGGCACACAAATTTAAAGAGTATCGCAACCAAGGGTAACTTCCTGTTGATTAACCACTTGCCGACCGCACACCGCAATTTTACTGCGGCAGGCTGGCTCAGCTGCACGAAATAATGTAGAGGTACGTCGGTCGCGGGAGTGGTGCTGGGGGGCGAGCAACATTTTATTAACCTAGGGCAGTGATGGCGAACCTTGGCACCCAAGATGTTTTGGAACTACCTTTCCCTTGATGCTCATGCACTCTGTGGTCTAGCAGAGCATCATGGGAAATGTAGTTCCAAAACATCTGGGGTGCCAAGGTTCGCCATCACTGCCCTAAGTTAATAAAATGTAACTACTCAGTCACAATATTCCCTGGTGGAAACCTTCTCAGACAAGATGTGTGAAGCAGGGCAGGCTAATACCTAAAGTGCAAATAGGGTTATCTCTAGCCAGTGGTACACCGAATAGGTAATGAAAGTGTTTGGTAAAGTTACTCAGTCACCAATCAATCCCACTGCTGTGACGCACACTGTTGTGACTTTTAACCACTTTACCACCGGAGGATTTTCCTGCTGTACGTCCAGGCCACTTTTTGAGGTTCGGCACTGTGCGAATTTAACTGACAATTGCGCGGTCATGCAACGCTGTACCCAAACGAGATTTATGTCCTTTTTTTTGCCACAAACAGAGCTTTCTTTTGGTGGTATTTGATCACCTCTGCGGTTTTTATTTTTTGCAAAATAATAAAAAAATGCGAAAATTTTGAAAAAAATAACTATTTTTCTACTTTGACAGTTAAAAAATATGCAATATATTAAATTTTTGTCATATATTTAGGCCAAAATGTATTTAGCTACATGTCTTTGACAAAAAAATTCTCAATGAGCGTATTTTTAACCGCTTTAGGACCGGAAGATTTTACCCCATTCCTGACCAGGCCATATTTTGCGATTCGGCACTGCATTACTTTAACGGACAATTGCGCGGTCGTGCGATGCTGTATCCAAATTAAGTAAAATAATGTATTTTTTCCCCACAAATAGAGCTTTCTTTTGGTGGTATTTGATCACCTGTGCAAATTATACTTTATAAATAAAGTAACAAATATAAAGTAACAGTGCTATAAATATGCACTGTTACTGTAAAAAGGAAACTGGCAGGGAAGGGGTTAACTTTTATTGGTGATCAAGGGGTTAATGTATGCCTGGTGCTTACTAACGTGTGTGGGGGGAGGGGACTGTGTGACACAGGCACAGATCGCAGGTTCAGCTATGCTGAATCCTGCAATCTGTCCCTGCCTGTCACTTAGGACAGTGTTTTTCAACCTTTTTTGCGCAAAGGCACACTTGTTTCAAGAAAAAAATCACTAGGCACACCACCATTAGAAAATGTTAAAAAATTTAACTCTGTGCCTATATTGAATATATATAAAGTAATTCTCTTGAATAGGAATCAAATAAACACAAATAAATTATTTTATAATTCCCAGGTGAGAAGGGGTCCCTGTCCCCAG
Organism: Pelophylax lessonae; assembly: GCF_965119305.1. NCBI lineage: Eukaryota > Metazoa > Chordata > Amphibia > Anura > Ranidae > Pelophylax > Pelophylax lessonae. Next base: position 178,395,588 of record NC_138769.1, on the reverse strand, counting down.
GAAAGGAGTCCCTGTTCCCAGGGAAGGGGTCCCTGTTCCCAGGTGAGAAGGGGTCCCTGTCCCTAGGTGAGAAGGGGTCCCTGTCCCCAGGGGAGATAGTGTGGGGTATGGGATGGTGTGTGGGGGATGGGGTCATCTCACTCACCTTTAGCAAGCTGCAGGACACTCATCCACAGTCACCTGGGCTTCTTCCAGCAGCAGCACGGATGGGCCATGGCGATCAGCATATCACTCGGAGGACGACCTGTGTATGACAGGGGGGAGGAGGGGGGCTGGCCTTGCAGACAACCCTGCTGTGTCCTTCAGCTCTCACAGTGCTCCTGGCTGTGTGCTTCATTTCATTCAGTTGATTTGCGCGGGAGCCGACTGGGGGGGGAGGGAGAGGGGGAGTGAGGTCGGGACTCTGGCTGGGGAGGAGTCGGAGACTGTGCTTAGTGGAGCAGGAAGGGGGGGAACTCAAGACAAGGAGCAGCCAGTGCGGAGGTGAGCAGGAAGCTTTGCTGTCCGCCCCCAGAGACGGCTCTTTAATTAGCAACTGCCTATTTAAAGAGCCGTCTCTGCCGCCCCTCTCAGCTTCCACCGGTTCCACGAACTTGTAAAATGTTAGTAACAGGTTCGGTGGAACCGGTGAGAACCGGCTGAATCCCACCACTGCTTAACATGTGCTTCGGATGAAATTGGAAATTGGAATTTTTCCCACGGCACACCAGGCAATATCTCACGGCACAGTGGTTGAAAAACACTGACTTAGGAGATCCGCCCGCTTTGTTTACACACACTCGATCCCTGATAATCGGGGAAGAGCGGCGGTGATCACCGCCTCTCCCCCCCTGGCCCGACTCCCGCTGTGACTGAATACAGCGGGAGCGAGCCTCCGGTGGCACGCGCGTGCGCCGCCCATGATATCAAGCCACTTTGCCGCAGTACCAGCTCAGTGAGCGGTCAGCAAGTGGTTAAAGCTATTTACTTTTTTTAACCACATAACGTCTGCTCACATTGCTGCTACTGCAGCAACGAGGCTCGTTATCGTCTAGCGACGTAGTACTACGCCACCGGAGGCGCGCTCCCACTGTTTTCAGTCACAGCGGGAGTCGGGCCAGGGGAGGAGCGGCGGCGAAAATCGCTGCTCTTCCCCGATCGTCGGGGAATCTAGTTTGGAGATCCGCCCACCTGTGTAAACAGAGCGGGCAGATCTCCTAAGTGACAGGGAGTGACAGATCGCAGTGTTCAGCATAGCTGAACATCCAATCTGTCCCTGACTCACTCAGTCACCTCTCCCCACACACGTCAGTAAGCACCAGGCATACATTAACCCCTCCTTCTCCGATAAAATTAACCCCTTCCCTGCCAGTGTCATTTTTACATTTTGGCGACTGCAGACGCAACGTCCACACGCCCCCTGGAAATTAGCCGGCCTTCACCATTTTGCTACCTGGGACTGTTTGCGGGACGCCGCACCTTCATCCCTTGTTTAGCCATTCGATATGCCTGTCTATTCATGATACATTGTGAGTACTATTTTTTAATAAATAAGATTATATTTTTTAAACGGGATTACGCTATGGGCCTCGCTTTCTTTTCCTTACATATTCATTTATGATTGATGAAAAATATTGAGGAGTGCCAATCCTATACTGATCCTTTCCCGCATCTTGAGAGGTGGTCCATTTGAATCGAAAAAGTATCCACGTAACATCAGATCTTCAGTGGTCTTGATTAATAGCTGGGAGAGGCTGACTCATTAAGTTGAGCAGCCATGGAAATCTGGTAAGCTGCTTATCATATCCCATCACAGAGGTGTTCCCTTCCTTCACATACCCTTGGTGTCACGGGAAGAATCCCCCCTTGGAATATTGTGCATGCGGATTTATGATTTTACTTCACATCAGTTTTCTTTGGGACTCATTCATTTGGACACTTTTTTTCTTTTGTACACATTTTTGTGATTACTAGTTTTTCATTCATTTGGACACTATTTATCATTTTTGTGATTATTAATACTTCTAGCGCTACAATTTTATGTTTTATTGATAATTTGAGTCACTGTTGGTTGATTTTGTGTTGGCTGCTGATATTTATCATTCTTTCACTCATTATATTAGCGCGGAAATGTTTTAATTTTATTTGAACAGTGCATACTGCAGTAATGTCACTGGTACCCCCAAAAGTGTCAAAAATGTCAGTCAAGGGTCCGATCTGTCCGCCGCAATGTCGCAGTCCCGCAAAATAAATCGCAGATTGCCGCATTACTCTTTAAAAAATAAACGTCAAAAATGACAAAAATCTTTCCCTTAGTTAGTAAACGCAATAACTTTTGCGCAAACCAATCAAAATACACCTATTGTGATTTTTTTTACCAAACATAGGTAGCAGAAAACAAATTGGCCAAAAATTTAAAAAAATTTTGATTTTTACATTTTTTTGGGGGGAATTTCATATAAAAAAATGTTAAAAATACTGTTATTTTTTCAAAATAAACACTATTTTTTTGTTTATAGCGCAAAAAGTAAAAATCGCACAGGTGATCAAATACCACCAAAAGAAAGCTCTGTTTGTGGGAAAAAAAGGACGTAAATTTTGTTTGGGTACAGCGTCGCACGACCGAGCAATTGTCCGTTAAATTTGCACAGTGCCGAATCGCAAAAAGTGGCCCAGACGTAAGACAGCAAAATCCTCTAGTGGTAAAGTGGTTAAAGTAAAATTGCTTATAGATTTTAAATCTGTTGTGGCTGCCTGCTACTTCCGCTAGTCAATTCTTTCCTGTAATGGCTGGGTAAAGAAATCCGATGTTGCACCCACAACTACTTTAAATAGCAATGTTTTTCTGATTTAATGATTTTTTTTATAAGGAATCTGATTGCAGTGCTGCTATTTCTATATTAATGTAATTGCAAAACATCTGGGGTGCCAAAGTTTGCCATCAGTGACCTAGGGTGAATGTGTGGGGTATTATGTATGCAAAGGCAACTCTGGAACAGACTATTTGCAACAACTGACCGACAACTGACAGTCTAATCAGGACAAAGAAAAAAGTAACATTTGAAATTATAAATAAAAAATAAAATTATGGTGATAAAAATAAAATTAATTACACATTATCAATTAAAAAAGAGCGCAAACAGAAATATTGAACACATACACTTCACAGTATATAAGCATTTTTGCAAGACTGCAAGGAAAAAAACAAGTAATTAACATTAAAGTGTATTATTTCAGTAAGAAAATTCAGATACATTTCATATATTCAAGGTACTCCATATTAAGCAGTTTAAGTAGAAGTAAGTAAAATTAAAAACCACATAAACCTACCCACAATGTGTGAAAATGTGTTATAAATCCCAACTCAGCATCAAATAAAATGTAAACGGAAAGCCGCCAACATACAGACATTATTATTAATCTAAAACCATACATCCTCAGTGTTCACAAACATATGTAAATCTACAATACACCATGTGTAATTTACGCTTAAAATAAAGTCTCAAAAAAGTTATTTTTATATTCAAAATATTAACGTAATAAAAAAGTCCACAAAAGTACTTGTGAAAACAAAAGATTCAAATTCTCCTGTGCTAGGATGCGAGCAAACTAATCCAGTCACCACCACCAGAAAAGATAGCCAAACTCCTTAACTGGTAATATGAGCCCTTTATCAAAAGGAGGTAAAAAGTGCATGTTGGTATCACCATTCCATGCTCCTTCCTGCTCCAGACCCGCTCAGATGTCTTTCCCAGGATTTAATGGACAACTCATAGGACCCACATGGACGGTATCCAGGGCATACATCTGACACCACAGGACCATGGGATTGCAGGTATTTAGCCACTCAAACCGGTACACCTCTTCTGGACTTTTTTGAGACTTTATTTCAAACATAAATTGCATGTGGTGTGTTGTAGATTTAAAGCGACATTACCTATGTGTGATGTTTTTGAGGATAGCACTTTACATGTATGGTTTTAGAATAAATCAAAATTATACTGAAAAACAACAGTGAAAAATAGTATAAACTGTTAGCTGTGTACATGTACAGTATCATCCAACATAGTGACATGTGTATAGGTGATCACTCAAATACTCATAACACGTGCGTAACCAATCAAATTAAAAAAACTGACACAAATAAAAATAAAAATTTAAATTGTGAAAAAGTCCAATTTGAAAAGTTAATAAACCACACTGAAGATAAATAATGATAAGTATAGATAGTCCGGTAAGACTCCAGTGACTTCAGAATGCAGAAAACACCAAAAAAGGTCCACCACCTCTGTGTTCCACACCCCTTTGCCAAGCCACTCACCCCCACTTAATGCCCTCCACTCTCATGGAATGGGCGAATGACACGGATATACCACCGTGGATGATCCATGTGCGCAGCTAACAGTTTATATTATTTTTCACTGTTGTTTATCAGTTATATTCATTTAAGTTGCAGCACTTTGATTTATTCACTTTCATCATCCACATTTATTTGCCCATATATTGATTTCACATTATACATTGATATTATTTGTGGAGTGATATTGCTTTTGAGCGCGAGAGCTCTCACTATTTAAATAAAATTATAGTATATAATTTCACAGAAAATAGGAATACATATTTTACTGACATCCTGCACAGTGTATAGGTACCTATACTAGGCCGCACATTTATGAGGAGAGACAGCATCCAGATTTAAATCAACAAAACAAAACAAAAGTGTATTTATTAAGATGAAAGAAGCCATCAAACTATTGTTGTGACTCAATGCATATTACTTAAAGCGAAGTTCCGGCCTATTTTGCAACTTTAGTGATTCCTGGAGTGCTCGCTATGCTGATCAACAATTAGGCATTTTCAATTTTTTTCGAAGGTCACTTACCTTATGTTCAGGGCATTTTTGTTTGTACTTCCTCCTTCCCCCCCCCCCTCTGTGGCCACGGCCACTGACATCACTCCTGCCTTTGCATTGCATTCTGGGAGCTGTTTGTCATCACTCCCAGGAGGCTGGAATCAGGAAGAACTCCCAGAACACTCCCTGGAATCAGGAACAAAGACACAGCAGATTACACTGTGGCTTCAGATGCCCACATCCAAGATGGCCGTGCTCAGACAGCGTTTTTAAAAGTAAGATTTTGACTAAAATCCAATACTGTACACCTTGTAAGTATGAGAACAGCGGTTCTGTAAAGGCGATGAATTAGTATTATAGGGGTATTTTTGTTTAAAAATGATATTTGAGGCCGGAAATCCGCTTTAAGTACTTTCAGAAAGACGCATTTTGAACAGGACACACATCAACTAACCTAAATAAATCTCAAGCTCTCATCTCGCCTTCCTATTGACAGCCATCTTGGACATGTGCAGACTGCTGTCTTTTACAAACTCTGTTTGCATCATCACTTGCCTGCTGCCTGGGTTTCGCTTAGTGGTGATGTTGCACACCTGACTATATATTTCACCTGTTGGCTTGCAGTCCTTTGCCCTTGTGTTTGTGCTCCAAGGTGCATCACTACTAGCAGTCTTCTGTTCTCCGTATTCCTCCGTGCATGACCTGGCTTGGCTGACACCTTTCCTGGCTGTCGATTCCGCATCGGCAGACGACCCGACATCGGCAGACGACCCGCCTCTGGACTCGACCCTGGCTTGGATGACTACCCACTTCTACACTCGATTCCGGCTTGGATGACTACCTACTCTGGACTTGACCCCGGCTGTTCCTGATCTCTCTCCTCACTCTAGCTGTGCGTTTTATTGTTGTTGCTAATAAACTGCTTTATTTTACTTGCATCTTCGTATGGTCTGGTTTACTGGCTCCCTGACAATAGATAAATAAAAGCATGTATTTACAGTATTTCACTGGAAAACAGCACCTCATGGGGTTGATTTACCTAAACTGGAGCACTCAAAATCTGGTGCAGCTGTGCATGGTAGCCAATCAGCTTCTAACTTCAGCTTGTTCAATTAAGCTTTGACAAAAAATTCTGAAAGCAGAGCTGCATCAAATGTTGCACTCTCCAGTTTTAGTAAATCAACCCCACATGTTGTAGTGCCTACATGCACACTAATAAATTGCTTGAACACCCACAATCCATTTTCTCATAAACAAATCAAATTATAGCATAGTATATTCATAAAAAAGACCCTGCAATATTGTTGTGCCTACATGTTCCATTTGGAACAGAATCCCCAACAACAATTGTAAAATCTAGAAATGAACATTAGAGTGTAATTTAAAAAACAGACCAAAATAATGTAAAGCCCACTGCACAGTATAAAATGACTTGTAAGAGGCTCCATTTTGATCAGGGCTTATCACCAGTCATTTTAAAAGCATGAAATAAACATTGGAGTGTAATTTCTTTGCAGAAAAATATCATTCAAAAGATTGTAGTGGCTGTGTGCGAAGTCCACAAATCAAAAATAAATTGCACGCTATGGGTTGCATTTTTAAAAATAGAGACCAGGCAGGATTTATGGTAAGATAAATATTACTGCTTACTGTACTAGCTATGGTCAGTCAACCAGACTTTCTAGGGGTCTGCTCCTCACTTTGAAGAGTGAATCATATGGTTTAAGGACATTTTTCTATTTGCAGATGCAGGACCTACTGGTCTTTAACAGTTGCATATCAGGCCCTGATTTTACAACCCTTACTCCCACAACCATTTTAGAATAGAGAATTCAACATTAAAGTGTCATTTGTTTACAGAGAAAACACCCCAAAAGATTGTATCACCTGCCATATAAAATTATTAGTGCTAAGTCCCAATCCTGAAAAAAATCTCCAACAGTCATGTTTTAAATGTACAACTCATCATTCGAGTGTATTGCTGCATTTAAGTGTGACTTGAGTCTACAAAGGTACTTATTTTATTTGTACTAGGCCTAAATTTAAACAGGAATACAAACAACCGTCTAGAACAATCTAGAAATCTACATTTAAGTGTCTTATTTCCTTAGAAATGCCCATAAAAGATTTTTTTTTGTCTAAATTTGCAGGATCAAATCATTTGCACTAGACCTCAGTATGAACAGAACCCCCAGCAGCCATTTTTATACTCTAAAAATTATTTATTCTCAGAAAAAAATTTATTGTAGTCCCCGAGTTCATTATAAAAAAAAAATGTGAACTAGGCCCAAATTCAAACACGCATTCAATTGCCAATCTTAACAGCCATTTTTCAACCTATATATCAACAATTAGGCCTCTTTAACATGGGCGCACTGCCCGACGGAGTCCGTTCTGCTCAGCGGGTGATCGATCCGCCGATCCCTGCTGAGCAGGCGGGTGACAGGTCCATCTCCACTCTGTGTGCAGGGACAGAGCTGTCAGATCCCCGATGTCCTCTATGGGGAGATCGGATGTCCATTCTCTTCCGATCCCATCTGGAATATAACACTGGAGTGTAGTTTATTCCCAGGCAAAAACAACACCAAAATATTGTAGCACCTACATTTACAGTATTAAATTATTTTTCAAGTCCCCAGTTTTAACAGTACATTGTAAAATCTAGAAATTAATATTTCTAGATTTTTTTATTTATAGCACAAAAAATAAAAATCGCAGAGGTGATCAAATACCAACAAAAAAAAGTTATATTTGTGGAGAAATAAGGACATCAGTTTTATTTAGGTACAACGTCACACGGCTGCACAATTGTCAGTTAAAGCAATGCAGTGCCGTTTCGCAGAAAATGGCCTGGTCAAGAAGGGGATAAAACCTTCCGGGGCTGAAGTGGTTAAAGTATCACTAAACTCACATCATAAAAAACTATCGTTAAATGCTGTATTACATGTGGCTCATACTCACTCAGTCACTATGAAATCAGTTTTCTGTATTCTGCAACAATCCTGGTTGATTCTGCTGTTCTCAATCTCCACCTTCTGTTCATGTCCCCAATTCAGCTAGGGATTTTGCAGCTGTAGTGGTTACTCCACTCTGCACATGCTCAGTTTTCAGTGATTTTCTTTGCTGCACATTTCCTCCCTATCACATCTATAAAGTCACACATGTGGGTGTGTATACACAGTGGAAAATGACAGCCCACTCTCTCCCGCCTCCTCAATGCTCACTAACCAGCTGAACACAATGGGGGGTGGGATATTATTTTTACTATGTATTCCAAGGTCTGTTGTTTTTTTTTAATTTCAGCAGCAGAGGATTCGAAGCTCCTCCTGCCTATGTTTCCCTGCAGACAGGTTGGGAAAGATCTGGGTTATGTGACAGTTGTATACCATTTGGGAAAAAGGTACTTTTTTTTTTGTTTTTTTTTTTTGTTTTTTTTTTAAGTAAATGATTACAGGGCCATCAGACACATACAAAAATAGAAGGGGCAATGTAAATTAAACAATGTGTGTTTAGTATCACTTTAAGTATGTGCACGATTTTTAAACAGTTTTACTAAACTGTAAACTACAACCCAATTTTGTAACCTAACTATATATATATATATATATATATATATATATATATATATATATATATATATATATACATATATATATATATATATATATATATATATATATATATATATATATGTGTGTGTGTGTGGCACAATTCCCAGCATAGCTGCTGGCTGTAGTTCCCCCTGGGTCACCGGGTGCAACAAAAGTACCTTTGAACATGTTTCTCCAAGTGTGAGCACTGAGACAAGAACCAGTCCAGTATCTTTGGGTTTTTAGGTTTATTTAGGAACTTGGATGGGAGAAGGGATGAGTGGGATACTCCTACAACTAAACTATACACAACCTGATGGGACTCTGAATAAATGCTTCTTGACACTGATTAGTGCTGGCTTGATGCTGGTTAACGCTGGCCGAATGCCGGTTAACGCTGACTTGATGCTGTAACTTCCCTTTTTACTACAGAAGTCCCTTTTAGCTCCCTGAGGTACACTCACCTAAGGGTAGCTACTTGTACACCTTTGCTGCACTGCTGAACGCTTCAGGGCCCACACTGGCGCCCCCTTTCACTTCCCTATCTTCAGGGCTTTGAACACTTGGCAACCCATTTAACTGCCAATACTACTGGTTAGCTGGCTCCTGGATCCCCTTGACCTTCTGGAGTGGTCCCCTTTTCTAGGCAGACCCCTGGGCAGATCTTGAGTACTCACGATACTGTTTTTCCTGAAGACTTTTGCCCAGCAGCTCCACTCAGTCAGCAACACTCTGGATCCATCTCTGCAGCACAGCTCAACCTCTGGTCCCCTTAGGCCGACTGCCTGGGCCACCTTCACTCTCTGGCAGGAGGAGAGACAGCCGTCACCTCCTCCTGGGACTGATGCTTCCGCCAAAAGACGCTCTGTCACATGCTCCCCACAGATTTATATCCAATCCCAGGGTGCATTGCAGTAAACCCCACCCACTGAGACAGTCATAAACCCTGGTGTGCCATTGGCTAGGTTTCCTCCACTGACCAACAAGATCCCTCATTGGACACAGTGGGGAGACTCCCCGGACTTAATAGACACACCTGGAAACATGTGACAGCTAGCTAACAATTCAGGCCCCCCTGATAAGCAGACAGGGATGCATTTTCCTAGGAGGGTGTTTATATATATATATATATATATATATATATATATATATATATATATAGTGTGTCTATTAAATAACGAGACTGATTAAATAACTCACCTTTATTTATATGTATTACAAATGTAATGTTTGTCCCCTTTAATGTATTCCCCATTTGCACTAATACATTGCTGCAGTCTTGTTTTCCACTGGTCAAAGGCATGGAGAAAATCAATTTCTGTCAGCTGTTTCAACACATCCTCCGTTTTCTTTCTCTCTACAGCATCAACTGACAAAACGTGTCCCTTTAAGCGCTGATTTAAATTTTAGGAAAAGATAAAAGTTGCATGGTGCTAAATCAAGCAAATATGGAGGATATTTAAGTGTAGTAATGTGCTTGTCGGTCAAAAACTGCTTCACAGAAAGTGCTGTGTGAGCAGGCACATTGTACTGGTGAAGAATGAAACCATTTTTCCACAGTTGCGGCCATTTTTTTCTAACTCTTTCTCTCGGCTTTATCAAAACGTCCTTATTATAATGCTGGTTAACTGTTTGCCTTCTAGAAACCATTCTTTCAAATTTACACCCTTGATATCAAAAAACACAATGAGCATGGCTTTGAATTTTGACTAGCTTTAAGGAGCTTTTTTCATTCTTGGTAAAGAAGGTGTTTTCCAACCAAACTTAGGATTTTTTTGGCACACTGCAGAAAACACAATCAAACTAAATGGCGACTCACAATCAACTGAACGTCATAGAGTGTTGCTGCTTGTCATGCAGGTTCAAACATGTTCAAGGTCACCACGCATGCAGTTATAACTGGATCTGACTGCTTTGTTTACTAGGTGGAATCACAGTCTTGTTATGTAATAGACATACCTCGTACACTGCTCAAAAAAATTAAAGGAACACTTTTAAAACACATCAGATCTCAATGGGGAAAAATATCATGCTGGATATCTATACTGATATGGACTGGGTAATGTGTTAGGAAGGAAAGAATGCCACATCGTTTGATGGAAATTAAAGTTATCAACCTACAGAGGGCTGAATTCAAAGACACCCTAAAAATCAAAGTAAAAAAATTATGCAGCAGGCTAGTCCATTTTGCTGAAATTTCAATACAGCAACTCAAAATGGTACTCAGTAGTTTGTATGGCCCCCATGTGCTTGTATGCATGCCTGACAATGTTGGGGCATGCTCCTAATGAGACGACAGATGTTGTCCTGGGGTATTTCCACCCCAGATCTGGACCAGGGCATCACTGAGCTACTGAACAGATTGAGGTGCAACCTGGCGTCGGTTCGGATGGACCGAAACATAATGTCCCAGACAGGGCCGGCCTTTGGGGTGTGCGAGCCGTGCGGCCGCACAGGGCGCCATGGGCAACAAGGGCGCCGTGCGGCCATCACAGCTCACAGAAGATCAGGTCATTCAGGCCGCACAGCGTTAACACAGGCCGCGGCCGACGCTTACCTCCCGCTGTGCGGCTGTGCCTCGGTCACCCTACTGATGCAGTGAGGCGAGCTGTGTATTACACACAGCTCAGCCTCCGCTCCGATCCTTCACGCTGACGATCTCTCCTCCCTCCCTGCACTGACGCCAGAGGAGAGATCATCAGCTCCTCCTCACCCCGCCCCTTCTCCTCCTCCTCCCGCCCCGCCCACACTCCCGGGGATGTGTGGGCGGGAAGTTTGAATAAAAAAAAAGCTGCAGAGACCAGACAAGGTAAGTGAGGACTCTCTCCTTTAAAAAATGTAAGGGGGGGCTTTTTGTGGGGAGCTCTGTGTGAGGGGGCTTTGTGATGTAAGGGGGGGCTCTCTGATGTGGGGGGCTCCATGGGGGGTCTGATGTAAGGGGGCTTTGTGTGGGGGTCTGTGATGTAAGGGGGGGCTCTCTGATGTGGGGGGCTCCATGGGGGGGTCTGATGTAAGGGGGCTTTGTGATGTAAGGGGGGGCTCTCTGATGTGGGGGGCTCCATGGGGGGTCTGATGTAAGGGGGCTTTGTGTGTGTGGGGTCTGTGATGTAAGGGGGGCTCTCTGATGTGGGGGGCTCTGATGTAAGGGGGCTTTGTGTGGGGGTCTGTGATGTAAGGGGGTCTCTCTGATGTGGGGGGCTCTGTGTGGGGGGGGGGCTCTGATGTAAGGGGGCTTTGTGTGGGGGGTCTGTGATGTGGGGGGCTCCACGGGGGGGAGTCTGATGTAAGGGGGCTTTGCGTGGGGGGTCTGTGATGTAAGGGGGGCTCTCTGATGTAAGGGGGCTTTGTGTGTGTAGGGGAGCTTTGTGTGGGGGTCTCTGATGTGAGGGGGGCTTTGTGTGTGTAGGGGTGCTTTGTGTGGGGGGTCTCTGATGTAAGGGGGCTCTGAGTGTGGGGTCTCTGATGTGAGGGGTCTCTGATGTGAGGGGGGCTTTGTGTGTGTGTAGGGGGTCTCTGATCTTAGGGGGGCTTTGTGTGGGGGTCTATGATGTGAGGTGGTCTCTGTGTAGGGGGGTCTTTGATGTGTGGGGGGGTCTCTGATGTAAGTGGGGCTTTGTGTGGAGGGGTCTCTGAAGTGAGGGGGGCTTTGTGTGGGGAGGGCTCTCTGATGTAGGGGGCCTCTAAATTAAGGGGGGCTTTGTGTGGGGGGTCTCTGATGTAAAGGGGGCTCTGTGTGGGGGGTCTCTGATGTAAAGGGGGCTCTGTGTGGGGGTCTCTGATGTAAGGGGGGCTAAGTTATAAGTGATCATAAAAAAGAAAAGTAAAATAAAGTGCAAAAAAGGTGCAAGAAAATACGCGCGGTGGGGGGGGGGGCGCCACAGGATTAGCTCACACAGGGCGCCTGAACACCTAAGGCCGGCCCTGGTCCCAGAGGTGTTCTATTGGATTTACGTCAGGCGTGCGTGGGGTCCATTCAATGGTATCAATTCCTTCATCCTCCAGGAAATGGCTGCATACTCTCGCCACATGAGGCTGGGCATTTTAATGCACCAGGATGAACCCAGGACCTACTGCACCAGCGTAGGGTATGACAATGGGTCCAAGAATTTTATCCCAAAACCTATTGGCAGTCAGGGTGCCATTGTCCAGCCTGTAGATGTCTGGGCTTCCTTCCATGGATATGCCTCCCCAGATCATCACTGACCCATCACCAAACCAGTCATGCTGAACGATGTTACAGGCAGCATAACGTTCTCCACGGCTTCTCTGGAACCTTTCACATTTGTCACATGTGCTAAGGGTGAACCTGCTCACATATGTGAAAAGCACAGGGCACCAGTGGTGGACCTGCAAATTCTGGTGTTTAATGGCAAATGCCAATCGAGCTCCAGAGTACCAGGCAGTGAGCATAGGGCCCACTAGAAGACATCAGGCAATCAGGCCACCCTCATAAAGTCTGGTTCTGATTGTTTGGTCAGAGACATTTACCCCAGTGGCCTGGAGGTCATTTTTTAGGGCTCTGGCAGTGCTCATCCTGTTCCTCCTTGCACAAAGGAGCAGATACTAGTCCTGCTGATGGGTTAACCACTTAAGCCCCAGCCCTATTTCGGACACTTTTTGTTTACAAGTTAAAACCAGTATTTTTTCCTAGAAAACTACTTAGAACCCCCAAACATTATATATATTTTTTTAGCAAAGACTCTGGAGAATAAAATGTCGGTCATTGCAAAAATTTTTTGTCACGCGGTATTTGCGCAGCGGTCTTTAAAACGCCATTTTTTTGGAAAAAATTAGAAAAATCACATTTCACTGCATTTAAAAAATACTAAACAGCCCATTTTTTTTGTATATTGTGAAAGATGATGTCATGCCGAGTAAATAGATACCCAACATGTTACGGTTTAAAATTGCGCCCCCCCCCCCCCCCCGTGGGATGGCGACAAACTACGGTCAATAGAGATCTCAATCTGCGACGCTTTAAATTTATTTAACGGTTACCAGTTTAGAGTTAGAGTGTAGCTCTTTTTTTTTTAATTATTGCCCACACTCTGGCGATCGCGGCAATACCTCACATGTGTGGTTTGAACAGCGATTTCATTCGCGGCTCGACTTGCGTATACACTTTTTTTGTGCGCGAGCTAACGGTGACGGGGGCGGCTAAATTTTTTTTTTTTTCCTATTTATTTTTTCTTTTTTTTTAACTTTATTACAGGTTTTTTGAACCACTTTACCACCGGAGGATTTTGCTGTCTTACGATCAGGCCACTTTTTGCGATTCGGCACTGTGTGACTTTAACTGACAATTGCGCGATCGTGCGACACCGTACCCAAACGAAATTTACGTCCTTTTTTTACCACAAATAGAGCTTTCTTTTGGTGGTATTTGATCACCTGTGCGATTTTTACTTTTTGCGCTATAAACAAAAAAAGAGCGTTTATTTTGAAAAAATAACAATATTTTTAACATTTTTTTATATGAAATTGCTCCCAAAAATATGTAAAAATCAAATTTTTTTTAAATTTTTGGCCAATTTGTTTTCTGCTACCTATGTTTGGTAAAAAAAATCACAATAAGCATATTTTGATTGGTTTGCGCAAACGTTATTGCGTTTACTAACTAAGGGAAAGATTTCTGTCATTTTTGGTGGGTTTTTTTAACAAGTAATGGCGGCGATCTGCGATTTTTTTTGCGGGACTGCGACATTGCGGTGGACAGATCTGACCCTTGACTGACATTTTTGACACTTTTGGGGGTACCAGTGACATTACTGCAGTAATCAGTGCTATATATATGCACTGTTACTGTAAAAATGACACTGGCAGGGAAGGGGTTAATTTTATTGGAGAGGGAGGGGTTAATGTATGCCTGGTGATTACTAACGTGTGGGGGGGGAGGTGACTGAGTGAGCCAGGGACAGATCGGATGTTCAGCTACGCTGAACACTCCGATCTGTCACTCCCTGTCACTTAGGAGATCCGCCCGCTCTGTTTACACAGGCGGGCGGATCTCCAAACTAGATTCCCCGACGAACGGGGAAGAGCGGCGGCGATCGCCGCCGCTCCTCCCCTGGCCTGACTCCCACTGTGAATGAAAACAGCGGGAGCGTGCCTCCGGCGGCGCGCGAGCACCGCCTACAGGGGAAGGAGTCCAGCGACGTAGGTCTACGTCGCTGGACGATAACGAGCCACTGTGCCGCAGTAGCAGCACAGTGGCCAGAGGTAAAGTGGTTAAAAAAAAAAACTGATCACTTTTATTGCTGTCACAAGCAATGTAAACATCCCTCGTGACACCAATATGTAGTGACAGGTACACTTTATGGAGGGATTGAGGGTCTAAAAGACCCTAGACCCCGCCACTACACTTCCCTGTATGCAAAACGCTGAAAACGGCATTTTTGCATACAGCCGTTTTTCAAATCTGCCGCCTTTTGCAGCACAGTAACCCGGAAGTGACGTCATGGACGCCGCCTCCGGGTTACGTCATTGGAGACCCGATCTATGCCGTTTCCGGCATTTTTCGGGACTCCATCCAGCCGGCGGACGTGCCGGCTGGGTGCTCGGGGCTCCCGGTGGGACGGGAGCCCCGAGCAAAGCCACGGAAGGCGTGGGAGGGGGGGACGTCCCCTCCCGCTCACCCGGGTAACGATCGAGCGGCTCCCGAGCTACATCGGTCATTACTGACGGAAAGCCGACCGTCGGCTTTAAACCACGGTACCGGGATGATGCCTCTAGCTAGAGGCATCATCCCGGTATAACCCCGCAAAGCTACCCGACGTACCGGTACGTTGATATGTGGTAAGTGGTTAAGAACCTTCTAAGGCCCTGTCCAGCTTTTCTAGAGTAACTGCCTGTCTCCCGGAATCTCCTCCATGCTCTTGAGACTGTGCTGGGAGACACAGCAAACCTTCTGGCAATGGCACAAATTGATGTGCCATCCTGGAAGAGTTTGATTGCCTGTGCAACCTCTACATGGTCCAGGTATCGCCTCATGCTACCAGTAGTGACACTGACCCTAGCCAAATGCAAAACTAGTGAAAAGCAGTCAGAAAAGTAGGGAAAAAATGTCAGTGGGCTTCACCTGTAAAACCATTCCTGTTTTAAAGGTTGTCTCGTTTTTGCCCATCTAGTGCACCTGTTGTTAATTTCCTTAATGCCAAAGCAGCAGAAAATTATTAATACCCCCCCCCCCTGCTACTTAACTGACCAGATCAATATCCCAGGAGTTTAATGGACTTGATGCTATACTCTGATTAAAAAGTGTTCCTTTAATTTTTTGAGCAGTTTATATAGATATATATATACACATATATGTATATATTTATGTATACAATATATATAGATATAGATATAAATAACCCCCCCCCCCAAAAAAAAAAAAAAAGCTGTGGGATATCTTCACAATCTGATCTTAGAATGTGCATAACACACTCTGTGACTCAATATACTATGGATGTTTTTAGCAATTACCACTAGTGTTGAACTGTCACTGATATAACTCTAAACAATCTCTCAAATCTGCTTCAACACTGTAAAGTGCGTCCGCGACTACACGTAAAAATAGAGAGATTTTCTTTCAGCTATCAGCACAGTTTCCAACTGTCCCTTTTAACACTCCCTATCTAAATATCTCCCTAATTTGCTAGACAGTTGTACAACACACTATGTATGTGTGTGAATATGTGACTATAAAAGTATGGAGGGAAGGGGTGAATAGGAAATTAATTGCTCCACCCTGCCTTCACAAGTAAGGCCCCTTTCACACTTGTGCGACTTGAAAGCCGCGCGATTTTGTTGTCGCGATTTTACCGCAATTTTGTTGCCGCGATTTTACCGCGATTTTGATGCAATTTTGACTGGACTTGAAGCAATGTCTATGTCTTTGGACCTCAAAACACATTAAAATCGGGCCAAAGTAGTGCAGGAACTACTTTGAAGTTGCTGCAATTTTAAGTTGCGCATATATGAATGGGTATCATTGGAAAACATGGCAAACGACATGTCGTGCAACTCTGATGACCAAAGTTGCATGACAAGTTGCACAAGTGTGAAAGGGGCCTTAGTGTAAACAAACCTAAGCAAACCTAACCAAAGGCATATATTGAAAAAATATCCCACACAGAATATGGGAAAATAGGTTATATGGTTAGTTTCCAAATAGGCTGGGAAGCAGTATATGTATTCTTTAAATTTATTTGTTATTCCTCAAGGAAAAATAATGTGCAAATACAAATAAATGCATGTGCTATAAATTACATAATCTATAAACAGTGCTGCAACATAAAACAGAAGACAAGACTGGACAAAACATATACACATAGATAGTGACAATCGGCTGGTGTTATTAAATATCTAGTATCTGGGGTGAAATAGTCACAGCTAATGCTGTATAGACAAATTTGTCTATTTGTCTATTTGTTTTGTCCAGTCTATGTAATTTATAGCACATGCATTTATTTGTATTTGCACATTATTTGTCCTTGAGGAATAACAAATACATTTAAAGAATACATATACTGCTTCCCAGCCTATTTGGAAACTAACCATATAACCTCTTTTCCCATATTCTGTGTGGGATAATTTTTCAAACTATGTATGTGTGTGACTGCATTTAAGAACATAGAGAAATATTTTTTTAAGTATTTAGCATTGTGCACCAACAGTACCTAAATTTCCCTGCCTTCTGTAAGCTTTCCCCAACGATCGCATATATGTTCCAACACACAAAGAATAAAGGCTCTTGGAAACCATTACTTTTTAGGGATAGGCCTAGCACATTAAGTGCAAGTAAGTTGGGAAAGGTTGCTTTGGCACCAAAAAAAAAGAAAATCCCATACGTTTAATGTTTTCCTGCATGGGAAACAGCTAGCATTTTGGGCAAACTCATGGGCAACCTGAACTTGAAGTGCATTCCTCACCTAAGGGTGATCAATGTAGATTGCAAAGATTTTAACAAACTTCATTATGGATTCCTACCTTTCTGCTCTGAAGTTTTTTGAATACTGATTCTGAATAGGAGTGACTAATTCATTCTAATCAGCTGGAGCACTTGTAGTTCTCTGATGGGAACGTTGCAGTGTCTCCATCCCTTTAGAATTTATTAGCCCCTATGCCCCTTTCACATATGCAGACCGTTCGTTTCATCAGTTCGGTCTAATTTTTTCAAAGAAAAAAAAAGGATGAAGTTTACATATAGTTTTCATCAGTTTGTCATCAATTTTTTTATCCATGTTTCATCCATTTTTACATCTCCTAGCTAGAGTCCTTAATCACTTTAAGACCGGAAGGATTTGCCCCTTTAATGACCAAGCCCTATTTTGCGATTCGGCACTGCGTTTTATTTAACGGACAATTACGTGATTGTGCGACGCTGTACCCAAATAAAATTTACATCCTTTTTTTTTCCCACAAATAGAGCTTTCTTTTGGTGGTATTTGATCACCTGTACAATTTTTATTTTTTGCGCTATAAACAAAAAAGCGACAATTTTGAAAAAAAAAAAACAATATTTTTCACATTTGTTCTATATGACTTTCTCAAAAAAAATTAAAAAATCAAAATTTTTTTACATTTTAGGCCAATTTGTTTTCTGCTACATATTTTTGGTAAAAAAAAATCACAATAAGCGTATTTTTATTGGTTTGCGCCAAAAGTTATCGCGTCTACTAACTACAGGAAAGATTTATGTCAATTTTAATGTTTTTTTTTTTTACTAGTAATGGCGGCGATCTACGATTTTTTGCAGGACTGCGACATTGCGGTGGACAGATCAGGCCCTTGACTGACATTTTTGACACTTTTGGGGGTACCAGTGACATTACTACAGTAATCAGTGCTAAAGATATATGCACCGTTACTGTAATAATGCCATTGGCAGGGAAGGGGTTAACAGTATAGGTGATCAAGGGTTTAAATGTGACCCTAGGGGAGTGATTCTAACTGTATGGGGGTTGGACTTGTGAAATGATCACAGAGACATGTGATCCTATATAGCAGGATCATATGAGCTCTGTGATCATTACAGGAAGAAGGACAGTCGGCTGTGTTTACAACAGCCGACTGTCCTTCTCTCTCAGCGGGGAGCGATCGAGAGTGTCAGGCGGCAATCGGAAGCCGTCTGACACTTGCATTGGCTTCCCCGCCGCTTGCCCCCAGCTCCTCCCAGGCGAGGGACATACCCCTACATCGCTTTGCCTGTACGAGCCAGCTTGCCACCGTAAATATAATGTAAGCTGTTGGCAAC
This sequence comes from Pelophylax lessonae, assembly GCF_965119305.1. Taxonomy (NCBI): domain Eukaryota; kingdom Metazoa; phylum Chordata; class Amphibia; order Anura; family Ranidae; genus Pelophylax; species Pelophylax lessonae. The sequence continues at coordinate 178,376,927 of NC_138769.1, read as the reverse complement.
TGGTTAATCACTTGACTCCCAGAACCATTTTATAATGCAGAAATGGACCATTTGTCCGTTTACATATGTTTTTCATCCAATCCGTTTTTTTTTAACAGAAGAAAAATAGGGCTATGATCCAAAAAACGGATGCTGATGGAAGTGGATGTAAACGGATGTAAATGGATGACATCCATTTACATCTGTTATTCCATAGAGATGCATTGATGTTTGTTTTTCATCTGTCAACGGATGGATGAAAAACTGACTAACGGTCCATATGTGTGAAAGGGGTTTTAGGGAGCAACTCACCAAAAATTATTTTTTGTTGCAGAGGATGCCTAAAACCTGACTTGTATCTTCGTGCAGAGTTACTTACACAAGCATGAAATTAAAGTACATTTCTGGAGGTGTTCTATACACCAACTCTGTACGGAATGCCTCAAGGAGAGAGAGACTTTATAAAAATTACAATGGCTGAAGTTTGAAAAACAAAGGTTAAAACATTTTAAACCACAATGGGCTTTGTTCACGAAGCGGTATCTACCACTTTAAGAAATGCTGTAAAATACTACATTGTGTTTTTAAGAAAAAAAAATGTTCCCTTTGCTAAAAAAATGCTTCTAAAACACCGCAAGCAGTATTTTTCTTTCAATGGTTTTGTCAAAATATTTATACTGCTCTGATATAACAGTGTCTATTTATGTAAATAAGCAAAGATCTGTAAGTTAGGAGAATCTCAACTTATTTTCACAAATCAATATGTAACGAGTTATTTTTAATCGATTAATTTGTTTTTAAAAGCATATACCAATCTTAGTGAATACAATCTACAGTAGGGACTATAAGTATATTTATTCACAAGACATGTATTCACAAACAATGGTTAGACTTGAGGTGATACAAAGAGATAACTTTTACATAAAATACAAACTTAAAACGATAAATGCAATGTGATATGTAGCTCAATGATAAAATTAAAAAGAAAGCAAGATTACGTTTTCCCCAGGTATAGTAGAAACCATAGATAAGTGTTCTATATAATCAGACCACAATTGTCTGCGAATTGCGCAGTCAACAGTCACTCCGCTGCAGTTGGAGTGATAACAGGCTATGCAAAACGGGAGACTAAATCACTAATATTGCGCTGAAATTTGATATTATTAAAAATGTATAAAAACAAAAATCAGTTTTTAGAGAAAAATCTAATATGGTTCATACGGCTGGGACTGTAATCTCGTTACCCTTAAATATGAAATATAAAACATATAAGGAAGGAAATAAACAACATCAAATAATAATCAAATAAACAGCAAGGTATATTTACCACACTTAAGAAGGTTGCTAGCTTAAAATGGTCGTTACCAGAGTCCTTAAGATGGCTGCCTTCCCAAAATGGTGGCCAGTTAGGGAGGAGTTTCGTCTGGCGTCCTTCAAAGTTTCAGATAAATGATGGAGCAAGATGGAGAATGTATAGATGAGTATATGTATGGATGTAAGTAGCATGTGTGTTGCAAGTGTAATGAATGTTGTTATAATGTGTGTGTGCCCTATTACATCTGGGTTTCCCTTTTTATATTGTATCGAACTAAAGGACAGTAAAATTACCATAATCCGAACCAGAAGGAGGAACTTTATCCACTTTGGTTGGGATTACTTATCCATTAACTGGTGAGGTCATTGGGCGACACCTCTACTAGTCATCCAGTATATTGGATATTAGAATTAAATGATAAGTTCTTCATTTAAGAATAATCATAAAAACAACATAAGAATGTATCCATACTCTCATGGTATATACATGTCCATCTAATATCTCCATCATGTATCTAGATAAGGATTGAACCTGGTAACGCCATTTAATAAGGATATATTATTAATACGATTTATTTATAGATTGGAAATGACTGATTTACCCAGAGACTACATTTAGTAGCAGTCACCAAAAGGGGCAGTATTGTATTACTCTTAGATTCAGTATATAGCATATAATAGCACTATTATTATACTGATAACCTTACCACCTCTTGCTTCGGCAAAAGTAATTAAATCACTTGGCCATGTCATATGCTGTCAGACTCTTAGGCTAGATTGGAAGATTTATGGGGGCCAAATAAACTTAACAAGACCTACTCAAATGTTTCTAAAATGAATTAATTAGCTTCACCTATATGAAACCAAAATGTGGTATACAAAGCATTGTATGTATACGTATGTTACACACACGCATAATTTAGGAGGAGGAGGTGGTCTACCTGTCCTCTCTGTACCTCAGCCACAGTCGTCTGTGGCTGAGGTACATTGATGACGTGCTGATCGTCTGGGAGGGTACAGATAGCCAACTGTCCTCCTTTATGGATCTCAATTCTAATAATAGAAACAATAAATTAACATACTCTTTTCACCATCAGAAATGACCGTTCCTGGACCTTCAGATTGAGACATCTGAGGGCAAAATCTCCACGAAAATCTACCATGAGGCGACAGCAACTAATACCTTTTTGCAGGCTACCAGTCACCATTCTCATTTTCTTATTCAGGGAATTCCAGTGGGACAATTTCTTCGAATAAAACGTAACTGCACATTAGAGAAAGATTTCCAGAATTAAGCAGAGGATATGTACTGTAGGTTTAGAGAGAGGGGCTATTCCCACAGGTGCATTAGAAAGACTAAAAAAGAGCAATTGAAAGCAAACGACAGGATCTTTTACAACCCAAAAAACAGTCTAATGTGGTACCAATAAAGAATAATCCCACTAGGATAAATACCCGCTATGGGTCACAATGGAATCAGGTCAAATCAATCCTAAACCAACATTGGCATATACTTACCAGATCTCCAGTGTTGGCAGAGATTGTGGGGACTCCTCCTCTTTTGACAGCTCACCGTTCCAAAAATCTAGGGGACAGCCTTACTCACTCACAGAATATCGAAGAACAACTAAAAATACTTGGTAAACAGATCTCCCAACCCTACAGGGTATGTACCCCTGTGGAGGTTGTTCGATTTTTAAGTATAACAGGTTTAAGATTCAACATTTTATCAACTGCTCCATCACTCGAGTTATCTATATGCGCACCTGTCCTTGTGGTCAATCTTTTGTGGGCAAAACGAAAAGGCAGTTGAAAGTCCGGATTAGTGAAAATGTCCAGAGTATTAGAAAAAAGGATGATGAATGTCCACTTTGATAGGATCCTCATTCAAAAGGAAAAAATGTGGATATATCGACTAGGTACTTTGTAACCCCATGGGTTAAATACCGAGTGCAATCTATCTGCCTTTTTGGAACAATAAACCCTGACATCTTTCTTATAATTACAATTATCACCAAATGGACCCAATCAGACAATATTCCTGCTGTCTATGAGGTTCAAATTGATTGTAAAATCTGTAGGTCCCTTTTTCTTGACCACTGATTAGAAGTTTAGAGCGGGCAGTTTTCACCAGTACTCGGAGTCATTTTTTTCACAGTGTTGATTGACTCCAGTGGTGGGGTGTATGGGTTAGTTAGCGGTGAGAATTAATGGCTCAGGTGTGCAGAGGCTGCATAAGACACCTCTTCCCAGCCCCTCCCAGCTCTGAAGATGCACCTGTGGCAAGTAAAATGTGACAGCATTACGTCATCACGTCTGTGATGCTTTGACACGATCAGATCAGCCCTCCATCTGTTGATAATTGGCTATCTGTGAAGGAGTGTGGAAGCGGTAACAGATGCGCATTAGTGTGCGGCCCCTTTGACCAACTTAGTGCTTTCAACAAACCTATTGGGAAGTGGCGAGATTGTTGCCAACAGTTTTCAGCTGCACCCCCACTTCCTTCTCACACCCATAAAGCATCTCTTACATCTCTATACTTGCACACCACCCATACCCACAATCATCCACTACTCACCTGCTCTAGGTTATCCCGTGTGCTGCTTTACACTGAGCAGAAGACTCGCATCGCCCACATAGCACAGAACTCTATGCTATCTGTCGAGGAATTGATTTACCTCCGTGCAGCCTGTAAGTGATTGGATCAGCTATTTACTCCAAACACCCATCTGATTATACTACTAAATGTGTATGGCTGCGGTTTTTTTCGAATTGACTTTCCCCTGCCTTTTTAAGCAGATTTGCTGCTGTGGACTGTGAGATTACTGTCTGTTTCCAAACACCGAACTGCCTCAATCAGTACTCATTATGTCAACTCAAATGTAGGTGTATGGATGGAATCGTGTCTGGTGCAGCTGTCTGTTTGTGGTGACAACGTTGTCATTTTTTATCTATGGTGGAGGTGGAGGTGGTTTTCTTTAATATTTGCATCTTTCAATAAAATTTATTTTGTATTTTCAAACCGTTTTTTTCCTCTATGATGAAACTCTTGAGGACTTTTTTCTCTTTATCTGCATGCCGTGTGTAGTGTAGAGGTTAATGCTCCCTGTTTACATCAATATTAATTAGTGACGGTTAACTTGTACTAGGGACTAATTGGAATATTATATTCCATCCCTAGGTTTATATCGAGGTGTAGCTTGAACTTTTTAGTGTACTCTGTTAATATATACAAGTCTGGGCTATGGCTGGGCCACTCAGTTTCTTAAATTCTTCTTTGCAGGACCTCTCAAGCTCCATCAGGTTGGATGGGGAGAGTCCTGCACAGCCATTTTCAGATCTCTCCAGAGATGTTAAATCTGGTTCAAGTCTGGGCTCTGACTGGGCCACTCAAGGACATTAACAGAGTTGTCCCATAGCCACTCCTTTGTTATCTTGGCTGTGTGCTTAGGGCCATTGTCCTGTTTGAAGATGAACCTTTGCCCCAGTCTGAGGTCCAGAGCGCTCTGGAGAAGGTTTTCACCAAGGATGTCTCTATACATTGATTTATTCATCTTTACCTTGATCCTGACTAGTCTCCCAGTTCCTTCCACTAAAACGCATCCCCACAGCAAGATGCTGCCACCACCATGCTTCACTGTAGGGATGGTATTGGCCAGGTAATGAGTGGTGCCTTGTTTCCTCCAGACATGACGCTTGCCATTCAGGCCAAAAAGTTAATTTGTTTCATCAGACCAGATTATGTTGTTTCTCATGGTCTCAGAGTCCTTCATGTGCCTTTTGGCAAACTCCAGGTGGGCTGTCATGTGCCTTTTACTGAAGAGTGGCTACTGTCTGGCCACTCTACCATACAGGCCTGATTGCCGGAGTGCTGCAGAGATGGTTGTTCTTTTGGAAAGTTCTCACCTCGCTACAGAGAAAAGCTGGAACTCTGTCAGAGTGACCATCCTCGGTCACCTCCCTGACTAAGGCCCTTCTCCCCCAATTGCTCAGTTTGGCCGGGCAGCCCGCTCTAGGAAGAGTCCTGGTGGTTCCAAACATCTTCCATTTATGGATGATGCAGGCCACTGTGCTCATAGGGACCTTTATTGTTGCAGAAATGTTTCTGTACTCTTCCTCAGATCTGTGCTTCAATACAATCCTGTCTCGGAGGCCTACAATTCCTTGGACTTTGTGGCTTAGTTTGTGATCTGACATACACTGTTAACTGTGGGACATAATATAGACAGGTGAGTGCCTTTCCAAATCTTGTCCAATAAACTGTATTTACCACAGGTGGACTCCAATCAAGTTGTAGAAACATCTCAAGGATGATCAGTGGAAACAAGATGCACCTGAGTTTAATGTTGAGTGTCATGGCAAAGGCTGTGAATACTTCGGTACTTGTGAGTTTTTTATTTTCCAAAAATTTGCAAAGATTCCAAACAAACATCTTTTACGTTGTCATTGTGGGGTATTGTTTGTAGAATTTTGAGGAAAATATTAAATTTAATCTATCTTTGAATAAGGCTGTTTTGGCATTCATTCTCATATTGAGAATGGTGGATTCGGAAAAATGTACCTTGTTATACGATATAGCACTGAATTCCAAGCAGATTTTGTGAGTTTATGTAAGGGACATGTCAGGATTGGATAAATAGGTATTACGTCATCCATAAATACATTTATGACATGTGGTCTAACATGTGTAGCACCCTACTAGGTAGTATCATATACCCCCATTGTACCCTGTCGAACGCCTTTTCTGCATCAATAGATAACAGCAGAGAAGGCATTCGAGATTGTTCATTGTAGTGTACAAGGTTAATTATCCATCCAGTCGCATCCGGCGCCTGTCTGCCTTTAACACACCCCATCTGATCAGGTTGCCCTAAGGATGGGATAATATGTAGAAGTCATGTAACTATAAATTTGGCATATACCTTTATGTCAGGGTTCAATAGCGAAATGGGTCAGAAATTAGACCAAGGTTACCGCATCCTTTCCCGGTTTAGGGAGTGCAACAATGTGAAACCACAGCATCTCTTGTGGGAAGGAGTTTGTGCTGCAATGAAGGTTCTCGCAATGTAAGGGGCCAGAGTATTACCAATAGCTTTTAATATTCATTAGTAAGACCACCAGGGCCCAGAGACTTGTTTGAGGGCAGGGATTTTACCACACTGATAATTTCCTATGCAATGAAGGGGCATTAAGAGACTCCAGCTGGCTAGGGCTTAACAAGGGTAGATTTAAATGGGACAAGGAGGCTGTAATGTCTGAATCCGATGGTTGAGGCCTAGAAGAATCCTCTTTTAAGTTATGGAGGGAACTCTAAAATTCTGCAAAAGTATCAGCTATAAGTTGGGACATATAGAATGTTTGACTGGTGACAGGATGTTTAATTTGAGAAATTTTGTGTATGATGCATTGGGCCTTCAGCCAGTTTGCTAAAAATGTAACTGCCTTGTTCTTATCAACATAGTATCCGTGTTTTAAGAAACCTCATATACTTATCATGCTCAGTTTTTGAAAGTTTGCGTAGTTCTTTTCGCAGCTTGAGCAGGGAAGTAGAGTCTTCTTTAGTGGGTTTAGATTTATTTTGGAGTTCTAATTTGTGGATGGACTCTAGGAAGCTGGAGTATCACAAATTAAGTTCACGTTTGGCTTGGGCACTGAGTTTCAATATGATGCCCCTTATAAATGCCTTATGGGCTTTCCAAAGGGTAAAGACATTTTTTTTTTCAGCAGTATCATTTGCAGTGAAATACTCCCTAGGATGCTGAGAGATCAATGCATTGCTGCTAGGATCCTGACAAATCCTGTTATTACATCTCCACACTTAACCGAGGGGCTAGTATCCTTCTCCACCAGAGATATATAAATAGCAGCATGGTAAGACCACATGATAGCTGATATGGTGGAGGAGGATACTTGCTGAAGTATCCACTTGTTGGTAAGAAAAAAAATCAATAAGAGAGTAGGATTGATGCCACAGGGAGAAAAAGGTAGAGTCCTTTTCATCAGCATGCAGGCAGCGCCATACATCATATAGATCCTCTTCCTGCAGCAGTCTCTGTAGGCATGGGAGACCCCTCCATGGGGGTGAAGATAAGTCTAAATGGGGTCCACTTTGAGGTTAAAATCACCAGGAGGTTGACCCGTCTAACCTTGGTGATCTGCTTAAACACTTTCCTCAGAAAACAGAGTTGCTTAGTATTAGGGGTATAGAGTGACACCAAAGTGTATGGCCGGTTGTTTATGTCTCAGGTTATAATTATATAGAGGCACCGTGGATCAATTATAGATGAATGCAGAGAGAAGGATACCGTATTCCTGACTGCTAGCAGTACTCCCTTCTCCGCTAGCAGTACTCCCTTTTACTTGGAACTTTATGTGGTAGAAAAAATAAGGGCATAATCCTTGTGTCTGCACTTCGGAATGGCATTTGATTGGAAATGTGTCCCCTGGACTAGCAGTTCAATATGTCTGCCTGAAGGGCACGTGCTTCGCTCCACAGCGAGTGCCTCTTAGCTGGATGGTTGAGGCCCCTGGCGTTAATAGAAACTAGCTTGATTTTCATCAGATTGGTATGTGTAGTGTAAGTTGCCGCAACTTACATGAAAGGAATTTTCCGCATATAGTCAATTGTGGCCGATACAAATAAACTGAGATGCACTGTGGTTGTGGGTGGGCAAGGACCTTGAGAGTATCTCTGGAGGTAAAAGCAGCTGATACTGTAGATGCAAGGCTAAAGAGGAAATAAAGGAAAAAAGTCAAAACAAGTAACCTAGACAGGTTTTTCCCAGAAAAAGGCAGTGCGACTATATGAACTGAAACAGAACAACTGAAAAGCATAAAAAGGGTTCCAGTGGAATTAAGCGCAGTTGGACTGCAACATCTGCAGGGGGAACACACATTTGGGTTCATGTTGAGCTTGGGAATTCCAGTACCCGGAAATCTCCCTATGGTGTATGCAGATGTGAAATAGATGTCACATTCTGGGGCCTTTCGTTTGGCGCGATCTGTGGGATACCACTTGCTATTCTTCAGATAAAGGTGGCACTGAGGGTGTAGCAGCGGTCGAAGGAGATTGATCTGGAAGAATTTTCCACTCAAAAAAGCAGTCAGAGACCCTCCTCTAGAGTAGTAACATTTGTGGTAGAACCTTCCCTGGTAATTTGTAGCTTGGCGGGATACATCCATTGGTAGTTCAGTGAATGGTTTGCGAAGAGCCTTATGGTATCCAGGTTTTTGCCGCATTGTATGCATACAGAGGTCCAGAAGAATCTGCAATCCTGTAGCTTGTTCTGGGAGGTGATCTTATTTTCAAAAGTCTTCCAGCAACCTCTCCTTTACTTGGAAGAAGTGAACTCGGAGTAAAACGTTGCGTGGCACATTGGCTGAAAGAAAGTGGGACTTCAGGATTCAATAGACTCTGTCGATGGTAAGGTCTGCAGATGGTAAGGATGAAAAGACAGCCTAAAACAGATTCCACACAAAATAAGTCAGGTGAGATGAAAGGACTACTTCAGCGGATGCCGCTGATTTTTAAATTGTTGCAGCGAGATCTGTCTTCCAAATCTGCGATTTTGTATTTTAACCAGGCTATTTCTTCTTTCTGAGCCTCATGAGCGTCAACTATAGTGTTAAACATAGTAGTAATTTCTCCCATTTAGTTTCCAACATGGTCTAGCCTGGTACCCAGAAGTTGAACTTCAGCAGAGACCTTGTGAAAATATGAAGTCTGCTTGCAAAAAGGATCTTAGGGAAAGCAGCATGTGTTTCAGGGTAGTATCTGACATAGGCTGGTCAGAGGTAGGGAGTGGTCGTGTTTCTGGAAGAGCTTCTTGCTTACCCCCTTCATGCAGAGATCCTCTCCCTCTGATGCATCTGGCTCCCTTCTCTGCCTGGATTTGCGTGGACTTCTGGTGGAAGGGGTTGATGAGCCTAAGCCAGCTGTGCCATACAGGTCTCTCTCTCCTTCTGCAGGCTCCAATATCAGGCGAGCAGCCGCTAGAGAGCCGGCCACGGCAGTCAAGGAACGGGTCCGGCTGCCATTTTGGCAGAAACCTTTCTCTAAGACCAGGAAGAAACCCAATAGTTTCTTCAGTGGTGGGATATCCCTGTGTTGGCATGGCATCCCTGGTGTAAGGCGGGCTAGCGTAGTTGCTCAGGAGGTCGAGGAAGGCAGATGGGGACCCAGTCCAGCTGTAGATTCATAGTGAGTGGCGGAGCTGGTGGATTATGCGGCCATTTTCAGCGGCACTTGCCCCCCGTGCAGTATTTTCCAAAAATATGCGGTATTTATCTTATGAAACCATGCGGTATTTTATCTCATGTCATATCCAGTGGAATGAATACAGTAGAAAAGAATTAGATCCCCTGTCTGTTTTTATTGCTAATGAAGAGGTTTAAACTGTAGAAATTTGCCAACTCATCAAAATCTCTGTGCAGGGTGAGGCATATGGCCCATACACTTGATCCGAAAATCAATGAAAAATACCACTTTTGAATCGATCTTTTGATAATCTGATCATTAGTACAGAGCTTTCATACAGGACAGTTCATTCCTTATTATCCAATCGGACAAGCACAAAAAATGATCTCGTACGATACCAGATTGTATGATTTTCATTTAATCAGTACAGTTGTCATTCAAAAATACAATACAAATACACTACAACACATTATATCACTTCCGATTTTTTATTCTGTTGTATGAGAATTTTCGTAACTTTAGTAAACTCTTTATTTTTGATATGCGACTAGCATGCAAAGAAAAATGGAGGATCTGTCGTCTGGTTTTCTGATCGTGTGTACGGGCCCTTAGAGTGTATCTGTTACACTACAGGCTTCCTACAGGCAATGCTTCACGCTTGATTACTATATAGATCTGGAAGAAATGCACTAAGCACAAGAATTAATACACATACCAGTTATATTTAGACAATATATGCATATCCTGTAAAGCACCTTTAATTGATGATTGGAACATGACATTATCCTGTTAATGATGCCATTACATCCATGCTATTCTTAATTTACCTAGTAAGTTCTATAAAGCGCTCTACTGAATTAGTAAGGGGTGCAAAGGACTGTTTTTTCATTTTCACTTCACTGACTAGCTAGCCACAACTATACAACCTTGAGAAAATAAAATCGCAGAGCTGAAGTTGATGGCTCACCAGCTGAGATAATTTTATCTGATCCACTCATCACTAATTATCATTCATGATCAATTAAATCCTAAAGGTTTTCTGTTATATCCAGGTGCAAATTAGGCAAGGATTAGTCCAAGCAAAATAAAAAATTGTTAGTCATCTTAATACACTTCAAACTGACAAAATTACAATATCAGTATATTTAATATGTTTATACAAGACTACTTGGTACATGTTAACAGTATCCATAGTGCATAAACCTATATCTAGTTTCTTGATATTACTTTGTGCCCTTGTTACGTGTATACATTTAATGAGGGCATAGAATTAAGTTTAAGTTGATCTGATCTGTCTAATGGTGAAAAAAGCTGTTAAAAAGCTGTTAAGCAGCTGACAAAGTATATCTATCTATCTATATATACTGTGTATATATATATATATATATATATATATATATATATATATATATATATATATATATATATATTTACACAGGGTATTGTATATAATAAGGTTAGCTTTCAGCAGTGTAAATAATAATATATATGGATTTAACAGTGATATCACTACCTAATAACATCATCCATAGCATGCAATTAAAGTTTAAGCAGCCAAAGCATTATTAGACTAGGTGAGCTGACTCTTGTACTGTTTCAACCCCACAGCAGCTTTCCCAGATTTGGAAATAGTCCAACAAATGTGAAATGTGAACTGAGTACTGTATCCGTGGGTGTTATTTTGTTGAGGATAAAGAAGTATTGTGTAGAAATTTATAGCTAATATTGACCTAACCACATATATGTTTTGGATCCTGTGACTTTTCTAGGATTTGTAGTGTTAATTAGTAAACAAAAATAGATTGTTCTGCTCATTAGCTTCCTGCCGAGCTGGAAACATTCATGCATTTTATTGTTTTAATAAATAAACAGATGACATGTGAAGTACTCACACACTACACAGGTTAAGATGGAAAATAAAAAATCAGTGGAAATTGGAATTTACGTAGGAAAATTATTGTTATGTAGCAGCATTTGCCATTTGGTAGACTGGAGTTTGAAGGGCTTGTGTTAACATAAAGAAAGAAAAATTCAGCCTGGAATTTTTGAGCCAAATGCAGCCCCTTAAAACCACATTTTGGTCTTCGCCCATTTTAAAATGTATGCATAGGCGTTTGGGATAAAATGAAGAAGGGGTTAAAACAGATGTTTGGGTTGATTTTCCTTCACTTCTTCACCTGCAACAGGAAGTTAGATGAATTTTCCCAAAGTGAGAGTGATTTTATAGACAGTTATCCCCCAAACAGGTGTCCCTAATGGAAGATTTCCCTTCACCACTTATACAACCCTACAATTTCTGATTTCCATTCACTGTCTGTCTCCAATCACGTTGTTCGCCAGAACAAAGGGATAAATCTCCCCCTATGAAGACTTATCAATAACAACTTGAAAGAGGATCTAACCTTTACCCACTATATCCAAAACTAAAATATATATATATAAATATATATATATATATATATTTTTTTTTTTTTTACATACACTTTAAATTAGTTGAGTCAGAGACTATTCTACAAACTCAAAAAGCATACACTAATAAATTGCAGAATTTTGTAGTTGAATACTTTAAAAATATTTTCTACCATTGATATAATATTAGTGGTATTAATTATTAGCTATTAGTAGTTTTACTATGTAAGTCAACAAAGTGCTTTAGTAATTTTTTTTTTAATTTAGATGGGTAATACCCAATCCCAGATTTCATATGACCTCTCAAAGAGTTTTGCTTATTCGATTCCTTTGTTTCATTTGAGTTTGACAAGCCTATTATATCGCTTTCCTGATTCATATAAAGAATGTGTTTTTGTTGCTTTTTTTGTCTAAGATATTTCACATTACTTTTTGTCCTTGTGACACCATCATACCAGGACAAGACACAAGGGGGTGATACCAATGGCAAGAAAGGCAGAATTAAAAGCCTTCACATAGAAAGTCCTCCAGAAAAAAACTGTAAATATCAACGAACCAGTCTCTTTGATGAATGACAACTGAAGAAATGTGCCGATAATGTCTCTTCCAAGTGCTGCATGCAACCCCAGCGTGCTCAAACCAAAAATGGATGGCTACTTACCGGAGACACACAGTCTCAAGGCCTTAGGAAATATTCCACAGCAAGGTCTCGTATGGTATCACTCATCCCGACAGACAAAAAGTCCCTATAGATCCAGCTATCAGCCGATCATGGAAAGATACTTGACCATGGGGGCTAGATGGACCATGCCCCTGCCCCAACACTCTAGAGATCCCGGCTCAGTGATGAAAAGAAGAAGCTAATAATGCATTATCTTCTTACTGTCTTCATGATGCAGAGTTTATACACAGCTGTTCCTTAAATCAAAGAGCAGCACATACAAGCATAGCAAGCTCCCAGTACTTACCTTTGCTTTCTTTTCCACTATTGTGGTTTTATTTTATCACATTTGTGCATGCTTTTTTATCACTTCAGGAAAGTTTTTTATGAAGCATATATATGAGTACATGTCACATGTTGTTCACATTTTATATTGCGATATTTTTAACATTGTTAATTATTCTTTGTCACTATTTTTCATTCTGTTACATATTTGGTCCATGTAGCGCACTAGTTTTCTTTCCTATTAACATTTACTTATCTCCCAGTGTTCGGGGAGCCCAAGATGCTGACTTCTACCACATAAGCTAGCGCATAATTTACACTTATACTAGAATTAAAAGCCTAACAGAGGTTCCACGCCTTCTTTAGGACCTGTGTCAACAGGGTTTGACTTTGCAGATTAGCAATTGCAGCTTATTTTCAGGTACACTCCTCTTGTATTTGAGATCAGTTTGGGACACTTCTGATATCACTCTCAGTTCTTTGACAGGTACATTTTAATCTGCAATAGACCTCCTTCTGGCCTGCTGCATTATCTGCTTCGAGCATCGACTTGTATCAGTAGTTAAACAGTCCTGTCCCTTACGCCATCCAAAACAAAAAAGATTTTAGCACAGTCAAACTTTATTTCAGATGTTCAAAAAACAACAGGGACATGGAAAGTTTCCTCACCTATAGCAACCAATTAAATGTTAGCTAACTGAAGCCAAGTCAGTGAAAAGTTTCTGTCAGTTAGTGCAAGACAGTCTCTATCCACATTACAGGTTTTCTAATGTATTTCTCTTCTTGCCAGGATCCTACTTTTAAATTTGCTATGTGCAGGATGCACCTTCAATAAATTATACTTTCAATATTCATAAAATAGACATAAGTTATTCATACTTCACTTTACATAGTTCTTTTTGAACTCTTGAATTATTGCCAGCTTTGTCAGCAATAATGCCCTTAGTTTTTTGGTGCCTTGATATGAAAAGCTACTAAGGGGCAACAAATTATATTCAAGCTATGTGTTCCAATAGGATTTAAACAAGCTTGCCATGATGATTACAAATTAATATTCCGTAAATTTTAGTTAACCCCCAATTTTAAACATGGGCGCTAAACCAGGGGCTACTGTAATTTCCCAATGTAAAGTATAACTTTTTTAAATTTATTAATCCTAAAACCAGAATTTTTAATACTCACCTGGAATCCCAAACTGACTCCCCTCCCCCCCAACAGTTATTATTTTCTATCAATAGATGTTGAATGGGTTGAATGACAGCAAGGATTCAGACCATTATGGACCTTCATCCTGGGGTACTACTGCACAGAATGCTAATCACACCTTAGTAAATTAGATCCATTCAGTGCAGAAGGGAGAATTGGAACACTGGAGGAGAAGGTATGACTCCACCAGACTGTCAAGAAGACCCTAAAAAGGTATTTAAGGATAAGGATATGTTTTTATTGTCATTCCAAAAACATGTTATACGTGAAAGGAATGAAAAAAAGGTACTCAGGTCCCAGTAATAAAACCATGACCAACTTATAAGAAAAGAAAACAGAAAAAAAATATATATATACATATATACACACTATGATACCAAAAATATTGGGACACCTGCCTTTACATGCACATGAACTTTAATGGCATTCCAGTCTTAGTCCATGGGGTTAAATATTGAGTTGGCCCACCCTTTGCAGCGATAACAGCTTCAACTCTTCTGGGAAGGCTGTCCCCAAGGTTTAGGAGTGTGTCTATGGGAATGTTTGACCAGAAACGCATTTGTGGGGTCAGGCACTGATTTGGATGAAGGTCTGGCTCGCAGTCTGCACTCTAATTCATCCCAAAGGTGTTCTAACGGGTTGAGGTTAGTCAAGTCAGTCAAGTTCCTCCACCCTAAACATGCTCATCCATGTCTTTATGGACCTTGCTTTGTGCAGTGGTTCAAATTAGCTGGTGGAAAGGGGATTATGGTGTGGGGTTGTTTTTCAGGGGTTGGGCTTGGCCCCTTAGTTTCAGTGAAGGGAACTCTGTCTTAAGGCGTCAGAAAACCAGGACATTTTGGACAATTTCATGCTCCCAATTTTGTGGGAACAGTTTGGGGATGGCCCCTTCCTGTTCCAACATGACTGAGCACCAGTGCACAAACAAGGTCCATAAAGACATGGATGAGCAAGTTTGTGCAGGCAGGTGCCCCAATACTTTTGGTAACATAGTGTGTGTATATATATATATATATATATATATATATATATATAGCACAATTCCCAGCATAGGTGCTGGCTGTGGGTCCCCCTGGGTCACCGGGTGCAACAAAAGTACCTTTGAACATGTTTCTCCAACTGTGAGCACTGAGACAAGAACCAGTCCAGTATCTTTGGGTTTTTAGTTTTTTTTAGGAACTTGGATGGGAGAAGGGATGAGTGGGATACTCCTTCAATTGAACTATACACAACTTGACAGGGACTCTGAATAAATGCTGCTTGGCGCTGATTAGCGAGGGCTTGATGCTGGTTAACGCTGGCTGAATGCAGGTTAACGCTGACTTGATGCTGTAACTTCCCTTTCTACTATGGAAGTCCCCTTTTAGCTCCCTGAGGTACTCTAGCCTGAGGTAGCTACTTGTACACCTTTGCTGCACTGCTGAACGCTTCAGGGCCCACACTGGCGCCCGCTTTCACTTCCCTATCTTCAGGGCTTTGAACACTTGACACCCCCTTTCACTGCCAATACTAATGGTTAGCTAGATCCTGGATCCCCTTGACCTTCTGGAGTGGTCCCCTTTCCTAGGCAGACCCCTGGGCAGATCTTGAGTACTCACGATACTGTTTTTCCTGAAGACTTCTGCCCAGCAGCTCCACTTGGTGAGCAACATTCTGGATCGCTCTCTGCAGCACAGCTCAACCTCTGGTCCCTGTAGGCTGACTGCCTAGATCACCTTCACTCTCTGACAGGAGGAGAGACTGCCGTCACCTCCTCCTGGGTCTGATGCTCCCGCCAAAAGACGCTCTGTCACATTCTCCCCACAGATTTATATCCAATCCCAGGGTGTGGTAAACCCCGCCCACTGAGACAGTCATAAACCCTGATGTGCTATTGGCTAGGTTTCTTCCACTGACCAACAAGATCCCTCATTGGACACAGTGGGGAGACTCCCCAGACTCAACAGACACACCTGGAAACATGTGACAGCTAGCTAACAATTCAGGCCCCCCTGATAAGCAGACAGGGCTACATATGCTTTTTCCTAGAACCTACCTAGGAGGGTGCTCTATATATATATATATATATATATATATATATATATATATATATATACACATATATTTCATGTGTGACCATGAAAGGTTGAGAAAAATATTCTCCCAAAAATAATGGTGGAGATTGATATATTAATATTGTGTATTTATTATTATATATACAATATATAACTACAAATACAGTATATTTTATTTTCTGTACAAAGCTGTTGCTCGGTAACAACATAATCTACAAAACACATATCTACAGATATCGGATGACAATTATCCAATGCTTTGGACAGTATAGCAGGACACAGTTAATGACTCTACTCATTTCACTAATGCAGATTTCATTACACATAACATGAAAATTGAAACTGCTTATATAAATATAGTTCAAGATGCAATAAATAATGTTGATGTTGCCAAAACATTTGCAGACAGTAGCACCAGCAATATTTGCGCACGCAGGCATCAACAGAGAAAGTAACTGAAGATTATCTCTTGTGTACATTTACTGAGTTGAGAAGCTGTATTGTTCTTTGAAATAGGAATGTATGATCTTAAAAGGGTTGGCCCATTCAGCATAATCTCAATGTTTGGAGAATCAATTGAACAGCAGAGAGGAACTTCCAGAGCCAACTAATCCACTACACAAGATGGCATGGTAAATTTATTTCTGAACAGACTTAGCATATTACTAAGCATTAGGGATGATTGAATTAAATCCCTAAATCATTTCAGTTATTTTTCGCCTTTGAACTGCCCTTAGAAATTCAAACTATTTAAAAAAATTGCTATTTTATTTTTCCAGTTATTTTTTTTTTATCAGTAGTGCAATGTTTATTTGTAAGAATAGCCCCCCTACCCAGTCCTCATCCACACTTTTGATCCCTTTCTCTCTGCGCTCTGCAGGGTCAAACTAAAGTTTAAAGCCCAATTCCAGCCAAAATTGTATTTTTCTTTTGGCTGGCATGGGAAAGGGTTAGAACCTCAGTAAGGTTAGTGAAACACCCCCACCCCACCTACTGTCTCAGTGACAGGCTGTAACAGGGATAGGAATTCATGGAAAATCTCTCTAATGGGGACACAGAAAATAAAAAGCCTACACTGGGAAAAAAGTTAAAACCTTTCACATCTTTATACTTTATTTTTCATTATCTACTGTATGCCATCCTGTTTAAATCATTCAATTTCCCCTGAGTTCCATTCGCGCCTGGTGCTCAAATTTTTTGTGGGGGGCGCAAACAGAAAAATTTAATAGGCATTGCTTTGCGGCAAAAAACGCTGTAAAAAATTGCGTGACTTTGCGGTCGCAAAAGTGTGAAAGGGGCCTTCAGTAATTAAGGTATGGTGTGCCCCCTTTCATTGCAGAGAGACCAGCGTGCCCCCTTTCAATGCAGAGAGACCAGCATGCCCCCTTTCAATGCAGAGTGACCAGCGTGCCCCCTTTCAATGCACAGTGACCAGTGCTATGCGCCCCGAGTCCACCCTTTGCATCGCCCTATTAGAGCCTCTGGCTCTAATCAGATGATGCCAAAAAAAAATCCCCATTGAACTCCATGCATCCGGCGCCCCTGCATGCAGATTAGGGGGCCGGACGCATGGATGGGGGGGCGGCGCCCCTGCGCCCTCTGTACACCGGCCGCCACTGCTCAGTTCTTCTCTTGGTTTCACAAGGATAGGAAGGGAGAGGAAATATTCCTAGTAGAGAGAGGGGTAGCAGCAACAAAATCCAACCGCTGGTACATGTTCCTCATAGTAACTTTTTAGTTCCTGCACTGTTTCACATTTGTGCATTATGCTGTGCATCCATCAATACACTTCAAACTAATAGTGTGATAAACAACACTATATAATAAAAGCATAAGAAAAAAATAAAATGGAAAAATAAACAGCTATAAATCACGATCACGAATATTGTAATACATTTTTTTTTTTTTGCTGTGCATTTACTTAGCACATAGCATTGTTCATCACACTATTAGAGAAGTGTATTGCACATCGTATTTGGGTATAGTGAAAATCTTAATTATTTTTTTTTAATTAAACTTTATTTTTGGTGGAGCACAGAGTCTTTTTCAATACCTTACTGATTTAAAAAAACCAGTGTGTTTACTGTCGAAGAGCAATCTTACTGTACTTCTCAGGTGCACAATAGGCGCTGGATGTTCAGCAAATTCCTGAACTAGATTTAATAGACATTTGGGGTAACATTTTACGTATATCATACCATACCAGTGTAAAGGCAGTTAGAGAAACAGAATGTTATTGCTGCTATACTGTATCTATGCATTTCAGTTTTTGGCTTACACTGGTAACTGTGGGACCGGCTCTGAGGAAATGGGATTCTCCTTTGAAACGCGTTAGCCATATGGACACCTTCAAGTTTTCCCGTCACAACTAAGCATCACAGTCCTGTGGTCTCTGGACAGCTGATGGGACTCTATCTTTTTCGCTTGTTTATAGCATACACTTGTGAGTAGAATATATGTTGTTTTAACTATTTGTCAATAAATATCTTATGGTATTGCACCAGGTCGGTGTGCTCTTCTCAGTTTGTGTGGATACCCATCATCCCGAGAGGGCAGCAAGACCTTTGATGCTTATGATACAGCCAATGCCTCTCCGGCCTACATGCACTTTTTGAACGCAGGGGATATTTATTTGCCTTATATAGACAGGTGTGTGTGCCTATCTAAATCATGTCCAATCAACTGAATTTACCACAGGTGGACTCCAATGAAGTTGTAGAAACATCTCAAGAATGATCAGTGGAAACAGGATGCACCTGAGCTCAATTTTGAGTGCCATGGCAAAGGCTGTGAATGCCTATGTACATATGCACATAATATTTATTTTTAATAAATTTGCAAAGATTCCAAACAAACATCTTTTACGTTGTCTTTATAGGGTATTGTTTCTAGAATTTTGTGGAAAATAATGAATTTTAATAATAATAATGAATTGAATCCATTTTGGAATAAGGCTGTAACATAACGAAATGTGAAAAAAGTGAAGCCCTATGACTACTTTCCGGATGCACTGTACATAGAGAAAAGCACATAATAAAAACGTTCTTCCTTTGGAATTTACTCCTAAGCCTCCCATGTCTTATTTGCTACTGCTTGGTCTGTCAAAAAGTACTATGAACCACTTGCCGACCAACCGTTGTAGTTTTACTGGGGCAGGTCGGCTCTGTTACGTGAAACGGCATACATGTATGTCGCTTAGTGTAGCAGTTAGTGTGGAGGAGCCAATCAGCGGGTCCGGCGACCGCGATGTCCTCCGGGCACCCGCGATCGCTCCCCATGGAGACAGAACGGCAGTCTGCCGATGTAAACACGGCAGACCGTTGTGCTGTCAGTGATTAACACAGGGATCCGGTGTTCCTGCTATTTAGGAACACAGGTCTCTGTGTTCATCCACTGAACCCATCCCCCACACAGTTAGAAAGCACCCCATAGGCACACATTTAACCCTTTGATCGCCCCTGGTGTTAACCGCTTCCCTGCCAGTGTCATTAGTACAGAAACAGTGCATATTTTTAGCACTGATTACTGTAGTAATATCACTATTCCCCCCAAAAGTGTCAAAATGTCAGTTGGGGGTCCGATCTGTCCGCCACAATGTCGCAGTCCCGCTAAAAATCGCTGATTGCCGCCATTACTAGTAAAAAATAAATAAAAATAACATTAATCTTTCCCCTAATTTGTAGACATTATAAGTTTTCCTTTTTCATCCCCATTGTATTGTCCCTGTACTTTTAGTTTTATTTCTCTGTTGTAGAGTGTCTAGTTACACTGGTCGGATACTCTCATAAATAATGGGACAGGTTTCTACTCCTCCATAAGGGAGTGGTAATAGGTACCCTGTGTCATTTTATCATGTACAGTATGAAAATAAAAGACTGAATATAGATCCTCTCGAGAAAATTATGGTGTACAGAGCACCCCTGAAAATGTCATTTCCTGCTTGTGTGATTGGCTTACTGATTTTCCCAGTAACATACAAGTCAGATTTTTGGCATCCCCTGCAACAAAAATTAAATTTTTGGTGAGATACTCCCAAAACTAAATATCGTCTAAAGGGAAGCAGACTCTGTCACTTTCCTCATTCGAGCCCTGCAGGTGCAGCAGCTGATTGATATTTTAAAACCACTCAGACAGATTCACTCAGCACATGGACACATACAGCTATTCATATAACAAAAGGTAGGAATCTGCAACAAAGTTTGTTAAAATCCCTGCAATGTACACATAGATCACCCTTGGTTTTTTTTCTCAACAAGCGGAGCTTCTCTTTAAAGAAGATCAGATGAAGATATCCAATGCTACCTATAGACTTGTGACTATAGCCAAAGCCAACAGAAACTGGCTATATTCTGTTCAATTATTCAATTTTCACAGGTACTTTATAGGGAACCAATACTCCATTAACATTTTTAAATAAAGTTAAAGTGATTGTAAGGGATGTGATTTTTTTTTAAATAGCAATATGTTATAATTACCTGCTCTGTGCAATGGCTTTGCACAGAGCAGTCCCAATCCTCTTCTTTTTGGGTCCCCCCACCAGTGGTCCTGGCTCCTCCCCCTTACCAAATGCTCCCAATAGCAAGCCTCTTGTATGCAGTTAGGGAGTTATACTATATATATATATCCCTGTGTTGATTTTTTTTCTTACTTGCAGGTATTATTTTAACAGTAAGTGTCCATGATTTGTAATATGCTACATCATTTTTTGTTTTTACAGTCTTTTTTGTATAATTCAATTTTTGTGATCATTTTCATAGTATAGTTGGTCCTTTGTGTGCCTTCAAAGTCCATTCTTCTTAGCATTTCCATATATATATATATATATATATTATATATTATATATATATATATATATATATATACCTCACAAAAGTAAGTACACCCCTCACATTTTTGTAAATATTTAATCATATCTTTTCATGTGACACCACTGAAGAAATTACACTTTGCTCACTTTGCTACAATGTAAAGTAGTGAGTGTACAACTTGTATAACAGTGTAAATTTTCTGTCCCCTCAAAATAACTCAACAAACAGCCATTAGTGTCTAAATCACTGGCAACAAAAGTGAGTACACCCCTAAGTAAAAATGTCCATATTGGGCCTAATTAGCCATTTTCCCTCCCCCGTTTCATGTGACTCATTAGTGTTACAAGGTCTCTCGCTCTCGCTCTCTCATACTTGTCACTGGAAGATCAACATGGCACCTCATGGCAAAGAACTCTCTGAGGATCTGAAAAGAATTGTTGCCCTACATAAAGATGGCCTAGGCTATAAGAGGATTGCCAAAACCCTGAAACTGAGCTGCAGCATGGTGGCCAAGACCATAAAGTGGTTTAACAGGAAAGGTTCCACTCAGAATAGGCCTTGCCATGGTCAACCACAGAATTTTAATGCACATGCTCAGCGTCATATCCAGAGGTTGTCTTTGGGAAATAAATGTATGAGTGCTGCCAGCATTGATGCAGTGGTTGAAGGGGTGGGGGGCAGCCTGTCAGTGCTCAGACCATATGCCGCACACTGCATCAAATTGGTCTGCGTGGCTGTCGTCCCAGAAGGAAGCCTCTTCTAAAGATAATGCACAAAAAAGCCCGCAAACAGTTTGCTGAAGACAAGCAGACTAAGGACATGGATTACTGGAACCATGTCCTGTGGTCTGAGACCAAGATAAACGTATTTCAATCAGATGGTGTCAAGCGTGTGTGGTGGCAACCAGGTGAGGGGTACAAAGACAAGTGTGTCTTGCCTACAGTCAAGCAAGGTGGGGGCATTGTCATGGTCTGGGGCTGCATGAGTGCTGCCAGCACTGGGAGCTACAGTTCATTGAGGGAACCATGAATGCCAACATGTACTGTGACATACTGAAGCAGAGCATGAGCTCCTCCCTCCCTAGGCCGCAGGGCAGTATTCCAACATGATAACGATGCCAAACACACCTCCAAGACGACCACTGCCTTGCTAAAGAAGCCAAGGGTAAAAGTGATGGATTGGCCAAGCATGTCTCCACACCTAAACCCTATTGAGCATCTGTGGGTGGGGGAGAGCAAAGGCTCTAACATCCACCAGCTCCATGATGTCGCCATGGAGGAGTGTAAGAGGACTCAAGTGGCAACCTGTGAAGCTTTGCTAAACACCATGCCCAAGAGGGTTAAGTCAGTGCTGGAAAAAAATGGTGGCCACACAAAATATTGACACTTTGGGCCAGATTTGGACATATTTAACTTAGGGGTGTACTCACTTTTTTTGCCAGCAGTTTTGACATTAATGGCTGTGTGTTGAGATATTTTGAGGGGACAGCAAATTTACACAAGCTGTACACTCGCTACTACTAATTGTAGCAAAGTGTCATTTCTTCATTGTTGTCACATGAACTTTTGTGAGATACTGTATATATATATATACACATACAGTTTTTCACTCCAATATAACTTCTGAATCCCATTTAAATGGTATCACAGATCAATCCGAAAACTACTAAACACAGCAAAGGCCTACATTCCTACTACATGGAAAGACCTTCCCCACCCACTATACCAATGTGGCTTAATAAGGTTGAGAAGATCAGAGAGATCCCCTGCTACAGGTGACAGATGCCACCATATCCCATAACTGTTACCTCCCTACCCCTTACCTGTATACTACAAATCAAATAGTCTGTAATCTATGATCCACAGTCTATCTCAGGAGTTAGCAATAGAGGGTGGCTAAGTTCCTACCTACTGTAGGACCATGGAGGACAAACATAGCCACCCTCTAACAAGAAGGACCACAGAAGCAAAAAAACTATATTGGAGATTTGAAAGAGGGTGAAAGCAACACAATTTACTTTTTTGACGTAAGAAGTTCTAAAGGCAGTACATTTTTTATCTTAACGTGTTGCCTGCATTAAGGTAAAAAATATCACAGTAAGGTTATTGCACCCTTACCTTGCTATAAAATAGTCCCATATCAATCCAGTGCTAGGCCCATCTGCAGTCAGTGTTGCTCTCTCCCCTTCTTCCCATTGGCACAGAGGCAGTAGCAGGATTCATTGGCTCCTGCTGCTGTCAATCAAATACTGTAAGGAGGGAGCAGGGGGTGGGGTGGAGTTACACTTTGTGTGACAATAAACGCACACAGCTTGGCTTGGGAGCAAGCCCGAAGGTTTCCCCTATAGAAAGTAGCTTCCAATGGTGGCACACCAAGAAGAGGAAGGCCAAGAGCATCAGTGGGGGACCCCAGAAGAGGAAGATCAGGATAGCCTTTAAGTATACATATTTGGATAGACTATATATTTTATGCCAGAGTTTAGTTGTATACTCAGACTTCTTTGTTCTGTACTGCATTTTGTTCTGTACTCTGAAATGTGCATAAATAAAGGATATGAAAAGATCTTTATTTATCCCTCAAATTGCATTAGAGACACAAATGGGGAGGGTTGGGGGGGGGGGGGATAATTGTGGTGGATAAATACACTTTTTCATTCAGGTATTCTGAAGAACAAAGTCTGTGTTTAAATGATCAAAATACTTCTTGGCCCAACATGTTTGTACATATTCCTGTGGGCATCGACCACAAAAAAAAAAACAAATCCAGCGCCCAAGTAGGGATGAGCTCAACTGCCCTGAGTCTGGTTCGAGCAGGGTTCAGTCAAATTAAAAGAAGTTCAGGTGCCGAAACCAAACACTGCTGAATACAATAAAATCCAAATATGTCAAACCAATAATTTTTTTATTTTTTCTGGGCTAATAGGCAAAAAAAATGTCATGGGGGGGTTGTCAAGAAAATAGCATGGGGTCGGAAGATGTACCGGTACATATTTTTTTTAATTCGATTTGGCTGACATTTACAAGTGAATCATGGTTTTAAACTGCTGGGCAAATTACATTTTTCTTCTGGCTTCTATTTAAATAAAGAACACAGCACACAGACCCCAAAGAGGGATCCTCACACAAAAAAATAAAAACAAGACATAACATCCCCCTACAAATTCACACCAAACCCTTTATCCATGCATGCAACCTGGCTGGCAAGAATAAGGAGGTCAAGCAAGTGGTATCCTCCTCCTAAACTATACCATGCCCTTAACATGGGAGACTGTCCCCTGGCAAAGCACCTTGTCCTCATATATATATATACAGTGCCTTGCGAAAGTATTCGGCCCCCTTGAACTTTGCGACCTTTTGCCACATTTCAGGCTTCAAACATAAAGATATAAAACTGTAATTTTTTAGTGAAGAATCAGCAACAAGTGGGACACAATCATGAAGTGGAACGAAATTTATTGGATATTTCAAACTTTGTAAACAAATAAAAAACTAAAAATTGGGAGTGCAAAATTATTCAGTCCCCTTAGGTTAATACTTTGTAGCGCCACCTTTTGCTGCGATTACAGCTGTAAGTCGCTTGGGGTATGTCTCTATCAGTTTTGCACATCGAGAGACTAAATTTTTGCCCATTCCTCCTTGCAAAACAGCTCGAGCTCAGTGAGGTTGGATGGAGAGCGTTTGTGAACAGCAGTTTTCAGTTCTTTCCACAGATTCTCGATTGGATTCAGGTCTGGACTTTGACTTGGCCATTCTAACACCTGGATATGTTTATTTGTTAACCATTCCATTGTAGATTTTGCTTTATGTTTTGGATCATTGTCTTGTTAGCAGACAAATCTCCCTCCCAGTCTCAGGTCTTTAGCAGACTCCATCAGGTTTTCTTCCAGAATGGTCCTGTATTTGGCTCCATCCATCTTCCCATCAATTTTAACCATCTTCCCTGTCCCTGCTGAAGAAAAGCAGGCCCAAACCATGATGCTGCCACCACCATGTTTGACAGTGGGGATGGTGTGTTCAGGGTGATGAGCTGTGTTGCTTTTACGCCAAACATAAAGTTTTGAATTGTTGCCAAAAAGTTTGGAATATCCAATAAATTTCGTTCCACTTTATGATTGTGTCCCACGTGTTGTTGATTCTTCAAAAAAAATTACAGTTTTATATCTTTATGTTTGAAGCCTGAAATGTGGCAAAAGGTCGAAAAGTTCAAGGGGGCCGAATACTTTTGCAAAGCACTGTATATATATATATATATATATATATATATATATATATATATATATATATATATACAGTATATATAGTATATATATATAAATATACAGTATATATAGTATATATATATATATATATATATATATATATATATTTAAACACACACATACAGTAGGAGAATGTTTGAGCTTTGGGGTGCACACGTCCTAATGCAATAGGCTGCAAACATCTATGGAAGCAGTAGAAATACTGCTTCTGTCACGCCATACCACCCAAAGTACATTCCAAACCTAAGTAGCTGATTTTCTAAACCTGCATACAATTCACCAAAACCAAAGCTAAACACTGAAACAGATAAAGTATTTGGAAACCCTAAATGAAAGACAACAGCATGGGTCTTATTAAAAAAAAAAAAATCTCACTTTCTTTTTATCCTTTGCATGTCAGCACTGCTAATCTTTAGCAGCCTCTTTGCATCCATTTCTTGTCTACATGCATGCACTCCAGCACTGGTGAACATCATAACTCTCAGAAGACTACCTGCTGGTGTGAATAGGAGAAAATGTCTGTGGAATCTCCATTGGCATGGCTGCTTGCAGTCCCCATTGAAAGAGTGATCGAAAGGGGTGACAACAAATAAAAACAACAGCTGAGAGGCAGTGTATTATCACCCTATAACAGGAAATATCAGCACAATTTAAAATATTAAAAATTACATTTGAAATGGTATTAACATTGTAAGCTAATATGAGAGTTTAGTGGTTTTGGTTTACATATGTTTTACACATCTCTACAGGAGTGTAGTCCTTCTGTGGATGATCCCAGGAGATCAGCAATATAATTAAGTGCTTTATTCTATTCTCACAATTTGACAACTCCTCCTCCATTCTTTCCCATAATCATTTGACTTTTTTGGGCCTCCACACTGCAGCACATGATGGTATATACATGTGTTTAAATGAAATGACATTCTGGATTAGGTTGCTTTCCAAATGTGGGTATTGTCATTCCATGTTTTATAAATATGTTGAACTCAAATAATGGTGGATCAAATCTTCCTGTTACTGTCATACTGTCACCATCCTCCCCACTGTACTATAATTGTCTTTAACCTAATTCCTGCTTCTGGAGAATCATCCCCATCTTATGACTTCATTCCAAGACATTGATGAGCTCAGCTATGTTGCATTCCAATGCCTTGCCTTACATAAACATTCTCACATCAAATAGTTTAACATCTGAACTCTCCCCAGTACAGTGCGTGTACAACATGTTAAAAATAATTGATGTACACATAATCAGGTGCTAAATATGCAGCCTCATAGTTGTTATGGCTAGAATGGTCAGAATCCTGGCCCAAGCAGTTCATAGGCTTTGTAATGGAACAGGTGTATCATGACCTTGATATTTGTATGTTCTCCCTGGGATGGTGTCAGTTTCACAAAAAACAAACCGCAGTAATAATAGTCAGTAATTGGAGTTACAGTTGCTGGCCTTTCCAGAAAAGGTTCAGGAATGGCAGGATTATCCTTCCGCAAGACAACTTGAACAGAGATAACAGGAATCACATAAAGATACACATTCTACATTTATAATAATAGAACTGTTAGCACAGTACCCAGTATTGTGTGATGTACAGTATACTGTACAGTTGGAAAGTGGTTATAAACGTAGGAATAGGATGACTTTAGCAAATTAAAACAATTTTCTATAAATATTATACATATTAGATATATGCAGTACTTTTTTTACGTAGACATTAATAACTATCACATTTCACCATAATTAATTTTCTGGTTTTCTTTAATAATTAGTGTGCCCTTTATTGCTAAACTTGCACTTTATTGATCAGATGCAAGGTTAGAAGCAATAATGCACAACAGGTTCATACAGTACCACACTGCAGAATAATAAAAATAATTTCCAAGATGACAAAGAGCATGCATACACTGCAGAATCTAATTAACCACCTAGGCGGTAATCCCGAGCGTGACTCGGGGTGGATTTTTCATTGCAGGATCGGTAACCCCGAGTCACGCTCGGGGTGGATTGCAGAGAGCGCAGCGGTGTTCTCTTACCTTATCCTGGCGATCCAGCGATGATCTCTCATTGCTGAGATCGCCAGCCGAGAGTCCCGCCGCTCCTCCGTCCTCCGTCGGTGTGATCACTTCCTAGTTCCGTTCCCTGCAGCAGCAATGCTGCATGGGAGCGGAACTAGGGAGGGAAATTAAAAAAAAAACGTTGCACAAAACACATTTTATATATATATATATATATATATGCATATATATATATATATATATATATATATATATATATATGCATATATATATATATGCATATATATATATATATATATATGCATATATATATATATATATATATATATATATATATGCGCATATATATATATATATATATATATATATATATATATATATATATATATACCGGTATATATATATATATATATATATATGCATATATATATATATATGTGTATATATATATATATATGCACACACATATATATATATATATAAAATTATATTATTGATTCAATTATAATTCATGCGTTATATATTATATATATATATATATATATATATATATATATATATATATATATATATATGTATATATATATATAATGCATGAATTATAATCTAATCAATAATATAATTTTATTATATATATTATATATTAAATAATAAAATAATAGTATTGATTCGATTATAATTCACGCGTTTGTGTTTCAAATTTATCACATCTGGGATGTCTACTAGACTCTTGTTTTGGTCAGGTTTAAGTCAGTAATTACTAAGAATTGTAGGCCTATAATACATAACGCCAAATTTCCATGAAAACAATTGTACCGCTTTTGGTATGTAATTCCTGACATAATCATACCGCCAGGGAGGTTAAAACACGTGCACAGACATGGACTCCTCACAACAATATCTGTATGATTCAATAAGGGCAACATGAATCTGCATGTAATAGTTTCTATAAAGCAGCCCATAGGTGATTGGATTTTCTTTTCACAGGTGGAAGGAAAGATAATCGCTTAATTTTCCCATCAAACTAAATGCTTTCGGCAGCACGATTGTAAACCGGGGGGGGGGGGAGGGTTGCTCCTGGCCAGTAGAACACAATAATTACTGCTAACCATTAGAGCCACCAGCAGTGATCCCGTGTAAAAAAATCTGACTGGCTGGTTTGTATTGGGTACAATCAGTCTGCCCATGTAAGGATCGAAACTTGTTCAGTTCCTGCTGAACCGGCCAAATTTAAATCCATGTATGGCCAGATTAAGACTCATATCAGAGTGCCTATGGCAAGTCAATAAACAGGACAGTAATGCTAGCATTATGTTGAAGGTACTGTACCATTGTGACTGACAGTAAGACCAATTTAACCACTTAAGCCCCGGAAGATTTTACCCCCTTCCTGACCAGAGGGTATTTTGCAATTCGGCACTGCGTGACTTTAACGGACAATTGTGCGGTTGTGCAACGCTGTACCTAAAAGAATTTGACGTCCTTTTTTTCCCATAAACAGAGCTTTCTTTTGGTGGTATTTGATCACCTGTGCGATTTTTTGATCATGCGCTATAAACAAAAAAAGAGCGTCAATTTTGCAAAAATAACAATATTTTTCACATTTTTTTATATGAAATTCCCCAAAAAAAATTTTAAAATCAAAATTTTTTTAACCTTTTAGGCCAATTTGTTTTCTGCTACATATTTTTGGTAAAAAAAATCGCAAAAAGCGTACTTTGATTGGTTTGCGCAAAAGTTTACTAACTAAGGGAAAGATTTTTGTAATTTTTGTTGTTTTTTTTTAACACGTAATGGCGGCGATCTGCGATTTTTTTTGCGGGACTGCAACATTGCGGCAGTCAGATCGGACCCTTGACTGACATTTTTGACACTTTTGGGGTTACCAGTGACATTACTACAGTAATCAGTGCTATACATATGCACTGTTGCTGTAAAATGACACTGGCAGTGAAGGGGTTAACTTTATTTGAGAGGGAGGGGTTGTGAGTGTCCCTAGGGGCGTGATTCTAACTGTGATTGGCTGTGGCTTGAGGTGTAGGAACAGTGATCAACGGTCCTGCATAGTAGAACCGTATGATCACTATTCTTACACAGGGGAGAATGACAGACGGCTTGTTTACATCAGCCGCCTGCCTTTCTCCCGCTCTAACGGACGATCGCGAGTGCCCGGCGGACATCGGGTACGCCGGGCACATGCGCGGGGGGGTCCGTGACCGAGCGGGAGCGCGCCTCCGGCGGCACGCGCTCGCTCCCCAGAGCCTCACAGGCTAGTGACGTACCCATACGTCACTTTGCCTGTGAGGGGCTGACCGCCGCAGTATATGTACTTGCGGCGGTCGGCAAGTGGTTAAGATAGATTTAAAAAAACGCATGTGTGAAAAAATCATTAGGATCAGATGGTTTACACCCATGGGCCATATCATAGCCAGACTATTATTCCTAATTTATAAGGACAATTTATTGGCTGGAATGGTACAAGTAGATTGGCAAAAAGCAAACCTGGTACCAGTTTTTAAGAAAGGACCAAGATCTACACCTAAAAACCTCAGACCAGTCTGCCCAACATCAATAGAATGTAAACTATTGGAAGGAATGATAAGGGACCATGTTCAAGTTTTATGTTTCAGGCTGATTAAAATAGTATAATTAGCAGTAACCAACATGTATTTATGAAAGACCGTTCTTGCCAGATCAACCTTTTAACATTCTATGAGAAGGTGAGCTGCAGCTTGGATAGAGAAAGGCCTGTGGGCATAGCATATGAAGATCTCATTGCAGCATTTGATACAGTACTCTACAAATACTGGTTTAAACATAGTACACGATGATGGCTGTTTATTGTTTTTGAATATTATATGGAAAATAGTCAAGCTATCTTCTTGAACTTGGAACCTCTTACTGGATGAGAGAGGAGGCCTATGGTTGGTACATTTGGACAAGTCCAGAGTTGCTGGAAGCCCTAACTAAAGCGTAAGGTTCACAAAGACCAATGGATACAATCACACAGACACAGGATGGAGGATTTACACACTTTAATATGAACTTTATATGCATGGACTTCGGTTTGTTTTTTAAACACTTAAATTATCTTTTCCTTATTTGGAACAGAAGTAAATCGTTGATGGAGAGTTAAAAGTTTAAGAGAGATATAGAAGTTATATTTGGTGATTTATAGTGCATTTTAAACAGTATTGGATGTATGCCTGATGGAATAGTTTTGCTGCACTTTTGTACATATAATGTATATTTTACAGATTGGATTGTAGCTAAAATCTATTTCCTTATTCTGATTAATGTTTAATATGTCATTACAGAATATGTGCTTTAAATAAACAAATCTGTCCTGCTTAACAGTCTACACTAACTATGCGTAAGAAGAGAATTAGGGTATGCAAACACAAGCATTATCTCTGCACTTGTATTTCATTTTCGCTTGGGGCTGTGTGTTTATATGGATGAGTGAAGAGTATATGACAATGTACATAGATATTTGGGTTTAAAGACCAACTGAACTTTCAGTTCAAATTAGCTTAATATATTTTAGGTACATTAAAACAAAAGGTGTGCAACATCACCCCGTCCATTTTCTTCAGAAAGAAACCACAGCCTAAGTAGAAAAGCCTGTCCCCTAGCAGCATTCTGTAGAGAAGGACTTTTGCTCCCTGAGTGGTTACTTTTTAGAGGTCTGGCATGCCCCCTGTTAAGTTAGTAAAAAGCATCAGCTTTGCTAATTACAGAGCTCTAGCTCTGACTTAACATGCGGTGGGGTGCGGTGGGGTGGGGTGGGGTGCTGACCTCGGCACAGTGACTACTGCTTCC
This sequence comes from Pelophylax lessonae, assembly GCF_965119305.1. Taxonomy (NCBI): domain Eukaryota; kingdom Metazoa; phylum Chordata; class Amphibia; order Anura; family Ranidae; genus Pelophylax; species Pelophylax lessonae. The sequence goes on along the minus strand of NC_138769.1, from coordinate 178,345,921 downwards.
ACTAGTAAGTAAAGGTCTTTCTGTACAGCATACTGGCATGGGACAGGTTTTTCTTTGTAGTACAGGTGCATCTCATAAAATTAGATCATCATTAAGAAGTTAATGTATTTCACTAACTCCATTCAAAAAGTGAAACTCATATATTTTATATAGATGCGCTACACACTAAGTGATATATTTCAAGCATTTTTTTCTATTAATTTTGATGATTATGGCTTACAGCTAGTGAAAACACAAAATTCAGTATCTCAGAAAATTATAATATTACATAAGATCAATATTAAAAAAGGATTTTTAATGCAGAAATAGTGGCTTACTGAAAAGAATGTCCATGTACAGTAAAGTATGGGCTCCTTTTGCATGAATTACTGCATCTATGTGATGTGGCATGGAGGCGATCAGTCTGTGGCACTGGTGAGGTGTTATGGAAGTCCAGGTTTCTTTGATAGCGACTTTCAGCTCATCTGCATTGTTAGGTCTGGTGTCTCTCATCTTCCTCTTGACAATAACCCACAGATTCTCTATGGGGTTTAGGTTAGGTGAGTTTGCTGGCCAATCAAACACAGTGATATCATGATTATTAACCACTTTAGGACTGCTCACATTGCTGCTACTGCGGCAATGTGGCACGATCCCGTCCAGCGACATAGACCTACGTCGCTGGGCTCCTCCCCCTGTAGGCGGCGCTCGCGCGCAGCCGGAGGCGCGCTCCCGCTGTTTTCAGTCACAGCGGGAGTCTGGCCAGGGGAGGAGCGGCGGCGATCGCCGCTGCTCTTCCCCGATCGTCGGGGAATCTAGTTTGGAGATCCGCCTGCCTATGTTAACAGAGCGGGCGGATCTCCTAAGTGACAGGGAGTGACAGATCGGAGTGTTCAGCATAGCTGAACATCCGATCTGTCCTTGTGTCACACAGTCACCTCCCCCCACACACGTCAGTAAGCACTAGGCATACATTAACCCCTAGCGCACACATGCAAAAGAAATTACCAAATTTGAAGACAATCCATAAATAAAAATGGGGATTTGGTCCCACCATATGGCCATATAGTGCTCAAGCCCACCACTACGTCAAAGTACCCCATTATCAGTGGGTTTTTTTTCCCACACTATCCATGAAAAAGAGATGAATCCAGCCTTTCTAACCCTTGGAGACAACACTCCTTGCTGGGAAAGATGTGCAAATGCACTACAGGGGACTCCTCCTATATCCACTTGATAGTGGACACTGATGGAGTACAGGTGTGGGTGGGGGATGGGGTGGGTTGCTCGACCTCGGTAGTCTGGTCAGACTGAATACATAATAAACAAGCAAAAAATTTGGGGGAGCATACCCATGTATTTCTAAAGCTGGTGCAGCTGTGAACCAAAAGACATGTATATTAAAAAAGAATAGCGCACACATGCAAAAGAAATTACCAAATTTGAAGACAATCCATAAATAAAAATGGGGATTTGGTCCCACCATATGGCCATATAGTGCTCAAGCCCACCACTACGTCAAAGTACCCCATTATCAGTGATGCTTTCCAAAGAAAATAAACTGTAAGAATGTGCACACCTTTTTTGATGCACCTGGAGTGTATTTAGTTGATTTAAAATGAAAGGTTGTGCGCATGCCGCCGGCTTCACAGCATAAAATTGGCTGCTAGACTGGAGACTCGCTCTCCCAACTAGGCGCAGGACACAGGCAGAGCAAGGATGCATCGGAGGACTACGGGCACAGGCAAGAAGAAAACCCCTACAACGGCCCATCCGCCCTACAAGCCACGCCAGTCCCCCACAGGCTCCACACAGCATCCCAAGATGGCCACGACCCGCGGCGCGGCCGCGCGAGGCGGCCCTGCTCCAGCCACCCAGCCTCCGGCATCACCCTTACAGAGGACGGCCACATCACCCTCGCACAGCGCAGGGCACCCCTCACCGGCGACACCCCGGATGGATGAGGTAGGGGATCCATTCTCATCACAATCCCAGGGGACCACGTACTGCAGCTTCTTCTCCTTACCGGGCCTCACTACATGGGGACATGGAGGGGGCCTCATCCCCAGCGTCTTCTCTAGATAGACAAATGGCTGATATTGCAGAAATGGCCTTGAGCCAGGGCAGCTCCACGGCCCCCCCCCCCCCTCCTCCCCAGGCCACTTACTCGGGCGATTCGGTTCTTATTGCCAGGTTTTCGGCCCTGTTACAGCAGGAACTTTCTAAGGCCTGTGCCACTATTACTGCCACCATCACAGCAGACTTAAAAGGTGACTTTCAGGAAATAGGAGGCAGACTTGATTCCATAGAATCCAAAGTTGATGGCACCGTTAAGAGGGTCAACCAAAACCACAGGCTAATTGTCTCGCTCCAGGATCAGTTGGATCAAGCCAAGGACAAAATTGAGGACCTTGAGAATAGGTCTCGCAGGTATAATTTTAGACTCAGGGGGCTCCCTGAATCGATAACCTACCTGGAGCCAGCCATACACAGTCTTATGACTGACCTTGTCCCTGAGATCTCACCACATCACCTGGAACTGGACCGCTTTCACCGGGCCCTGACGGCCCCGCGCTCGGATGGCCTGCCCAGAGACATTATTGTAAAACCGCATTTTTACAGAATAAAGGAAAAGATCATGGCGGCTGCCCGCTTTCGCAATGATGTCACTCTGCTCGACCACCCGGTGCAGCTGTTTGCGGACATCTCCCAGACGACCATACAAAAGCGACGGTCCCTGAAACCGCTGCTGACCCATTTGATCAACCGCCAAATCAAATATCGGTGGTCGTACCCGTTCAAGCTGTCCTTCTCCTTTAAGGGAAAATCCCACTCTTTTTCCAGTTTCCATGAGGGAGAAGATATCCTCCTGGACTTGGGCATCATCTCCAGGGAAGCTCCCCCAGCCAGATCCCCGCGTGGCTCCCCGGAGGAGGACCCCGGGCCCTTGTCACCTTTGTGGTCACATCCTGCGAAGAGAGGGAACGCCAAACCACGCACCCCACCGTGATAGTCTGACTGCCTACTAGTCCAACTGGGCTTCTAACTTCCCTTTATGGTACATTTTTTGTCCCCCTCTCTCGCCCCGTTATTGCTCCCCATTCTTCTTTTTTTTGTGGGGGGCTGGACCCGGGGTCCTGGTGCTCTGTGATCTGGGGGCGTCTTCTGGTTTTTTTGTCTCGGGGACGCCCCTGGGTTGTAGGCCTGGGTCGCCGTGGCTGAGGGGCCTGATTGTTTGACTGATTCCTTTATCGCTGGAATCCTGGACGGTTCTCTTGAGAGGGGGATCCTGCTGGGCCTGCCCACCCGGGCTGTTCTTCCTTTTTCTTTTACACTGGGCCCTCATAGAGAGCTCCGGCTCTCAGAAAGGTTATCACTGTTATTTACGACTTGTTGCTGTTGCTCATACTATTTAATGCTGTGCTTTTGAGATAGTTCACCTGTGCCTTTAGTATGTGGGGGGGTGCTTCCCTCCTGGCCGGTGTCCCCTACCTGAGGGGGGCTCGGTTTGGGGGTTGGTGCCCCTTCACTGGTATTACAATCTGATCTACAGGCTAGTAGTGAAGCAACTCGGGTGGTTTCCGCATGCCACTTCCTGCGGCCTTGCTCACGGCGTTGGGCTGTGAGCAACCTCGCAAAAAATTACGGGGTGCTGGACCCCACAACCAGCCTACTATGTTTTTTGTGCTTGATTTTCTGGCGTGTCCACCGCCCCCCCCCCCCTTCCCCTCTACGGGGGTTGGGGGGGAGGGCGGGGGATTCCCTGTTTCCTTCTTTGTGTTCTTTCTGTTGTCTTGCTTTTCTCTAACCCCTCTCTCCTCTTCCCTTCTACGGCGGCGGCTGCTCGACATCCGGATCCCTTTGGCTTGGCTCTGGGTCTTTGGAGTTCTACAGTATGGGGTGAACGACATATATCGACCTTCACAGCATACAGGCGAGTACGACCTTCCGAACCAACATGACACGTCCCACTACCTGTGATTTTAAAATTCTTACACACAACGTGCAGGGCCTCAATGCCCCTGTAAAAAGGGCAAAAGCATTTCAATTCTACCACAAGCAGGGCATTGACGTCCTCCTCCTAAAGGAGACGCACTTCTCTCGCACTTCGGCTCCTAAACGCCTTAGCGCTAAATTCCCCACTTGTTACATGTCCAATAGCGTAGACAAGAAAAAAGGGGTGGCGATCTGCATAGCTAAGAAGGTCCCATTTACACCTAGGGAGGTAATTAGAGATAAGGAGGGGAGATATGTTATGGTCCAAGGTAAAATAAATGAACATGATGTAACTTTTGTTTCTTATTATGCCCCTAATGTGGGACAGCTTCCCTTCTTCCAAGATATGTTGAAGGTGGTGAGGCCACGCGCAACAGGCCATGTGATATTTGGGGGGTGACAGTAATGTCCCCTTGGACCAGGTTATGGACAAATCTGATTCCCTGCACGCCTCATTGAAGCACGCCCCGCGACTGGGAGTTAAGTTGGCTCGTCTGCTGCACTCCACCGACTTGGTGGATGTGTGGAGGAACGACCACCCCACGACGTGTGATTTCACCCACTATTCCCATGCCCACAAGAGTTACGCTCGTATAGATCATCTGTTTGCCCTGTCGGCCCTTCTCCCATTTGTGCTGAAAGCACAGATTATTTCTACCCCATGGTCTGACCACTCCCCTGTGGTTGTGACCGTCTCGGACCTATGGACTAAGCCTAAGCCCTCCTCCTGGAGGCTTAACGCCTCCTTGTTGAATGACCCAATCATCTTCAAGGAGGTGTTGGACAGCTTGAAACAATACTTTCTTGATAACCCAGCAACAGATACTTCCCCGGCTATAGTATGGGCGGCGCACAAAGCGACGATAAGGGGTAAGCTAATCCAAATCGCCTCTCGGAAAAAAGGGAACGCGACGGGGAGATACAGCGACAGGATGCTGAGCTGAGAGACCTCTTGCGGGAACAGAGGAGGGCCCCTGGGGTGGACATCAGGCATAAGATTGATGCGGCACGTGTAGCCCTGAACTTCAGCCTAACCACCAAAGCTGAAAAATCCATCCGTTGGTCGAGAAATAGATATTACACCTTGGGTGATAAACCCCACATCCTTCTGGCCCGCAGGTTGGCCCCGAGGCTCCATTCTCCAGCACTTCCGAAGCTGCGGCTCCGGACTGGCCTCCGGACCCAGGACCCGCAGCTGATAGTAAACGAATTCTACCACTTCTATTCGCAGCTTTACTCCCAACCGCAACCGCTTAGACAGGCCTCTTTCGAGGAATTTTTTCGCGATATTCCCCTTCCTCAACTCTCCTCCCAACATGCGTCCATCATGGACCGAGAATTCTCGGACTCTGAGGTACTGGCAGCTATTAAAACTATTAATCCTAATAAAGCGCCCGGCCCCGACGGGTTTTCTGGCCACTACTACAAGAAATTTCATGAGGTATTGGCTACACATCTCTGTTCCTTTTTCAACTCCGTTCGGGCAGGGTCCCCGATCCCAAAATACGAGAACAATGCTTTCATCCATGTCCTTCCAAAACCTGGTAAGGACCATGGGAACTGCCTTAATTACAGACCGATCTCACTAATAAACGTAGATCTTAAAATCATGGCGAAAGTGTTGGCAAACAGACTTAACACCTTTTTGGCGGATTACATACATCCGGACCAAGCTGGCTTCGTACCCGGTAGACAAGCGCCTGACCAGACGAGACGCGCGATAGATGTCATATCGGCCCTTCAATCCAATTGGGATGGCTTGGGTAGCCGTAGAGGCATGCTACTGTCCCTAGACCTTCACAAGGCGTTCGATTCCCTGTCCTGGGACTACCTTCTGCAGACATTAGAGGGCTTCGGTTTTTCGGGAGTAACTTTCTTACCCTCATTCGCACGCTATACGATGACCCCATAGCGAGGCTATCGATTAAGGGTTATAGGTCTTCCTTTTTGGACATCCGTAGGGGTACCCGTCAGGGGTATCCCCTGTCCCCGTTGTTATTTATTTTAGCCTTGGAACCGTTGGCCATTAAGTTACGCCTCAACCCGGATGTCCGGGGTATACAATGCGGGGGCATTGAACATAAGTGTGCTCTATTTGCAGACGATATCCTACTGTACATCTCGTCCCCCCTTGTCTTGATTCCCAACCTGCTCCGAGACCTGGAGAAGTTTGCGTCCATTTCTGGACTTAAGGTTAACCCCTCCAAGTCGCAGGCTCTAAACCTAACGTTAGATGGGGCCACTTTATCTACTCTTAAAGCCAACTTCGCGTTTGCTTGGCAGGAACGATCGCTGCCTTACCTAGGGATACACCTCACTACGTCTATAGCCACCCTCTACACACACAATTACCCGCCATTGTACAAAAAAATGAGGGCGGACCTGGCTGCTTGGACGGCCAACCCCCCGTCATGGTTCGGAAGGTTGAATTCGGTCAAGATGAATATTCTGCCTCGACTGTTGTACTTATTTCGTACCTTACCTGTGACGCTTAATATGCCTGATCTAAGGGACTTTCAGGGGACAGTTCTCCAGTTTATTTGGGGGGACAAGAGGCCCAGAGTCAATAGGCGCACTCTCTTCACCCCAAAGCTGAGAGGGGGTCTGGGGGTCCCGGACTTGGGCAAGTACTACGCGGCCCAATTGGCTCATCTGATTCACTTCCATTCCCGGGACCCTCTCCCCATCTGGCAAATGGAGGCGGCCCATCTGTGGGTCCCCATTCATCATGCGATGTGGCTACGGGCCAGAGACAGGCCGGGCATACTCTGTCCCACCCTGTCTCTCTCCCTGGGTCTTTGGGATAGGTTGTCGGGCAGGCATGCCTTCCGGTCCCCCCATGCCCCCTTGGCGCCCCTGCTGGGCAACCCCTTGTTCCCACCGGGCCTATCCCCTTCAGCGTTTGAGTGGTGGACAAACAAGGGGTTCCTCAGGCTGGCAGATCTATGTGACCATCGGGGCCTCCTCACTAAAGCTCAACTACTAGAAACCCATTCCCTCCCTGAGGGAGAGTGCTATCGTTATGCCCAGATATCCCATTTTGTTGCCTCCCTTAAACGTACCAGTGATATCACCACCTCCACTCAGATGGAGAACCTCTGCCGAACGTTAGATAAACAAAAGAGTTACATATCCACGATTTATAATATATTGCAGAGTGATGACACTAAACTGTCTTATATGCAGCGTTGGGAGGAAGACCTTGACGAGAACCTGGACCGGGCTGATTGGAATGCTCTAGCTCAGTATAATTCTAAATCCATTCTTAACACCTCTCTAATAGAAGCTAACTACAAGGTATTCTTGAGATGGTACATGGTCCCGGTCAGGCTGGCTGCAGCGGTTCGCACTGCGTCTCCCAACTGTTTTCGGGGATGTGGTCTGGCAGGCACGGTGCTCCCTACTTGGTGGACCTGCTCTAAGGTGCGCCGATTCTGGATTCGTGTTTATAATTTCATTTACTCACTGACGCAAGTCAACTTGACCAAGGACCCCCTGCAAGCTCTCCTGGGTAAACCGATAGCGGGGATTCCTAAGCATAAAAACGCCTTATAGCTTTCGTGTTTATAGCGGCAAAGATTGCAATCGCACGATCCTGGCGCACCTCAGTAGTGCCGTTCGAGCTGCTTAAAGCCAAGCTGTCCTGGATTATGATAAATGAATGGATGGTAGCCATATTGAATGATAAGATGAAAATATTTGACAAGACCTGGGACCCGTGGATCCGCTACTTGGCCGGCCCCTCTTAGGGGGGTTTTTCCGGCTCCCTACTTCTACCAAACAGCACGCTCCGGGGACTCATCCCCTGGGAGGGTGCTGGACCTGGATGTCGACTTCTTCCCCTCTTACCCAGCCTCTGCCGCTCTCCTTGTCTTCCCTTCCTTTCTTCCCTTCTCTCTTTCTCTACTTTTTCTTTTCTCTCGCAGTGTATTGATGGCGGGATGTCGTATTTCGTAGTCAGGTCCATTAGACTGTGGGTGGGGGTCGGGGTCCGCTTCCCCCTGGGGGCGCAGTGTGTTCCCGTAAGGGGCGCCCGGGGGGGGGGTCTGGACGACCCGCTCCTTTAAGCACTGAAGAGAGCGATCAGTACCTGCTTCACACTGGTTTGACTGCCATTGTTATTATTGTTTGGTTTTTTCGACTCCTGCTATCCACAATACTTACTTGTGCACATTTAATGTTTTATGTACCATGTGCTCCATGTTGTTTTCAATGTCTATGGTTGGGCCATTTTGGCTCGTTATACACTGTTGTACCTTTTCTAAAAACTCAATAAAAATTATTGAAAATTAAAATGAAAGGTTATTTAGGCTTTAACAAAAATTTTAAAAAAAAGAATCTAGTTAGCACTGGCCCGATTTACTTTGGACAATGTACAGTATAATAGCATTCAGAGTCATTACATTGGTAGCATCAGAATCATTAACATTTAAAACAGTAACAATCTAATTTCCCAGTTTAGGGTTGCAAAAAAAGTTGCTTTAAAAACATTAATTTGAACTGAGATACCTAATCAAGGCAGTTATAATGAAAATTCATAAAATTATTGACAAGGTTCTACATACAGTATTTAGACTGTACTGTTGAATAAAGTTGCCCAAACCTTTTAAAATCTTAAAATTTGGATAATATACTGTAGACTGGCCATAGATTAGTAGACATAACGTTTTAACATGTGGAAAGACATATGTATGTTTGTTCTTATAGCAATCAAGATCCATTATAGTAATCAAAATCCAAATGAGCACCAAAATCCATTTCAGCTTTCCATCCATGCATATTGCGCAATTCTTTCATATTGGTAAAATTGAACCATCATTAATAGGTCACTGTTTAACATTCTAGAACATCTATAAAAGTAATTTTGTGGTTTATGCATACATTTCACCTAATGAAAAAGGAATTTAATCATTGTTGCATGATGCTCAGTGTCACACGTACAATTCATTAAGCAGCTAGTATGCATATTAAAACTCTCGTATGGGGAAACCAGAACTAACAAAAGAACAAAATGACTTTGTGGCCAAATTATGTAAGTTCACCGCTTATTGTAAAGGTCATGTCTGGTGAGTCCTACATAAACATCACATCTTGCCATAGGTGGTGAGCTTACATATTTTTTGCCAACAAAAAGAACTAATCATTTATGATTTTTTTGTACTTTAAAATAATTATTTCAATGCACCTACCAACTTGCATGCTCAATGAATAGTACAGATGGCACGAAGAAGGTTTTTGAGAGCGTTGTGCAGCAATTCCAATTTTTTTAAGCATATTTGCTGTAGCAAATTAAAAATTACCTTAATATGTTATTAGACTAAGCACGGGTAAACTATACAAAGTTCTCTGTCAAAAAAGTCTCTGTGTGCATTAAAAAAATTGCTCATTAAAACTACTATCCATTTATTGCAATTATTGTTTAAAATGATTCATACCACTTCACATTAGCCCTTTAAACTAATTTAGCTCCAGGCACATAAAGTAAAGTAAAGCAAAGTAAAGTATATGTTCTGGGGAAGGGCAGGTGTGTGAGAATGTAAGCAAAATGTTTCCTTTTTTAGCAAAAATGGGCAACATTTAAGGGTTAGCCAAAAAAAGATTAAAAAAAAACATTGCTTATACCTAGCTAAAGTTATTGATATGGTCATTAATAAAAGCATGTTTCAATAATCAACACTGTATTGACTTTTGAAAGGGATATGGCAGACTGGAATGTTACTTGTAATAAATGGGTAGTACAGGTTCCACACTGCAAGCCTCAAAGTATAACTAAAAGCTAAAGGTTAATATTGTTGTTTGTTCCCCCATTAGGGAGATTCCCCCTTTCTATATGTCCTTGTTTACGGTATGTTTACGGTATGTTTACAGTTATCATCAAAAACGGAAGCAAAAGAAAATCTAAAAGTTTGAGTTGACACCAGAACAGTAATAGAGGGGAAATCTTCCAATGATGGCGCTAGTTCTGGTGACCCTGGTGACAACCTAGGATTCCTTCACTTTGGAGAGATTTTCTCCCACTTTCTGTTTTGGCTAAGGGACAGGTAGAAAAGGGAAATCTCACCAATCTCCACAATGGCAAAAGAAACCCTCATTTACTCTAGCTAATACTGAAATAATGTTGACTTTAGTTCTACTTTAACTGTATTCTGTTTTACAGCCATGATCAATAAATCACTAAACTAAGGATAGCTGAACTCAGAGGATGGCTGAAGGTGGGGAGGCAGACCCATATAAGTGTAAATGCAGTTACACTTTAATGCACGTGTCAAGCACATCGCAGCATGGGTACGTGTCAAGCATAAGGCCCGTAGGCTGAATCTGGCCTTCCAGGCCATTTCATGTGGCCTTGAAGCTGGGGCACCCCCTCGTCTCCGCCCCCACCTTGTCTCAGTAGTTGACAGCAGAGAAGAAGACAGAACTCCTCCCCCAGATCCTGCACTTCTCCATGCAGTCACAGAAAGTCTCGCCTCTGCCCCCCCCCCTCACAAGTTGACAGCATATAGAAAGACAGAACCCCTACTATAGATCTTGCGCCTCTGTATGCAGCGGCAGCACCCCCTTGTCTCCGCCTCCCTTGGTCTCAGCATGCAGCAGACTCAAGCAGCTGACTCCGGCCCTCCTCTGATCCTCCTCAAGACCCTGCACTTTCTGTATCCAAGCTCTCCCCCTGACTTCTTCCCAGAAGCAACACAATGGGTGTGCATTGTGATGAAAGTGAGGGTGGAGGACTCTTTTGATGTAAAGGGGGTGAGGTGCTTTGAACATCTGCTTATAAATATTATGAGAATATTATAATTTTATTCCAGTTGAAAAGAAGGGTCACACACCTCTGGTATCCTCCACAACAAGTTTTATTGGAGATTGCTCAGACAGAACACAATGGCAGAACCATGTTCTGTTTGAGCAGACTCCAATAAAGTTTCCTCTGGATGATACCAGTGCTGTGCGACCCTCCTTTTCAGAATTGTATCATCCTACAGGAATGTGAGTGGGCTCCGTGCCAGTCTGCACCTGCCCTTCACAGTTTAAGTCTTAAGTTATTACTAAAACTAGTAATAATTGAATGTAGAGGCAATTTTTTTTAATATTATAAAGAGTAGATACATTTATATTGTCTTACAGATACAACCAGCCCCTTGATGGCAACCCTAATGTTGATGTGGCTCACAAATAAATTGAGTTTGACACCCCTGCTTTAATGCAATGCAGTAACATAGTAAATGAAGCAGGAAAAAGCTGTTATGTCCAAAGGTATTGAGAGTCAGATGCTGAACAGTGAATATCTATTTGTGTGCATTTATTCTTTTTCAATAAAGTCTTCATGCACTAATTCTCCCCTTCTCTGGAGTAGCAATATCTGTGAGCCATACAGGCTAATCTGTGTGAATTCCATTTCTGCATTTTCAGATAAAAGAAAATGTACTGCATTTTGCTATCTCGAGGCTGCTCCGTGGGGAACTTATTCAGAAAACCTTGGATAATTGATACTATGCTTTATTTACATCACAGAAAAATTATGACAATTCAAATCAAAGTGGTCTTCAGTATCTTCTCTACTAGTTCTCTCTTCCCTGTGTACGCTGGCAACTCTTCATACTGTAGTGGTTTTGCATTTTGCACAATGTGTTCCTATGTTCTGCCTCTTCTTTCCACCTGCTTATTTCATTCTTAAACCCCTCACAGTAATCAGCTTCTACTGTGCCTTCTTTTTGTCCCCTGGTCTACAACCAGTTGCCATTCTGCCTCTTCTATCTACCACAAGTGCATATTCAGACACCATTCTGCCCCCTCTTTCTTCCATAATGTTCCCTGATCAATTATCATTCTGGCTCTTCTCCCAGTGGTCAATGATCATCTCCCTCTCTGGTGTCCATTTATGAAGCAGTGTAAAAAGGAGAGCATGTTTATTAACAACAACTTCTCTGACTAAGTAGGGAAGTGAGTGGAATGTGCAGTGAATGGCCACGATGTGTAGTGTAGGTCAGGAGAAGTGAGATTTGTGCCCATGACCTTACGAGAATAACTATTGAATGAAAAAATAAGAATTAAAAATAAAATAAAAGATAATGCAAGACCTACTGGAAAGGGATCACTCATAAATAATTGAGTTTTTATTTATATCAAGACATTTCTGTAATACTGGTACTTGAGTGTATTTATGACTATACACACTCCGGTACAAGGGTCATAGAAATCGCAATAGGTCTTTTATTAAAGTGATAATAAAGTCTCAGATTAAAAAATAAATAAAAAACATCTTATACTTACTTGCTCTGTGCAAAAGTTTTGCACAGAGCAGCCCCAATCCTCCTCTCCTCCTCTTTTCGGTTTCCCTGCCCGTGTTTCTGGCTCCTCCCCCTGCTGAGTGCCCCCATATCAAGCAGCAACACTTGTGCATGCTCACTCCCGAACCCTGTCCATAAGAGACATAGAGCAGGTCTCAGCCACCCCCCACGTGCTGTGATTGGCAGTAGCAGGAGCCATTGGCTCTGAGCCAATGAGGAAGCCGGGACAACAGCTGCTCTCATGCACATCGTTGGGTCGGGATTAGGCTGAGGTAAGTATTAGGGGGGCTGGAAGGAGACCTGCATAGTAAAGGTTTTTTATTTTCATGCATAGAATGCATGAAGGTTAAAAGCCTTCAGCCTTTACAACCACTCTAACTTTTTTTAAATTATTTTTCTGCATTCATATGGGGCAGGAAAATACTCTAATGCTTAGGAAAATAGTGTCCTTTATATTTCCCAGGGTCTAATTTGAGCATATTCTCAGGATGAAATTTCAGGAAAATAAAAAATAAAAAACTTTTTTTTCTGTAAAAAATACCCTTTCATTTTTCACATGCATGTGGAAGAAATTTTAAAGAAAACAAAACCTGTGCATTAATTTTATCTTCTTAGTATGTGATAGCTAAGCAAGCCAGATAAGGAAAAAATCAGCATCCATAATGTTATAGTATTTTCTCTTTAAACTGTTCTGCATGGCAGCATGATATAGCAAGGTGGATAAACGCAACCACTGTCTGTGCTTCTGAATGAAAAACGAACACTATTTATTGGCTTTGCATATTAATTTTGTTTTATTTTTTTATTTACGACAATTTTCTAATCTGTTCTTAATTCTATGATTAAGGACTTCTGGAGCACCGTGGGTTTTCCAAAGATACAGTAGAGCACAGCATAAGCTCCCTGTTCTTAAGTTAGCTTTGCCTGAATAAAAGTCCCTCAAATGACAGTTTCTCTTGTGTATGTATATTTCAGGTTGAGCTATTGAACTCTGTAAACAATTGGCTCTATTAAAATAAAACGATAAAGAGGAAAAAAAATACAAAAGGAACCATGAACCAGTTAAAATTGGAGCACAAACTATTCTTTAGCAAAATTGCATAATTACCTAACTAAAAATGAAAAAGTATTTTTAAATGTTTATTTTTTTAATCTTAGCCATGCTAAACAAAGAAAACACACACAAAACACTATAAATTAGCTTAGGTTCAGTAGCCTGCTTTTCCATTCCACAAGGTTTTCCTATAGATATGAAGCTACATAGTTGCTGCAGCCCAAATGGCATATTTCAGTCTGCAACTGGCGCTGTGTGTCAGCTGCTTGCAACTACAGTTAGCCATGTCAAGGAGCATAGGTTGTTATGGGTATTAGTGCTGTTCACACATTCCAGTGGTTTTAATATTGGTTTATTTGCACATGCAGGGATTAAGCGCCACAAAGAATCCTAATCTGCTAACAACCTGTGTTTCTATAAAGTGGCTGAAATCCTCACACTCTTGTCATGGTCTTGGAGTGGACCCTACTGTTAGCTTAAAAGCTTTTTAGGTTAAAATAGAAGAACATTTTAAGCTCCCATTACCAGGAAACACATGGTGCCATTTACTAATTGCCTCCATCTGTAAACTTGGTTAGCATAAAAAAATATATATTTTCCACTTCTCACAACAAGTCTGGTATTGTTGTGTTGCAGCAAACCAACATTTTGAGGCTTTTGAGTGCTTTAAACACTGTAATGTATAATGTGTATTGTGTTAAATGGAATGTGAATTTGAGGAATGCTATAATGATTTATGTTCTATGCCGATAAGCATTGCCATATACGTACTGGCAAGTGCTAATATAATTTGTAGGAAGAGGGGCATCATTTCAAAACAAAGCGCAATTCATTTTTTTTTTTTTTGTTCTTGGGTTTGTTCTCATTTAGCTACAAACTCATATTTATTATAAGAATTTTCTAGCATGCTTTTGTACTTTTTAGTCCTTCATCAACCAAATGTAACCGGAAACTGGCCACATAGTGTCATAGCATGGTAGCAATTGGAGTATAATTGAAGTTAGAATTTGATATCACTTATATTATTGCTACCCAGTTTTTCTAAAAGGGCAACAAATTACAAAGTATTAAATGTATACAGAATTCCAAAATGTTTCAAACAACAACAGATTGAGAGAGAAAGGTTCACAGTTTATATATTTGTTGGAGGTTATTATTGAACCAGATAAATGTTGAAGGTGTTTTCAGTGAAGGAATATTTATTGTTGTTATGCCAGCATTTGCCTTATATTAGATATAATTCCTTTCAGTTTTTGATAAGCTTGCTGTATGCATATTTTGTTATTCTACAAAGTTGACGAGGGAGCTCAGTTCAGTTACTCTAAGGCTGGCCATACATGTTCAATAAACTTGTGCAATTTTCCTTTAGATTTGCCTTAAACTATGTAGTACAAGGGCCTGCCTAATTGGATACAATTGAAAGTTGTTTAGTTTTGACCTCATATTATGTAGTTTTTGGTAAATCTAAAGTAAAATTATATGAGATTATTGAACATGTATGGCCAAACTAACTCATTACAACTGTTGAGATAAGGAGGCTGATTTACTAAATGAGTTGAGAATCTTTATGCAATAACTAAATATTCACAATGATTACCCAATCACATGAAAAGCAACTTCCTGTTTACTTATTTCATCTGCACATGATTGAGTACAGTATTCAAAGGAATTTTGCTTTCACGTAATTGAAAAAGTAAAGATTCACAAATCCTTTAGTAAATCAGCATTATCATACCAGTCACCAGGGCTTTCTTTCTAAGAAAAAAGGTGCAGGAACTCAACCACGACCCCCCCCCCCCAAAAAAAACCCCCTCCCCAAACTGGTTTAAAATTTCACTAACAGTGGGAGGGTCTTAAAGGGGCATTAAATACCAGGAGTACATTATGTACAGAGTGCAGAGTTCGGTGGGGTTACACACAGAGTGCAGAGTTCAGGAGTGTGCTACATATACAGTGCAGAGTTCAGGGGTGTGCTACACACAGAGTGCAGAGTTCAGTGGTGTGCTACGTTCAGAGTTCAGGGGTGTGCTACATATACAGTGCAGAGTTCAGGGGTGTGCTACGTGCAGAGTTCGGGAGTGTGCTACATATACAGTGCAGAGTTCAGGGGTGTGCTACACACAGAGTGCAGAGTTCAGGGGTGTGCTACACACAGAGTGCAGAGTTCAGGGGTGTGCTACGTGCAGAGTTCGGGAGTGTGCTACATATACAGTGCAGAGTTCAGGGGTGTGCTACACACAGAGTGCAGAGTTCAGGAGTGTGCTACGTGCAGAGTTCGGAGTGTGCTACATATACAGTGCAGAGTTCAGGGGTGGGCTATACACAGAGTGCAGAGTTCAGAGGTGTGCTACGTGCAGAGTTTGGGAGTGTGCTACTTATACAGTGCAGAGTTCAGTGGTGCACTACACACAGAGTGCAGAGTTCAGCCTTCTTCCACAGCTGCTAAGCTCTGCATCCCCCATTCACATCTCACTTTTGCCCCTCTAGTATCTCCCCTCACACTTTAGATGGCTTCGCCTATCTCACTTGCAGGGAGATCATCCAGTGAGGGTGTCAGCATTCGCACTGCACCCCAGGCACCAGTATCTCCTTTGTTCCCATACTGGAAAACACAGGAAGCCAGACCTCTGTGTTTACAAGTGATGGTGATACCCAGGGAGTGGAGGGCATGAGCCAAAGGTGGTGGAACTGAGTTCCACCAAGTTCCAGCTGAAAAAAAGCCCTGCCAGTTACACAGAGCATGTATTGTTTGCAATTTTTCAGTTGACTCATAGGGTTTGATTTACTAAAGGCAAAAAGGGGACTTTGCAAAGGAAGTTGGACATTGCAAGGGAATTTTCCCCAGAACTTAATGAATGTGCTGAACTTTCACTTTGCATAGAGAATACCCAATCGAATGCAAGGAAAATTTTAAAAAAATAGTATTTTTGTTTGTACATGATGGAAGTTAGCAGAGATTCCCCTCATTCCTTTGCAAAGTGCAACTTTCCCCATGAATGAACAGTCTATTTGCCTTTAGCAAATCAACTCTATAGACCTGCTATATAAGGCACAACAATTGTGTGGTACTTCAATGCAGGAAGCACAGCTTGCATACATAATAAATAAATTAGGGTACCCCCATGTACATATATCTTTTATACATAGAAATAAAGTTTTTCTTTAAACATTAGCATATGGTAATTTAAATATTTATACCAGAGCTTTTTTCTTTTGATTGTTCATTTAAACAAAAAGAAAAAAGAAAAGAAAAACATTGTATATTCCCATTACAATTGAGATAAAGTGAAGACTAGCAAACTTAGTGCAATATGATAATTAAGAAATTGAAAAATTGAGTTGCCTATCTAAAAAATGTGTTTTGGGGATCACAGTAAAACTGATATGTGAAAATGATTGATGCAGTTGTGTGGGATGAGACCCACACAGCCTTGCTGTTTTTAAAATGTGACAGTGGGTACCGGGAGAGGGTGATGTATAGAACCTCTGAGAAAGGTAATTTCCTGCTCATGCATGTGATAGGTTCAATGCTGTGTCTGGTAGTTTTTTGCTTACACATTACAACACCTGGACTCATCCATAGCATTTAGACCATCCAATTAAACATTTAGTGGGAAGTGGATGCAGGAAGTAGGAAACATGTGTACACAGTTCAACAAAAGAGCAGCAGGTTTGCAAAAATCTTTGCAATATATGTAACTGTCAAACTACCCTCAATCGCCACAGTCTGCAGGAAATTTTATGAACTCAATTGAGTGCTCCTATTTTTGTTTATGAAGAAGAGAGCCAGGAAGAGCCAACTGGAGCACCATGAACATTTTGAGCCAATGTGCCATCTTATATCTATAGCCATAATAAATGTAACAGTAACCTCAATAATTTGTTATGAAGAGGCAGCAAGACTACATTGAGTTAAAGTCAAAATGCCCACTAAGTTTATTTAACGACTTAAGCCCCGGAAGATTTTACCCCCTTCCTGACCAGGGCCTATTTTGCGATTCGGCACTGCATGATTTTAACGGACAATTGCGCGGTCGTGCGACGCTGCACCTAAACAAATTTGATGTCCTTTTTTTCCCACAAACAGAGATTTCTTTTGGTGGTATTTGATCACCTATGCGATTTTTTGATCATGCGCTATAAACAAAAAAAGAGCGTCAATTTTGCAAAAATAACAATATTTTTCACATTTTTTTAAATTAAATTCCCCCCAAAAAATGTAAAAATCTAAATGTTTTAACATTTTAGGCCAATTTGTTTTCTGCTATATATGTTTGGTAAAAAAAATCTCAAAAAGCGTATTTTGATTGGTTTGCGCAAAAGTTATTGCGTTTACTAACTAAGGGAAAGATTTTTGTCATTTTTTTTTGTTTGTTTTTTTTAATGAGTAATGGCGGCGATCTGCAATTTTTTTTGTGGGACTGCGACATTGCGGCAGACAGATCGGATCCTTGACTGACATTTTTGACACTTTTGGGGGTACCAGTGACATTACTACAGTAATCAGTGCTATACATAAGCACTGTTACTGTACAAATGACACTGGCAGGAAAGGGGTTAACTTTATTTGAGAAGGAGGGGTTAAGTGTGTCCCTAGGGGCATGCTTCTAACTGTGATTGGATGTGGCTGTGTGTGTAAGAACAGAGATATACGATTCTGCATAGCAGAACCGTATGATCTCTATTCTTACACAGAGGAGAATGACAGGTGGCTTTGTTTACATTAGCCGCCTGCCTTTCTCCCACTGTAACGGACAATCGCGAGTGCCCGGTGGACATCGTGTCTGCCGGGCACACGAGCATGGGGGTCCCTGAACGAGCGGGAGCGCGCCTCCAGCGGCGCGCGCTCGCCCCCTAGAGCTTCACAGGCTAGCGACGTAGTACTACGTCGCTTTGCCTGTGAGGGGCTGACTACCGCAGTAAATATACTGCGTGGTTAAATCTCATACACTAATGTGTCTGGACAAGACTGCACTGGGTTCAGAAATAGAATCATATTCCTGAACTAGCAAACACAATTTGCCCTGCATTTTCCAAGGTTTTAAATGATTTTGAAAATACATGCAAAAACAGGGATTTACTTCGCAGGAATGAACTGGTGCAGATTATATAAAACAGCTTGTGCATCTACAATAAGCTACAGAAATATGTTGCAAAAAAGGTGCAGAGTCATCGTGACCAAAACTAAATCACGTAATGGAAAATCACTTTAACTCTTCTCTCCACCCACAGAACAGGTCCCTCGTGAATTTTTGAATTCCCTCATTAATTTCACTTGTTAAAAAAAATGTACCTCCATATGGCATTCCCATAAACATGAGAAACACAGAAAGAACATGCCTCTAATCTATGCTATTCCTAATTATCCACAACTGGCGAAACCTCTTTTTTAGAAATCCCAGTGGAAGATCTTGCATACAGTCCTCGGATTTAGAAATGCACTTGAGAATGCTTTGTTCTGGTCTTGGATGTATTTGTATGAAGTATACTTGTCCCCTCTTGGGTGCCAACACATTTAAATAAACAAACCTAATTTGGCTAGTCTTTTTCACAAATAAGATTCTTCCCTCTGCCTAATTTGTCAATGTGTTTGAAGTCAGCTTAATTATGCAGTTAAACTACTTGTCCTATTTTGATTCTATATATATAGCATGTGAGTTTCATTTCAGTCCATATAGATCTTAAAATGAACAAACCAAAAAGAATGGTTTAGCTACCCAACGAACAAGGTTTATTGATGCCATTGTTTTTTTGGAGAGGATTTTAGAGTTTTTGATTTTGGTTGCACTTGATAGATATAGGCCTTTCTTCAACCCAAAAAACTTTGTAACTATGGCTTGAATATATGGTTATCATGAAACTATAATAAATATATTCTTATCACGTTTTATATGCAAAGTGGGAAAATCTTCCTTAAGGCTATGTTCACACTGATCCCACATGAAAGTAGTACGACTTCCAATCCAACTTTGCCCTGCGACTTCATGTCTGACTTCCATGCGACTTTAATGAACGTAATCTGACTTTGATCCAACTTTGAGATGATTGCGACTTATCCTTTGACCAATCAAAACAATTCCTTTGCTCCTGGTAAGGAAATGCCGAATGTATCAAAAAAAATGGGCGTGGGCCCCTTTAGATCCATACCAGGCCCTCTGAGTCTGGTATGGATCTTGAGGGGGAACCCCATGCCAAAAATGAAAAAAATGGAGTGGGATCCCCCCTCCAAGACCATACCAGACCCTAAACAGACCAAACATTTTCTTTTTTTAAAAACAGCTTCCTGCACTACTTTGGTCCGACTTGGGCATGATTTCAGCCCTTGATTTGTATGAAAGTTGGGATCATCATCTTAACTGATCTGACTTGTGGCATGCGACTTGTGCTCTGAGAATTTTGAGGGGGATCCATACGCCAAAATTGAAAAAAAAAATTATGTGGGGTCCCCTCCAAGGACCAAACCAGACCCTTTTATCTGGTATGGATTTTGAGGGAAAACCCCACACCAAAAATAATTTTTTAAAAATGCCATGGGGTCCCCCCCCTGCAGCCCGGCAGGTCAGGAAAGGGAGGGAACGAGCAAGCGGAACCCCCCCTCCTGGACCATACCAGGCCACATGCCCTAAACATGGGGGGTGGGTGCTTTAGGGCAGGGGGGGGCTCTGCACACCCTACCCCAAAGCACCTTGTCCCCATGTTGATGACAGACAACCCTGGGTGGTGGTTGTGGGGGTCTGCCCCTACCCATTTACCCAAAAAAAGAAGTGTATTGTTACAAAAAACAAAGAGCCTGTTTTTGACAAGTCTTTTATTAACTTTAGAATGTCCCTGTCATAGCTCCAAGGTGTCTTCTTCATTCAGTCTTCTCACTCTACGCTGTTTCCTTCCTCTGGTCTTCTCCCCCCACTGTTTTCTTCCTTCGATCTTTCTTCCCCCCACTGTTTTCTTAATCCGGTCTTCTACCTCAATGCCATCTCCTTCCTCCAGTCTTCTTCCCCCACTGTCTTCTCCCTCCGGTGGTGTCCAGGGATTTCTTCTTCCTCTTTTTCTTCTTCTTCCTCAGCCACAATTGCTGCCACTGCCAACCTGTTTTAAAAAAAAATGCTGATCCGACGCTGGCTCCCATGGGAAAGCCAGCTAAGGTGTCTGCAAGTTCTTACATAGCTATGGGGCGTGGCCATCTGGTGATGTCACATGGAAACTCTGCCCCCTTGTGACGTCACTGCCCAGGGCATGATGCGGCTGTGAAGTCACAAGGGGCAGGGTCTCCGGGTGACATCACCGGATGGCCACACCCCATAGCTATGTAAGAACTTGCAGACAAAGTAGCTGACATAACCACAGGAACCAGCATTGGAGCAGCATATTTTTTTTGTTTTGAGGGGGTTGGCGGTGGCAGCTGTGGTGTAAGAAGAAGACTGGAGGAAGAAGACAGCAGGGAAAGGAGACTAGACGAAGAAGACAGCAGGGGGAGGAGACCGTAGGAAGAAGACAGCGGGGGGGAGAAGACCGGA
The DNA here is from genome assembly GCF_965119305.1 of Pelophylax lessonae. Classification (NCBI taxonomy): domain Eukaryota; kingdom Metazoa; phylum Chordata; class Amphibia; order Anura; family Ranidae; genus Pelophylax; species Pelophylax lessonae. Next base: position 178,325,093 of record NC_138769.1, on the reverse strand, counting down.
GGAAGAAGACAGCACTGAGGGAGAAGACTGGAGGAAGAAGACACCTTAAATCTATGATGGGGGACATTATTTAATTAATAAAGGACTTGTCAAAAACCGACTCTTTGTTTTATTGTAATACTACACTTCTTTTTAAGGGTGAATGGGTAGGAGGAAAATGTACCCCATACTCATTCACATGGTGGGCAGGGATCTGGGGGCTCTCTTGTTAAAGTGGACCTCCAGATTCCAATAAGCCCCCTGCCTGTAGACCTCCACAAACACCGTCCAGGGTTGTCGGGAAAAGATCCCTGTTCCCTTCAATGTGGGGAATAGGTGCTTTGGTGTGGGGGGGCGCAAATCCCCCCTGCCCTAACGCATACATCCCCAATGTTAAGAGCATGCGGCCTGGTATGGTCCAGGAGGGCGGGGCCACTCACTCACCCCCCCTTTCCTAACCTGCCGGGCTGCGTGCTCAGTTAACCACTTTAGCCCCAGGGGATTTGGCTGCTCAAAGACCAGGCCCTATTTTGCGATTCGGCACTGCTTGATTTTAACGGACAATTGCGTGGTCGTGCAATGCTGTACCTCCTTTTTTTTCCCACAAACAGAGCTTTCTTTTGGTGGTATTTGATCACGTGTGCGATTTTATATATTGTGCTATAAACAAAAAAAAAAGCGAAAATTTTGAAAATTGAATATTGAATATTTTTCAAATTTTTTTAAAATTAAATTCTCAAAAAAAATGTAAAAATCAACATCTTAGGCCAATTTGTTTTCTGCTACATATTTTTGGTAAAAAAAATCGGGAAAGATTTATGTCATTGTTAATGTTTTTTTTTTTAACTAGTAATGGCGGCGATCTGCAATTTTTTTTGCGGGCCTGCGACATTGCGGCGGACAGATCGGACCCATGACTGACATTTTTGACACTTTTGGGGGTACCAGTGACATTACTACAGTAATAAGTGCTAAAAATATGCACTGTTACTGTAAAAATGACACTGGCAGGCAGTGGCGTAGCGTGGGTTGTCAGCACCCGGGGCAAGGCAAGTATTTTGCGCCCCCTAACCTGCGGGATTTTAGCACTCGAGTCTCTCCCACTAGATTAGTTAAAGAAACCCTTACCCCCTAAGCACATGTATTGTTTATTATGAAAATACTGATTTAAATAAAGTAAAATGCATCTAAATACAAGTTTGAATGACCAGCGTGCCCCCTCTCAATGCAGAATGACCAGCGTGCCCCCTTTCAATGCAGAGAGACCAGCGTGCCCCCCTTTAAATGCAGAGAGACCAGCGTGCCCCCTTTCAATGCAGAGAGACCAGCGTGCCCCCTTTCAATGCAGAATGACCAGCGTGCCCCCTTTCAATGCAGAATGACCAGCGAGCCCCCATTCAATGCAGCATGACCAGAGTGCCCCCTTTCAATGCAGAATGACCAGCGTGCCCCCTTTCAATGCAGAGAGACCAACATGCTTCCATTCAATGCAGAGAGACCAGCGTGCCCCCTTTCAATGCAGAGTGACAATTGTGCCCCCATTCAATGCAGAGAGACCAGCGTGCCCCCTTTCAATGCAGAGTGACCAGCGTGCCCCCTTCCAATGCAAAGAGACCAGCATGCCCCCTTTCCATGCAGAGTGACCAGCATGCCCCCTTTCAATGCAGAATGACCAGCATGCCCCCTTTCAATGCAGAATGACCAGCGTGCCCCCTTTCAATGCAGAGAGACCAGCATACCCCCTTCAATGCAGAGAGACTTACCTGCAGCGGCCGCTTCTCCTCAGTTTCCCGCGTCTCCTCGAGTCCTCCTGCCCCCTCCTCGGCCAATGGCATGTGTTTGCCTTTCGGCCAATCAGGAAGCGGGTCTCAGACCCGCTTCCTGATTGGCCAGGAGGAGGATCTGTGTGACAATAGCGAATTTTCATTTGCTATTGTCACACAATGGGTGGGCTCGGGTGCAGTGCTCTGCGCCCCGGGTCCACCCTTTTTTGAAGCCTATTAGAGCCTGGCTCTAATCAGGTGATTAAAAAAAAAACCCACTCTGTGACAGCGCCAGGCTGCTGACTCACTCGCTGCTAAACTGACTGAGCAGTGAGGAGAGGCAGCATAGGCGGGGCTTGGCTTGCAACGCCACCCCACCCTACACCAATGGACAGGTGAGGCACAGTCCAGCCCCGCCCCGCCATTTTCAGCCATAGGGCGGCTGCGCTGGACATCTCCCAGCCTAAAGATGGAGGCAGCCGCAGACAGTGTGTGAACTATGTATGTCAGAGTCAGACAGACAGACAGACACTGTGGATGCGCCCCCCCAGATGTTGCACCCGGTGCGGCGGGCCCCCCCTGCACCCCCCACGCTACGCCACTGCTGGCAGGGAAGGGCTTAACATTACTGGTGATCAAGGGGTTAAGTGTGTCCCTAGGGGCGTGATTCTAACTGTCAGGGGATGTGGCTTGTGAAGTAATTACAGAGACATGTGATCCTATACAGCAGGATCACATAGCCTCTGTGAATTCTTCAGTGAGAATGACAGACGGCTGTGTTTCCATCAGCCGTCTGTCTTTCTCCCTCTGCTGCAGGAAATCGTGAGTGGCCGGCGGCCATTGGAGCTACCGGTCACACGCGCTGGCTTCCCAGGGAACTAGCGGGAGCGTGCCACCGGTGCCGCGCGCTCGCACTCTAGAGTCTCCTGAGCGAATGACGTAGTACTACGTCGCTTTGCCCAGGAGCGGCTGCCTGCCGCAGTAAAACTGCGGCAGGCGGTCGTTATGTGGTTAAGGGTCTGGTATGGATTTTGGGGGGACACCATGCTGGTTTTTTTTTTATTATTTTTGGTGTGGGGTTTCCCCTCAAAATCCATACCATGGTTTTGGGTGGGGTCACATCATTTTTGTTTTCAATTTTGGTGTGGGGATGCCACAAGACAGATCAGTTAAGATGAAGATCTCAACTTCCATTTAAATCAATGGGCTGAAATCATGCCCAAGTCAGACCAAAGTAGTGCAGGAAGCATTTCCAAAGTCGGATCAACACAATTCAAAACAGTTAAGATAGCTCTCATAGGGAACCATTGATTTTGACATTTCATGTGACATGTGTTCCGTAAGTCGAAGCACATGTTGGACCAGTGCGATGAACCCACACTTAATTTTGTTTTGAATACTGCAGGGAAGGGTAAAGCTTGTGTAAGGTTTTAATTGCTGCCTAATTACCTTTTGGTGAGTTTCACACTTACTTTCTGTTTGGATGGGAAATCTCTCCATTGGAGAAACAGGTAACAAAACTAAAACACGTTTTTAGATGAGTGAGGACAGGAAAAAAACTGACAATATTTTGTTATCTGTGCCTTCTGTCTTGGTGATAACAGCACCCACCATTTTATATTTTGGCATCACAGGGGCAGGAAGTGGGGGACAATCTCCCCAATGGGGTCATGAACAGAATCACGCAACACTTTTTAACATTTTTTTTTCTTTTTTCCAAACTGAAAAAAATATTTGGCTGGAAGTAGGCTTTAAGTTTATTTTTATCATCATAGTCTAGTTACAAGAAAAATTTCAACTGTAGATCAACTGTAATGTGCCATGGTAAAAGCTATTACACTAAAGTACATGCCACTATTCAGAGATAGTTAAGAGTTTGAGGAGAATGCTAAATATAATTTTTTTCCAATGACAGAGAAAATAAAAAGTTGCTCACAATATCATTACTACTCATTAAAGCCGGATTCGAGGAAAACAGCTAAATACCCAGAAGAAAATTCATATCTGAGAGCTATTTTACCTACTAAAGAATTAGAAGTTCAAATTGAGGAACCTGCACTAGCTACATTTAAAATGCATTTCAATGATTACATAACTACATTAATTGGTGCATTTTATGTCTGTCTCGTTGTCTTTAGCTATATCATTCAGAACAAGCTAGATAATGGCTTCTTAATACAGCTTTGAAATATACATAGCAACTCAAAATCAACGTAACAAATGTTTAGTTTAATTGCTGTGTCTATTTAGCGGTAAGTGTGACATAGTTTTGTGCAGGTGGTAGGTTCACTTTACCTTATTAGAAAGAATAAAATGTTTTATTGTTATAACAGCTTGTATTTAACACCACTGATAGGAGCAATCATGTATTAAATGTTATTAATGGTTTTATTGTAGCACATAATTTTATTGCTTAATTGCTCCATCCATTTAGTTCTCTGATGGAAAATACAGATTTACCGATCAGACCTTTCACCTGTAACCAATCATGGTAAAAACTAAACTTAAATGTGAGCCCCACTGGATCTTAGAGGCACCTTCCATCCTACCCTGGGTCATACCAACATTGATTCCCTTCCTCCTTCTTCCAGTACCTTCCACAACTCACTATCATCCCCCTCTCACCCACTCTTTTATTTTTCTCTTTCCCCCCTCCCGCTTCTATCCTTTTCTCTGCTTCTCTTTGCTATTTTCTCTCTCCATATATATATATAAAACTCAGGCGGTTCCCTCCTCAGTCATGGGTCTGCATGGTCCCCACCTTTTACATAATGTTCCAATTCCTGGGCTTGTAATGTAAGAAACACATTTATTTGATTACCTGCTGTATATATTGCCTGTTTATTGCCTTGTTCAAACTGTTGAATTATTTTTACGTTATGCCTGTAGCATACTGGAAGATGTACCTTGTACTTATGGATGTTTCTTTTTCTTGATCCCTGTACTTTGATTGTTTTGGCAACTGCCTTTTATGCTAAATAAAAATTTGAATAATAAATAAATAAATAAGAACTAAACTAAAAAAAAGGAGTCCATCCAAATACAAAAAGTGCTTGTTGGCAAGCGAATTCCATACTGGCACTATCTTCAAGGACACCAGTTTGACTCAGTTCCTCTACCGTACCCTTAGTGTTCTTCAAGAGGTTTTTTTCTTCAACAATCTTTACCATGTTATGTTTTTTTGCGTATTTTGCTTTTTCTGGTATACTTAATTTGGTACTTGCCTACTCACTAGTTGGTCTATGTTAGCTGGCTTATGGCACTTTTCCACTGCAAGTACCGGCTTGGCTCTACTTGGCCCTGATTGGCCCTGCTTGGCCCGGTTTCCTTTTCCACTGCTGGTACCGCATGGTACGGTGTTGGAACGGTGCGGTACGGTATGGTTTGCTTTTCCACTAAAGTAGTACTAAAGTTAAGTGGGTGGGATAACAACGGGGTGGGTGGGATTCTCTGACCAATCAGTGGCTAGTAGTGACTGCATGCAAAGGATTGTGGGATATGGTACCGGGTATGGTACCTCTTGGAACCACAATCGAGGTGGTACTGTTTTTGAGAGCCGTACCGTTCCATGCAGTGGAAAAGCGCCCCTGTACCGTACCGTACCGAACCGTTCCTACACCGTACCATGCGGTACCAGCAGTGGAAAAGCACAAAAGACATGAGTATATCTGAGCTCACTGTTAGCTCATAGAATGTAAATCCAAGCTTGGGTTTACCCTTTCCCCCACACCCCCTTTCTCTTCCTTCCTCTTTCTTTTCTCCTCTTTGCTTTCTTTTCTTTCCTTTTCTTCTCCCTTGGCGTTCTCCTTCCCCCCACCCCCTCTCCCCGTATTCGGTTCTTAGTGATCTGGTCCCTGTTTGTTTTCTTTCTTGTACCACTATTACAATATGCATTTTGAACAGTCTTGTGATATTGTTGGTGCAACTAAAATCCAGGACACCAGTAGTTCTGCTTGAGCTGCAGTTGCAGAGTTGAAAAGCCTAGTTATGGTGGCACATTTCATCGATGGATACTGCGTAAAATATATAATAAATTATTTGGGAAATCTTGCTGCAAAGTGACATAAACTCGAAGGTGATTTCCTGTGAATCTTTGACCTGGGGGTAAACACAATCCTTTTTTTATGGTAGTGACAGATTTCTGTGAGTTTACAAAAAGATTACCATGCAAAGTGATGGTAAATGTAAGTGATGGTAAGTGCAAATTGATTGGTGGACATGGTAAAAGATAGGAACTTCTTAAGGTCATAGTATATCGCCTTTCAACGTTTTCCAACACAAGCTTCAAGCATCGTGAGTCTAAGCATGACATCTCAAATGGTGAAGTATCTCCACCCAGGGCCACTAACCCAACATTTCTTTTTTTGCACTGGCGTAAAAGCCAAATACCTCCCTGAACTAATCATCCCCTGCTACCTCCTCATTTATTAACAGTGCATTACACCTGGAGAAAGAACACTGGTAAAGAAAAGTTGGAAAATATTCTTTCCTTACAGCCAGCTTCTGCCCAGGATGGAAAAAGGTAACGGTCTTTTGGCAAAGATCATGGAAATGCTAAGTATCATCTGTCTCACACAGCTGAGTGCAGAAGCATCTGGGATATCAGCATTCCCGGGCTCTCACAAGAATGTTTAGATCAAGGCCTCCCCTTCATCTAAGCACTATGGGCGGAAATGTAATAAAAGCATTTTTAACTTCTTTCAACAGTTTTTTTTTCAACAGATCTAACGCATGTGTGGGTTGGCTACTATTTATTAAGCAGATCTTGTATTTCGGTGTAAGGTCTGCTTCAAAGAGAATCTGTGTTTTGTCCAAGCAAGGCAATGAACACCTCCACAGATGCATATACGTACATATACTTACTATCCTATCACTCCCTTCCCTGAGCAAAAAGAAGGTCGCTTAAAGTGTATTTACACTTTTGCAGACAAATTGGGATAATACCTGCTTCAAATTTGTTGCATGTCCCCATTCACAAAGCATACCCTAAAAATAAAGAAATAAAATCACAGATTCCCTTTAGATGCTCTATTCTGAATGCTCAAGCAAGAAAAATGCTACATAGTTCTTTTTGTTCATGAAGGGGCTAGGCAGCTGTAATTGCCTGTCTGTACTGTGCAGACAGATCTTTATTAATAATTCTAACTAGATTTGAACATTTGTTTTATCAACTTTGTTTTATCAAAGGTTGAAGGTTTAGGGGATGAGCTGCTTGCATTTAATGTTAATGAGGACAGACTTGGGTCAGCCATGACACCTTGTCCTGAGAAAGAGCAAAAGGGTTAGAAACAATGCCCAAAACACATGCTCCTTCATTAGTGGGACCACCAGATATTTCCTTTGGCTCCCAGCTCCAAATCAAGCAGCAGGTAAGCAGAGAAGAGGAAAGCATATGCTGATGAGCACGGGGGATTAAAACAATCCTGTTGCTTTGCCCTGAATTGGCAAAGGACAGGTTAATTATAGGCACTGCTCTTGTTGCTATTTATACAGCAATAGGGACCCTATACAATAGTTATATATATATATATATATATATATATATATATATATATATATATATATATATAGCCTGAGGGACTTCATAGAAGTTTCCAGGGCATATACAGAAAAAGGTCTTGAATGACCCTCTCCTGTGCGCTGTCCTCATGCTCCTGCTGAGACTGCCTATCAGTTTGATAGCTACTACAGCACCTGTTTGCCTGATTACTTTAACAACTAATTTATTGCAACTTATGGGCCATACACACTATAAGATTTTCTGAAGACTTTTTCCTTTAGACTTACCAAAACCATATAATATGAGGTCAAACCTAAACACTTTCAATTTGTATGCAATCTGGCAGGCCCTTGCACTACATAGAAAAGGTAAATCTGAAGGAAATCTAACCACAAAAGTTGGATAGTGTGTATCCAGCTTTAGAAGCACTTCATTACTAAGTTACATTGTTGCAAAATAATACAGTAACAAACCCATTTTTAAAACTAGTTTGACATCCTCTTTCTTATTGACTCCCTCAAAGGGAACTAAACTTACCTCTGCTCCAACCCTGCCTCATCTGTGAGCTCCCTCACCAGAATTAACATCTTCAGCAGATTTGGCATCTTCAGCCATCTTGATTGGGTAACCCTGGATGCAGGCAGGTGGGATTTAGTTAATTCCCATGTGCCTAGGAGTACCCAACAGATACTAGCATTGTACACTAAATTGCACAAAGCAAGATACATAGAGACATGGATGAGCGACTTTGGGGTGGAGGAACTTGCCTGGCCTGCACAGAGTCCTGACCTCAACCCGATAGAAAACCTATGGGATGAATTAGAGCAGAGACTGCGAGCCAGGCCTTCTTGTCCAACATCATTGCCTGACCTCACAAATGGGCTTTAGGAAGAATGGTCAGGCATTCCCATTGACACACTTCTAAACCTTGTGGACAGCCTTCCAAGAAGAGTTGGAGCTGGTTTAGCACCTTCCCCGTACAGCTAGCTGTGTGATGACTTCTTGGGCCTCCTCTAAATTACCTGCAGACAGTCACTTAGGGACAGTTTACTCATCCACCTTACGCTCAGTTGCTCGTTACTCAGTAAACAGTCCAGGGGTTTTGGTTTTATGTTTATTGCGGAACCTGGATGGAAGAAGGGAATAATCGGATACCCCAATTTGAACTATTAACTGTAGATAGGGCAACTATCACTTGGCCTCACTCACCAGATTATTTGTGAAAGCAGACACAATGCTTTAATCATACTGCCACTTGTATCGAAGAATGAATTCTTCTTGCGCTCTCTAGCAGCAAACTTGATGCAATTACATTATCTTCAGGACAATCTCTAGCATCCCCTTGACTGACAACTGTCCACTGACTCTTCTAGCAGAAGGGGTGGTCCTCCTTGACTGACACCTGTCCACTGACTCTTCTAGCAGAAGGGGGGGTCCTCTTAGAACAGGCCCCACGACACAGATCTGTACTCACTGTAGGCAGAATCAGCTCCTCTCTGACTCTCCGGCCCGAAGGGCGACCACCTGAGGCTGCATGGCAGCTTCTACAGAGGAGGGGCAGCCGTACCCTCCCTCCGAGACCCCGCTCTCCAGCTGAAAAGACCCTGAGCACATGTGCCCTTGGCATTTATACAGTATGCCAGCATGCACCGAGGCACTTTCCTCTGCCAATTACAGGGCTGTACTAAATGCCTGTGCACTCATTTGTCAGGTTTCCTTCCACTGTCCAATATGCCTCCCTTTTGGAAAAGTGTGAAACACTTCAGATAAACTGAGCTACACCTGAACACCATGAGCAGATGTCACTAGCAGATCCTGCTCTCTAGTAGACGGAGAGCAATATAAATTTACCTGGCGATCTCTCTGGTAAGCAGAAAGATCCAAAAACAATATTCTGTCTTCTAGCACCTACCTAGGATGGTGCTACACTGGTATAGCTGCAAAGGGTGAGCCAACTCAATATTGAACCCTACAGACTAAGACTAGAATGTCATTAAAGTTCATGTGCGTGTAAAGGCAGGTGTCCCAATACTTGTATACAGTATATATCCCTTTCCTTTAAAACATAATGAAAACATTATAGCAAATCAACCAGGGTGTCGCTGAGCTCTTCAGGGGTACCATCAAATGACAGCTGAGAAAAAAGATAAAATAGAAAACAGTAAGACTGAGTTCCATCCAGATTAGTGCTAGTGTCAGTGTTAGCATTAGGGTCAATGAGTCAATGGGTGTTTTTGGTAGAAAAAAAAAAAGTTTATATTTCGACTATTTGTAAAACATTCACTTTGTGAATGTGTCAGCAAACACACAGCTGTCACGCATAATCCCCCTAATTTGAATAATAGGTTTATTTACTTTTAATTGTTAGCTCCATCTAGTGGCCATAATGTGGTATTTCCTTGACTGAGGCATTTCAGGAAAATATTGCATTATGTCCACTAGATAGGGCTAGCAATCATAGGAAATAAGCATATTAGACACATTAAAATGTATATGATATCAAAAGGAGATCAAATATAGCGCTTGCTTAAAACTCTGTTTCATAAATAAATATATTAAAGCATCAGATGACCATAAAAATCCTCTCATTAGTGTTATAAATCAGTGCAAGGTGTGCAAAACAGTGCAAATTGATACAGCATCAATGTATAAATTCAAATTCATACAATATGTAGAAGGTATGAAAAATATATATATATATATATATATATATATAAATATATATATATATATATATATATATATATATATATATATATATATATATATATATATATATATATATATATAATGGAAGACCTCTCTGTAGAAATTATATGAATGTGAGACCAACTAATGGTTATTACTATGTGTAATTAAAGAATTAAAATAAATAATCCCAAGTGTAAAAGTGACTTCTGTGTTACAAAACTCCACAAACTATAAATTATTATTAAATATATAATCAGAAAAAAGTCCATTCGGTGTAAAGTGACTAATGTGCTTCAAATTTATCCACAAATATTAAGGTGACTCCTGTGCTAGTAAACGTGATATTGTCCTTGGTGGCAGATGTATCCTCAATTTCAAAATGTAAATGATATATCCATCAGGCAAAATCCCTTAGTAAATGAGTGAATTGAATCACTTACCAGAAAGAATGGGTTCTGTATGCCGTATGACACCAGAACCTTTCAAGCTTGTAAAAGCCCTCTGGGCTTGGTGGATATTGCCCCTCTGGGTGATCCTCCGAAGTCCTGGGATGTCTGGGATACCTCTCTGCTCACTTCCAAACTTGCTTTTCCACCAGGACTTGCTATCATGTGACATTTAATAATACTTTAAAGTTTGTGGAGTTTTGTAACACAAAAGTCCCTTTTACACTTGGGATTATGTATTTTAATTGTTTAATTACACATAGTAATAACCATTAATTGGTCTCACATTCATATAATTTCTACAGAGAGGTCTTCCATTATATATATATATATATATATATATATATATATATATTTTTTTTTTTTTTTTTCCATACCTTCTACATATTGTATGAATTTGAATTTATACACTGATAGAGTATCAATTTGCACTGTTTTGCACACCTTGCACTGATTTATAACACTAGAGAGGGTTTTTATGGTCATCTGATGCTTTAATATATTTATTTAGAAAACAGAGTTTTAAGTAAGCGCTATATTTGATCTCCTTTTGAGATCATATACATTTTAATCACTTCTCTTATACTGTATATAGCGGCTGCTATTTTTTTATTTCATTCAATTTTAAAAAACTAGAGTCTATTTTATACCTAATAATTAAAAAAAAAAAATCCCTTGGCGCGTGGAATATACCCTGTATATAATTTTTCATATTAGACACATTATGAGGATTGTTCATGACAGCTATGTGAATGCTAAAAAATACACACAGGAAATGTTTTAAATAGACCTCTTAGTGTGAGTGTCACTCTTGTTTCTTGGCACTACTATGGGTGCAAACATCAAATAAAGCATAAGTACAGTAGTATCATCATGCACATTACAGAATTTGTTTTGGCTTTATTGGTGGCGGGTCATGGAAATGACATAAAAATATGTATTAATATTTTTAAACAGGTTTTCCTGGTTGTCAGGAGATATCTAATACCATTTACCACCAAATGAAGGCATAATTTGCCCTGAAAAAGCAAGGTATCACTACGCTGCTTTAGCCCATATGGAGAAAAAAAAACAATGTTTACTACTGAAATAGTTAATAAATTCTAAAATAAAAAATAAAAAAACAGCCTAAGGCTGAGATTCAAACTGTGTACGGGCAGGCTGAATATACCAATTTAATTGATCGATTAACCTGGGTACAACCAGCATGCCGGATTTTACCTTCTACTGTCGCTAGTGGCTGTCACCGCCGGGAAAAGACAATGGTCCAGCAGGAGGGATTCCCACATCAACACTGACTGTGTTGATAGAGGAATCAAGCAAATTTCTTTCCTGCAACCACGGGTATGTCAAAAAATTATTATTATACAAATTAGCTTCATAAATACATAAATTAATAATATTAATAGCCATGATACAAATTGTAATGACTGAAGACCAAAACACACAACTTTCTTTTTTCCACTTCAGCAAAAACAATACCAATCTTATGCTTGTATAGTATCGGAGAAATATTCTTTAGTGGCTATGGCGCTAATTAGCACTAACTGATCCAATTAGTGCTCGAAATGCAGTACATAATCTTGTAAAAACTGATAAAACAGTTCTCGCTTGGTCAATTGTCTTTTATCACCTCCAATAAAAGCTCCAGGAAAGAAACCAATTCATGCATGCAGACAAGCCAGTATTCTCACCATATTTAAGAGAAGCTGTAATATTTTTGATCAATTTTATTTAATCATTGTTACATTTCCAAATTTAAAAAATGATGTTTTATTTAATTTGTCAATATTTAATTCTTAACCACTTCAATACAGGGCACTTTGACCCCCTTCCTGCCCAAGCCAATTTTCAGCTTTTAGCGCTGTTGCAATTTGAATGACAATTGCACAATCATACAACACTGTACCTAAACCAAATTTATGTATTTTTTTCCCCACAAATAGAGCTTTCTTACGGTGGTTTTATATGTAAATAAATAAACTTTTTCCCGCACTGATGAGCACTCATGAGGCCGCACTGACAGGCACTGATGAGGAGGCACTGATGGGGTGGCACTGATGGGGGGGTACTGATGAAGGGGCACTAATATGCAGCACTGATGGGCACTGATAGGTGGCACTGATATGCAGCACTGATGGGCACTGATAGGTAACACTGATATGCAGCATTGGTGGGCACTGATAGGCAGCACTGATGGGCACTGATAGGTGGCACTGATGGGCACTAATAGGCGGCACTGATAGGCACTGATAGGTTTCACTGATGGGCATAGGTGGGCGGAACTGATAGATGGCACTGATAGATGGGAATAATGGGCAGCACTGATGAGGAGGGCACTGGTAGGCTCCCTGAGCACTGATATGTGAGGATCCCCTGCTGATTAGAACACAAAGTGTCCATGTGAAAGGGCTCTAAGTCATTCAGCTGTGTGTGTATAACTTAATATGCTCAGATCAGGGGCAGCCACCCATAGAACAGAGTGGGGTCTGTCTATGTCCACTCTGCATAAACTGATCTCCTTGGATCAGAGGCAGCCACCCATAGACCAGAGTGGGGTCTGTCCGTGTCCACTCTGCATAAACTGAGTGGACACAGACCTGTCCCCCGCCCTGCAATGCTCTAATCAGCGGGGATCTGTAAGCGGATCCCCTGCTGATCGGAAAACAAACTGCCCATGCCAAAGGGCCCTAAGTCATTCAGCTGTGTGTATAATTTGACCTATTCAAGTCTCCTAACAAGACAAGCTATTCAGGCTAAAGTAGTGAGTCCTCAAAAAACCTGAAGTACTTTATTAATTGCACTCAACATCTGCTGGCTGCAATTGGTACATAGGAAATATTCCTAGTAGTATTTCATGTTTATCTGACTTAAAAGAAATGTAAAAAAAATTAGACTTTAAGACATTATTTTTAGTTGGAAAAACAAAGAAACTGTTGCATGTATCCAAAAAGCATCTTAATTTTACGATTAGTGTAAAATACACCTGGTTTGCTTGATTTTTATTTTTTTTTAAGTAATTTTCCCTGCCAGAAAGGACAGGTTCACTAAAGCTTCCACTTTTAGTAAAGCACTGTGAGTCAGATTCCGTCAAGTATAGAAAAAGACATAATTGTAGGAAAAGGTTTGCAAGCCCTTTTTCTGAACCTGCAATGTGACCTGATCATAATGGGTCACACCAAGAAATAAAAATGGGCTCTCAAACAGAGCGACTTCATCTCCTATCTGCAACAGCTCTTTCTAAAGCTCATACCGGACCGCAACCCTCATGACCTTCTTATGGATAGAGCTCACAGAATTCCCAAGCCGGCCTATCTCCCTGACACTGTAGCTCGAGATGTCTTAGTGAGGATCTATTTCTATCACATCAAAGAGCTCCTACTCAGAGCTGCTAGATCCACACGCTTGTGAATGGCACCCTGTGTGGGAGTAGCCCTTTTCCTAGACCTTTCTGCAGCTACATCCCAGAGAAGAAAGGGATTTACACCCATCAGCACTGTCTTGCAGGATCATAACATTATCTACCACTGAGACTTCCCCGCTAAACTCTTGGTTACTCACCAAAATCATCAGGTTGTTATCACCGGGGCCTGACATCTCTACTGCCATCCAATGAATCACGCAACCACACCTCCTCCAAATCCAGACCAGCCTGATAGGCCTCAATCCTCAGGAATTTTACAACACTAGTCCTGCGCCCTATCCTCTTATTAAAGCCCTGTACACACGCGTCGAAAATTGGCCGTGAATTTTCGGCCAAAGTCCGATTGGCCGATTTTCGGCTTGTTAGTATGATGCTTCCGACAACCGACTCTGACTTTTCGGCCGAAAAAAATCTGGTGTGCAGGCTAGAAAATTTTTGTTGGCCGTCAACACAACGGCCGATTTTCTGTCAGTCAGTACAGATTTCGGCAGACAAAAATCTGATGAGCAAGACTGGGCATGCTCAGAGATAAAAAAAACACACGGAAAGTAAACCAACACATGACATCACTTCTGAAGTAGATTTTTGTTGGCCGAGAAAATTTGTGTGCACATTCCAACCAACAAAACACCACTCTGGACAAAAGTCGGACGATCGGTTGGCCGATAATCGTTGTGTGTGTACGAGGCATAAGACATACTTCCATGGACATCATATTTGACAAACACCAATCACCTAAGAAGTGGAGCATGTTAGTTTTTTTTTTATTCTCTTTGTTGAGCTCACTAGTACGCTTCCTCAGAGTTTTTCACTAGCCTCTGCGCACACCCCTGGCTCATTTGTTGCTAGATTGTTGGTATCAATAGTTAATTGTTAATCTTTTTTCTAGCAATTTATACTGCTCTGCGCATCTTACTCTTCCAGCTATCACTCCTATCTCCTTTTCTACTACTTTACACGCTACTATCCTCATTGTATCACACTGTGTCGCATTCCCTCTCCATCCCCCGATACTGTCGCCATACTTAAAGCCAAATATCACTACGCATTACCTGTATTAATGTGAAAGCGCTTAATAGCCCCATTAAATGTTCCAGACAATGGAAAGAGGCCCTGTCACAAAAAGCAGATATCATCTGCATTCAAGAAACGCATTTAATGCAAGGGAAAGCACCCTCCTGCCAACACAGAATGTTCCCACATAGTTTTTTTGCCAACGCTCCCAAAAGGGTCAGGGGTGTAATGATTTCAATATGCAATTTCCTCTCCTTCCATATCTAACATGTGGAAGTGGATCCGATCGGCAGATACCTCATCTTTAATGCTTTATTCGATAACTTACTATTAGTTCTTGTCGATATATACGCACCGAATACCCATTGGAAAAATGTTTAGAGAACTGTCCTAAACAAACTTGATCACTACCCAAAAGACCGTATAATCATATGCAGAGATTACAATTATGTGCCAGACAAAGCCCTTGACTCTTCTAATTCATGCAGATCAGGCCCCAAACCCCTCCCTCCCTTATGCAACTGGAAGATCTATAAAATCCATGGTGGTGTTTGCAAAAATCGGAGAAGGACTACACTTTCTATTCTACTCAGAAATCCTATTCTAGGATTGATATTTTCGTGACAAATAAAAACCTCCTACAAGCTGTCTCTGAGGCTACTATAGGCCTCATTACCTGGGCAGATCATGCCCCAGTTTCTTTCTCCATATCTTCTAAACGAGAAACCAAACAGCATACCACATGGCTTATGAACACTTATCTCTTAACTCACCCTGATTATCGGGAATAGATCAAACTAGATCTAGAAACCTATTTTGCCACCAATACTGGTTCAGTTTCAGATGACCCTCTTTTATGGAATGCGCATACATCTTGTATACAAGGCTCTTATATTAAGTTTGGGGCTCGTGAGAAGCGTGTCCAAGCAGAGAGGATCAACTCCTTTTTAGACCAAATTTGCAGCTTAGAGAGGAAAACCAAAACCTCCCCTTATGATACTGACATCACTTGCCTTCACCAATTTAGGGAAGACTTACGCACATACCTACAAGCCTTATTTGATTACTACATCAAAAACCTACATTTGAATTGGTACGTTTTTGCTTTTGGGAACAAACTAGGAACCCCCTGCCAAAACAGGTCAAAAGAAAGGCAGCGATGTCTTAAAATCCCTATATGCATACCCCCCATGGGTAGAGCGTGAGCAATCCCAGAGACATAGCAAACTACTTCAGCGAATTCTATGCCAAATTATACAACTTAAAGCAGTCCCATAGGGAGCCCTCGCCAGACCCCGTACAAATTACTCAATTCTTAAGTCAGCTAAACATGCCAGCTCTCTCCTTCATCCCACTTAATGAGCTCAATGCCCCATTTACAGCAGCATAAGTATTAAAGGCTATCCAATCCCTTACCCTCCACAAAGCCCCAGGTCCAGATGGATGTTGCAATGAGTATTTTAAACATTTGCAGGTATCCTTAAGCCCCCCCCCCCCCCCACCTTAAATCGTTCAATTGAATAATGGCCACAGGAGACATTCTGAAAGAATCACTCAAAGTACTTATTGCCACTATACCACATGCAGACAAACCCTTAGATGACCCAGCTAACTTTCGGACAATTGAATTCCTCAATACAGATCTGAAAATATACTTGCAAAAATACTTGCTCAAGTCTCTAAATTTGTCCCCACACTGGTTGACTCAGATCAGGTGGGATTTATCCCACGTAGACAATCCTCAGATGGAAACAGTGGGCAGAGCACTACAGAGCACTTTCTCTGCTCCTGTCTCTGGATTCAGAAAAGGCGTTTGACAGAATTCACTGGTTCTATCTTAGGGCAGTGCTCCCAAAATGTTGCCTTTCCAGTAACATACTCACTGTAGTACTAGCCCTTTACTCTTACCCCTCCACAAGAGTATGAACCTCAGGCATGCTCTCCAATCCATTTAATATCACAAATGGAACATGTCAGGGCTGTCTTCAATCTCCATTGATATTTACCCTTGTGATGGAGCCCCTTGCCGAAGCCATGACCAATTCCACCCAATCCCTTTATGAGCTCCTGATGCTTTTTGGTCAAATTTCTCTTTATAAAGCTAATTGTATTAAGTCCTGCATGCTCGTCATATGCTTAGATCACAATACCCATAAGACCCTCTCTAGCACCTCTCCCTTCCCATGGGCTCTAGCTTCCTCTCTCAACTATTTAGGGATAGTTCTTTCTAGTAATTTGCTGTGTTTAAATTATAAAACCTTGCTCAAAAAACAACAGATCCTTTGCAATGACTTACGCTACATTCGTGCCTCATGGGCAGGAAAAATACTGTAGCTTCAACTAAAATGTTTCTACTGCGCCATGTTTTATATTTTTTTCGTTCCATCACGGTTTCCAATGGTATCTCTACCCTTCAACAAACTCTGAACACCTTTATTTGGGATTCCAAACATCCAAGAGTGCGACACTCTATTCTCTGCATCCCAACATCAGACGCAGGAATGGGATCAGCAGTCCTCAAGAATTACTACAAAGCCACTTTATTAACCCATGCCAAACATTGGTGGTCAACTGCCTATCGCCTTACATGGGCACAAATAAAGAAGCATCTTTACTATCCCCTACCAAACACTTTCTGGCTGCACTATGCCAACACCCACCTCACTCTTCCCTTACTACAGTGACAGCCACTGTGAAAGTCTTGAGAACTGTCTTACACCAAACAAAAGGACTCTCAAAGCAATCCTTGGCACATCTTCCATTCTTCACTCTGGAAAGGATTTGTGAGGACCTGTCTGTCTCCACATAGAAATCTACTGGTCTTAGCACCATTTGGGGACCTCTTTAATAATGAAGGCATACCTTCCATGATCTCCACAACAAATATAAATTTCCCCATCGAGATTTCTATAAGTTTCTCAGGATAAGGCACGCTATGAGAAATGTCTTCTGGTCAGAGTCTCCCCTCACAACAGACCGCATACTGGCCTATGAAAGCTCAGCCACAACAAAAAGAGGAATCTCATACTTCTACCGGCTGCATCACTGCTACTATACCACAGTAAAACTCCCTCACCTTTTTTCTTCTAACTCCCCTTCTTGCTGGAGGCAATGTGGCTGTCCTGGATCATCTCTTCATTTCGTGGACCTGTCTGATACTATCATCTTTCTGGAAAGTTTTCATAGTGAAAGTAACTGGTATTTCACAAACAATTTCACCTCAGTTGGCTTTGCTGAGTCTGGGCTTAGAAGATTGGCCCAGACATTTCCATGCTTTTTTCACACACATTTTTATCACAGCCCAATTATCCATCACCACAAATGGAAAAAAATGGCCTCCCCTTCCAATCCAACAATTTAATAACATTCTTAGTCAGCACCTAGACCTTGAGCTTATGTTCGCCAAAGCTCACTTGGCCTTACTAAAATGTATTTTAGAATGGTCCCCCTGGATTGCTGACCCTAGAAGCCTAATGCCTGTTTAATATTCAGTCTCTAAGTCCTTTCCGTTACCACCTAGCCATAGACACAGCAAAGCCACAATGAGAAGCTTTGCATTGATCAATATCTTAATAAGATTTGCAATTTTTTAAAATACTTTATACACCATTCTCCCCCTCTCTTTTCTTCCCTCTTCTTACCTCCCTTTTGATACCCGGACTGGGTTTAGATCTGATCTGATCTGACACGACCCAACTAGATTTGACCTCATATAATGATTATTTCTTTATTCTACTCATTACCTATATTGTAACTTTATCTCTGCTCTCTCTAAAAGTGATCCTGGTCTTTATCTTCCATTAGAAAACGTATACAACTTGTTACTTATCTGTACTTGTTATGTGCCAACCTAATAAAAAAAAAGTTTTAAAAAAATTGGCTCATTAAAAGCACACGTACACATGCACAGAATGTGATATCATCTGAGTGTCAAACAAATTATATAAAAAAAAATAAATAAAGGTCCTTGATGGAAAACAATATAGATTCCAATTTCTAGGCTAGTGATATCTTGAAAAGAAGGTAATTGGAATAGGAAATTCTAAGCAATGTGTTCTTCCATTTAATTAAAATAAAAGTATAGCCAAAGCAATTTTTGCTAAATTTTATCATTCTGCACTCCTGTGACTTCAAACAACAGTGGACTAAAGCCCACTGTCGGCTGGCGTCACTCAGCCGGTTCAGGCTCGGGAAAGATCCCGACTTTACAGTTGGGATTCACCCAAATGCCTGGGCTTGCAGCTGACTCAGCCTCTCAACAATCCGCTGAGAGCCTGAGCCAGCCCATCCCGCCCGCTCCAGTGGCCAGTGCTCCAGTGAGCACTGGAGGGGCAGAGCAGCAAGACGGTGACTGACAGTCACCACTCTCTGCTCAGACCGGAGGGAACTGAGTGATCAGCATTGTTTAATCACTCAATTCTCAGGGTAGAGCCAGCAGGGGACAGCAGCAGCACTGATCCCATCTTTGGTTTTTGGATATTCCCTAACTTCTATTTAAAGGTGTCACCTGCATATCCATATACCAATTGGTTATTATGTACAGCATCACCAGATTTTGTGTGCACCAGTTTTAGTAAATCTCCCCCACAATGTTTAACCTTAAAAGAAAATTGAGAGCTGAAAGACCTTAGGTTACTATAGAAGACATCTCAACTTTCCAAAATGAACAATAGCTACTGATTTGGAAAAGACTAATGTGTTATCATGACAGCTTGGTATATTGAGAACATGACTTACATTTTTTTTTTTTTTGGGCTATTCTTACTGAAACACATTTGATAAACATAGGAAGAAAGTAAAAAAAAAAAAAAAATGTCAAACTGACAGAAATTTGAAGCTATTTGCTGTCTGCAATCTTAGCTAGTAAATCGTTGCATACTAGAAATGTCTTTTTTGGAGAAAGATTCCCTTTCAAGCTAACAGATTGATTGGAATTGCCCTTCTTCACACATATTCACCAATGCAGTGTAAACAACAGTGCAGTGATCCATAGCAACCAATCCAATTTCAGATCAGTATACGATGAATCCTGTTTCATTTTTATGGGATGCTTCACAGTTTGCATTATGCTTTTTTAAATTACTGACTGAATTCAGAAGAGATTAAAGTGCTGGTGTTAATATGGCAGCATTCCACCAATATTACAAACACTCTTTCAGTGGTGGGGTTGTAAACCAAGTCCAGCTAAATTGGCCAGTATGTGGCTTGGTAGGAAGCAGAAATGCATTCCAAGTTTCATGTTTAATATTGATCAAAGTGTATCTACAACCCAAAAACAAATATGTCATATATTTGTCACATACATTTATGAGGAGCTTGAGATGAGGAGCACCCCTGGAAGTTCCAGCACTCCTGGAAGTTGGGATAGGGGCTGGAACCGAATAATTAAAATTAGGACCACTGGTGTCAGGTATACAAAAGCACAGCGATAAAGGTACACAGAATTCACCGAGGCCAGTGTCACGCACATTTTCTTGAGGCCGAAATGACGAAAGGGCTCTCCTTGCAGCTAAGTGCTCCACACCTCTGAGCATGGTAACAGGGGATGCTGAGCCCAGAGAAGCAAGGATTGCTAGCTGTACTGAAGATAAGTAGTGCTGTAGCAGTGGGACCTCTTCAGATGGTAACCAGAGGGCCGCTAGTCCTTCAGGAGAATACTGGATTGTATATGCAGACATAGAGGTAGCAGAAGGCAGGTCACAGCAAGCAGGTCACAGCAGACAGGTAAAGGCAAGAGGCGAGGTCAGCAGGGAGTGACAGGGTTAGAACACCATAGTTAGCAGAGGAGAGATCAGGAGCTTAGTCAGGGACTAGCCAAGGTCATATACAGGAAGCAGACAGGAGCAGATCCCTGGAACAAGCCAAGGTCAAAGCTGATAGAGAAGCAAGGGTAAGTCCAAAAGCAAGCCAGGTTGGTAATTTGAAATCCAGAAGTTTAAGCATACAGGAACATGGGTAACTGGGAGCTAAAGATCAATTAGCATAAAGGCCAGAGGGCACCAAGACCTTTGGAACACGGCTTGCGCCAACGCACCTAAGATCGCACCAGCTCAATTCCATTACGCCTGCACTCATTTCTGTGCAGACAGGAGCAAGTTGCAACCATGCTGAATATTGGCAAATATGCCAGGTCTCTGAGCCAATCTTCACTGGCTTATCCTCTGACATTCAGTAGAGAGCAGAGCCAGGTCACATGCTGAATTTGGTAACAGTCGAGCAGGAAGGCACCAAATCACGAGCAGGATCAAGTTCAGCAAGGAGCAGAGGTTGGCAACATGCAAGCAGAGACATACAGAATCAGTAGGCAAAATCTTGGTCAGGAGTCCAGATTGAAATGGGAACAAAGGTAGGCAGGCAAGGGTAATCCAGTCAGAGGAACACCAGGTGAATAACAGGTTTAAATAGATTTAGGATCATGATAACAGGAATTCAAGCTGAAAGACCATTCAACAATGATCTCATGCAAGGCCCTGGTTTGAATAGGCCACTAGGTGCTAGTACTGTATCTGTGGTGGACATTCCCATGCGTTTATGTGCATGCACATGGGCCTTTAAGCTTGCACAATTTCTCTGACAGCTGACATGATGTTCCCGGCAACTTTGCAGCATTCTAGTCCTTAGATGAAGTAGCTGCCTTAGTTTCCTTTATTTAGGTTCATTCCTATGTTTTCACCTGGTAGTCTGGCCAATATCACATTACTAGAGTAACGCTCACTCACTGTCCTGTATCCATGCAGGAGCAGCAATGTCACCCAAGGACAGAAAATGTGTAAGGGCTACAGAACACCCACCCCCTCCTCATCTCTATTACAACAAGAGGAATTGTTTTGCAGTTTGCATTAGATAGCTGGGAAAGCTGATGACATTGTTTGAAATTTAAATTCAGTGAACAGCAACTGAACTGCAACTGGATTTCTGACAAATTCAAGAAAGTCAAAGACAAATTCAAAGAAATTGCAGAAATTTAACCTAACCTGAAAGAGAAAACGAATACAGCCACAATATATAAGTACTGGAAAACTGCAATATATTACATTGTTGTCTTGGGTTTAGATCTACTTTAATTTTCAGCCCTTACCTATTTTTACCTCCAATTATTTTATATTCTTTAAAAATAGGCATTTGAATTAAAAATGCTACTGTAAGTACTAGGGTAAGGGCTACTCCTTAGGTAATGGGCCCTAAAGCTTTCAGTGCTGAGCATATTTTCATTTTTTTTTTTAATGTACCCATTAGGCTGTAGGAGGTATAAATTACCTAAACTCCTCTCCACTAGTGGATCACACCCATACAATACTTCTACTCATCTAAAACATAAATATGACTAAATTGAAGCAGTCATCAGAGTCTTCAAAGTCATACATTAAAAAAAAAAAAGGAACAATGTTTTTATATTCTTTTTAATACTTTGCAATTATACGACTTTGTGTGTTATTTTCATTCCCTGCTTTATCAGATCTCATGAGTCATTGGCTGTATAAGTTACCTATTTAGCATTTTAGCCACTTGTCACATCTGAAAATGACTAAAATTGAACAGAAATTACAAGATACATTAACATTCACGTAATGCTCTGAGATTCTGGTGAAGTACCAAGATGTTCTCAAAATGTGATCATAAAGTATAAGAAGCAGTAAATATTTTCTTGTTCTCATAATACAGAAAATACTTAGCATATTGAAAATAATTATCATTATGCAGAAAAAAAAAAACATACTAAAAAGGGTCTGCTCCTCATAATTTCCTTTGGGGCAAGACACAAGATTGCAAGATGCATTGGACCATATGTATGTAAAATATCTAAGAAATCCATATGATTTTCTTCTTCCTGGGTGAACATAACATGCTTTACTATTGTGTGAAACCAGAGAAAAATATGGGTTGCTGCAATGTATATATATATATATATATATATATATATATATATATATATATATATATATATGTGTGTGTGTGTGTGTAAAAAATATATATATATTATTTTGAGCAGTATATATATATATATATATATATATATATATATATATATATATACACTGCTCAAAAAAAATAAAGGAACATTATTTAATCAGAGTATAGCATCAGGTCAATTAAGTGCCTGGGATATTAATCTGGTCAGTTAAGTAGCAGAGGGGGTTGTTAATCAGTTTCAGCTGCTATGGTGTTAATGAAGTTAACAACAGGTGCACTAGATGGGCAACAATGAGATGACATCCAATACAGGAATAGTTTAATGTCGTCTCATTAAGAGCATGCCCCAACGTTGTCAGGCATGCATAAAAGCATGGGGGGAGCCATACAACTACTGAGTACCATTTTGAGTTGCTGCAGTGACAATTTCAGCAATATAGACTAGCTTGCTGCATAATTATTTACTTTGATTTTCGGGGTGTCTTTGAATTCAGTCACCTGTAGGTTGATCATTTTAATTTCCATCAAATGATGTGGCATCCTTTCATTCCTAACATATTACCCACTCCATATCTGTATCCATATTTTCCTTCTGTCTAAAAGTTGTGCAGATCTGAGGTCTCAGTGGTTTCTATTATAAACTCATCCAGGCCACTGAATATTGGTTGATTACCTGGCGACCCTCCAGTTGGGCCGCCTATATGCACCTGCCTAGCATGCCTAATTGCCCTATACATTTTTTTAATGCGTTTGAAAACCTCAGACATAAAATCTGAAAAAAGCATATCCCTCGATGAGTGTGTCTCAATTAAGAACAGTATGGGGTTGATTTACTAAAGGTAAAAAGACTGTGCACTTTGCAAATTGCAGTTGCACTCTGCAAGTGCATTTGCTCCAGAACTTAGTATATGAGTTAAAGCTTCACTTTACAAAGAATACCCAATCATGTGCAAGGAAAAAAAACATCATTTTTGCTTCCACATGATTGGATGATGGAAGTCAGCAGAGCTTCTGCTCATTTACTAAGCTCTAGAGCAACTGCTCTTGCAAAGAGTTTATTTGCCTTTAGTAAATCACCCCTAATTGTCATTTCTGTCTCCTGCTTCGTTCCTCTGCTATCAGCATGAATCACTTCTGACAAGTTTTGTTGACACCAAGAGAAAAATGGTGAAAGGGGATGGGACTTGCCTCAACTCTGTTCCTGTGGGCTGTGTGAAGGGGGATGTGTATCCTCCCTCCAATCAGCTCTCAGAGCTCTCGTTACTGAACTCTGCAGAGTGTAACTTCAGCTTTCCGCTACCTTTTTGTTCAGAACTTCTGAACTCTCAAACAAGCTTTCATCTGTGTGTATTACCTGAGCCAAGCCATTTCTCTAGGTATAAGTTAGGGTTTGCAACCACTTTAAAGTGCAATGTGGAGTGCCATTACACATCATGGCTCTTCACTGTGTTCCCTCTCAGAGGAGAACCTGTTTATTACTATTTGTACTTTACTTCTCTGACTAAGAAGAAAAGTGAATGAAACAGACAGTGAATGAACACAATGTGTATTGTAAGTAAGATATGTACCCATAGGGGTTGATATACTAAAGTCAAAAGAAAGGCAAATAGACTGTGCACTTTGCAAAGTGCAGTTGCACTCTGCAAGTGCAGCTGCTCCAGAGCTTGATAAATGAGGTAAGGTTTCACTTTATAAAGAATATCCAATCACTTGCAAGGAAAAAATAAATAAAAAACTGCATTTTTGCTTGTAAATAATTGGATGATGGAAATCCTCAGATTTTCTGCTCATTTACTAAGCTCTGGAGCAACTGCTCTTTTCTCAATGGCTCCCACTGCTGTCTTGTCCAATGGGGAGGGAGAATCTCCGGAGAGCCGAGACACTCATGCACATTGCTGGATTGTAATAGAGCTCAGGTGAGTATTAGGGCAGTGGTTCTCAATTCCGGTCCTCGGGACCCACTAACAGGCCAGATTTTAAGTATTACCTTGGGGGATGCAGACTAGAATACTGCAATCACTGAGCAGCAAATGAGATCACCTGTGATGTAATTTAGTTATCTTGCAAACCTGGCCTGTTGGTGGGTCCCGAGGACCGGAGTTGAGAACCACTGTATTAGGGGGCTGGGGAGGCTGCTGCACACAAAAGTTTTTTTACCTTCATGCACAGAATGCATGGAGGTAAAAAACCTTTAGCTTTTAGAACCATTTTAACCAATTGCTGACCACGTAATGAACATTAACTATTGGCTCTTTTGCACGAAATACATACCTGTATGTTATTTTGTGCAATGGCCTCTAGGTGGCCTGCATGCGCGCTGCCAGAAAAAGCAATCGTTTCCAAGAGAGGCAGAACGGCAGTCTGCCTATGTAAACAAGGCAGATCGCCAATCTGATTGGGGAGAAGATGGAGCTCTTGTGTTCTCTGCCTTCCCACAATAAAAGCACCTCCTCCACACAGATAGAAAGCACTGCCTAGGGGCATATTTAATGCTTTGATCGCCCCTGATGTTAACCCCTTCCCTGCCAGTGTCATTAGTACAGTAACAGTGTACATTTTTTAGCACTGATCACTGTATTGGTGTCACAGGTCCCTAAAAAAGTGTCAAAGGTGTCAGGTATCCGATTTGTTCGCCGCAATGTTGCAGTCCCACTATAAGTATTAGAAGTACTATGATCGCTGCTATTACTAGTAAAAATAAATAAATAAATACAAATTCCATAAAAATATCCCATCGTTTATAGACACTGTATCTTGCGCTTATTGGGATTTTTTTTTTTACCAAAAACATGTAGCAGAATACATATTGGCCTAAAATGATGAAGAAATTTAATTTTTTTACTTTTATTTATTGGATGTGTTTTTTAGCAGAAAGTAAAAAATATTGTTTTGTTTTGTTTTTTTTAATTGTCGCTATAATTGCCGGATGTACATTATCTTTGTAGTGTGTATTATTGTATTAAAAACTTGGCCCATGTGTGCTCTGTTTTTAATATTGCTTTATGCATTGACATACCTCCTTAGACCCTGCTGACTGTCACTTGGCACTATCCACATGCAGCTTAACTCTTTAATGAGACACAGAAGTTGAATCCAAAGTAGAAGGTTTCTCCAGTCTATTGAAGTGTTTTTTTATTTATTTATTTGGTTCCATAAAGAAGTGTTTTTTATTTATTCGTTTTTATTGATTTTTTTTTTCCTTATGCAAAGATACATAAAACACATCGCAAGCAACAACAACAAATAAAAAGGAAAAAATGACAAATTTCAAAGACATCTGACAAACATAATCATAGCAAAAAGTAAAAAACCCAAAAGGGCTGATACAGTATGTACAGTATTCAATGAAAGAAAAAAAAAAGGAGGGGAAAAGCCACCAATCCGAACCTACTCTGGGAGTTATTCTCCTGTACGGAAGAATGAGCCTTATATATAAGTTTTAAATCCTCACTCAAAAATAACATATTAGTTAGATATATGAATATATTACCAAAGTAACCTATCTTGGATACTTTCCAGTAGGGTCGCTTGAGGCACTTTTAGCCAGGCAAGCCATATTTTTTTCAAATTTATTAGGGCATTCTTTTTTTTTATACATCAATTTTTCCCCAAAGAGAAAGACATTAACCTCTTTAATCCAGTCTTCCACTATTGGAGGAGTAGGTGAATACCACTTCCTAGCCACTAGCTTCCTTGCCAAAAACAGGAGACGATTAATAGCCAGCAATGAAGAGTTATTTAACTCCAAAAAACTCAGCTTCCCAAAAAAACAGTTGATCAGGACAGAGAGGGTTTTGAATATCATATATAACGTTTATCAAATCCACTATTTCTTGCCAGTATCTGAATAGGTTTAGACACCGCCACAACATCAGATCAAACCAATAACTTTTCTAAGCCCTGCTTCTTGGAGTAACTGACACTGACTGAGGGAACATGGAAGAAACAAGGATGGTCAATTTTGGACTGAACTAACTAGTCCTAAACAGGAGGGGTGGATAGAGGGAATTGCCAAATTACATATTTAAAAGGTTGTAGTGTGTCTAAACCACCACTACATGTCAGCAAACAACAGAAAATAAGTAACTTCAATACAACAACAAGAACAAATATACTGTACATATAGGTGGGACAGAACACTGTATATTTTGTAATTAAATAAACATATGGGGACAATAGGGCCATTACATGCAGGGCTGATGATAAGGCAGTACAGTCAGCCCTTCTGTACTGGGCCCAGGCAACATCAGTTCAAAAGGGGGCACCAGGCACCTGCTAAGCAGGACGGCCAGCTGTACTGTTTTATTGCAGCCAATGTTCCTCTTCTGCCTCCCCCTGCAGTCCTATCGGCCTCTCTTCCTCTTTCTCCCTTCAGCTGCACTGCAGGGGGATTGGTCCTAGCAGATGCGCCCCTTCCATCTGCTGTCCGGGCCCTCTGTTTGCCCCTTTCTTCCCCAGCACTTCCGGCTTTCCTCCTCCCTTCTCCCGTCGGTAGCTACTGTGGGCACAAAGGGAGATGTATCAGGATAGGGACTGGGGGAAGGGGCTGTAAAATATGTAATTTACTGGCCCCTTTAGTTCCTGAATGAACACAGTAAGCAATGGGTTCCAATCACTCCTGTGTCCATTCATCAGTTTGTGAATGAGCAGGAAGCCTCAGAGCATTTACAATTGATTAATCTGTGCTGCTGAAGCTGCAAAGAAAGGGACTGACAGATCAATGTCCTTAGTCATTTTTGGCAGGGAGGTGGGCTGTCAGGTAGGCGGTATGGGGCCCCGTAATTTCTAACAGCAGCCATGAATACATGTGCAGGCTTAGTAGTGATGCACTGCACACTGGGTAAATCTTAGTGCTCCTTCTTACAGGTTAAAGATGAACTGATCTATGCAGAACTGAATTATATAGAACAATTTTACCTACCTAACATTTTGGATTTCCATCCAGCCAACTTTGTAAAGAAGGCATAAAAGGCAATTAGCATGGTCAGAATGGTGACCTCACTTTTATATACTGCAGTAAGGGATAATAGTTTGGTCACCTACTTACCCCAGAGTGCTGCCTAGACCAGGGATTCCCAAACTATGGCCCTGCAGCTGTTGAAGAACTACACATCCCATGAGGCATTGTAAAACTCTGACATTCACAGACATGACTAGGCATGATGGGAATTGTAGTTCCTGAACAACTGCAGAGCCATAGTTTGGGAATCCCTGGGCCCTAGACAATGAAGGTAAACCAGTTTTTATGAAGTCATCTCTGTGCTCTGTATCCCCTACATGTTCATGCTGTAGTCTAATGTAATGCTGTAGTCTAATGTAATACATTCCTGACAGTCCCACACCACTAGTCTGCCCTCTCCTAATTTCAGCGCTAATGAGCAGCATATTACATTCACTGCTAATATGCAGGTAATTACAGAAGGCTGATATTTAGGCAGATTCAGATAATAGTGCTAGCTATATGCAAAAATATATATATTTTTTTAGCCATATTCTTTTTTTTTTTCATTTTTTTTTTTTAATTAACCAGCAGGTCTTTCTGACTGCAGGTGTTTTTTTTTTT
This sequence comes from Pelophylax lessonae, assembly GCF_965119305.1. Classification (NCBI taxonomy): domain Eukaryota; kingdom Metazoa; phylum Chordata; class Amphibia; order Anura; family Ranidae; genus Pelophylax; species Pelophylax lessonae. Next base: position 178,296,802 of record NC_138769.1, on the reverse strand, counting down.
TTTTTTTATCTCTATGATTCGTAATCACGTTGTAAATGATACAATATCAGTACTATATAAGTATAGGTATGATGCACTGTAGAAACCTATAAGAATGCATGTCAAAAAAAAAAACTACTACAAAATAGACATTGAAATAATAACCTAAAACATGTGAAAAAAAAACATTATAGTTGCCCTTTAAGGAATAATTGTATAAATCCTAATTGAGAATGATTTTTAGATTCGGTACTTATTGGTATTTTTAATTGTGTCAAAATAAAGATTAATTGGTCATTTCTATTCTAACTGTATACATTTTTTAATTTTTCAGTAAGCTAAACGTTTATAATAAACGACATGCAGTTCTTAATTGTTATATCTTTGGTAGGCAAATAATAAAATGTATCTTTTGATATTTGAATTGTACCTTCCTTTAAAATAAGGTCAACAAGTTACATCAAAATTACAACAGCGATTTTACTAAACATGATAATGTACTTTCCAGTTCGATCAAACCCTTTAATTATTAGCACCATCTTGCTATTATCGTATTCCCTAGATAGAGTCTCATGAACAACATCATACAATTTTTAATACAGCCACTAGGGGGAGAAGTTCAGCATGGAAGATGAATTTGGCTCTTCTTAAATTTACAAGCATGGAAAAAAAACACACAGATTTATATTTATTTTCAAGCTTATTTTTTTTTTTTTGCAAACCTGCTTTTGTGTGAGCCCAGTATATATACAAAGATTTGATTTTATACATACGGTTTGTCCAGTGGATTATAGTGATTTTGTTTTTTCTATTTTGTTTGCCCTTTTTTAATCTTTGGACTATAACTGCAGACACAAAACAAAATCCAGTAATACATGAGAACAGTTATTTTCTTCTATATGATTTTTTCTTGGTAAGAAAAGCCATCCGCCATAAATTTTTGGGCTTTTGGATAGTAAAAGCAGAAGGCTGCATGTGGCATTATCATTGATGTGCTCCAAACACACCTTTCTTCATGCACGGCCATATTTAATAACATTTTACAAGCCTGGTTTTCGATAAGCGGTATTTAGGAAGGTCTCAGAGTCAGTTCTAAGCACCGACAAACTTTCTTGAGGACATGGATGTGCTAGGCCCTACATGACAGTTGTCAGTTGGCCTGTAAACAGGTCAGCAAATCAGGTAAGAAAGTATAAATAGTTTATATCTTAACTGTTTGCCGACCAACCCACATATATGTACTGTCGGGCGGCGACTCCTACAGGCGAGATCACGTACCTGTATGGCTTGGGCACTTCCGAGTTTGCGGCACGTACGCGCGCCGCAGGCGACCAGCTCCTGCTGTGGACACAGCGGGAGCCTATCAGTGGGTCCAAAGGACCTGATGTCTGCCAGGACCCGCCGATCGTTCCCGACATAGGCAGAACGGCGGTCTGCCTATGTAAACAAGGCAGATCGCCATTCTGTGACAAGGGAAGACAGATATCTTGTGTTTCCGCTAAGCAGGAACACGGATCTCTGCCTTCCCACAATAAAGCACCTCTCCCACACAGATAGAAAGCACACCCTAGAGACACATTTAACCCTTTGATCGCCAAAAGAAATTTGTGATGCTTGGCACCTTTCTCCTGTGCTCAGAACCTGGTTCTCAAACAACCTCTGTCACGGGACTCACACTTGGCATCCACAAATGGCTAGACCTTGCTGCCCTCTACGACCGGGGTGGTCGACATGATACTGTAAATATAAACACAAAAAAAAAAGAGGGCGCACCAGCCTAGCGCATTATCCTCAGTAGGCTTTTATTGATAGATAATTTAAAAAATGTCTACTCACAAACAAGTGATGTAAACCAGCATATCAGATCCAACTGACAATGTCCATAGTGTTGGAGTCCACTGTCTTAGTCAAGGAAATCGGCCAACGCATTTCGAGGCGGTACCTCTTCCTCAGAACCCTTTGATCGCCCCTGATGTTAACCCCTTCCCTGCCAGTGTCATTAGTACAGGGACAGTGTATATTTTTTAGCACTGTATTGGTGTCACCGGTCAATGTCTTGCTATAAGTCGCTGATCGTTGCTATTACTAGTAAAAAAAAAAAAATTCCATAAAAATATACGATCGTTTGTAGACGCTTTAACTTTTGCGCAAAAGAATCAATATACGCTTATTGAGATTTTTTATTTTACCAAAAACATGTAACAGAATACATACTGTATACTGTAGGTCTAAACTGATGAAGAAATTAGATTTTTCCCTTATTGTTTTTGGGTATGTTTTAAAGCAGAAAGTGTTTTTTTTTTTTTGTTTTTTTTTTTATTTTTATAGCACATAAAATAAAAACCGCAGAGGTGATCAAAAACCACCAAAAGAAAGCTCTATTTGTGGGGAAAAAAAGAACATCAATTTTTTTTGGGAGAATGTCTCACAACCACGCAATTGTCAGTTAAAGTAACGCAGTGCCGTATCGCAAAAAATGGCCTGGTCATTAAGCAGGTAAACTTTCCGAAGCTGAAGTGGTTAAAGCGTTTGTTACCCCAACACTTCATATTCCTGATATGTGTCTGCTGTACCATGTACTTGTATGGGAATTTATCCTATTCTCTTTGTATTGCTTTCTTTATGTAAAATCCCTTGTGGTTCCGGCTAGTCCCTCTGCTTTCCTAATAAAAACTGACTACACTAGGCATGAGAGCACACCGTAGTCAGTTCTCTAACTATGCTGGGAACTTAACCTGCTCTCCTCCAATGATCAGACTTGTCCTGAAACGCCCCTGCTACACAGCCATTAACTGGGAAGCTCAGTGTACTGTTGTTACGCCTCCCCCCCCCCCCCTAGCTCTTATGCAGCTGAGAACAGAGGGAATGTGATCATTTATAAAAAAGGGAAAAAAGTTATTATAATGTTTTTCTTTTATATCTATATAAAATTGTTTTGCATTTCATTTCTATTTAAAACTGAATGGGTTGTTTTACAAGGTGATCGTTTACAATCACTTTATGAAAATATACTCATAGCAGGCAGATATAGTCAGGAAATCCACATGCACCTGCATACGATCAGTTAGCAAAGTCCTAGTTCTTTAAAAACTTTGCATTTTATCAATAGTGATGATATCAATAGATCTCTATGACTAGTTACATAGTTACATAGTTAGTCAGGTTGAAAGAAGACACAAGTCCCTCTGGCCCAACCAATAAAAAAAAAAGCCCATGGAGGTGAAATGCGTCAGCCTGGAACATGTCACATGTCATGTTAGGCTGAATAAACTACATAATGCCAATGACATTATCAATGTACAATTTTACATCTTTGATACCGCATGCTAATAGATTTTTTTGATCTAACAGTGATCCTTCCCTATGCAGCAATGAACCTTTATTTGGTTGTATGAAACAAACAAAAGTAAAATTCCCAGTTCAATTTGCTAGCCAGTTTGCTTACCAACCAGATTAACCTGTCTAACAGTTTGCGTCAAAACAGGGGTTTAGTTAGCACACATTTGCAAACGCATGTGAAATCTGCAGGGCCACTTCACGGCTCCCTGTATACCTGCAGTCCTAACTCTAATGAATTTATAAGAGCCTTCACAGTGGAAGCACATGCAAGCTAATGGATAGATAGGGGGCAGGTGAGCCTGGAGGTGGCCCATCCCTCCTAAAGGTAATCGGGGGCACAATGGATGCCCAGCTGATGGTATTACAGCAAAGGCATCCAGTATGTCCACTCACCAGTACACATTAACAACAAAGAAAATGGCCTCTGCCCCCACCTATTACTGGCCTTCATAGCAAAGAACACATGGAAGGCCAACGCACATGAAACAAACAAAAGTAAAATTCCCAGTTCAATTTGCTAGCCAGTTTGCTTACCAACCAGATTAACCTGTCTAACAGTTTGCGTCAAAACAGGGGTTTAGTTAGCACACATTTGCAAACGCATGTGAAAGCTGCAGGGCCACTTCACGGCTCCCTGTATACCTGCAGTCCTAACTCTAATGAATTTATAAGAGCCTGCCCCCTATCTATCCATTAGCTTGCATGTGCTTCCACTGTGAAGGCTCTTATAAATTCATTAGAGTTAGGACTGCAGGTATACAGGGAGCCGTGAAGTGGCCCTGCAGCTTTCACATGCGTTTGCAAATGTGTGCTAACTAAACCCCTGTTTTGACGCAAACTGTTAGACAGGTTAATCTGGTTGGTAAGCAAACTGGCTAGCAAATTGAACTGGGAATTTTACTTTTGCTTGTTTCATGTGCGTTGGCCTTCCATGTGTTCTTTGCTATGAAGGCCAGTAATAGGTGGGGGCAGAGGCCATTTTCTTTGTGGCTTTATTTGGTTGTGCCTGCTAAATCATTCAAACCTGCAGACAATTGAATTTAAGATTTTGTTTTTCACCAGCCAATTTATTTTTCTTTTTCTTTTTTTTCGATAGAGTGGTGAATAATAATAATAACCCTGTCAGGGTTTTTACTGCCATCCAAGGTTCTGTTAGAGAGCAAAAAAGTATAAGATTGTTAAACTGAGATAAGCCGCAAAAGTGGCTATCACAGCTTATATCCACTGTACAGTGGTTTAAAAGTTGCAATGAGGTGTGGAGATAATGTTCATAACTTCTCATTGCAGCCCAGTGAGAGGCTGCCAGAAATTCCTACAAAAATGGCCAGTTAAATAAGATGCAAAGTGAGCACCTGACTGGCAATTTGTGCAGATTATTTTGCTCCCTGCTTCTCCAACTCAGAGGTGGTGATAGCAAAGAGAGAAGCAAGATCAATATATATATATATATATATATATATGAGAAAGGGACCCCCCTGAGTCAATACTTTGTAGAACCACCTCTTGCTGTAATTACAGCTGCAAGTCTTTTTGGGTGTGTCTCTATCAGCTTTCTACATCTAGAGGGTGACATTTTTGCCCATTCTTCTTTGCAAAATACGGTAGCTCTAGCTCTGTCAGATTGGATGGAGAGTGTCTGTGAACAGCAATTTTCAAGTGTTGTCACAGATTGTCAGTTGGTTTTAGGTCTGGACTTTGACTGGGCCACTCTAACACATGGATAGGCTTTGATCTAAACAATTTCATTGTAGCTCTGGCAGTATGTTTACGGTCTTTGTCCTGCTGGAAGGTGAACCTCTGCCCCAGATTTTCTCCTAGGATTGCCCTGTATTTGGCTCCATTCCCCTCCCCATAAACTCTAAACAGCTTCCCTATCTCTGCTGAAGAAAAGCACAACATATTGCTGCCACCACCATGTTTCACGGTGGGGATGGTGTGTTCAAGGTGATGTGCAGTGTTAGTTTTCCGCCACACATAGCATTTTGCTTTTAGGCCAAAAAGTTCAATTTTGGTCTCATATGACCAGAGCACCTTATCCACATGTTTGCTGTGTCCCCCAGATGACTTCTCGCAAACTGCAAACTGAACTTCTTATGGCTTTCTTTCAACAATGGCTTTCTTCTTGCCACTCTTCCATAAAGGCCAGATTTGTGGAGTGCACGACAAATAGTTGTCCACACCAAATATTTATTTATTTGTAATTTTAAAAACATTTATCACTTTCCTTCCACCTCACAATTATGTGCCACTTTGTGTTGGTCTATCACATAAAATCCCAATAAAATATATTTACTTTTTTGGTTGTAACAATGACAAAATGTGAAAAATTTCAAGGGGCATGAATACTTTTTCAAGGCACTGTAACTGAATGTATTTATGGTTATATAAATATATTTTGTTACAACTATCACAGAAATGTCTTCATATAAATAAAAATACAATTATTTATGAAAGGCCCGTCTTGCTTAGATTTTTTTTTTGTTAACTTTAATTGTATTTTTATTTTGTCAGCTTTTAAATTTTATTTTTAATTTATGAGTATCTGAGCCCCTAATCTCACAAGATTAGGGGTTAAAATCTCACTTACGCTACACATCCCAGCCATTCACCACATATTTCATCCACTTCTCTTCTCAGTCAGATAAGAGATGTGAAAATGTTAATAAACCAGTTCTGTAGCTACAGAAAATGCAACAAAGAAGCAGAGAGCTGATTCATCCTCGTCTATTAAGTGACATTGTCAACTAATAGTTTGTTCATTTTTTCATCTGCAGTTAGATCAAGCATCTAATACTATGACTTTGATCCAGGGCAGGCACTTAAGCCTGCTCATCCCTTCCAGCACACTTCCTCCTTATTGTACTAGTTATTAGAGTTGAGCCAAACATCCCCCGGTTTGGTTCGCACCAGAACTCCCGAACATGGAAGTGTTCAGACCCAAACCACAAAACCTATTAAAGTCTATGGGACCTGAACTTAAAAAATCAAAAGTCCCCCTTTTGAAGGCTTATATGCAATTTACTGGAAATAAAAAGGGTATGGGGGCCCGGGTACTGCCCTGAGGAACATGTTTTTATTTTTTTTAACTGTTTCTCAAGGAGCAGTGATTTTAATGATGCTTAAAGTGAAAAAAAAAAATGAAAAATTCCTTTAAATATAGTGCCGGGGGGGGGGGGGTCTGCCTGTAAAGTGGCGCATCTGTACCATGTATAGAACCCGCTGCAGCAAAACTAACATATATAAAGAACAAAATGTACATTTAAATTGATTCTCCCTGCAAGCTTTCTTTATTTTGAAAACAGCAGTTTGGGGAGCCAGTCTGTATGATGAGGCCACATTTTAGTGCACTTGGAACAAGATTAGAAATTTTTTGGATAAATTCTGGTGTCTCTTTGGCAGACTTTGGATGGAAATAACAACGTTTTAAACTACAGTGAGCAAGCCTTATGTAAAGAAGCCAAATTATATTACACGCCAAGAATAATATTTTCTTTATATAAAGTCTGGTGTCTCTTTGGCAGACTTTGGAAAGATGTAACAGGTGCGTAAAAATTGGGCTTTGAGTGTTGGTGGTGCCTTCACACTGTAACCCTATAGAGGTACTCTTGAAAAAAGTAAGAAATAGCCTTGCTGTAAAAAAAAAAAATTAAATTATATGCATCTGTCAAATAGGTGCTAAAAAATTGGACTTTGGGTGTTGGTGGTGCCTTCACACACCGTAACCCTATAGAGGTACTCTTGATGAAAGCAAGAATTGGCCTTGCTGCAAAAAAGTTAAATTATATGCACTTGTCTAACAGGTGTGGAAAATTTGGGCTTTTGGTGTTGGTGGTGCCTTCACACCGTAACCCTATAGAGGTACTCATGATGAAAGCAAGAATTAGCCTTGCTGTAAAAAGTTGAAATTACAGTATATGCACCTGTCAAACAGCTGTGGAAAAATTGGGCTTTGAGTTTTGGTGGTGCCTTCACACCATAAACCTATAGAGGTGCTCTTGATGAAAGCAAGAATTGGCCTTGCTGCAAAAAAATTTAATTTTATGCACCTGTCAAACAGGTGCAGAAAAAAATGTTCTTGTGTGTTAATTGTGCCCCTGAAACCTATACCAAAAAAATAATTGAAGATTAAATCAACACCCAGAAAAGCTAGGCAGCCTAGATAGTCTTGCAGAGATTCCAGATCCCAAACACATTTAATCAGCGACATTGGCATCAGAGCCTTGATAGCTGCTGCTAATCCAGGACCAATTTATTTTGAGAAATGTCAGCCGGTCAACAGAGTCTGTGGACAGACACACTCTTTTATCTCTCACAAAACCTCCAGCAGCACTGAATGCCAATTTGGAAAGCATGCTGCATGCAGGACAGCCCAGCAGCTCAATTACTGGGTAAGTTCTGGGCAGTGGTCAATACTTGTGACCCAGTAACCCATTGGAACGCTCTCCATGTCTGTTTTTGCCCATAGATAATCTTCCACCATATGATGCAGATGCTGCTGATGGGATGATGAAGCTGACAACCCTGGGTGCCGAGAACTAAGAAAATTTTAGCTGAGCTGGGGGAAGTGGGCTGGAAGATAAGAGCTCTACAATCTGATGGAATAAGGTGGCTACTCCCTATATTAAATGCCAGAACTTCTGGCAGAAAAAAAGTAGCATAATGAATGCCCCTATGGAGCATACTATACATGTGTTTATAGGCGCATTTATGAGCGTTTAGGCTCAGTAAGCGTTTTTTCTGCCCAAAAGCTTCTCCCAAAAACGTACTTGTGATGGATTATTTTTTTTTTCACCTGTGAACGCTCCTCTACAAATATGCCTGTAAATGCCCAAATGTGCATGCTTGAGTCCTATCTAACATACTTGGTGAAAGTATGTAAACAAAATTGGAATTCCCAAAGAAAAAAATATAATTTACATTTTCAGCTGCTAAATGATGTTTCCCAGAAGTTTTTGTCTGGGGAAGCAGCTCAGATCCCCTCAATACCTATAGCAGATTTTTACCCTAAATGAAGGTCTGCTATGGATTGTAAGGGAGGGACTCAGCAAAAAAAAAAAAGTGGGGTTCCCCCCTAAAAATTCATTTCAGACCATTACCTTTAAACTGGTAAGGATTTTGAGGGGAACACCATTCAAAAAACAAGAAAAAAATGTGTTGTCCTCCCCACCTAAATCCACACCAGACCCTTAATAAAGCATGCATCCGGGCTGACCAAAAGAGGAGAAGACAGCAGGCATGCACTTCCCCCTCCAAAACATAAACCATACGAGAACACATGCCCTTAACATTGGGTGGATATCTTGCCAAGAGAAACCTCCAGGCAAAGAACCTTGTCCCCATATTGATGAGGGCAAGGACCAGTGGATGGGGGGGGGGGATTTATCAGAACCTTGAGGCCCCCTTTAGAGTCCCCAGATTCCAGCCCCTACTTATGTAAATTACGCTCAGACAAGGGTTTGTTATGGATATTGTGGAGGACATTGTGCGTGTTTGCTAAGAGGCAGGTGGCTACTTGCATACTAGCATTCAAAGATGCTTATGGTTTGCACAGTAGGAAGTTTTCATTCAGTGGCAGTAGTAATACCACTACTAAATGAATGACTTTGGCTGCAACTGAAGGGGCACTGTAGTGGGCGGGTGAGCACCCAAAGTTCGCTGAGCATCAGCAAATGTGAACCCTATCCCTAATGTGTAGACAGTCTCTAACTTGAAATTTCCACAGAGACTTTCTCTCCATTGCAGATAATATCAAGGTTATATCTATCTGTATACAGCACCCAAGGCCTCCAACATTCACACTCCTTCTACAGTTAGTAGAATTTAAAGCCCTTACTACACTTATCAGGGATCACTAGAACAAGCAGTGCTGTATTTTGGCCTAGGCCGACTCGGGGGGGCAGCAAAAAAAACAATAAGCTGTGATATTGTGAAACTGATGAGGCGGCACTGATTGCCACAAGATATACAAGTAGGCACTTTGTACCCACTTTTAATGTACAGAGAGGAAGAGGTAGAGCTCTAAGAGGAAAAGGTGGAGCCTAAAGAGGAACGGGTGTGGGTTACAGATGACAGGGACTGGTCTGAAACAGGAAGGGGCATTGCCTTGACATGAAGGGGTGGGTTGTAGTTAAATTAGGGGGTGCACGAGTTTAGTCAGGCCTAGGGCAGCACAAAACCTAAATACAACACTGAGAACAAGTGATCTCTGTCTGTTTTCTAGAATTACAAGAAGGGTGAGATGAGGTGGAGAGAGCTTTGACTGTCATATGATTGTTACTGGCAGTGATGGTGGTGATGCCATCTGTGGCAAATCTAGTGGTAAAAAAAATGTGAGAGTGGTAAGGATGTAATTCCTCATTTGGTCAGGGGATGACGATGTATGGTTAGACTGCATGTGTTAACTGCTTTGCCATGAGGGGCAAAGCAACAGGTTCACTTTAATGATGGCCCCACCAGTCTCCCATAACCAGGCCCAGACTGGTCATAGCGCACACCAGGCCGCATGTCCTAAAAAGAGCTGTTTAATGCAGGGGTCCTCAGCCCCCGGACCGCAGACCTTTTCCAGTCTGTGGCCTGATGATGACCGGGCCACACAGCAGGAGGTAAGTGGTGACTGAGGTCTGGACAGGGCTAACACAGACTGTGGTTGCACTGACCTGCCCCTATGCAGCCATTTATGTGTCTCCTTTCCCAGCTCTCCCGCCAATGATGTCATCCTGATAGCAAACCAGGGGGCAGGAGGAGCTGAGGATCTGCACAGAGAATGGGAGTCTTTTCATATTAGCAAGCGGGTAACCACCCGCTTATTAAAATGATCCAGATATGCAGCTCCTCCAACCCCCTGTCCTGCTGATAGGATGCCATCATCGTCAGGGTGGGAGACTCTGGAGAGGACACATAGGCTGAAACCTGCCTCTGCCCTGCCAAAGGTAGGACTGTGCAGGGGCATCAGAGAGTAAAGGGGGGCACTGTGATTAGAAAGAAATGGGGGCATGAGTAAAGTCCTCTTTATATCACAGTGCCCCTTTACATTAGAGTGCAAAAGGCTGACTTCATGAATATCCCATCATCGTCCAACCCCCCAGTCCTGAGAAAAATTGGTTGCTCAGTCTAAAATGCCCAGGCCTATTTTTTGTCCCAGTCAGGGCTTGCCATAACCTACTTTACTTTCATTCTGTTTGGATACCAAGATCAAAGAAAGTCAGGGCTCTTTCCTGGATCCATATGACAGCTCAGGATGAGAAATAGCCAAACACCAGTGATTTGAAGTGGAAGGAAGAGGAGTGAGACATATGCTCAAGAAACAAAAGTAAATGTTCTAATTACTCTCCTGTCCAATATGTACAGTGAATCTAAACTATATTTGGAGTGTACTCAGTCCCACTGGAGGATAACAAGCTGTCATTCTTTCTATAACAGGGCTCTTTATACACTGTACATGCATATCATCAGTAAATGGCATGTTTCTGGAACGCTTTGCATCCAAGTTCGTGTCACTACTGACACCTAAAGCAGCAGCTTTGACCAAGCACAGTGCTTTATTTCACAGCTCATAGTTTTAGCTTTGTAACCAGCAGGAATGAAGCACAATGTCAACAAAGTTAGAATATTAAACCAGTAAAATGACTCTAAAGGGCCAGTTCCACCTCCAGGGCCAGATGTTCCTCCTTTTCTTCTATATTCTCCTCAAAGCACTAATCTTAGTCTTCAATAGCAACGCAACCAATTGATAATTGTACATCTCACTATCATTTATGTATGTAAAACTGAAAACTGGCCATGCTATATTGCATCTCATTGCTGTTGGGAAGCACACAGAACATTCAGGTTGCTAGCATGAATTCGCCAGCTGTTTTTCCCCCTGCCATACCCAGATTGGCTGTGCGGTCAGTGACAATGGGAAGAATGTCATTACTGTGCAGAAATACTAAACACACACTGTTTAGTTTACATTGTCCCTTCTCTTTCTGTATATGGATCATGGAACTGTAAATATTTTAATTTAAAAAAGAATATATATATATATATATATATATATATATATATATATATATATATATATATATATATATATATATATATATATATATATATATATATATATATATATATATATATATATATAATATATATATATATATATTCTTTTTTAAATTATGCTGGTCACATGTTCAAAATAATAAAAAAAAACAGCCTTTAAAATACAGAGTAAAAATAAAAAATGAATATCAATATTCTGTTTTAAATTGGCATACAAATATATATTTGACATTAAATCTTTATTGTTTTGTGGAAATAATGTGGTGTGGGCAGACTTCTGCCAGTCATGCCCCTCCAGCCTGTTTCTGAGAATAAGAGGGAGGTGAAGCCTCCATCAATCTACATGTAATATCCCACCCCTATTGTGTTTAGCTGGTTAGAGGGCATGGAGGCGGAGGGAGGGAGTGGGCTGTCATTTACCACTGTGTATACACCCACATCTGTGACTCTATAGTCCCAGTTTGCTGAAAATACAATAAAATCACTATTAGTGGATGCACATACATCCTAACTCACATAATTCCTTCTAAATCTGGACAAAACTAAGCCCTAGAGCCAGGGCTGGAAGGGGGCCCTGCACAGGGAGGGAGATTAGTGAGTGACGAATGTCTCTTTCTCAGCAAATAAAATCTGGCAGGAAGGAGAGGGGTAGAGACCAGCTTTCTGCAATTGTCATCCATCACTAATCCCCCTACCTGCGAGGGTCCCCCTGTGTGCTCGGGCCCCTACAAGAGGACTGGTGGTCCCCCCTTATCAGCAGCCCTGCGGGGCTGCTCAGATGTGATAGGGAGGAAATGCTCAGCATAGAAGCTCACTGAAAACTAAAAAGTTACTACTACAGCTGCAAAATCTCTATCTGAACTGGGGACATGAACAGAAGGTGGGGATTGAGAATAGCAGGATCAACCAGTTTTTTTGCAGAATACAGAAAACTAATCTCATAGTGACTGAGTGAGTATGAACAGCATGTAATACACCATTCATTGATATGGGTTTAGTGACACTTTAACACCTGCTTCTGTTTAGCTCATGACTTAGTGGTGCAGAAATATCTATGAAAAGCGCTATCCGGGTTCGACAAAATTCTTTCCAAGGTTAAAAGAGTCAGTAATGACTTTAAAAGATTTTACACCAAAAAATGTGGTCCATAACTACAATATGACATGCAGCACCGAAGCAAAATCCTTTTCTTAATTAAGCCTTTCCATCAGCAGCTTTTTGTCTCCAGTCACACCTTCAAATGGGCAACCAGATCTGTATGTGGTGAAAACTGCACTATGGGCAGTGTTATACCTTCATCTTTATACAAAAGAAACCACTGACATCATTCTGCAAGGAGAGAAAAAAGGCCAGACTGGCCATGGTATTGCTGTTGGGAAGCATATTGGTGGGACACTGTGCAGGAGAAGGATGGAGAGCTAGGAGGGTCAACATTTCACTGATTTTGAGCCAAAGCATGAAGCTTGTCTAACAAATGAAAAGTGACCACAATTACTATTTTAAACTATTCCAGAAGGACAGATATGAAGGAAATCATCTCTCTGGAGATGGAGTCAACTGCCTGGAGCTTTAACTGGCAAACATGGCAAGCTGCATTCTGGCTCACTTTCAGGGTGACAAATTCAGGGGAGCACTTAGAACCATTGACCAAGGTAACCAACACAAATGACTAACCCCTTCATGGTAGAGATTGGGCTTGGCTAAATAAGCTAGCTGTACAATGCAAAGCATGCCATGGTGTTTCATTGATTGATGGACAAGGCTAAAAGTGAATGTTTTCAAAGTACATGGTTTGATGTGATTGTAGCCCTGAAGTAGGTAGCTATATAAAGCCAAGCATGTGCCAGTGACTAAAGCCCCGTACACACGTACCGATCGTCGGCCGACGGAACGTCCTACAAATGTTCGCGGCTGGTGTGTTTGTTGTTTGTCTGTTGAAAAGTGCTCCAAACTTGCCCAGGACATTTGTCTTCCGACAGAAAATGACGTCACTACGTTCCACGCACGTTCGCCGCTACAAAAGAGGAAGTGAGTGTTTGGCCGTGACCCTTCTGGGCATCTCGCGCTGATTTCGGTAGCATTTGTTTGGTTGACGACATTTCGCTATTTTCCGAGACATCGTTCGAGAATTTATTATGGCGACCGTGAATTCGTCCGTTGCTGTCGTTAGTGTTGGAGTTTTGGCTCTGAGACGACGTACGAGCAATAGGAAGAAGAAGCGGACCTCCTGGACGAAAAATTGGTTGCTTAACCGTGATCAATTTTCTCATATGTCCTTGCTGAGGGAGCTCCAGGAAAATAATCCTGATGACTTCAGGAATTATTTGAGGATGACGGATCCCATCTTTTACCGTCTTCTTGCCCTGGTGTCCCCCTATATTCTGAAGCAGGATACTTGTATGCGGCTTGCAATTACTCCTGAGCAAAGGTTAATTGCGACGTTGAGGTATCTTGCAACAGGGAGAAGCCTGCAGGATCTGAAGTTCACCACAGGCATCTCCCCCCAAGCTCTTGGAGTCATCATCCCTGAGACCTGCTCTGCCATCATCAAGGTCTTGCAGAAGGACTATATCAAGGTATGTTTGATTTTTTACATTACATTACATGTATTACTAGTTTCACCTGAATTATGATGTTTTTGGATGTACAGCAATTGACACAGGCCATTATTTGTAAACTACCCTCTGTCCGCATGCACATAGTAGTAAAGATGTAGATTATCTTTAACCATTTGTAAAATTACCCACTAACCACCCCACCATTCTCTCCTATGTGTCCCTAAACGCATTGCCTGTTAACAGTATTTTGAATTTGGGTCATTTTATTGCTTTCCCTCAAACAATTATTCCTTGGCCAATGTTTTAGTACCTAGTTAATGATTTATCTAAAATACATCAGTCCATCCATTCCCACCTATGATTCTGTATGTTTATGTAATGATGTTAAAACCTTCACTGACCACAAGCCCTAATTGATGTATAAATGCCCAGTTTTACTTACCCATCCCCCCACCCACATGCTAAATCTCAAAGTCAGCATATACCAAAGCTCAAGTTCAGAGGTCTTCAAACTATGGCCCACCAGTTGTTCACGAACTTCAATTTCCATCATGCCTAGTCATGTCTGTGAATGTGAGAGAATTACAAGGCCTCATGGGATGTGTAGTTCTGCAACAGCTGGAGGGCCGTAGTTTGTAAATCTCAGCTCTAGCTGGTGAGTATAATGGGCCATACACACTAGAAGATTGTCAGAACAATTTATCCTTCCGATTTACCAAAACCAAATAATATGAGGTCCAACAAACACTTTCAAATCCTATGCAATCTGGTAGGCCCTTGCACTACATAGAAAAGGTAAATCTGCACGAAAAAGTCTTCAGAGAATCTTCTAGTGTGTATGGCCCTTTACAATATAAGAACAATAGGAGGTTGAAAAGAAATGTATGTAGATGTTACATCCCCATATCCAAACCTTTGCCTTCCTGTTGTATATTTTTTTAGCAAGTTGCATAAGCATTTAACAGACAACTGTGTGTGTAATTAATAATGTGATGTGCTCAAGCACTAATTTTATTTTTTTTTTTTTTTTTTTTTTTTTTTTCCCCACAGTTTCCTTCAAACGCAGAGCAATGGCTGGAGATTTCTGATCAATTTCTGGAGAAGTGGAATTTTCCCAATTGTGGGGGTGCTATTGATGGGAAGCACGTCCGCATTGTCCCCCCTCCGAATTCCGGCACATTTTATTATAATTATAAAGGTTTTTTTAGTATAGTCATGCTAGCCATAGTTAATGCAAACTATGAGTTTATTTTTTTGGATATTGGCAAAAATGGCCGCAATTCGGATGGGGGAGTTATTGATCAGACGGAGTTCGCTCGTCGTCTAAAGAACGGCACTCTGAACCTGCCATCCAGGGAGCAAACTGTTGAGGGTATGAGCTTTGTGTTTATCGCAGATGAGGCTTTTGCGCTTGGGGAGCATCTCATGAAGCCCTACCCTCAGAGGAACCTCACCCCAGACCAAAGGATTTACAACTACCGGTTGTCCAGAGCTCGCAGAGTTGTGGAGAATGCCTTCGGGATAATGGCCAACCGGTTCCGGATATTCCTGACGTCCATAAACCTGGCACTGTACAAAGTGGATAATGTGGTCTTGTGTTGCTGCATTTTGCACAACTTCCTACGCAGGAATGCACAAAATTATGTCTTGCAGCAACTGGATACTGACCCTGCTATGCCAGGTACAAGTGGAGAGGCCCAACCTTCTAACCAAGTGGAGTCCATGACGTCAATGGAAGTTGGACGGTCAGCATTGGCATCACACAGGGCCCGTCAGATCCGCCAGGAATATCTGGACTATTTCGTGGGGAGAGGAGCTGTGTCCTGGCAGCAATCACTGTCACACACCCATTAATCTTGTTAAAGATTGGACACACAAGATAAATGTCAGAGATATATTATTTTTCAACACATTAAACAAAAATTGCAATGATTCTGTATTGTGGATTATAATCATTTGGGCACATATGCCAAACACAATTATTTGGGTTAATCATGTGTTATATATGTGTGACTTTGGAAGGGTTAATACATTCATCAGTGTGTTTCTTGACTGTAGTCTCTCACCAGCTGATCCAAAGTGATGATGGCCATGTGTTATTTTTTAGCCAGTGGTGTAAATACAAGGGCCTTCTGCACCCCACAAAATGTACACAAACCCTGTCACATTGAGAACTAGGTCACACCCAAGGTTCATCTAATGTCACCTTACATTGGTGTTCATTGTCCAGAAGTTGCCCATACTATATATTTCATATAATACATTAGGGTATTAACAAAGTACCTACACCTGTTATGTTGTGTTCATTTATGACATCCTTCTCACTGCCCACCAATGTTAGGATATGTCAGTGTTATGTGAAACTTGATCATTGTTCATCTCAAAGTGTTATATATATAGGTAATGGAAAGTGAACTAGAGCAACGAACAAGCAATACACTATAGATTACACTGATCTCCCTACACTGATTGCTACTGGCAATATCAATGCCATATTGAATCCTAGGACTGCTAGTACCTTGAGTGTTGAGTCACACTTATGCGATGCGGGAAGTCTGCGACTTTGCAGCCTTCCAGCATTGCATAAGGGTGACCCGCCACTTACTTTTTCCACAGGATTGTATTCCACAAGTGTTAAGCACTGTGCGATCCAATCCAGATACATCAGAAATAAAGGGTCATGTGCGACTTGTATGCGTGTTCAGTGCGAATGTAGCCATACAAAGTGTATGTCTCAATTCACACTGCACATCTGATGGCATGTAATATCGTAGCGCACTGCTCCTTTATTACATGCGATCAGATGTTCATGCGAAAATCAGCTATACAGTTTGTATGGCTCAATTCGCACTGCACTCGCACAAAAGTCGCACATGATGCATTTATTCAGCCGCATCAGGATAGGATCGCACAATCGTTCAAACTTGTGTGATCCGATCCTGTGTGAAATGTCAGATCGCACTGTGATATGCGTTAAAACTGGGGGTATCTTTAACATTTCATTGACACCTCCAGCAACTCGCATATGGCAGTGACCAAAATGCTTTCATTAACATGTAAATATGGGAATAGGACAGCCATCATACATTTAGTGCTTCTTTACACAGCTTTAGACCTCGACCCCCCAACTAAAGTCTAATAAAGAATTGAACACACATTGTTGAATGTAAAAACGTTTTAGTATCAAACATTCACAGGGTTAGGGTTAGGGTTAGGGTTAGGGTTAGGGTTAGGGTTAGGGTTAGGGTGTTGTAAAGTGCTTTTCCCAAACTTGGGTACACTCTTTAACATCTGAGTGTAATTAAAATGCCCTAAAACATTCTAAAAAAATTGTAACATCAGGAACATCCCAATACAAACATTAAAAACCTAGTAAAATTGTGGCTTAAAATTTGCCAATCATGTCCACAAAATTGCGCATTTTGATTTGTAATGCCGTTGCAGTCTCCTTTATTTGTTCCAGGTCTGCGCAGCATTGGAGAGCCTCACGGGTCAATTTGGCTAATGTGCAACTATGTAAAACATGGTCTGTAAAAATTAAAAAAAAATGAGTCAATGTGAATCACCTACATGAGGTCATAATAATAGAGAAACATTTGGTGTCCAGGTAATCTTAAATTCCTCTCGAGTTAATACCTACCCTGTTCTTATGCTCTTTTGCCCTAGGCTCTTCTTCTTCCTCCTGTCCTCCTCCGATGCTGTTGCTGATGATTCTGCCGGTCTCCTGAGCTTACTATATATTCATTAGGGGTGTGAACGCATGATGACGTCATTGTGAGGGCATGGTTGTAATGTATATATATTAAGATGCAGAGACCAGAGACGGGCAGAATGCACGGCAACAGCATTGGAGGAGGACAGGAGGAAGAAGAAGAGCCTAGGGCAAAAGAGCAGACAACATAAGAGCAGAAGATTGGACAGCAGAAGAGTGGAGAGGAGAAGATCCAAAGAGCAGAGTGGAGAAGACCGGATGAAGATATTTAAGAACATTTCATAAACGTCTCCTGTCGTTATTCACATACACTTCCATTTATGTGGTTAATGTGTAGGGGTACTATGTACCCCATACCCATTCACATAGTGATTGGGGTCTGGGATCTGGGGGCCACCCTTTGTTAAAGGTTGCTTCCAAAGTCCTAGGAACCCCCTGGCCGCATGACCCCCCAAAACCACCAGACAGGGTTGTGGGGATGAGGCTCTTGTCCTCCTCTACATGGGAGTAAGGTGCTTTTGGGTGTGCGGTGCAGAGGCCCCCTGGCCCAAAGCAACAAAACCCCCCCATGTTGAGGGCATGTGTCCTGCTGTGGTCCAGGGGGTGTTTGGTCCGCTTGCTCGTTCTCTTTCCTGGCCTGACAAGCTGCATGCTTGTATAAGGGTCTGGTAGGGGTTTTGGGGGTAACCCACGCTGTCTTTTTGTTGTGGGCATACCCTCAAACTCAATACCACACACAAAAGGCCTGGTTGTGAACTTGGGGGGACACCCACGGTGGGTTGTTCAATTTTTGGGTGTAGTTCCCCCTCAAAAATCTTCACAACGCAAGTGGCCCCGCAAGTCAGAGCATCCTGATCCGACTTACGGTGCGACTTCCATTCAAATAAAGAGGCTCCCATAGGGAACTAGTGTTGTAAATTGGAGGCTAAAAATAACACTGATAAAAATCATTCTGAAAAAACCTACGTGGGCACACAATTGGCTCTTGGACACTTGGTCCTGGTTCCTCCACAGTTTCGGAACTGGCTTCCATGCTGCTTGGCAAGTTGCCAGGAGATCGGGCTTCTGACCTGGCTGGGGATGCCACATCCTGGCATGATGCAACATCTGCAATGTAAATTTGCAAGGGAATACAAGAATATAAGGTTAAACAATCATTGCAAATACACATATTTCTATGATACCACTACACAAAAATCTGTGACTACCAACCTTCTTGTTGCTCTGGTGTCTCATCACTTGTTGGCTCCACCAGGATTATTTCCGGAATAATGTCTTCATCTACATAATACAAAACATTGGCCATATCATAAAAGTCACAAGAGGTACATTTGTTAGGACATGGTGCCCTGCTTGATAGCTCTTTTAGTAACAAATATGAAGACATGTACATGGTTATCTACGAAAAATATGGTACATTAATGTTTGACAGTGCATAGGAACCAATTACCTTTAGTGGAATCTGTGCCACCTTCTGTGCCCATGTCCTCATCTTGTTCCACAACTGCCGATGGAGCTGCCAAACCTCTCCTCCTCCTTTCCCATTGTTTGGCACGGAGTTTACGTTTTTCTCCTATTTAAAGGTTTGAATAATAATCTGTGATTAATAGGAATGTTTGCTGAGAAGATTCGTGCAGGAAAGAACGTTCGTTGCAACACAATACATATATTTTTCACTATGGCTTCCTGACTTTTAATGTCATATACTAAAACATCAACAATAGATCGATCAAATCACGACATGACAACTAAAATGAGTAATCTAACTTTTTACATAGACATTATAATCTAGACATGTTAATACAACATACACCAAATTATAAAAAACATATTGCATGATTAAAAAAATAAAGAAAAAATAAAACTTACTTTTTTTCAAAATCCGATGGATTTGGGAAAGCTGATCCTGCTCACGGTGTTTGAGGTCAGACCACCGTTTCCGAATCTGATCTTTCGATCGCTCGACACCGAATTTTTTGACCAAACAGGCCACCACCTTGTCCATGATGCCATCTTTCCTGGCATTGGGCCGATCGTAATTTGCCAACTTTCCATCGTAATCCATTTTTTCTAAAATGGAGACCATCTCCACCATTTCTGGCTTTGACATGGGTGTAGCCCTTGATTTTCGGGTGGCCCAATCACTTCGGCCCCCACTAATTGAGCTCCCAGATTGTTGAGACATGGTTCCTAATTAAACAATGATTATTCCACTGCCTCAGGTGTGAGTGTCGCATGTAGGCCTGATCTTCGGCACGTACACACCCCTGCACAAGCCCGCCACTGGAGGAGGAGTTGACGCCTGCGCTGTATTTAAAGGACGCCAGATCGTTCGGCCGACGATTCGCTAGCGGACATATCGAGAGTTGGAGCACGATCGAGCGGCGAATCACGACTTTTCCCCACAAACAAAGGTACGACTCTTTTAATAGAAAGTGTGTGTTTTGGGCCCTATACAGCTTTTATTAGGAATATCTTTATTATGTGCCAAAATACATGCTATTTTAATATGTTTTGTGTTGTTTTGTGTCTTGCAGGCATATACTGTCCTGCAATATGGTGGACAATTTCACCACCCACAACTTTTTAATAAGTTTTATTGATGAGTTCAGGCAACTGCCCTGTTTGTGGCAAGTCAAGTCCGCAGATTATAAAAATCGAAAACTCAGAAAACAGGCCATGGAACATTTGGTGGCCTTCTACAAGCCCGTCTGTCCTGGGGCAAATTTTGATTATATCCGCAAAAAAATAAACAGTATTCGCACTGCCTACAGGCGGGAGTTAAAAAAAATAGAAGATTCCACCCAGTCTGGAGCAGGGGCACGGAATGTATATGTACCACGGCTGTGGTACTATGATAACATGCGGTTCCTGGCAGACACCATGGAATCCAGGCCGTCAATTTCTACACTGCCTTCTACTTCGGCAGAGGGCTCAGTGTCGGTAGATCCAAGCCAGGATGAGGATTTCCTGGAGGAGAGTTTTACTCAGGTATGGCATTTCACAATATATTGTCTGCTAAAATGTAATCATGTAACAAAATTATAAGCTAAACCATAATTGACCCTTTAGGTAAACGGGCATAGCAAGGGGTTGGCATGACAGGCAACCGCCAGGGGCGCAGGCCAAGGGGGGTGGGTCACAAAAACATTGGCATTGTTTTATTGTTTATTTTAACAATCCACTCAGCCTGCACACCCCAGAACCCCCAGTTTGCAGGCGGATTCATGCAGGTGTAAAACATTGAGAGCTGCTTCATGCAGGTGTAAAACATTGAGAGCAGCTTCATGCAGGTGTAAAACATTGAGAGCAGCTGAGCCAAAAGACCAGGAGACTGAGACTGCCTCTCACTGCATCCCCAGCACCCCTCCGGTCTTACAAACACTGCTGCATCCCCAGCACACCTCTGGTCCTAAGAAACACTGCTGTAGCCTCAGCATTCCTCTGGCTCAACCTTTTTTAATACAAAACTAACAGCTCCTGCAAATGATCCATCCATCCTTGCTTCCATGTCTCTGGTCTCTCACTCTGGGTCAGCAAGGCAGGTGGCTTCCTTATTCATGTTTCCCTGCACTGCTTCACCCTCAATGCCCTACATCAAGTCCTCTGCAAGTTCAGGCCCCTCTCTCTCTGCAACCCCCTCCTCTCTCTCTCACACCCCCTCTTTCTCTCCCTCTCTCTATCTCTCAACCCTCTCTTTCTTTTTCACACCTGAGACAATGATTGCCCACTAGAGAGCTCTACACTGGGCAAACAAGGGGCAAATTAGAAACTTTTAATGCCCTTTAATTTTTTTTTGGGGGGGTGGGTTACAGTTTTACATTGATCTTGGGGGGGGGGGGGTTGTTGCCAAATACAGCTCCTCAACAAGGGCACTGGAGACCCTAGATATGCCACTGTATGTAAAGTCTGCTATTTGTTCACAATAATATAACAAACATGCATTTTTATATACACTATAACATTCTAATCAATTGTTCATTTCATCAACAGGGAAGTGTCACTGAGGAGGAGCCAGGTTGCAGCCAGGAGCCTGGGGAGCCTGTGGAGCCTGAGGAGCCTGCGGAACTCTTTCCACCACCACCTCCTCCTGCCAAACGGAGGCAAAAGAGGAAGCACGTGGATGACATCACCGACGAGTTTATCCAGGAGGCCACCATAGCCCTACGTCGGAAACCGGAGGCCAATGAGTCCTTCGGGAATATGACTGCCAAAATCCTGGATAAGGTGGACCTCAGGCAGTGTCAGTATGCCAGAAAAATTATTCTGGATGTGCTGCAAAACGCTGAAAACGGCATACTTACTGAGCACAGCCACGCATGCCAGGAGCACCCGTGCCCTCCACCTCCACCTCCACCTCCACCTCCACAACACCCACCACCTCGCCAAATGCCACATGGCCAGTGGCAATATGGCCAGCAGGATCCAAACCTGCCCTCATGGCAACCTGATTACAGTTACCAGCAACTTTAATTTGTGTAACCCCCTATTATTTATTTTACCCCTGTTTGCCAGTTTCTAGTTTAATTTTGTCCAAATGGACCTTTTTTATGTTTAGTTTATTATACGGAAAGTATTGATGTTTGCTTTGTTTTTTTTTTGCTGAGATCCAAAAAATAAAGAAAATTTAAAATAAAAAATGGCCTATCTGAATTTGTTAACATGTTTAATATTGTGCATAACCTGAAAAATATGTTTTAGACATTAATTCATACAAGAATAAAGGGTCATATCAATAGTTAGATCTTTGGTGTGAAAATACAAAAATAATGGTGAAGAGTTCAAATTATTTAATTCTAAAATTTGATAGAACAGATAGAATAGACAAACATTATCTTCATCATAACAGAACACATGCCTTTTTATTAGAAAAGTATGGCATTATGAGCAGCATCTTCCTTCTTCTCACATTTATCAAGATGAGCATGTGCTCCGCATTTCACCTATTTCTTGGACTTCCGCGAGCCGAAAGTTCTTTCTGAATAAAATGTTGAGTTTACTAGAGAAAATTCTTCCGGGAACTCATTTGGTTTGATCATGCGTGTTGGGATTTGTAGCTGTGTGTCGGCAGAATTGTGTACTGACAGGCGAACAATCGTCCGTTCTGGTGTCGGCATACAAATATTTTCATGTTTGCAAGAAAGACTTTTGTCCGCGGATTGTGCGCAGACATCTGTCGGAGGCACCATACTAACACGCGTACAATCGGCAGATCCTTCGTCCACCGACGTTTGTATGCCGACGATCGGTACGTGTGTACGGGCCTTAAGGATCTCGCTCTGACTGAGGTCTGAATGGGGTAGTAACTACACTTATACCCCCCTTCCTGTTCCTCCTCTGGACACACATATCCAGATTAAACAGAGGAATAAATGCTTCACAGCCAGAAGTTAGAACCCTAAATATAAAAGCAAAATAGGGACTATTTAAATAACTCCTAAAAAGGAGAACAATGCAGAAAAAAGTTTTTTTTTAACTACTCCTTTTTAGATGTGTGTTTAAAAGTTCCCTGATTAGTAGTGTAACACAGTGATTGTGACTTACTGCATCTTTTATGTCAGTCCCTCACTTATGACAGTGCTTTGGCAAAGGACACCTAATAAAAGCAAATACACTGTCAATGTGGCTTCTTGTGTAATTCATTTTCTCCTGTCAAACAGATGTTCAGTTCAGCAAGCATGCTGATTACACTGTTAAATACAGACAGCCACTAGAGGGAGAACCTTCAAATTTTTGCATTAAAAATATAGCACAGCAAGTAACAATATGAACTTTTTTTTTTTCAATATTGACTGGCGTTATGGCGTTATAATTAAAAAATTAAAAATAAAAAAATCCCCCCTTTTGACAAATGATGCCCTCAGCATGAAAACACAATAAAGAACACAAGAAAAATAAAAAAAATCCCTGCATAACCTACAATGAACTAGAAACTGTGCAAATATTTACACCGATATTCCTAATAAATTAAATTTTGCTGCAATGTACAAAACATGTGTTCCCACATATAAAGTAATTTAATCAATATACTGTATAAAGTGCTATGCTACATTAAACACTCAATTAAGTAATAAAGGAGAATCATAGTGTTACATAAAAGTGACCAATATAACAGTGTCCTAATATATGCACACTCAATGCTCCTATATAACGTTCTAACCTAAATATATATACAGCTAAAAAAACTGTTATTAAAAAGTTCCAATGTGTGTGTGGGAGGGTGCCACTATAAGGAAACTATTGAAAGTCACACAAATAGTCCATGGCATCAAAAATTAGCTCTAATGTAAATTGCAAATTGATCCACATGCATCAAAGTGATCTCTTCCAATGTAAATCACCATCAATCGCTCTCACTGGCCACACTCGCCCTAATTTTGGACCGTACAAAGGTCACAATGCCTTTTCCCCTTTAAGGGGTCAATAATGGTCGCTCCAAAATTCTGAACCGAACAGGGGATGCGGGACTTGCAAAGGCGAATAATAATGCAAAATTAAAAAAAAAAAAAATAGTAATTATATAGTCAAACACAATTAGGCTAAAAACATTTGTACAATCATATGTTGTCATCCATCAAATATGGGAAACATTTTCTTTCATCATGCTTATAATTCTGACATGTTTCGCCATTGCGGCTTCTTCAAGGAAAAGCGTGGTGAATTTACTCATGGTGAATAAAATCAGAATCAAGCATTTTCCGGTGTATCCATATTTTTATATTCATTGATACATACAAAAAAGAAAAGCTGCACCCATCAAGCAGGCATCAGTTCCTAAATATGGCTCTCTACCTCCAAGGTTGTGCAGGGGTAGTGGAGCTAATGAACGGGTTCCAAAGGATGGGAGTCTGTCCACAGAGGCCGTATGCACCAACAATGGTCGCTCCAAATCACCAACTCCTTATTCAAATAGATATCTCCAGGGCTTTCTAAATATATATATCTGATAGAACAAGCAAGCTCTCCACCGTCCTAGTAACTCAAGAGGAATAGAAACTGCACATAGTGTTTTCTTGCTTAAAAAAACATTAAATATTTAATAAATCATTCCTAAAATGCACTCGCAATGTTCTTGCACTACATGGACCACCTTAAAGAGAAATGGATTACATATACAGGTACATGCCCCCTTTAAGAGAAAAGATTACAGCATCACCAAGTTCCAGTATTGAGGTCATGCCCCCTTTAAGAGAAAAGATTACAACATCACCAAGTTCCAGTATCTAGGTCACTCCTTCCTTGTGGCGTGATGACGTCACTATGCCCCACTCTGACACGTTTCGTCACTTCCCCCGATATCTTCCAAATTAAATATTTGCATTCAGGAATATTCAAAAGCTGAAAATTATGTCATTACCGATGTACCAATAATGTACCTCCAACTATGGTAATCCAACTCATGACTAGCGCTTGATTCCTGAAAACTGTTGAAATGATGCACCCCTGACAGTGATGTAAGTGCTGATTTTCAGCCGCTGAATTAGATAGTTAAGGCTGAAGCAAAGGAATCATAGTGAGCCACTTGCTCTTCAGCTCATCCAATCATAAAACACCATGTATTATTTTAAAAGAATATAAGGTGTTTTGTAATTGGACAAGGGAAGATCTTGATGTTTTATGAATAAAAGGGGCTGCACAGT